>NC_143552.1:102560000-103192000 GCF_054136105.1 Typopeltis vanoorti
ATTCCAATCACGCACTACCGTATGCGAGAAAAATCTAACCCTCAGCCTCTTCTTAGCGGCATTCATTCTTAGCTTCCAAGGATGCCCTCTCGTCCTTTCCTCATCCTCCATAAATTGAAATTTTTCATCAACTGAAATCCTATATGATTGTAAGTCTCAATTATATCTCCCCTCTTTCTGCTGTTTGCTAGTAAGGATGTCTGCAGTCTACAAATTCTCAATCTGTCTTCATAATCAATATTCCACAATCTTGATATCATTTTTAACACTCTCATTTGTACTCTCTCCACTCTATCAGAATCACAACGGAAACCAGGAGATCAAACCTGCGTAGTTCAAATGAGGTCTTATCAAGGCCTTGTAAAGAGGCAAAATGACATCCTTATCTTTTCATGTGACGTTCGTTTTAGCATTGGAATTATCTTTTGAGTTGTATTTGCTATCTTTGCTACCTGGTCCCTGAACTTCAACTCTCTATCTACTAACACTACAAGATCCCTAGCATCATCAGTCTCTTCTAGGCTAATCCCACCAATATAATACGACATTGGATATCTAATCACGCCCAAGTGAATGACTTTACATTTACTGACATCCATTTTCCCACAATTCCAGCCAGTTCAAATCATTCTGCAAGTACTGCATATCAGCAGCATTCCTGATTACCCTATCTATCTTTGCACCATCAGCAAATATCTGTATATCGCTTGTCAAATCCTTCCCAATATCATTAATATACAGATTGAATAACAATGAACCAATCCCTAATCCTTGTGGTACACCACTTGTTAGTTATTTTATTTTATTTTTATTAATCTTTGTACTGGTTATGGTCAGTACTACCCTTACATCACGTCCAGACTTGATATAGGCATAAGCCTTTACAAGTGTCTTACCCTATGCCTGTTCGAGTTATCATTGTAGTCATTCTCTGTTGGCAACGCCATGCCAACAGTGTGCCCTGTAGGGCCCTCAAGGAAAGAACTTTTATATCTTTTTGCGTAAGCCCAAGCTGTTTTAAGTCCTTATAACTATCTGCACTCCATACGCCATGTAAAGAGATGGTGACGCTGGAGTTGTCCCATGCTCCTCCTGTATCTTACTAACTAGATCTGGGTTATTTTTATAATAATTTACTTTATTATTATGGCTGTAGGCTAGTGGGCGCCCTGTTCCCACCACCTGGGCATCAACTACCCAAACGTCACCATCTCTTTTAATCACTAAGTCTGGCTTACACAAACCCGCGGAGGTCCTATAATTAAACCTTGCAGACTCAGATCCCCCGTCTACCACTTTTTGATATCTGCCAGTCAGCCATCCTCTTATCCATATTAATATTCTATAATCCAAACCCATATTCTCCAATTTATGCAACAGTCTACGATGCTGTATTCTGTCAAAAGCCTTAGCAAAATCGAAAAGTATCATGGTGTATCCATTCCATTGTATATTTCAATGGTAACATTGTTACAGAATGTGAGGTGAGCAAGTTGCTAAAACATGTCCTTTCGTTAGTAAATCCATGTTGCTTATTGAAAATTATAGATTCACTGTCACCTCATTTCTGAATGCGAGCCCTAACTTCTAATATAACCTCGAACCTAACCAAGTTTTCCAAACTTATTCATACCGATTACTCATACCTATGCTACATTGAAAGTTTTAAGGATATTCACCTATTTATGATGGTGACAATCGTTATCACCACGATCATTATCGCTTCCATAGCATAATCGGATGAATGATGTGACTTGATCCCTTTGGATGGAAAAGACCTAGGTTCGGTTTTCGTCAATGACGTCAGGAACATGAAAATTTCTCAAAAATAAAAGAAAGAGCTTTGTACATTTCGACCACAGATGAGTCAGCCGGTATCACGCTGTAGTTGCTAGAGTTTACCTACTGGGTAACATGAGTTTTTCATGTTGCAAACAGATAAGTCCATCTGAACGAATACAATAAAGTCGGTCATAAATATGAGAGTAAAGTAGTAGATTTATATTAAGTAGCCTGGATACTAGTTTAAGAATAGTCTAGAGATATAGGAATTATCGCAAGGAGTTGTCTAAGTATATCTTGCAATAAAAGAAGTTGAAGCGACAGATCAGAAAGACTCAAGTGCTACATCCTGATCAATATTTATTCTCAACTCCATACTCAAGTATTGTACTACAGGTTTGTAAAGATATGGTTTGAGTAAATAGAACTGTAAGACTGACCCGTATTCAGTTATGATCTGCATTCCATACAGTAGATTCAACCGAAGTTAAAATTACTTATAAGATAGCTAGATTCGCGTTGAGCTTAATATAGAAATATACAAATGTATATGCACGCACACACCAATCTCACTTTGGCACTGATGTTGTGAATGTATTGAAGTAAGTAGGAGAGGAACGCCATCGCCCGGTGTGAGACCACTATTGGGTTCTCACATTGATATGGATACCGGAGGCCTAAACGGACTTGAAAACGTTCCGTGTTTGGTTTCTAGAGAAGGATTTCCAGTTTATGTAAAATATAAATTTAAAATAATACAAAAATAATAAGAAGAAATAAATAAAAAGTAAATATGAATCGAATAAATATGAAAATATCTCCCCTTGCTTACGATACTAATATACTGTAAATGTACAATCGTTTCATGTGTGGGAGTTACGTAAAAAAAAGTTTGGATCGACTGCGACATTTAGCGGATTCGAACTCCGCTTAATACACGAAGAACCTTTATAAGGGATAATATCAGTAAAAGGTGAGTCAACCAAAAGCCGATATGAGCATTTAATTTAATGAAGCAGTTAATATACTGAATTTAGCAGTTTCATGCACATAATGAAAATTATGTGCATGGAACTGCAAATACAAGGCGATTAAAAAAAAAAATTTAAAGAACTTTTGCTATAAAGACTTTATTGCTCATTTCACAGCATTTTAAGCATTCTCCCTTCAAAGTTGTCCCCCCCCCCCCTCTACTGGCGATACACTATTCCCAACGTTTCTTGCATTATTGGAATGCTTCCTGGAACGCACTTTCTCTGATGGTGCCCAGTTTTCTTATCGCATTTTCCTGAATCTCCTCTAATTTGCAAACGACGTCCTTTCAAAATGATTTTGAGTTTGAGAAACAGGAAAAAGCCTGCTGGGCTAAGTCCGGAGAATAGAGTGGATGGGGAACAGCGGATGTCCGGCGCAACATCCAAGTCTGGTTTTCTCAGAATTCAGGCTTCTTCCTGCACAGAGCATCCCTCAAAAGCGCTAAAACTTCCTGGTAAAATTCTTAGTTTACTATCTGACCACGTGGACAAATTCATAATGGACAATGCCTTTTCAATCAAAAAACACAACCAACATTACCTTGATCTTTGACTGACTCATTTATCGACGCTTAAACCACTCTCAGCATTGCTTTCGGTTCATACAGTCCTCTCCGTATGCTTGGTTAAGCAATTGAAATGTCTCTGTAAAAGTTTTACCAAGTTTGCAGCAAAATTTCACACACACACACACACATGCGTTGTTTTTTAAGCTCTTTCATTGTTACTTTGTCACTAATCCGACGAATAGCTTGTGCACGTTCTCACTTCAGCGGATGTAACTCGATGACTAATGCTCATAACAGAAAGGGGCAATAGGCAGTTTGTTACCAGAACCTGTCGCTAGGTGCGCTCAGTAGCCGCAGCGCGCTCTCTGTGCCGGTTGACGCACTATTTAAAAAGTTCGGTCTTTTTTTTGAACACGCCTCTTATTATACTATGATAAACTGAAACATAGAGTTAGCTGGCTACTTTGACTTGTGATAAGTATTGTATGCATACATTTCTTACATTTATCAATATTCATGTATATACACTTCTAAAATGGGTTAGATTGTATTACTCAGTTTCTGAGCTGTTATGTTTCTGAGCTATTACTCAGTTTCTGAGCTGTGAGAAATCATCGTTATTTTTAGTTTGAAAACTAACTTAGCTGAATCAATTTGAACATTTATGAGCTCTCAGAGAAGTATGGAACTAATAAATTAGTATGATATTTTATATGCAATATTGATAGCTGGATGTATTAACCATATGTGAAATAATTACAATAAATAAGAGTAATAAGTTGAAATAAAGACAGAAAGGTTGAGTAATGTTAAACAACCAAATGTCTCCGTAGCTAAGTCAGTGTAGACGAAGCCCTTTGGTTGGAAAGACTTCAGTTGGAATCCTGTCTAGGATGCGAAGAACCTTTAATAAGGCCTTTTCAACTGAAGGTGAGTTATCCGGTCTCATACTGAGGTGGAAGGGATTTTTCTTCCCTCGGCCAAGCAAATATGCTAGTGGAACACAATTAACAGACAAAAGAACACTCATAGGCATAGGGCTAACCACTTTATCCTGGAATTATGATTACGAAATCCAAGGTTACTTGGAAGATGGTGGGCGCTTAAGTGCCTTTTAGAACCGCTAATGATGATGATGATGATCTAAATAAACGTCCTTAACATAATACGTAATAGAGAATGTTGTAAAACACTCCTAATGACAGACGTAATAAAATAAGCTTAAGTTTATATAAATGATAAATAAAAGTTATCATAATAACTTCATTTCTAATATGTATATGGAAAATGAAAACCCTTTTTTTTGCCAAAAATTAAAGGATACCTTTTGAATTCGTACTGAAATCTTCGCCGATAGATTTCAATAGATTTGATTTACTTGTACGTCCACGAGTTCCCAGAGTAGCAGCGATACCATTTAATATAAAACCCACAAGAGATCGAATACGGCCTGAAATTGTTGAGCAATTTTGCTGCTAGATTAAAAAGAGCTAAATAAGAAAAGTACGAAGAAATAAAAGAAGGTAAATGTCACGAAGAAGATTTACAAATGAATACGTTGTTGGATGGCATCAACCCATCTAACAACTGCTTTGGTACTTAAAAGGATATCGCACTTTCAGTTTCTCAACTCCTCTTTCTTTGACTTTTTTTTCTGTAATTAGTTTCTTTGAATACCTTCTCAACTGCTTCCTTTCGAGCAATAAAAAATAAATTAAATTCTTGACAATATTACCCCTCTACCTTTCAACTCTTAGAAGACGTTAGCGTCATCACAACATGCTCCCTCTCCGCCAACTTAATGGACTTGGAAAGGCACTTTAACATGTGAAAAGAGAAAAGCAGCCCAAATTAGCCTCTCTCTCTCTCTCTCTCTCTCTCTCATCAGAATAGCAGTTTTAACGAGAATGCCATTCTTAGAGAAGAATAAGGAGAAGATAATTACAAGAAAATTGACGCAAAGTAGAATAAGAAGAAATGAGTAAAACAATAGGATACATTGCCTACAGAAAACATTTTCGTCCAATTAATTTTAATGAGTTATTGATAGACAGTATGGTGCGATAAAGCGCAGTTGTTAAAATATCATAATGCTATATAACATTATATAACTTTAGTTAAAATCATATTAAAATTCTTAAATTAAGAATTTCAGAATAGCGCTTGTGGAAGATTAGTTCATTTGTCTTTGCTGCTATCCGTTTATAACGATTCTTAAATAACAGAAATAACGTTATTTAAGAGTAAATAACGTAAATTACGATAAGGAGTTAAAATGATATCATAATCGGAAAACAATTATGTTGAAACAGTAAGCAATTTTTATTATATAAAAATTATAGTTTTATAAAAACGATGTACTTCAAAACACATAATTTCTTAGTTACTCTTCAGTCAAACACTAATCTTACAGGTTAAATACAGTTCATGTGATTTTTGAATACGTATTGAGTATTCGAAATCAGTTCTAGTTTTTAGGAGCGTTTCGCAAAATTTGAAAGGGCTTATAAGAGTGGTTATAAACTAATTTATTGAACTAATCTTCCAATTACCACTCCATGATTTCGCACACAAGTTATTCTGTAATTCTTGATTTATGAAGTTTGATCGAATTTTGTGTTGAGAATCCTTAAAAACATTTTTGAGACATTCCAATGTTTGGTTCAATCAGAATTGCGGAAACATAAACGGAAAAAATGGGTCGAAAACATATATTCTAATAGTCCCCTTTTGACCGGATACAATTTAATAAAATTTGGAATTTAGTAAAATTATTCAAATGTGTCGAAGAAGTTCCGTTTTGATTGTATATATGTAATATATACATACATATACATACGAGGGTGGTCTGAAAAGTTCTCCACCTAACAATGAAAAAACGAAGTTATATATAATTCAAAAATTATTTTTAGTTTTCAACATAATCTCCTTTAAGACTAATACATTTGTTACAACGATGCTCCAGTGCCATTATTTCATCCCTGTAGTGGTTCTCGGTAAGATCTGCAGTATACCCCTTTGCAATCACCTCTTGATTCGAAGAAAAACGATGATTAGCGAGGAAAAATTTTAGTTTTGGGAAGAGATAGAAGTCAGAGGGAGCCAAATCTGGGGAATAGGATGGATATTCCAATAGTTCATAGTGCAGATCCCTTAATTTTTCCATTGCCAAAATACCTTTGTGGGTAGGTGCATTGCCCTGATGAAAGATGATTTTTTCTTCTTCAAACCGGGTCTTTTCTCACGAATGTTTTCGTCTAGTCTGGTTAAAAGATCAGAATAATATTCCCTAGTTATTGTTTTACCATTTTCAAGTTAATTAATAAACAAAATGCCTTTAGCATCCCAAAACTCCGATGCCATGACCTTTCCTGCTGATGGAACCGACTTTGTCTTCTTTGCCGCTGAACAACCGGCTTCTCTCCACTGTTTTGACTACTGTTTGGATTCTGGTGTGTAATGGTGAATCCAAGTCTCATCCATAGTAACAAATCGATGCACAAAGTCCATTTTATTCTTGTTAAAACACTCCAAGCAGTGTTCAGAGATTTTTATGCGAATGAGTTTTTGATCTGCTGTGAGCAAGATGATCCCATCTTGCGCAAAGGTTTTTTATTTGCAATTCTTCATGCAAAATATATCCTACACATTCCTTTGAAATGCCTATACTCCCAACAATTTCACTCACGTTGACTCGCCGGTCATCCAATACCTTGTCGTGCACCTGATCAATGATTTCTGGTGGTGTTACACTTTTTGGACGTCCTTCACGTGGATCATCTTCAAGACTGGTACCGCAACATTTAAACTCGGCAGCCCATTTCTTAATTGTCAAAAACGAAGGAGAAGAGTGCCCATAAACTTTTATGAACTTCTAATGAATTTCTTTTGGCGTTAAACTTTCTTTTACAAAGAATTTTATAACCGCAAGATACTCAATTTTATCCATTTCTAGAGAGATACAGACAACAATTTTGCTTCAGACAGCTGTATAAAACAAACTACTTGATAGAATGACTTGCAATTTCACATGGATGCTTATGACAGATGTACCAACTTAGAAAAAAAAATCTTGACGATAGTGTTGCCATCTATGGTCGAGGACGATAACTTTTCAGACCACCCTCGTATATATATATATATATATATATATATATATATATATAAATGAAAAATATGCAGTTTAAGTTAAGACTCCTTTTGTTATTGAACTCAGTCTGTTTTGGGCTTTAGGTGGTGTGGACGTATAACTTTTGCTGAAACGAACATTAGTTTCCTTTAGGATTTCAAATAACAAAATTTTGAGAAACTTCGTCCAGCCAAGAGTCCCCAGAATAACTTGAATACAAAAAAATTGACAGAAAAATGACTTTTAAAGATCTTTTACAAAGATATTTAAGAATTTTGTAAAATGCACCAAAATATTGATCGAAGTCTCATAAACACTTCAAACGTTTTGATAAATTCTTCGAATTCTTACAAAAAGTACTACCATTCATTAATGTTCTTTTATAACGTAACGTGATTATCACAAACCTTGTCCTGTTTCTTGAGAAAACAATGGAAATATTAATAATAGAAAATTCAATAGCATACTGTGCTGTGTATTGTACTCTATCTAAAATGTTATCAAATATGATATCGGGAAAGATTTTACATGTGACATACTACAATTGTTTGCTAATAATGCAAAGATAGGCAGGGTAATTAAGAATGAAGATGATATGCTGAATTTTCACAATGATTGGATTAGGCTGGAACTGTGGCATATGAAAACAGCTATCAGTTCAATGTAATTTTAAAGTCATGCACTTCGATGTGATGAGATATTCAATATCATATATATTGGTGGCATTATGCTAGAAGGTACTGATCAGGTTAAGGGATCTTTTAGTTTTAATAGACAGGAAGTTGAAGTTCAAGGGCCATATAGGAAGGATTGTGAATACAACTTAGAAAATATTTGCAATGCTGAAACGAACATTGAAATATAAGTATAAGATTTTTGTGCTCTGTTCAAGGACTTGATGCGATCTCACTTGGGCCAATAGGTGCAAATCTTGCTCCATAGCTTCCAATGTGATGCAGATCCCGTACAGAGAGTGCAAAGGAGAGTGTTAAAGATGATACTGGGACTGTGATTATGAAGTCAATTGAGAATGTGTGGGCTATAGACACTATACAACATGAGAAAATGAAATGATATGATAGAGACTTACAAACTTCTGAGAGGATCGTACAAGGAACAATTAATGGTAGTCTTCATATTATGGAAGGTGTTCAGAGGAGGAGAGAACTTCCATGTAAGTTGAGAATGAATGATAGATTACAGTTAGATTTTTCTCTCATAGAGTGATGCATAATTGGAATCGATTGTCTTTGATAGTAGAAATAGAAGAAGAGGGGAAATAGGTGGATATTTTCTTGTGTTAACGTGTTTATAATTCTTAATTTAATGTCACAAGTGTCTCTCAAGAATAGAACATTACGTAGTGTTTCAGATTTTTAATGCTCAGGATTTTGTGCATCGCCATGAAGGGTTATTGGCTGTTGTATATGAGGCCTCCAAATTAGATGGCTGTTTGATGTGTTTGCTTAGACTGTTATAGCGTACTGAGTAGAGATTCGCAAATACCGTGATATAGGACATTTTTTTTTTTATGTTAGATGGAATCATGTCTTTTACTTGGAAGAGTTTTGCTGCGATGATGCGCAGTTTAGTATGCAGGTATTCTATGCTTTGTCCATTTAAGGTGGCAATCTATATAAAGGCCAAGATATTTTGCGTGTGTTATGGTGTTTTCGGCAGCTATTTTTGTTGAAAGTGTAGCGATAGTGGTGCGGGGCACATGATTCTCGGATTATCTATAATTGACATCTGCATTTTGGTGCTGTTTATTATAATTGAATTCTGATAAAAGTAAGTTTTGATTTACTTTAGATCTTTTTTTTTTTTGCTTTGGAGAGAAGGTGTCGATGTCTGTGTGGACTGCTAGTAGCCCGGTGTCGTCTGCGTATTGATATATTTGACTTCGTGTGGCTAGGCTGTGAACGTTAATGCATATGTTGAACAGAGTAGGTGATAATATGGCGCCTTGAGGGACACCGTGTTTTATTTGTATAGTCCTACTGTAATGTGTACCTATTTTCTTACTTGTGTTCTGTTTGAGAGATAGTTTCTTAACCAGGTATGCAATGTTCCTCTTATTTCAACTGCGCATAGTTCTGTCAGCAGTATGTAATATTCAAATGTTCAAAAGCTTTGGTTAAGTCAAGAAGTACAGTATAAGGACAGCGTACTTGTATTTATCGGGGGCTGTGTTTATGGCGTCGGCGATGTCTTCTAATAAAGTGGTGGTGCTTTTTTGTTTTCTAAAAGCCATATTAGTTTTCAGATAAGGTTGCACTTCTGCAAATAGTTCTGTAGTCTGGTATGTGTCATTTTTTCAAGAATTTCTGAGATCGCTGGTAGGGTAGCTATTGCCTATAGTTCTGTGTATCATTTATTTTGCCATGTTTGTAAATTGATGTAAGTATCGCAGTTTTAAGTTGTTGTGAAATAATACCAGTGTCGAATATTATGTTCACGATTCTCAGAAGTATTGGATTTATTTCTTAATCTAAAATAATAATAATAATAGTAATAATATTATGCTTACCCTCAAAATGTTTTTCAAGCAACACCGTGAAGGTGGTCAATATTACAAGTTGCATGAAATTTGTTTTCTCTTTTGATATAATTATTCCTTTATGTTAGCAAAATGATTTGAAGTGCTAATAATAGTAATGTTTTTCGTATAATTTTAATTACAAAATTAGATAAAAACACAGTAATCCCTAACATACTACAAATATAGCGCTAAGTTGAATTGTCGTAATCATGAACAGTATCACGTCCAAGATTACGGTAAACTCGCCACTTTTTTATAATTACCTCTAATCATGCCTTCTATCAAAATGAATTGTCACCCTCAGCTACCAATAGCAAGATAGTATGCAAAACGAACACCTCAGGTTTTAAACATAATATTTTTTTAAAGATTTTTTAAACAAAATCTTAGCCATATTGTACTGAGCAGAAACATTATTGTTTGAACGTGGTCAGAAACATTGTCTTAACAGAGCCTGAAACTAATTTTCACGTATTGTCTTAATTTGCTGCGTTGTAATCATTATTTCGTTGTAATCATTAAATAGCGGAATTTGGAACTTTAGTTCTGTAAATAGGCAATAACACAATCATTATAATAATATGATGCTCTAAAAGCTAGTTAGCGTCCAATATTGAAAAATTGATGCTTTTTTTATATTTAACTGAACACACACACACACACACACACAACGCTATTATAAAATAAATACAAGGCACAGTAACATATAACAATAATAAAATAAATAAATAAATCCATCTCCTTCATGGCAACAACATCCTCGTAATAAGGAGATGAATTTTAAACCATTTTTAAAATTTAAATATTTAAATTTTTTAATGTATAGAAATGTATTTCTATACATTCAAATATATATGACATGATATGACAAGTTTCAAAATTCAATGCACATTTTAATGTTAAGTAATTTAGCTCCATTGCATAACCAAGTAACTTTCTAAAGTTATATTTCGTTTCAGGCAAGGTGGTTCCGTATCTGGAGCTGACGGTCGCTCATGGATCCATTTTGACCATTCTAGCAATCAGCTTCGAACGTTACTATGCTATTTGCAAGCCTCTGAAGGCCAGTTACACTTGTACAAGCATGAGAGCATTGATGATTATTCTGATAGTGTGGATTACCTCGACATCGGTCACGTGTCCTATGATGACCATCACGCAATTCACGTACGTTCGATTCATCGACAACAGCACAGTTCCCGCGTGTTTGACTTCAGCCAATCAACTCTGGCACAAAATATACTTCTGCTCAGCGACTGCTCTTCTCTTTATTCTTCCGTTTGGGGTGCTGGTAATTGTCTATAGCCTCATTGCCAGGCGTTTGATGATCGACGAAGAGTTGTTAACCTTTGCCCTAGACGTACATCAGACCAGAGCTAGAAGACAAGTAGTGGTGATGCTGTTTGCTGTAGTATTGTCTTTCTTCATTTGTCTCCTTCCTTTCCGTGTGTTTACAGTGTGGGTGGCTTTGGTTCCGGAAGAGCGAATTCAACAATTAGGCATGGAATCTTACTATAATATCCTCTACTTTTGTAGGGTGATGATCTACATTAATTCTGCTTCCAATCCTTTGCTTTACAATCTCATCTCTTCCAAGTTCAGGAAAGGCTTCGTTCAGGTTTGCCGCCCCCAAAAAGTACGAGGACTTCTAAGAGAAGGAACGTTCAACACCACTTATTCTTCAGTGGGTAGTCCCAAGACTGCATGTCATTTCCTCTTCCACTGCGTAACCTCACAAAGGAATAAAGCAGTTACTGAGACCCAAGTTTGATTCAAAAGGGATTATGAAATAATTAAAGCATTTTCTTGGTGATTAACTTCTTTCTTATATTATTCGATGCACTGCGGTTTACGCCGAACATCCAAACATATTTGATAGTCGAAATATTAGAAGATTACTATGTCTTAATTCATTAAAATCATCCGTGGAGAAGACCCACTGACTATTTTAATCCGACCCAAAAGAAATGGGTTTAAAAATATCGATACAAATTAAAACCATTAAAGATATGGGTGTGTTTGCTTGGCCCACTAAGTATATATCCACAATCGTGATCTGTTTTAATTCTTTTTCTTTCTAGGTCTAATCACGTACTTGCCGATGAGTTCAGAGATATTCGAGGATACAGGGTTGCTCATAAATCATGGAACATTCCGTAGAAAGGGCCCGTTTTTGTGATGCCGAATATGGAAGGCATTTACGTGATGTAGTTTTTCATAACTAGTAAAAAAAATCTGATGTTAAAAACTTTTGCAGTTGCTGCAAAAAGACAGGCCCTTTCTAGTGCACGTTTCATGACTTATGTCCCACTTTGTATATGTTCCTATGAAGATAACATCAGATTGTTGAAGAATCCTTAGTTATTCTCGAAAAATACAATGGTCTCTACAAGTTGAAAACTCAATGATTAAGCTACAACATATCTCAAAGCTTAACTCACTGAAGAAAATTTTCTTATATATAACGTCCTTCTGGTTGATGATTTTTCAAATAGGGAAGCACATCGCGAGATTTCCTACATTATTATTTCAGCATAGGTCTTTGAGCAAACTTCTAGCCTGAAAAAATTCTAAAACTAGAAATAGAATATCAGCTGATTACCTTTATTGTTTATACAGCAAAGATGATATACGGAAAGCTGGTATATTATGTCTAAAGTAAATCATCGCAAATACACAACCATCAAATTCCCATTGAAATGCATATTTATTTATTGATTTATTTTATAATAACACAGTACCAGCAAATAGTTACTACCGAGTTAAATTTGGACATTTTTAATACAACCTTTTAATAAATCCAAGCGTATGTTATTGTTATTGTGAGCTAACTGATGTACACGAATAATTAATTCCTGAATTTTACTTAAAATTAATGACGTCATAACACAAACATTATTTAATGCGAATCCATTGTTGGGGATAAAACTAACTAGAGAAATAATTCTTGCTTAAAACGTAATACTTTGTTCGCTAATATATATTATTTAATGTCGCTTTACCATGACAACAATGTGTGATAACCAAAGTACTTGCACATTGTTATTCGATTTGCTGAAATCGGGAATTATAATAATTATTTTTCTATTTAAATAAACAACTCAATTTTTTTTGCTACATGAAAGGCTAAAACTATTAACGTCATTTCACTAAAATCAAAAACTATCTACAGAAATGGCATCACACTCTATACATACTGTTAGGTATACTTAGATCACAGAGAGCTCGCTGTGCTACTATATAATTTAAATGTCAACTCTACTGCGTCTGAGATCCTGCCACTGAATTTTCCGTACATTATTCCCGCCTAAACAGAACTCTTTTTATCTTTCTCGCGACTTCAGCTTTGACATCGGTGGGTTTAGCTCTATGCAGAGAGCTGCATGTTCAATTCATGTTATCAAATCTGCAGCCTATTTATCGGATCAAAAGAATCCGAAAATGGCAAATCTATTGGATTAATTCAGCATGTTACATTCTTGGTCTGTCATTCTTCTGTCTCCTTTCGTATTAAATTGCCAGTAATCCCTTCAAGGAATGCTAAAATCTCTTTTAGTTTTGTTCTTGCACTTTGCGTAGTTCATAGAGGTCAAAAGGTCAGTCACATTATGTTTCTTCTTTGTGTCGGAATTTGTTTAAGACAGCTGAAAAAAAAAAAAAAAGAAAGAAAGAAAAAAAAAGATTTTTCACAATGCACAGAAGATCTTTCACAGTACAGAAGTTCTGTGATTTTTTCCCAAGCAAGCTATTGTTGTCGCAATAATACTTTATAATTATGATGAAAGAATTACCTTTGATTTTAATAAAAATGTTTATATCTGAAGTATACATTTTCTCCTAAAAACAATTATGAGAACAATAAATGCATTAAGATACAATTAGTTTGTCATTATTATAAAAAAGAAGAAGAAGAAGAAGAAGAAGAAAATAATAATCATTGACTTAAGCATTGTTTTTTTTTTGTTTGTTTTTAATTAATTTGCTTACTAACTTCCAGTCTGATACAAGAATAGTGTCTCTTAGTTGGTGGCCTCCTTCTGGTCAATGGTTTCAAATTAAAAAGATAAACTGCAACTTGTAGTTAGTTAGGAACGTCTCTCCTTCAAGTTTTCAAAATAATAATAATAATAAAAAACCTTATTCATTCACTATTAAACGTCATATGAAGTGTCGCCATCTATCGATAGTAATGTCATAAATCAATTGAGACTATTTCACTTCCTGCAGTTTCCGTTCACTAGATGTCGCTATTTTGATCATTTAGTTCAATGACTCTTTAATAAATATCATATTTTTAGTGACTGTAAACTTACGAAGTTTCTAGTGGGGGAAAGAGATACACGCGTTCTATGATGTTCACACAACGTTAAGAAATACTATTTTTCTATTTACTTTTTTTTTTTTTGTTATCTATACGCATTCTTATAACGCTAACATTTTTATTCATTGCATAAGGTGTTTCTTTTATTTCGATTAGGATATTCGGACTGAAGCTATTCAATTTTATTTTTACATAATAGATTTCTGTAACAGAGAAACTTTACTTCCTGTAATTTCCGTTCACCAGATGTCGCTATTTTGATAGATCACTTAGTTTGATGACTGCTTTAATAAATATCTTTTTTTTTTCTTTTTTTTTTAAAGCTTACGTAGTTTTTAGTGCGAAAGGGATACACGCGATCTCGCGTTCGTCTAAAAAATATACCGTCATTAACAGACGAGTCACTTGTATACGGTTTATAATAAAATCTCCATGTTTTACACCCTCAATCTTGGCCATACTAATGACGCAGTTTGATATTCCGGTAGAATTTATCGAAAGCATTCCCCCTTATCTCAGGTGTTATCTTGTAGTCGTTCTACATATCAAGATACCAGTGGATTTCCTCCAGATAAAAGTGACGATATATTCTTCTTAAACAGATTAGAGCTCGCTTGCATCGTCTATTCTTACCCATAACTCACCGAGAACGACTCTGTAACCTCGTTTACTAAATAAAAATAAACAACTTGAGAGAAATTTAGTTACGTGATCTTTCTTATCTGATATAGTGTTCGTGTCACCGCTTAATGACAGAGTTGTAGTGCTTCGAATAATTTGTGTCCGGCTACTGGATACATGGGATGTTCATCACTTGCTGAAAACAGATCACTGACTCTTTTACGGGATAACAACCTGGGGAATGATCAAATAGATCTCTTTATCGCATAACGATATCATTAAACTTGTTCGAACGAGCTATAAATAAGCAATAAGAGAAATGTTAGATTTCTATATATTGAGTAGTCACAGTATTAGATACCGTCGGCAAAATAATTCATTTCACAAGGCAAGTTTGGACGATTCAAGTATAGCATTTATCAATGCATCTGGTGAAATCTAGTTAGAAAGTAATTGTTGGGATAAGATAACTATTTATTACTAGAGCTATACAACAACCTATTGTTCTATTGCTGAAATCGTTGTTGGAAAATACGTATTTATTAGTGGAGTGTAAAATAACACATTGTTAAAAAGTATTATTGGAATAATTAGTTTATGAACACTTCCAACAATGCGTTGTAGAAGAACTATTGTTGAACGTGTTGCTGGAAAATAAATATTTATCATTGGAGCTGTAATTAGTTCACATGTGACGCAACTGAACGATGTGTGGTCACTCCCGTACCTCATAGGGTTCTGGGAACGAAGTCTTCTACTAGAAAAAGTGGGGGTCGTAGATCCCTTTCCACACAAAGTTAGTAGGACAATTGCAAACATTCCTGCCCGTGGTGGGATTCGAACCCGCACCCTCTTAGCTGGAGAGAGGATGCGCTAACCACTCGGGCAGTCTGTTTTTTTTAACATTTTATTATTTCTCAGATAAATTACATACATTATATGAACACAATTATGCATAACAAATACTTTCTCGTACTTAAAGTTTTTTTTTAAATAATAATAATAACAATAACTGTTTACAACATATATTATTATTATTATTATATTCATAATGATGATTATTACAGATGTTTCTTTGCAATTTTACACTCTATATATACAAAATCAATGGATTTAATCACTCTATATTGCATATTTTTGTTACAGTTATTAAATACATTTGATTACATATCATACATTACTTACATTTGTTTACATATGATACTTACATTACATACATTTGTTTACATATAATACATACATACATTGGTTTACATGTGATACGTACATTACATGCATTTGGTTACATGATACATCTTGGATGAAAACTAATTTCTCTGCTTTCATCCTCGAAGCTTATATATAAGATTATCTGAGGATGACACCAGTTAGTTATTATTTATTGGATTTTTTTTGGCTGTGTTGGGAAGCTACGAAATCTATGATTGAGAAATTGGCGCGCTCGCACACACGCACACGCACACGCACACACACTTCAGGCTATTGTAGTTTGTAAGGTTTCTGTATTCAAAAGTAATTTGTTTATCATGTCTGGGATGTAGAAGTTTCGCGTGGCCTTTCCGTAGTGATTATTGTATTTATATATGATATAATTAGTAGTCTGAGGTCTTGTTATACGGTATGTATTTCTGACTGTCCTGTAGTTGGCATCGAAATAATGTTTTAGCAAAGCTGCATAGTGACATAAATGTTTTGCTGTCAGTATTTTGTTTCTGACATTGCAATGTATATAAGGTCGTTATTTTTCTCTTTGTTCCCAAAAGATCAGTTTCATCATTTTGTACTGTAGCGACATTAATCTATTTAATTTGTAGGGTGCACAGAAAGCATACGTTGTTATAGCGTATCTTAATATATTTTGGCATAGTGCTTTGTATATTAGTGTTTTTAGGCGTATGGGAACTATGTCTTTTAACCTGTAGAGTTTGCCACTTATTGTTCTGAGTTTGTTGTGTAGATGGTTTGTGTTTGTGTGGCTATTCCAGTTCATATCTTCATCGAAATAAATTCCAAGGTATCGTATTGTTTCAACCTGAGTGATTGTAGTGGTTTTGCTGTTCTGTGTGTTGTTTATGCTGGAAAGTGGATGTTGGATGGTTATATATTTGTTATCAACTGGTCGCGTCAGTGGATTTCTGAATATCATTAATTTTGTCTTTTCAGAGTTTAGGTGTATGGAGTTTTTCGTGAGCCAGTCTATGATCAGATTTATGTCATGTTGCATATTTGTTTGGGCTATGCTTGCGTTATTACGGATGGTGTAATTATTTTACTTAATACGAATTCAATAGAATTTCGAAGACAACCGGACTCATGTTAAGTGGAGTTTCTAATGTAGTTTTGATGCATTAATATAGTTAGTGGATTCCTAACAACAGCTCAGTTATTTTCAATTAACTATACGAAAACGGGCAACATTATTTTCGATGCATTTCTCCACTATATCAGTGAGGGGCATCGAAAGTTTCGTATTAAAAAGAAAATTATTTACGCACCTGTAAAAATGAAATGATAAGAGATGAGGGATGAGATAAAGAACTTATTGTATCCACAAAAAAAGTACAAAATTATATTCTTATTTTCATTAATATTTTATTGGTATAAGCAAACAATAAAAGTTCGTATACAAGATGACCTTCATTACCTTGCTAGTAGGCATGATTTTAATTATTATAATTTGAAAATTATAATAGTGCAATGGTGAAATCTAATCGTTCTTCATTTACAGAAAACAAATTGTAAAGTTATGTCACGTGTAAACTTGAAGGATATAAAGGATATTTTATAGAAGGATATTTTTATAGATGGATTATAGTTGGATTCAGAATCCAACATATCGTCAAGTAGAATTTAAATTGAGTAAGTCAGATTAGCATCCAAACATACATATGTTTTAGATATATAAGCAAAATTATTTATAAAAACCCTTTTAAAAAAGTTCTTAAATCTGAACCACTGCATCATTTTCAATATATAGCAATACTTTAAGTCTAAAATAAAAATACGGTGCAAAAACATGTAATTTTCCGTTTGTTTTTTTTTTTTCATAAAAAAATTCTAGGTATTAATAGTAATCCTTGTACTAACTAATAAAAATTTTAGTTTCTGTACACCAGTATTTTAACTGAAATATTAAAAATCTTTCCTTCAATCAATTTCCCCAAAGTGCTTCCAAAAATATTTAAGAAAAATCGACTCGAGCTGAAATCTAAAAGTTGACCATAAAAAGGTGTTCCATTCACATGAACGAAGTCGTGAAGAGATTCAATTCGCTTATAAAGCACAGCATTTCACTAAAATAGATAGCTGAGGATGCTCATAAAGCTGTTTACTCTCAGGAAAATGCGTGGACGAAGAAGTCAAACGGTCCATAGAAAATGCTGAGACGTCAAAATTTTGGAAGAAGAAGACTATTGAAAATCCGATAAAACAAAGCAGTTGGTTGGTGTATGTAGGTGGAGAAGAACATGAGGAAGTGTTACTTGGTGCGTGGGTTGAGAAGAAAAGGTGCTCTGGCGCGTGGGTGAAGGAGAAAACGGAGTTTTCTATTATATATAATTTTTGCTATTAGTTAATAGCATAACAAATCTACTTACGTATTTCGATTTATTGTTGTTGTTTAAAAAAATAATTCAAGTAAGACAATTTAAAGTTATTGCAATGAATTCGTGTCATAAATTAATGTATAATGATACCACTAGAAACAAAAAGTGAGAACTAAGTAGGAAAAGAAAGAGAGAAAGAGCAAAAAATAAATAAAAATAGGAAAATGAACATCTAGCATCATACAAACGTGTTCAAGACCATTTGGATCAGTTTATCCTAAAAAGACCGATAACAATCCCCTGAGAAACTGCGTTCAGCAGATAATGAGAGCATTAAGACTCGTTAGACCCCAAATGGCAATTTATATCGGATGTTGTTGTTACCCTTGATATCAACAAGGCTCTTTTCTTGTGTAATGTTATTATATCTTTAGATTATGACATGAAAATGCTTTCTAGATAATCATCCCATAGTAATCTTAGTGTTTGTGACTATGTATTTACAATTTCGTTATTGAAATCTGCGAATACGAGCCTTACAAGTATTTCTTGATATTTAAACGCTGTGATCAAGAAAATAACTTGTTTTAATAACAATCTGTTCATCCAGGTAACGATACGTTATTTTACAGATCCATACATTTGCCACTCAAGAACGTATTGAGGTTAAGCTGACATAAAACTAACTTCTTTAAAACAACTTTAATGTAAAGTCTATATTTTCTGAGTAAATTTATCGGCAGTTTTCTGCGTATAATTCACTTCTGCTGTTATTCTCAACCAATAAAGATTGGTGTAAGTGCTGTATTGCAAAACAGAGCCAACCACATTCGTCTTAAAGGAAGACGAACTGCCTCTACAAGCAAAGAAGACAATATGTTGAAACACACGCAATATCATCTCCATTATCATTCGTTCCAAGATACTTACGAAGCAAGATACTGACATTGAGAACGTGTTTATTTACAAACGTATCTCCTTATGACGGTCAATGAACCAAGCGCGATGGCTTGACAGAGTGATTTATTCGCATTCGAGGTGTGTATACTTCACACCATCTCACAGTCGATACCAGAAGCCATCCATTTTCACAACGGCTAAGCCTAACGTTGAAGGGATAACCTGATAAAGTAGTTACAACTATTCGTCTTAGCTAAGTAGCTGAATGAAAGGGCAGTTTATCTTTACGGAAAATCTGGAGGGGGTCCATACTTCATATACATTGCTGGCAAGGGTCCAGATCTCGACTCGACAACCACTGAACTCTTTCCTACACTTTAGATTTTCTAAGTCACTGACCCAACTATCTGTAGAATTGTTTGTATATGGTGCGTCACAAAAATTCTTCAAAAAAGATCAGTTATTATCTTTTGCGCATGACTGTATATTATATTAATGAAAGGAAATCTGCAATGCGGATTCTTACTGTTCTTGTAGAAACCAATTTTAATAATGGAAAGAATTATATTGCTATAAAATAAAGATTGCCATTAGACGCGATAAGTTCTGATCTTTGTAATTTATTTATTCGCGTAGATTGAATTGAAGTGCTTCGACTACATCTCATGCGCTAGCACGAAAATAGCACCGAATACAAGTCATTTAGTCCAAAATGATTTCCACCGTTTGTGTAATGTGTAATACAGCAAATCCATTGTTATAGGTTTTAGTAAGAACTTTATCAACGTCTGTATATGGTGATTCCCACCATATAAAGACGTTGTAATCACTTCTTTTTATTTTAAATTAATAAGTAAGAATATTTTTAATTTTCAAAATAAATTATCAAAGATTATAAATCTTTATATAATTTCGAATACTATTCAATGTTTTTTTAAAAAGAAATCAGTTATATTTTAGCAGCTATGTGATTTAAGAAGAGCAAGGAAAATATATATTTCGATAAAAAATCTTTTCGAAAAAACATTTTCATTTAAAAAACTGAAAATTACTCAATTTTCAGTTTTAAAAATAATAATTTCAGTTTATTGAATTATTTTATTTATATAGTTAATTAAATGTATATCAATTAATACATTAATATATTATGTATATTATATATTATTATCGAGTTAAATCCATCTGGGATGCAAACGTCTGAAACTCCCTGATTATAGAAATGTCCCTACGAAATGTCATCAAGTCAGGTTTTGTTTAAATTTTTTTTTTTTTTTTTTATCTTTTTCCCACCCAAGAAAGGTTGTAAACTTCTAGTACATCAAGACTTTTTTTATATAATTTTCTACAGAATCTCGAAATCCTGCTCTATGAACCAGAACATGACATTTTTACAAGCTATTTCATGCCTCTAAAACTCATTGGATGGTCTCACAGTGGACAGTGCAATTCAATTTCTCGCCTAAAGACGGTCACAAACATATGTGCCCACAGAGGAATTCGAACGCGTCTCCTATTGGTTGGTGAGCGTATCCACTCGATCAACTACGCCTCGTTAGAAAGAATTGCTTTCAAGGAATTGAAATAATTTAAATGGAAAACGTACCATTTGGAAATCATTTCATTAAAAAAAAAAAAAATCATGAAAGTTTTCTGACTTTGCTAAAATCCTGTTTTCATGATGGAAGTATATTTAATTGATTTAACTCGGACACTTTACTTAGTGATCGCAAAGTGAAACATATACACTCGCTCAATAACAAGACTGAAGATGATGTATTTCCCTGCACCTTTTAATCCATTAGTTACAACTTCCACAAAGGTTAATGTACCCAACGACCGTTCACAAATAAATGTCTGTTTCCGAAAATAAAAGCAAGAAACTTTGTACCAGTTTCTGTCGTGTAACCACGGAAATAGAAGTCACGTGATATGAATATTAATGAGTTCAATACTCGGAACATAATGAAATTTCTTTAATGTCAACGTGAAAGAAAACAAACCGCAATAAGGGAACACACACACACACACACACAAACACACACACACACACACACACACACACACACACACACACACACACACACACACACACACACACACACACACACACGCGGATTTCGTTGAAACTCGATATGTTCATTCTACTAATTAAGTGCTTGAAGTTTGCGTAACCCAGATTACTCTATTTGGCATCTTTATGGACTAAAACACAGGTGTTCATTGATTTGCTAAAATGCGATTAGCGCTTAATGTTTTCTGAGTCACTTGCTGATTCCGTAGAAGGAATGTAATACTGTATTCTCCCTTCATGAGGACTTTCCACTTAGCCTTCAAGAAGTAAGCATTTGTTCTATAAGTTTCATGTTAGATTGGAAATGCATGTTTTCAATCAGATGTATTGTACATTTCTATGCTCTATACTAGATGACGCTGCTCCAAAATTTTGACATGTATTTCAAGTGTAATAAATAAATAAGAGCTTAACATAATAAGGTACAATTCGTGTATAAAATAACGTTTTATATTCTCTCCAGAAGCGCCCCCACTCTTTGAAAATGATACATATTTTCAGAAGTCTAAAAAAAAAAGGATAAAGGGAAAAAAAGAGAAATCAGAAAACTTTAAGTGCTTGTGACATCACAGTGACGTTTTGTTTTCATATAAACTGCAGCTAATCCGTGAGAAGTTTATTACATACACATGCACACAAAAGAAAGAAGCATTTAATTCTAAATATTATAAAAAAATATTTCAATATAAATAATCTTTGTTTGTTCTTTCCTAACAAGTGATTTAAAATCTTTTTCAAGTATTAATAATAGAAAACTTAATACACCCAATTCAGAAATAATAATAATTAATCTTTATTAGATATGCTATAACTAACTCTTTGTTTGATTGTTACCAAAGCTGTTTTCTAAAAATACCAGCAAAGCTGGCTAGTAGCCAACCAACGAGTGCATTGTACTATTAATATCCAAACTTTCAGACAGTGTTTTTTTCGTGATTATAATCTGGAGTTAATAATAGAACTTGGTATTTCCTCACAAAACATTCGTGGGTTATTAGTCATTTGATACACGCTGTTTATAATTTTATACGGAACTAGAGTAGTGCCCACCAGCTTCTACGTTGAGTGTCATTTCAAATGGAGATGATTATTTATGATAGCTCAACAATTACAGATGAAGTTTATTTTCTACTGGAATCTCAAACAGAATTCGAACAAACAAACGGAAATAAAAGTGGCGTAATTATTTACTTCAAATAAAATGTAAAACATAATAAAAGGGGGGGTGGGGTCCAGATTATAATGAGACAACTTAGAACTAAAAAGTTCCAAAAATTGTCAAAGAGACATTAAGATCAACAACAACTTGCGAAAAAAGAGAGAAGCCGGGGAAAAAAAGAAAAACTTTGGTGACATAATATCACATACAGGGACTTTTGCTTTTTTCTTCCCCTATACAAACAATGAAGCGGCTTTGTACATAATCTTGTTTCGATATTAAAGAAATCAATATTTTCAATATTTAGAAGTTTTTCTTCTCCCTTATTATTGCAAAACATACAAAAAAAAGAGACTAAAACACTTTTCCTTCGTTTTTTATAATTTAAATAAAAATCAGTAAGGGAGTAAATTATTAAAAAAAAAAAAGTAAATTATTAAAAAAAAAAATCCTTTTGCGCAAACCCCACGAACAAAAGGATGAAAAAACTATGCATATTAATGCCATGAGAGAATTTCTCGTAAGATGAAAACCCTACCTCTGGAGATCAAAGATAAATTTCTTTCTTTTTTTTTACCACAGGAAAATAAAAATCATCTGCCACTACTTGTTTATGTTTGAGAAGCGTTAATACCTTTACAAAGCCAGAATGGATTTTACAACCATTCATGTAACAGTGGGATTCGAACCCACATTTTCTCCTTAGGAAAGATATAAAATTTTCAACTCGACCACTAATAACAACAAATAAAGAATTATGACTTAAGACGCCTCATTTCTCCACTGACATAGTTCTCCATATTACAAAGATTGAACGTTACCATTTTCTATAAATAAGTGGACAATTTTAGTGACACTTCATTTATATGACTTATTTAGGATTCGCAAACTTCGTGGAAAAGAATGCATTTTTGGATGAAATAAGATCATCTTGTTGCATGAAATAAGATCCTGTTTCTTAGAATAATAACCTAGTTCCAAAAACTGGCTATTTATATTTAATAAAATATAACTAACATCTTTTATCTGAACAGATCATACATTACCGATACGGTCTATTTAATCTGGTTTCAGCCTTGGAATGACTATCAAACGAGTTTATCCTTTATTAATGGTATTGATTGGTTTCACGTAAATGGCATTTCTCAAAACGTGAAATGAAAATGTAGATTATCAGTGAGGTACAAAGAGAATTCATATCAGTGGGTAAATGTCATGTTATTGTTTCATAGCTTCTTTGTGTGTTTGCTATAGAAAAATAGGAGTTCCATGAGAGAATTTGACCATGTTGATTGCTAACATTGCATAAATTGAATATAAACAGATAAGCATAATTTAATGTTTGCATGCATCATTTATAATCCTTTATTATTATTATTATTATTATTATTATTATTTTTATTATTATTTAACACAGAGTTCGAATACGTTTATACACAAACACAAAATTTTCTCCACAAATTTTGCCAACATGTAAAAGATTTTGGACTAACGTTTCTTAAGATAATTATACTAAATTACAGTTTAATTCCTAATTATGACTTTAATGAACCTCTCCGCTCCTATACCTGTTTCCTTTCTCTTTAATAACGTTATTCAACAAACTATTCAGCGAAAACTTGGACAATTTTTCGTTGAATAGTTTTCATTATCCGAGGTAAAATCACTGTAACGTTAACATTTTTATCCGTTTAAAATTATTTAAAACATGCATTCGTATACGTTTCTCTCGCCACATAATATACTGAACATTATCTGAAAATAAGAATTTTAGTTTGGTAGTTGCATAACAGATGGCGCACGATATCAAATTGGTTTTATGCTAATATCAAATTGTAAAAGTAGTCACGTAAGAACGATGTTCCTTTGTCACTGATAATTACTTTTGAATTTATGACAAACATGTCAACAACGTATAGACCATCACTTAAGAAGTAACCATAAAATATATAGCTAATAGACATGCAAGACGTGTGCTTATATCAGAACACTTGCAACATGAAAGAGCCAAGTCAAAAAAAAAAAAAAAAAAAAAAAAAAAATCAGAGGCAAATCACCTGTATTCCAAATCTGGAATGTCACATGGCAGGTATAACACGGAAATTAAAAGATTCCTATTATAAATATAATTAAGTGATGACAGCAAAAACGTTACTACACTACGTTGCCAAAAGTATTGAAATGACTCAACAGAAGTGATACAAAGAACATGAGGAAAATTATGAAAATAACGTTCTGGGAAGATACATATGGAAGGGATATGCGAGACATCCCTTCAGTTGACCTAAAATTGCATGCAGGACTTACATTGTGCGAACTGTAAAGCATAGTAGTGGACGTATGATGACATAGCAGTGTTATTCCTTGGTTTGGATTTGGTCCACGTGATTTTTGTCGATATTAATGATTACAGAGATATACTTCAATGTTCGAGATAATTCTTCACCTCTTGCACTTCAAAATTCTACTGTGAACACCATCACTCAGGACACACCAAAAGCTATTACCGCTTTAAACTTCGCTAAACACTTACTGGATGAATTAACTTGTCTGGAATCGTTCCTGCAGGTCAACATCATTAGCAAAAATGAAGCCAGTCAAGTAATAAAAAAGAGCTTTTTTTTTATTAAACTAGTAAGATGTACTTGGAAACTTGACGACGCATTTTTTTTTGTTTCAAAATTTTGGCAGATTAATATAATAACAAAAATTAGGTGGAAAGAATGTGTGATTTCAAGTAAATTCGGTAGTGTGTGTGTGTGTGTGTGTGTGTTATATTAATTGATTATTAACCTGATATATTAACCTGATATATATTATATTAATCTGATTAATTTACTTCAAGAAACTATATGTGAACAAAATGTGAAACGAAATGCGATCTCTGTAAAAATTTGCATTCACTCAAAACAACTATTAGAAATGCTGACACAATTCAGTTAACGTGTAGTTTTTTTTTTTTTTTTAATTCAGATAAACAACTTTGAAGAGCGCAGTTCGTAACCAGAAATGACTTCTAACGATTATTTAATGAATCAATTAGGATTACGAATTAATTATAGGAATTAAATTGACAAGATCAATTTTCAGCTTTCTGCTTTATTATATTTAAATTACGCAAACGGCAGACGCAAATCGACTGACCCTAGGAACAAAGAAGCCAAGGGAAAAGAAGCAAGACAGTTAAGAGCAAGTTGAATGTAATTTATTAAGAAAAGAAAACGAAAAAAACGGGAGGAAATTAAAAATCGAGCTAATAAGAAGTTATGAACCTAAGAGCTAATATGTATATAGGTTTTTTTCAATTGAAGATGAGTTAACCTATCTCATACGGAGGTAATAGGGTTTTTTCTCCCTGAAACTCGAGTTTTTCATCGGCCTTGAGAACACATGCAATTTACAGACAAAAAATATTAGTGATACTGGCAGGCAGTAGATGGCGTTGGTGTAGATGATGATGGTAATTGCAGTTCCCTGTGGTTGGAACTGCATTGTTCATTAAGGTGGATTAAGTGGCGAAGGTCGGAAAGCTGTAGGTAGGTAGGTTCCCTCCCCTCTATGGGTCTTTGGAATTCTTGGAGATGTCGTGTAATAATAATAATAATAACAACAACAACAAATCCGAAGGTCCATTTACTTGTTTAAATCATTATTTATTCACTGTTTAATCAACAAAGAGAAATGTAGTGGGGGGGAGGAAACATATGACAATATGTGCAAATGAGCAAAAATATGGACAAAAACATAAGCAAATATGGTACCATATTATTCAAATCAGTGTCCAATGGTATTATATTTTTAACGAATGAACAGCTAAAATTTATACATAATTCCCAGCTCATGTCTGTATGCTCTCTTCCAAAAAAAAACTACCAAAAAAATGAAATCCTGTTTGGTCTATTTTCATAAAATTAAACGTGTTTGATTAATAACATAATCAAAACACGTGGCATCTTGTTTTGATTATATTATTCTACATACATGTTGAAATCATCACTAGATACCAAACTATCCTATTATCGCCCCCCCCACACACACACACAAAATAAAAAAATAAAACAGAAAACGTGAACTTAAAATTAGTCTTACCTAAGTGATAATATTTCTGATTCAAAAACTCTAGAAAATAGGTTCCAAGTTGTTTTAAGGCAACATTTGCAAATATGACGTAATTGTTTTGATAACTAATATACGTAAAATATAAAAAAATTAAGATATTTCATATAGAACAAAAAGTAAAGTTGAATTTTAAAGTTTGCTTTTTAAAATATTTTTAGATTTTTTAAATAAAGTAAAATAACTGGTTTTAAAACAAATACACCTTTTTATTAACATAAATATTATGATATATAGTTTAAATTTTTACAGCTATTTTTGCAGGAGGAAATAGGGAGGGTAATATATGTGGTAATGCTGTAGCTAATGAAGTTCAAACTGAGGCTCGGCTATTGCTATATTGCTATTACCCTCCTGCCATGATCACAGCTTTAATAGCTTATGACACCTTATCCCTACACTGTCCTCTACAGATAACGGGGAAGATAGCATTCTTGCTTCGCCCCTTTAAGCCAGTCCTTACTTATAAGGACTATTTTTGCAATTCAGTTGTACTGTTTATTGTATAGCTAATTACTAAAGCATATCATCATTGGCCGCTAGAGGGCCAGGCGGTTGGCCGTGTTTTCAGGGAGCTTCCGAAAGCTAAGTAAAGTATAATTCTGAATGAAAATTAGAATATAGGTTAAAATCATAACGTAATATTGTCTAATTTTGGTAGCTTGTGGTGTCAGTGTGATTTTGGTGTAAATTCCATTATTTAATTTAGTATCTAACGATACGTTTCTTAGATTTGAATATGGCGCCAATGCGACGTAAGATAATGGCGTCCAAAAATACGACGCCATTGTTCAAAAACTATAATGTGAGAGAATTTGTCCAATGTGATGTGTGTGGAATGTATGCATTCCCGAATGAGGCTGGAGTTTGGATTGAAAGTGATAGTGGTGGGAGAATGTGCAGAAAGTGTAAGTAAAGTGAGGATTTGAATTATGTGTCAGGTTGTGAGACAGCTATGGTTGAAGAAAGCCAGAATGTGAGTGAAAATAGTGGCTTGATAGGGAATTGCGATGTACAAGATGGCAATGAGAGCGGTGATCTAAGAAAGAGTGAGAGCAACTATACAGAGAGAGAAAGTGGTTTGAATGATAAAAAAAAAATGAGGAATTATTTGTAGGAAGTGAGATCGCGCGCAGTGATACAAAATGCGCAGCGGCAATTAGAGCACCTGCAAAACTCTTTCCAGAGTGATTCGGCTAACGTAAATAACCAGCGTAAGAGTGGGCGAGTTTCTGAAATGAAGGAAAGAGTGTTGTATGGTGACTCGTTATTAAGAGGAGTGATAGGTGGGAGTGTAACTAAATCGTACTTACCGGGTGCGAAATTTAGGGATGTAAGTGAGAGTATTAGAGTGCAAAAATAGAGGGTGAAAGAATTAATAATTGTGGCGGGTACGAATGAATTGAAAGGTGATAAATTTTTTATGAGAGAGGACTTGAAAGTATTGTTAAAGGTAGCGAAAGAAAAGAGTGACAGTTAGAATGGTGAGTCTGTTGCCGCGGTATGACAGAGAGGAGTTTAGAAGGAGGGCCATAATCGCAAATGACATTATGCGCAGGTTATGCAAACATTGTGGTGTGGAATTCGTGGACGTGTGGAATGAGTTTGATGGGCGAAAGGACTTATACAAGATGGATGGCCTCGTTTGAATGGGCTTGGTGTGCGAAGACTGGAAAAAGTGTTGCTGAATGAAGTGAAAATGGATGTGCAGAACCAGGGAAACTAGAACTACCAAGGATGGGGGGGGGGGGGGGATATGCAGACATCAGTGAGACAGTTGAGTGTAAAAATGTATATAATGTACCTGAGCCAGTACTAAGGACAAAAAATGAGAATGGGACATTTAGAATAACGCATCAAGATAGGGGTGGAAAAAAGGGATCACTGCATTTCATGTATACTAATGCCAGGAGTATTAGGAACAAGAAGGAAGAATTTTTGGCCTTGATTGGCTCTTCCTGGCCACAGGTTATTGGCATTAGTGAAACATGGCTGACGAAAGATGTTATAGTTAGTGGGATAGAATGTGTAGATTATAGTGTGTTTAGGAAGGACAGAGAGAATAAAATGGGGGTGGGGTGTTATTGATGATAGCTGATGAAGTGCAACCAAGGAGAATTGAAGTTGTATTGCAGGATAGTGAAAGGAGCTTATTTGAGGTTATTTGGTGTGAGATTGAGACTGGCAGAATAAAATATACAGTTGGATGCTATAGACCAGGTGATGGAATAGATGGTGGAGATAGTATGCATAAACAAATTGATGAAATGAGTGGAAGGAGGGTAATTATTATGGGGGATTTTAATTATGGTAACATTGATTGGAAGGAGGAGAGGACACATGTGAGGAAGGAAATGGATTTTATTCAATTATTAAGGGATAACTATCTGAGACAGCATGTAATTGAAAATACTAGGGGTGTGAGAGTGCTTGGCCTGGTAATAGCATCTCACAATTTGACTGTAATGAATATGACCATGTTGCCACCTATTGGTGAGAGTGATCATAAGGTTTTGACCTGGGAGGTGGCTAAAGGTGTGGAATTTTTGATTAAGACAGGGTATATGTGGAATTACCGTGCTGGAGAGTATGACAAGCTTGGGAGATTGCTTGGATCAGTGCCATGGCATGTACAACTGCAAGGGCTGGACGTCGATAGAGCATGGGAAGTGGTCAAGGAGCATTTACAGGAGGTTATGGCTGATTGTATACCTAGGATCCAAACAGTAAAACAAGTAGGGGTTAAATGGATGAATAACACTATTAAGCTTGAGCTGCAAAAAAAGAAACAATTGTGGAGGGAATTTAAAGAAAGGGGTGACCTGCAGGCACACGAATGGTATGAAGTGCAGGCCAGAAGGGTAACGAGTGTGGTAAAAACAGCAAAAGCCGATTATGAAAGGAAACTAGCTATGAAAGCAAAAGAGAATCCCAAACAGTTCTTTCAATATGCTGCAAGCAAGAAAAAAACTGTACATGGCAAAATGATTTTAAGGAATGACGATGGTAAGGAGGTCGCTGAACCAGTCGATATAGTGGAGTTACTGAGCACGCACTTTGCAAAAGTATATCATCCAAGTGGAGACATTGAAAAAATGAAGGAGCCATTAGTTTATACGGGAATTTTGATGAATGAAGTGGAGGTGAATAGTCTATTACAGAACCTTAATGTGAATACATCTGTGGGATTGGATGGTATACCGGCACGGGTCTTGCGTGAAGCGGCTAAGGAATTATCAGTGCCCTTGACCATGTTGTTTAACCTGAGTCTCGGGTCTGGTTTAGTCCCGAAGGCGTGGAAAGAGGGGGAAAATAGTTTCACTACATAAAGGAGGATCCAAGACTATGGTTGCAAATTACCTACCGATCAGCATATCAGGAGTTGTTGTCAAGGTCTTGGTGAAACTAGTCAAGAGAAAAATACAGGAATGGATTGATGAAAATGAGATACTGTACAGGGGACAGCATGGCTTTGTAAAGGGTAGATCATGCCTGAGTAACTTTCTCGAGTTTTTATAACAAGGTGACGGCTGAACTGGATAAGGGAAATGGGTTTACAGTGATACCGCTGGACCTGGCAAAGGCGTTTGACAGGATACCACATGGAATTTTAATCCGTAAACTACAACATATGGGAATGGATATAGGGTTGGTGAGATGAATAGGTAGGTGGTTGATGGAGAGATATCAAAGAGTGGTTTATTCAGGAGTGGAGTCCAAAAGACGGCCTGTGACTAGTGGGGTGCCGCAGGGTTCTGTTCTTGAACCACTGCTGTTTAATCTGTTCATTAACGATATAGGGAAGAATCTAAGTGGAACAGTTCATTTGTTCGCTGATGATGCAAAGTTGGGGAGGGCGATAGTGAATGCAGAAGATGTCAAAGTCTTGCAGGATGACTTAGATAGATTGGAGTTCTGGGCTAAGGAGAATGGGTGTCAATTTAATGTGACAAAATGTAAGGTTTTGCATTTTGGGGTGAAAAGATTAGCAGCAGTATACCACATGGGTGGAACTGTACTCCAAGAGATTGATGAGGCCAGGAACTTGAGAGTGTTGGTGGATAGGGAGATGAAGTTTAGGGGGCACATTGCGAAAGTAGCTAAATCAGCTTATCAACTCACTTGGTTGTTGAAAAAAACCTTAACGAGCAGAAACAAACAAGTTATTGTACCTCTCTACCGAGCCTTGATAAGACCTCATCTTGACTACTGTGCCCAGATTTGGGCACCTCGGTTCCTTCTTGATGGGGAGGAGGTGGAGAGGATCCAGAGGCGAGTGACTAAGATGATAGCAGGTCTATGGAATGAACCATATGAGAACAGGTTGAAGATTTGTGGGTTGCAGAAACTGGTTGATAGGCGGAAAAGGGGAGATATGATTGAGACATTAAAATTGCTAAAAGGATTCTATAAGATTAATTCAGAGGATATTTTTGAGATCAGGACTGGTGGTGGGAGAACTAGGGGACACCTATGGAAGCTGGGCAAGAGTGTGGTTAGCAGGGGTGTTAGAGCTGGGTTCTATACTTTTAGAGTGGTAAATGAGTGGAATAAGCTGCCAGAGTCTGTTGTGGGTGCTATGACAGGGAGCGAGTTCAAGGCAAGGTATGATAGATACTGTGTGAATGTCGTATAGTTGTGTGGACATGATGTTTAGGGCCTCCCTCGATGAGTCTAAGGACTCCCTGGAGTAGCCCGAAAATAATAATAATAATAATATTCCGGTAAGGGTATAGATATCAATATTATCCCATTCGTTTTTGTACAGCTAATAACTAACACATCTGCAAGTAAGATTATAGATGTAGATATTAATATTATCCCATTCGTTTGGCTCTAAGAAAATACGGTAAAAGTAGATATCTGCCAGTAAGATTATAGATATTAATATAGATATAGATATTAATATTATCCCATTCTTTTGGTTCTAAGAAAATACGGTAAAAGTAGATAATACGAGCCAGAATATCTCACATTATCATCTTTATCGTTTACAATTGCCAGCGTTTGTGTTATGAATATTGTTGTAAGTTATTTCTTGTTGTTGTAGATTCTATTAAATTCGAGATTTTTTCCTAATGATAACATGATTAATCATGTTAGGACGTATATCGGTGTTTTTCTTCTCGTACTGTTCCCATGCGATAAACACGAAACACAATCCTTCATCAGGAATATGAACCGAAGGATATCAAGTTTAGGAAAAGAATTAAAGAAAGAAAGAAATCTTTACCGTGCATAATATATATTGCAGTTTTTAAAATCTTATTCTAAATTATTTCGTAAAATTATAGAATAAACAGAATAGAGAATATCTTTTAAAATGGTTTAAATAAACTCTTTCTAAACGGTCAAAATAAATTGAATATGCGTTTCGAAACATGAGAACAGAAAATTTAAATATTAAATTAAATTAAATTTCTTTTTTTTTTAATCCTTTAATTTGATTTTTTTTTAATTTGAGAAATCATTCTTCTAGCACTACTTTTCCAACTTAAAAACTGTTCATTAAAATAATAAGAAGAAAACTGAGAAATTTCTAAATAAGTTTGTTAATATTAGAATATTTCTGACAACTACTTAACAAGATCTTTATTTGCTTGGATCGGTTCTTTAGTAAGGCATCAATAGTTTTCTTATAATCTAAGAAACGAGAATCATTCCCAAAGAAAAGTGAGCTCTGCTTCTACCCACACAGAAACATCGTTAGGAAAATCGATTAAATAGGAAGCAATTCGTCACAGAAATCCAATACGACACATCATTTAAATTCATCCGTGAATAGGTACGGTTTTATTTATTAAAACTACCGAACCTTCCTTTTGCAACCTGGCTTTGATTAAACTGTCACCAGATCGTTTCTCATTTTCCCCCAAGTCATTGCAGGCTCTTTGAAGGAAACCACAACATGATGCAAGTCGTCAGACGTTTACTGTGATGAATAATTTATTTTAAAAACATACCCTAGGCCAATAACAATATACTCAGGCAATCGGACCAATTTTGCCTTCCACTGAGGCATTCTGAGAAAAGATATGAAAGGCAAGACTTCCTGGATGATGTTTAGAAATCAAAGGAAAACTTAGTACAAGAAGAGTCATACAAAATTTCTGTTTATCAAAGAAGGAGAAATACCTTTATCGTTACCCAATATTCCTCGTTTTTCTATAAATCAAAACTTAAATATAGGAAAATATTATTTCGAAAGAAAGAAAAAATGTCTGGGAAAATATCACTCTGAACAATAAAGTATAAAATCTTCTGAACACATCACCTAAGTAATAACAAAGACTCTAAAAATGTTAATTGCATGGAAAGTAATGATGGTGATACATTGTTCGAAGAAGCAGACGAATTCTCCTCTATATAAGCTTAATAATTAGATGAGAATCAGTAACAGGAGGAAATATTAAACCGGAATTAAATAATAATTCACTCGCAATAATTAATACTTTTATCAATATTTTTATCGAAAATAAAATTATAATTTTTGTTGCAAATGGAAGTACATTAAACGAAATATATGTTATTTTAGCAATATGCATGAGGGCTTGTTTAAATATTAAATTTCTGTAAATTAAATTATGAAATCTATATCATCTATATTAGAATATTTAATTCGTTTAGTCTTTAGTTTGATATCTAGGGAAAGCTTTTTTTTCAGTAAAAGTATCCAGTTCTGTAATATGTCAGCATCATTTATATTTCACTAAAAATGAATTTTTTTATTAAAATAAAACGCGTAGGAATAAATAAAATTAGAAACTTGATTAAGGATAAAATGTGTTATTTCTGAAATACAGTCAATACATTTTTTTTTTCATTTTTTCCGCGTTCCTTTTTTTAGGCAAGTTACAAATCGAAGCATAAAAATGGTTTCGTATGCATATAATAACTGCACTCAGATTGGCTGTGGTACTTGAAGTCTGCTAAACTTAGTTATGAAAATAATAATAATAAAATTTAAAAAAATCGTTCGTGAAATTAGGACCGGACAACAAAAATTAGTGTGCTGTGCTATCTATAACGATCAACATACAATCCAGGTTGAAAGTGTTCGCAATAGATTTTTTTCATTGTTTTTTGAAGAGAACTATCATGATGTTTTCCAACAAAATTACAGTATTCAAGCACCTTACTGAGTAGTATAACTTTGGTGAAACTCCAAGAACAGTATGTTGAAATCATAGCCTCTATTATTTATATTTATATGTCAACTTATTTTTTTAGCTTATTCTTTCCAGAGATGTAATTTTGTTTTGACTAGTATTGCCTCTAAAATGCTTCACTGGAAACCTAAATTGAAACGATTTGATAAGTTTTAATAGAGAACTTAAATATTTAATTTGACTATCACACTTAATAAGTGTTATTGTTTCTGATGTCTGCGCGGTTAGCCTAGTGGCTTTGCGCTTCGCAATCATATGCCTGGGGAAGGAGTGTCCTGGGTTCGATTCCCGTTGCCGACGTGAGAAGTTAAGGATCTGCCATAGCCAAGTTAGCCGGTCTTGGGCGTGGACAGCAGGGTTTTACTCCCAGTTTTTCAAACCGGCCCCGTGAACACACGGATCTACAGCCATAAACTATTTAACCCCCCATGAGGAGGCTCAACTCTCCCCAATAGGGACGGAGGAGAAAAAGGGAGGAAACTCCATATGAATAAATAAATTGGTTCTGATACTTAAATATAAAGAGCCAATAGGCTTCATTTCGGCGATATAAACATTATTTAAATTAAGGGGATATTAAATCCCACATTGTTTTAAAATTTTAAAGCCGAATAAGAAACTCAAAGATTGGAATCAGAGAGTTTCATGCCGAATATAGTGTAATAAACTATAAAAGTATCGGCGATTACTAGCGTGAGCTAATGCAAGTAGTCCTAGTACGTAGTACAAACTCGGACAACTCGCAGCAAAGGTGGTAAAGTTCTGATCGCTATTCTTGGTATTTTCCATAATGTAAAAACACATTTCCTAGGAAATGTATGCTGTTATTACATTATGGTGGGAGGTCACTACCCAGACCGATTTCAGCTTTTATTGTGGCTTCATCAATGAGTAGCTAGACCAAATTAATACCAAAGGGTATAGCGAAAAGAACTTATATACTCTGCTATATGAGTTGTCAAAAAGGTGCTCCATTAAGTTACTTAAATATAAAGAGTTAATAGGCTTCATTTTGGCGATATAAACATTATTTAAATTAAGGGGATATATAATCCCGCATTGTTTTCTGATGATTTTCAGTCCTACTCTTTTATTTTTGTCATCCTGCCAAATGCCGATTGCTTATAATACACCAAACAGAGGATGAATAAAGAGTTTGACAATTCAGAAATCTTATCATTAATTTAGGACTCAAAAAAAAAAAAAAAAGCACGTGGTTAGATTTCAATCTGCAGGCCCACTAATCCGTTAAAAACTCAATGCCGAAGAATTTTTTTTTCTTATAAATTGAAGATAACGAGATTTCTAGAGAGAATGTATGCTGAACACATCTGTTTTGCTTTGTTAGAGAGGAGTTCAGCAACTTAATAATAATAATAATAATAATAATAATAATAATAATAATAATAATAATAATTAAATGCAGTGTCCATATCAAAGACGCTGTTATTTCTTTAATCATCATTAATATAATCAAATGGGAGTCTTAGTTATCTGTTAACAATTAAAGAATACGTTGAAGCCACATTCAGCTGTTGACTTGAATAAAGAGATTTCAAACAACTAATATTCTTCTTTCAAGCTGCGAGGAAAATTGACTTAGGAGACCGTTTTACAACTTTCCACTCACCGGATTGAACCATGACCTTTCACGTAACCCTAATTAGATGTTAGAGGTTATTCTCTAGCGAGCAGTATTTCACTAATATCTCCGCCTCCCTTTGCCTTTCAACTTTCCCGCCATCAATATTTCTCTCTGTTGCACGTCACTTCCGCAAAAGACGACCGCTGCCGTTACCATAGCAACTGCCTCTGCTTCGATCAAACATTGTTGTAGTGGGGTTTATAAAAGGCTCGCGACTTCCGCATCGGACTAAAACAAAGTGATACGATAACCAGCGATCCACCGTGTGTGTTGTCCGGAGCTTTCACGTGCGACATCGTTCGAAGTGTGGATATTCCCTCATCAGCGGAAGGTAAGTTACGGGACGCTGAGGTTCGGTAAAGATTAAAGGGATCTCTTCCTTTTGGTGAGGGGGGGGTAGGAAATGTGGGAATAACTTCATGAAAGTTACGTTTAAATGACAACAAGGATTAGAGTAGGCTAGAGATAAACAAAGCATGCTAGCAGCTTAGTATTTAATGAATGTTCATTTCTTGTCATGTGATTAGCGGTATTTATTTTCCAATTCGATACAGTACATTCATAGGAATTAGAATAATGTGAAATGATTTTAGTACTACGTGAAAAAAATTTTGAGAGAATTCCATTCTTGACAAAGACTATTCCCTGATTCTCTTATTAGTGAGTAATTAATAAAAAAATAAAATAAATAAATAAATAAAAATCACAGACTTACTAATCATTAGATGTTTGTACATTTATCAAGAACTTTAGTATTTGTATCATTAATGAATGATAGTCAGAAAAAAAATTGATTTCAGGCGAAAGCTTCATCCTTGCTGGTTGGCCGAGTGATTAGTGTATCCACTCTCCAACCAACAGGTCGTGGGTTGGAATTCCGCTTTGGGAACAGATCTTTGTGAATGTCTTTAATAGTAGATGAATTTCATCTCCCAGTATGCGATCCCCTTCCCGCTTATTAGAGGTCTAAAATAACTGGAAAAAGTGTGGTCTCTAGAGCAGGTTTTCCAAATTATATAAAAAATAAATAAAAATACAAAAATACACGTAATTAATAATAAAAACATAAAAAACGTCTTAGCTCATTCATAGTAATAATCCACTATAGGTTTTCAGATGAGAGTCACATGAAAATGATACTAATTATTCATTAATGTTTAAAACCAAACAGTTTGCATCTGTAACGTTATTTTAAAAGTTTTATTTATAATAATTAAATAAATTCATTAGATAATATTTAATAAATAAATAAAATAAATAATGATATTTGAATAAAATACACAAATCTGTATTTATTTATTGAAATGGGATTATTTGTCGATCATTACGCATTGAATATGCCTTTGTTAGGGACCACTTCTACTTATCGAACTTAGTTGCTTGGATACTGAGTCCTACGAAAGGAATTACATCCTGGTAATAATTTCTATTATGTAGGTTCGATCTTAGAAAGGCATTCAATACTGTACCCCAAGTTGTCTTATGCACAAATGAAGGAAATACAGCATTAAACGTATGGTGCAATCAGAAGAATTGTTAAAGGGAGAAGACGAAAGTAGTAATGAATGGTCACACCACTGATCGGTATTTTTCCAACTACTAGAGTTTCACCAGAGTAGTGAAAAAGTAAGAGCAGTTCCTTTGCTTCGTGCAGAATTAAATAGGATATTTCGTTGGTTGTAAAAAAGAAAAGAAGTTAATTAATATTAAACGGCTTAAAATGTCAACTCTTTCATTTGAGTAACAAAAGCCATTGGGGCTATCTTATTATTTTTTTAATGATAAACTCAAAACTGTGGAAGATGAAATGGACCTCAAAATAATGTGAAATACTCGAAATAATTTATAAAGGCAATGAACAGAATTCTTTCTTTGCTTTCCAGGATTTTTGTTAGTAGACAAAGAAGATGTAATTGGTTCCCCTTTTATAAAGCAAGACTTCACTATGGCAAACTGGAGAACCTTAAAAAAGAGTGACCAAATGAGGTGAATTACAAGAATATTGTATTTTCTTGGTGAATTCATTGGAATAAATTTCCGGAAAGGTCTTGTTGTAGCAGATACCCTAAACAAATTTAAGACAGCCCTGATAAGTACTTGAATATTAATTTAGCATCATTCATATATCTTGTGATTTCTTCTAGGTGCAATGTTTTAATTGCTAATGCCCGTAAGAGACGATCAATTATTTAACTCTTGAATTTGCCATTTGTGTTGCGATATCGATGCTGTTGAAGAGTCATTTCCTGCATCTATCCCTTAGAATAATAACGTTTTGAAGTGTTCTTTTATATTCCTAAAATTTCGCTAAGATTCTTCGCCTAAAGTTGATCTCAGTTTATCAGTTAATTATTGTTTTAACCATATTAGTAATTGAGTGATTATAGTAATTATAACAGAATTATTTTAATTATTTTTCGGATTATAATGCATAATAGATTGCAATTATAATTAGTAATTTATTCATTCTTTTTTGATGTCTTACAATAGAAGCTGGAGATTTGTCTATGCATTAGTGATTTATCAGTGTTAGCTGTTTAAGTTTTTCAAAATCAATAAAATAAGGGGGAAAAATGAGATCCCATTTTGCAAAGTTGTCAACAATGAGATAGATGGGAAAGTTTTCGATAAGTAAAGGAAAGTTACTTAAGCATGTTTGAACGCTAAATGGAAACAGCGTGTTGGACGTGAACCGTGTGACCTAAATGGTTCAAAATTCTCTGAGTTGTCTGTCTCCTGTCTGAGAAAATTAAACATTGTCGATCTTACTTTACTGCTTATACATCTCTCTCTCTCTCTCTCTCTCTCTCTCTCTCTCTGTTCGCATGATCTACAATGCACAGTCAAGTTAACATAATGGATGCTACAAAGGGATTACAAGAGAAAATACGATACTGTTCAGTAAGAGATAAATTCTTAAGAAATCTCTTCAGCAGCTGCTCTCTCTCTCTCTCTCTCTCCCCCAAGTACTAAGAGTACTGACCAGATCGACCCAAAAGTTTTTGGAATTTCTGTTTTTATTTTTATTTATATTGTATGTCCTAATAAGTTTAAGTATTTAACTGCTTAAAATGAATTACCGAAGTCGTTCAGAATATTTTTACTTTCATTGTTCGGAACCGTATCCGAAATATCAGCTTAGTGAAATGCTAGAATGTTAAGAAGAAGATCGATACTGCGTTTAATGCATCAAGCGTTCAAGGCCGGTGACATCGCTTTGAAATCCTCTGTTAATTCCGTTACTCGTTCCGAAATTGTCAATCCATCGAAACCTATTCTCACCTACAAGAGCAGAGTATTGTTTGAACTCGATACTCCAACGGTAAACTCTACGTCATTTTAACTTGCTCGGCAAGGTCAGTTTGGTTGAAATTTTTAAGTCACTTTGAGTTGATTCCAAAAAGACGACGACCTCTGCTGTCGACAACTAGAGCGAATGTATACTCTTTAGAGTAAGGGCTCAATGTCACCCTCTCCGAAGGCGGGGAAAGTTATTACAAAGTAAGAAAAATCAAAGAGCTGAGAACAGAGTTTCTTCGTCAGCATACGTTTCGTACCTGACCATTTAATATCATTTGTTTCTATCGATAGCTTACTTCCTGGGTAGGCGGTGCTTCACTCTACTGAGAAAGGGGAGACTGCGTCTCTTGAATTTTCACTGCCAAGGATCGTTTCTGTGTAGTGATGAACCAAAAACACAATGGTTCATATTCTGTTGGATGACGTTTTGCAGTTGTAATTTTACAAATATTAAAATAAAATATAATTCCTGAAAATTTTTGGATCAGTGTTATACTTAGTCATTTTGCGAAGTTGACTTCGCAATCTTAATCTCTCTCTCTCTCTCTCTCTCTTAATTTACTCAAATTTTGGCTAAATTAATGCAAGTATATTAGCTGGGCTACAAGGAAATGCTCTTTTCCGTTACGGACTAAATTCCCTTTCGGAATCAAGCGGCTTCTGTGTATTTTCTTCGATCTAAAAACGTCTTTGGAAACTCTTCGAACCGAAGAAATTTCCGGCGATAACTTACTAAGTCTTGAGGATAATTTATGTACAAATATTGGTCTGCTCATGTTTAGAATAATAAAAAAAAAAAAAAGAAATGGATGAAAGTAATACAATTCTGTGTCAAGCAGATATCAAGAATCTATTATGGTCAATATTGTCTTAATATATTAATTAATTAACGTTATTAATTAGTTACTTAACATTATTTTTGATTTAATTACTTTCAGTTCCATTCAACAGAAAACGTTTCTTTGGCTCCCACTGATCTCGCAATTTATATAAACATTCCTTTGAATGCGTTCGTCGAAGCCTTCCGCTAGTCTGAACACGTCTCGCTGAATGAACTCCGTGACATCTTGTAAGCAAATACGTAGTGATTATGTAAAATTTCCTTTTCCTTTTGTGTCCATCGATTACAGCCTAGCTATGTTCGCTTTTTTTTTTTCAGTAAAGTGAATTCAGCTAAATCTATATATCAAGGGTTTTTTTTTTTTTTTTTTTTGAGAGAGAGAGAGAAAAATTGCTACCATGAGCCAACTATTCTCTAGTTCGACTTACATGTGTTCCAAAACGTTGGAATGCTGTAGTACGCAGTGGCATATCTCAGTATAGTAACTATTATTCGATTTTCTTGTGCTTGCTTGGTATTATAACGTGGAGATGCTTCCGTGTTTTGAACTAAGACCTCTTGCCGTGACCTACTGTGAAATGAATAGTAAACTATAAAGATTAGAATAGTCAGCACGGAATCCCCAAGCTGAACCATGTAGATCTTATATATATATATATATATATATATATATATATATTATATGAGTTAGATGTTAAATGGCATGCACCCTGCAATCGCCATAGCAACACGTCCAGTTCTAAATGAGTATTTTTTAAATATTTATCTTTATGCTACAAAAGGATCTAATTTGCTGAAAAAAGGTATACACTGCAGTCAGCATTACTCTTGGTATTCCTAAAGCTGAATTGAAAGTGCCTAAAATATCCTTAAATCAAATGTGGTTTGAAGATCAATACTCGTATTTCGTTGGAAAGATCGGAATTTGAGTTCTATCATGGTTATGTAGATTTTTTTTTCAGTTGTGTGAATTATCAAACGAACATGGAAGGCGTTTTCTTTCCCAGAAACAAACACCAACGTACACACTAACGTGAGATGCATTAGTTTCATTCTTCACTTCCTGCCATTAATTTTAAACCACATAACCAATCTTGTAAATCCATGGAAAATTTCAGTAATATTTAAGATAACAGAGTCTTTGTGTTAATTTTTAATTGGTGTTCAAATATTTGGACACCAATAATTGGTGTTCATTTTTTATCTTGCAATAACGTGATTTTTTTTTTTTTTTTGGTAATTCTTTATTATTAGAACAGACAAACCAGTAATGTTTGACGGAAATTCTGATCCTGACATATAGTACGATAACAACAACAACAACAAAAAAAAAAAAAAAAACTTAAGATCAATACTCGTATTTTGTTGGAAAGATCAAAATTTGAGTTCCATCACGGTTGCGTAGATTTTTTTTTTTTCAGTTGTGTAAATTATCGAACAGAACGTGGAAGGCATTTTCTCTCCGAAACAAACAAATCGCCAAATCTTCCCCTATATGCTTGGGGAAGGAGTGTTCTAGGCTCGATTCCCGTCGACGACGTGTGGAGCTCAAGGGTCTTCCTCCGCCATAGCCAAGTTAACCGGTCTTGGGCGTGGACAGCAGGGTTTTTTCCACCAGTTTATCTCGGGTTTTTCATCCCGCAAGCAGGCAAACTGGCTCCGGTGCACACAGGCTACAGTCATAAGATACAGTACTTAATCCCTCATTAAGAGGGCTCAACCAGTCCTAAAGGGCGATCGAGGAAGGGGAACCTCACACGAATAAATAAATAAATTCTCTTTTTTATCATTATAGTCTGTATATTCAGTCGAATATTAAAAAGTATTTTTCACAATTTTTTAAAATTTAATCTTTTCAATTTACGTATTCGAATAAGACTAGTAAAGTTAGTGCGATATTATTATCCTGATACACATGAAATTGTTACTTCCTTGAAATTGAATAGTCATTTTTCATTTGTCTGCTATAACACCCTTTTTTAGCGTGAATGTGCCTAATAATGATGGAAACCTCGAAAATTTATACTGTACATTAGTCATATGAGCCAACTAGAAATGTTATATAGGGAGGGGAAAAAACTGTAGAACTTCAAAAGATATGAAAATTGTAGGAGAAAATTTAATATTTTATCTTCATAAAACTGTAGATGCAAACCTAATGGGTGGTTCTGGCACACTGTCAACTGCTTTTTTGTTCATAGTTTTCTTCTCAAACATGCAAAAGCATTCAGTGTTTGTGTATTTGTAGATAAGTACTGCGGAAATCTCTGATAGAGAGAGAGAGAGAGAGAGTTATCTCATATATCATTTCCCAAATTTGTGCACTAAAAAATACTCGATTAAAGTCTCAAGTACAAAGAGTTCTTTAATTTCCTTGCAGTCAGGAGGATTGGGCATTGTATCATCTCGAAAAGTTTGTCCCATCTCATTTAATCCATCATTGGAGTACAACCGACAATTTAGTATCGATCCTGAATACCAAATTTCATTAAGTTTCCGTTTTCAGTCGGAAGTTGCAATTTTATCATAATTTTTTTATTGATAAATAGAGAACATCGCTTATCTGTTAAGCCCAAATGCAATATGTGTTTTATATTTACGTTAATTTTATTAACAGTATTATCGATGCACCGCTTACTTAGTTTCATTATGTTTTAATTAAAGTCGTTCTTTAAGCCTCACAGTTTATTTCACGATAAATTAAAACTGTGATGTAATCAGAAGATATCATTTAATGAAGACAAATTACTGATTTATAATTCCATCCAATAAGTTGCATCCAAAGAGATGATTGACATAACTTAAAAATAAAACAGGCCCTATGCATTGAACCTTTACATATTATTATTTCGCTAGTTGATTTATTGTTTCCTGTTGATATTTTAGATGCAACGTATGGTAAAATGCATTATTTCCATTGTTAAACCAGTCCTGGGTTCAAGACTGTTTGATAAAATATTCTACCCCCCTCGTTATAGTTCTTTTTGTCGACAAAATGATTCGAAATAATAATTCATCCTTGGCTTGATGGAATTTATTTATTTATTTATTTATTTTTTTTTTTTGCTAATTTCGTTGTATCTTCAAAATAAGAAAATAAAATGCATTGCGAACTATTTACTTGCAAAGTAGGTTATCGTATCATAGTAAACTGCTGTTTATCAGATGTTTATCCTAGGTCTACTAATGCGAGCAGCATCTGGGATTAAATAGGGCGCTATTTGTATCAAATTTCTATTGCCTTTCTCCATTTTTTAAAGAAATTCTTCCGATATTTCTTAGTAATGAATCCATAGCCGTAAGTGTTTATACAAAATTGTCACATACCCAACACAAAGCGAATGACGCCTCCATTTAATTCCTATGGGTTACGATACTAACAAATACTAAATATCATCACATAGTTAACCACTAGTGAACAGGAAAAACACAATATCAGCCTCTCCGGGTCAGTTGTCCACTCAGTTTATAGTGCTTATTTTGCTTAAAAGAGGCTTGAAGTGGTCGATGCCGCGTTTAGGCTAGAGAAAAGACTTCCTCTTTTCTCTCTTCCACGTGACAGGCGATATGACCTTCAAGGACATATCAAACATACCGTAAAGATTTAGAACCTTCTTCATTCTGGAGTAGGAGTGAAGATAACCATTAGGAGGCTTGCCGATCAGCTGGTGAATAATCCTACTGTCGCTCACCCTACTATACAACGGTCCATCCATAGAATGGTCTTTGGATTTGCCACAGCTTTTAAATGGTGTCCTTTTCCCCCCCACTCTGCCCATTACGCTAGAATAGGTACCGAAATATTTTTTGTTGTTGTAAGCAATAATCGACGAATAATTCATTTACATCTTTGACAGATTTTGATTAAGGCTTTCTGTTCGATACGTGCATCCTATTGACACATACACGGGTGTCAAATAGAAAAGAGAAAAACAAAATATCACAGATAGAGGAGACAAGTAATAATTCTTTATTACAGGATAATTACGTATAATGTGGATTACCCTATGGATCAAAAGGGAAAAAAGAGAGAAGGAATATTTATTGCGGTGAGAATCATATAGCGTTAGTGGGTTATGCAAAAATAAAAAAATAGAGTAGAATGACAAAAGAAAGAACGAATTTAATTAAAAATTGACAAATTAAGGGATTAATTAGTGAGAAAATGAATTATGAAGGATTAAAATTAAAAGAAGGAACTTATTCGAATACAGGTTCGAAAAACACCTTCACTTACTTGAACAAGACTAATTAAAACAATATAATTGGAAAAATTGAAACTTAAGGATTTATAAGATGCAAATTAATCACACTCGATCTAACTAATTAAAAAAATCTATGTAACTTCACCCACTAGAATCAAATATAGGTATGTTTGTTTAATACATCTCGCCTATTTCGTAAGTAAATTGATTCCCATGTGGTCCTATGTTGACTGTGAGTGTGTTTAGCGTGGGTGTTTTAAAAGAGTTTTGTAAAAAAAATAAATGAATTTTAAGATAGTATTAGGTATTTATTGAAAGCCAATCATTCATTGACTGCAAATAATTCCCCCTTTGGACTTAAAAATGATTCTGATAGCAAATGCATTCATAAAAAAATTCAAGCTGTGCTATTAGCATTTCTAACTAACCTTTAACCATAGCTATTTACGGACTATTAACAGCTAAGCAGAGATTTCCTCGGTCACGTTCATTTCAGGACAATCAAGAATGATAATAAGGGAACCTCTCTGTCCCCAATATTCACGCAATCAACAGTTTTAATTCTCTTTAAAGCAAAAACGCCTCCAAACACATTGGAACAACCCTCAATTTAGTGCTTTAAAGCTCAGCCAAGCTAGAACCTTAACTAACGTAAGGATAATTAAATTATTTTCGTTCTACTGCTAAGGGATCATTAGCAACCCACTGTTGTTTCTGCAACATCTTAAACTCCCACACCTCCTAGGAATTTCGCTTATTTCAAATTGCATTGCAGGGTTAGAAATTTCGATCGATCAATGGCTTCCTTTACGCTCCGATTGTTCATCTCCTAGATAAAAGAAAGTCCTCTTCGACGTACCACGAGCGATAATGGATGAATGGAGAACCCTCTTCCATAGTACGTTCATTAGATGTGCACTTTTCAGTGCGGTCATGTGGAAGTGGTGTCGAAAAAGTACTTTTGGAAAAACTCTTGAAGTTTGTTTGTCCCACAAGGCAAGATATGACTTCTTAAGAAGCCTTGGCGTCTTGTGGTTTTCGAAGAAAAGAAAAGTTGATCAAGTCGATTAAAATCTCAAAAAAAAATATTTCAAAGAATCTTCTGGTGTCATCGTGAATTAAGTATCAGCTCACCAAGCACGTTTAATCTTTTATGTTCCTTATAGCGGAAACTTTTAGGTGTTTGACGCAAATAATTAAGCTTCAACAACAGTTTTTTCCACTTTTATTTCAAGGCCATGTTCATTTTTTTCCCTTTTTTGTTTACCACTTCGAAATCTTGATCCTTTAATTCATCTTCATTTTATATGTTTTATTCTCCACTTTCCATTGAAGCAATCCGCCTAAAAAATAAAAAAAAAAATAAAAAAGTTTCGTTCTTGTGGTAAGTAAAACAACACTATCAAGAAGAAAAATTCTAATTAAAATAGAAAAAAATTAAATTCGAATAAAACGTAGAGCAGGTGTCCTCCCTCGATGAGTCTATGGACTCCCTGTAGGTGTCAAATAATAATAATAATAATAATAATAATAATAATAATAATAAAGAATAAATAAATAAATAATAATAATAATTTAATTAACACAGTTTATTGAGCAACATTTTATTTTTGAATAAAGTTATTTTAGTTTAATTTAATTCGGTTTTTAATTAAATTCAATTAATTTAAACTTGAATTCTATTTAACTTATAAAATTTAATTTAAATGTAATTTTTTATTTTTAAATTTATATTATATTTTTATTTATTTTTTTAAATTATATTTTTATTTTTAAAATTTCATTTACATTTAATTTACTTGAATTTGCATTTCTGTTGCATTTTAAATTATTAAAAGGAATAAGTCTCTAAAAATTCAAGTTTGTTTTTAAACAATTTTTGTACGTCGAGCACAGTTCAGTATTTTAATTTTTGTTTATTTATTTTTTTAATAACTTTATACTTTTAAGATTTTCACTTATGCTATAATTTTTATATGATTCTAATTTTTTAATACTCAAAGTTTCTTCTGAAAAATTAAAAATTATTGCAACAAGACAATAAATGCAGAATTTACAAGGCAAACCTCAAGAAAAGAAAGTTAGCGTAATACAAAAATGGGTATGACCTCTTTATATGCCTTATTACAAGGGAATTATTCACGACGAATAAAAATTGAGCTGAAAACGTAAGTACACTCCATATATCTATGTCAAATCATTTATTTTCCATGTATCTATGTCAAATCATTTATAAATGTTTCTAATATGTTTTATTAGAAACATTTATGTTCTAATAAAACATATTTTTACTTGGATCCAATGCCTCTCATTGTGGTAGCGCACAAATAACGCAGTCTGTTTATGTCCCATTTTTAATACTTCTTTTTTCCATCTTTCCATTTAATATTCTTTCCATCTACTGCTGGATATAGCCCTCCCCCCCCCCTTAACTTTTCAGTTCTGTCTGTCTTTAGCCAATGTGCACCATCTAATACCAAACCATTACAGTTCACCTCTCATCTTGTTCTTTGGCAACCTTACCTTCTCTTTCCATTAGGCTTAATGGAGACGTACTGCCAAGAAACGTTTTATGATACCAAGTCCGTTGTGTGCATGTGTTTTGACTTGTTTGTCTGCTTTGTGAGTGAAGATGCTCAAGTTTTCTGAAAAATAGAGAAAAGCTTGTAAAATTGTATTATATCTTTGCAAAATTTGCAAATATTTTTCTGAGACCGAGAATTGCACAATTTAAATCTTCCTTCGAAAGACCGCGTTTTTCTTGCAGAATGCAGTCATTATGTATGGCATCAAATGTACATCCAATTTTAACTTCCGTTCGTCTAAATGTATAATATTCTCTAGTTTAAAAATGCTCCTGTAGGGCTCTCCAAATAGGCAAGGGAATAGTATCTCTCTACCAAAAATGGGGTTATTACAAATCAATTTTTCTCAACTTTGCTAATCAATGCTTTTGAGTAATTTAGTTTTATCGGTGAGGTTTTCGTTTATGTATCACGTCTTTATTCCTTCTTAACACAGTCCACAGCGACTATATGATGATGATTGATTAGGAAGACCTAAATTCGCATCAGTCTAGGAAGCGAGGAATTTCAATAAAGGCTTCTCAAAGGAATGCCAATTAATTGGTTATATCTCATATAACGGTAGCTGACAGAAAATCCGGACATCAGAAAACTCACGCATTGACAGACCTTGTAGACTATGGATATGGGCTTAATTATCCGTCATTTTCTAAATGTTAGATTTATATAAGAGTGCATTTATATAACAGTCCATTGAACATAAAACATAAGAGATATAATGCAATGTTTTTATTGCATAATTATTACAAATACAAAACTGCAGTTTCTTATTATATTAACTATTTACTATACTGCTTGGAAAGAAGTCAACGGACACCATACGTGAGGAACAAACACCTTAATAACCTGTCCTTTCGGTTCTAGTTCGGGGGTTGGAATCAGGGCTCTGTAGAGGCCAGCAGCAGCCTCATGACATGTTGCATTTTTTTCTCTGAAAGAGACAGCGGTCAGTTCCACTGTCTCTTTCAGCAAGTATGAAGCATTGCATTGTCCAGAATGTGCACATACCTCTCGGAGTTCAGTGTTCGTGACACTACAAACAGACGTTCCAGGCCATACCAGAAAAGAACAGGACCATATCATCATACTGTCACCTCTGAATTTCATCTTTGGGGTTACGCACTCTGGTAAGAGACGTTCACAGGATATCCACCACACCAACACTTGCTTATATGCTCAGTAGATAGTGTAGCGTGATTCCTCGCTCTAACACAGTTTTCCACGCTTCCACCTCCCACTGTGCACGCTCTTTGCACCACTGAAGACGACGCCAGTTGGTTCGTATTCCAGCAGTGCTCAGAATTCAGCATTCAACGTATATCAGCTGACGAATGCCATATTATCTTTCGTAGCACCTTATTGTCATTTTCGGTAAGTGTGGTGGTTCGTCCACTGCAGATATCATTTGCAGTCGACTTCCTGTGCTTCCATCTCAGTATGGTGTCACTGATGGTTGACCTGACTGTTTCAATTTGTCAACAATTTGCCGAACAGATAGGCCTGCGACATGGCATTTAAGAGTCATATTCTTCCAATTTATACCGGCTACAAACGTTACATGGAAACGATGCCTCATTATGATACGATGTCCCTTGCCTATGAGGTATCTGTTGACTTCTTTCTAAGCAGTGCATGTCCGATCAGCTGTCTTTTGGCAAAAAAAAAACGTTTCTCTCAGTTTAACTCACTTATTATCTTTATTAAAGTTATTTAATCAGTTCTTGATGATGATGTGATCATCATCATCAACAATAACTTTACGCTTTTAACCCAGTAGTCTCGGTAACTGTTTTCCTGAAAGGTACAGAATCGTTAATTCGTTCTTAACTACGTCTTTTCAATTACATGTATTTTTAATTCAGTATGGTACGAGGAAAAGAAAAATCCCAATTACAAAAACCAAATCTGCTCTCTCTACTTCTCATAAGCACTTTTCCTTTCAGCTAATTTAGCCCTGCCTGAAAACAGCTTAATAAATATCTTTACCCCACTGGTGTGATTTGAACACCGGCTTCTTTTTCTCCCAGACGACACTGGGAGAAACCACTTGTTACCGGAGAGGCCAATTCATCGTGTAATTACAATTGAATAGTTAATTATGAGTACCTCATTCTATCGTAATAGTGTTAGATTGGGAATGATTTATCATCGGTGGTCTATAGGAAGATATTCAAGTCAGTTTAGAGGGATACTGAAGTAGTAGAGAATTCTGAAATGTGTACTTAATTATTTGTTTTATTTTATTTGGTTAATTAACTTTTGTCCTTGGAAGAAAAACACACACGTCGAGAAGCAGTAATGTTATGCGCTAAATACTTAAAATCTTTTATTTCAAAATTAAAATGACATGAGCCGCATAAAAGAAAGAAAGTCTCATTTTTAAAACATTTACCCAAAATGCTAGGGTAAATAAACACCAGCTGTTAACAAAATCCATTTTCTCACAGGTTCCCAATAACTTTATCAGAAACCTGTTTATTTTATGGGCGCAACTTAAATGCTAATATCTTCCTTAAAGTCTAGCGAGCGTAATATAAAGATGTAGGCGTACGCCTGCCTCTAGAGTAAATAAAACGTGGGATGTCGATTTTCAAAATTGCATTTATTATACATAAATTACCTGCATGAACACTATCGCCAATTAGCACTTTATTTATTACCTGTGCATGACATACACCTACTCTCTTTCTCTCTATATACAACGACTGGTTTAACCTTAGAGCAATTTGTGTCGCTGTCTAGAGAATCCTCTAGAGATGTCTCTAAGATGCTACGGTAAACAATGAGGAGTCTGGAACTTCTAAATTATGCATATTGGTTGCCTTTTCAATGCTTTATTTTTTTATAGAATGAAGTTCTTTAGTATTGCTTTAAAAATGTAAGTAAACTAATTATGTTTTTCGTGTAGATAACAATTGGAAAAACTCTGGATCAACTCAACTCTATAGAGAAAATCGGGACTGTTCACTCTTTATCATTAAAAAAGATAAATGGCATTCGCATACCCTGGGAATGTTTGATGTTTAAATAGCTTCCTATGATTAGTATTGAAACAAGAAAAAGGATTTCTTAATGAGTTTTTTTTTCCTCTTAAAGTGTCTTTAAGTTTATTCTTTCTCTTTTCATTATTTGCTAAGTTAAAATGGTGGCTTTTTCGGATAGAATGAAAAGTCTTTAACGATATATAAATTACAGTAAGAGTTAATGGTGAACATCATTAACCTATGACCTATGTCAGCACCAGACAAGAACGTCGAACATTTCTGACTGATAATACATTCTCAAGTTTGACATTTGAAAACAAAAAAAGTGAGTTTTTCACAAAGAAAAGAAATTGATTACCTGCCTACCAAGCATCTTACTAAGACGTTTCAAATATCAATATAAGTTGCTTTTGGTGTAATTTATATCACTCTGCCGTCAAAACTTTTCGAACTCTACATTAGTCAAGATAAGTATAGAGGACACTGCTAAATAGGTGTCTTGGATGCCAATCAATTTTATTACAAAATTCATGTCATTTTCTTCTGACAAAATGGCTAAATTTTACTGCAAAATGATCCTACAAGAGGGGAAGGGGAGACTTTTATTTTTTATTTTTTTTATCTGCATGCAGTTGTTATGGATAGCTTTCAGTTATACGACTAAGTAGAGAATGCAGACCAGATATCAAAACGAAACCTTTTAATGACGTCACAAATATGGCTGTGACGTCATTGTGCCTGTAGTAATAGCAAAAAGATAACTAAAACACTTCTATCTGTTTTTATTATTATTATTATTATTATTATTCTACTTTGATGCCTGTTTTCGAATAGGATTTTCCAAGATCTCGTGTTCAAGACCATAATTATCCAGACGATAATAGATTAAGTTATTGGACACGTATATCCTATCTAAATAAATATCTTAATTGGAGTGGCGATCATATTTCTTTTCGCTAGACAGTTGCAGCAGACAGCACGCGCTAGATTCGCTTGGAATATTTTGATTGTAAATAGCTCACTGCAGTTAGATAGTCAAGAATATTAGAATCAAAGGACATATACGCCCTTCTATTTATATATAAAAAAAGCAACTAGGCAGATAGAGTGTAGATAAAATAGATAATCAAAAAATCTGTTTGTTTGAAGGAACTAGTTGTAATGCTAATTGATTTATGTTGTTTGGCCTACATTATTTTAGATTTTATTATTTGGCATCGTATTTCTCTAAACTGTCGATAGATGGCGAGGTGGCGTTTTATCTCTTCCTACTTACTTTGTCTTTAATGATTGGACACAATAATGCTATAATATGCAGAAATGTATTTTGTAATTTTTTCGTTATTTCGTTGTAATAGGTATTCAACAAAGAATTGTTAATATCTGTAGATAATTAATCCGGGATGTACATAACATGGGTGGGAAAATTATAAGTATTATTATGACACATTTGGAAAAAATAATGTGGGCATGTGCAATATTGGTCTGGACATAGTGGATTCGAAACAACAACTGTGTGTGTGTGTGTGTGTGTGTGTGTGTGTGTGTGTGTGTGTGTGTGTGTGTGTGTGTGTGTGTGTGTGTCATAATGCATATGTAGATATTTTAACTTCATTCGCCAAATATTCTTCCTGCAATCTCTTCTTATCATACCACCGTAGTGGGTCAAGGAATTCGCATACGTAGCGCCACGAAACGGCAACACAGAGAACTACGAACTGAAGCGAAATAAGACGTACGCAGAAGACTCGAGCGTTAACGTAATAATACAAACCGCTCTAATATAAACCATTATTATCGATGAGAAAGCTAAATATGATGATTAAAAGTTTTTCCTATTGTTATTTATCAAACATTTTTCTGAACGTATTTATTCATTTTTTGACTACTTCTGCTTATAGGACTTTGTATTTATTTTATTAATGTAACATCTTGATAACCGATTAACTGTGACAGAAATATGATCCAACATTAATATATTTAAAGAATGCTAAACTGTAATAGGCGTATTTCCAACTACACAGTTTAATATAACTTTAATATCATTTTAAGTGTAATATAACTTTGACGTAGCTTCAGTATACGCATTGGTTTTATTACTAGCATAATCCTTGTATAAACTTAATAGTTCTGGAACATGTCCAGTCCACAGCTGACATTTTTAGTATTTTTAACATAAGGATATTTTTAAGTTAAGTGAAATATCTTTGGTTGACTTCCGCCCCAATGCAGACATCTATAGGACAGATCTATCAAAAATTCGAATTTGAGAAAAATCATCAAATGAATTTTTATTTATTATTATTTTTGTACTTATGTTGATAAAGATAGATGATTCGACTTGTGGGGCCTTTTTGTGGATTTTATTGAATAAATTTGATTCGTAACAAGTATTTGCTGCTTTGAAACACATTTTAAAACACGCAAAAATAAGCAAGGTTTGCGAAAACAAATGTCTGAAATCACGGAATAATATTTAGTGTCTTCTAAAATGTTTCGTTTTCGGTTTCTTGACGAAACAGCGAATGTCACTCTTTGCGTGACCCCTTCAAACAACCTTCCCCTTCCTTCACGAGATAACCTGCTTCAGGGTATTGGAATTAATTCGGCTGAAGCATTTTCCCAGCAAGACGCAACCAAATCGCACCAGCGCATACACGGTTTTGGATTACCTCCAAGAACATTTTCATGATAGGGTCATGTCAAATCGATATTCCGGCCGTTTCCGATGGGAATGGTCGTCTTGCTTACCGTATGTACGTCCCAAATCTTTCAATGCGATTACTTTTGTGTGGGGGATTCTTCAAGGAGAAAGTGTAACGGAATAAACTCACATAAAGTTCACGAATTAAGGACACAAATCGGAGCAACCGTGATTTATGTCTTTAATTCTTCGGATAGACAGAAAAACAAAGATAGAATTTGGGAAATTTTTGAAACAGCTCACCATTGATGGAAATCATCTATCACTAAGGGAATATTACACTTGGACGTTACTATTACTATTATGAAATGTAACGATGTCGGGGGGGGGGGGGCAGAGTGTATAGAGAGAGAATTTATAAAAGCGCTCAGTAAGAAGACCTACGAAACTGTTAAAGGACTCATATGAAGCTTTCTGTGATACGCCTTAAAAGATTGTTACAATAGGGAAAAAGAAAACTTCCTTTGCAGTGTTTTCCAAATAGTGTGTCGCGACCCGTTAGTGAGTCGCGAAATCAATTTAGTTCATCGCGACCAACATTTTTTTTAATGAAATAGAATAGAAAAGATCATGGAACTCGCTGATTTCGTAGCATTGATTTTGTGCGAGTTCAAATCTAACTATAAAACACAAATGGTTGCCATGCTCGAGATTTTTTTTTTTATTATCTAATGTGCTAATGGGTGAAGAACGAAGTTTTTGACGTTTGCTTTAACTAGAGATTTCTCGCAGAATCTGTCTTTAAGTGCCCCAATTGAAAGATCATTTCAGCTGTCATTAATGATGGTTTCTTATTAGGCAAAAATTGAAAAATGTACACCTAAATTTATATGTGACAAAATAGACTTTCTGGAATCCTTTTAGTGAGATTTGATTTTTCTATAACCTTTCATTTGTCGTTAATAAATAATATCTAGTTATTCTTTGTAAAGCAATAAATAAAATTCATCAAAGCAATCAAAAAGCATTCAGTCATTTCAGACGTATGGACCTACGTCTCTCTTTCGCTTTCATGTTTCCCACTAAAAGCATTCACTCTTCTCGGTGCCCTTTGAATATTGTACAGTATTATCTAAAATCTATTTCTTTTTTTCAGGAAACTAACGTTCCTATTTAACTATTTCTATTTTGAATTATCATGCGAGTAATAAATTTCCAGTGAAGATGACAAATTAACCTGCGCTCTATATTTCATATGTCGCAGTGCTCCAGGGAGCATCTCAAAAAGCACTTTTTTTTTCATTCAGAAAGCTCAATGCCAACTTTGGTGAAGTTGGACAAGAATTAGATTGGCATGATGCCAATATGCGGAATATTAGCATTAGCCATAACTGATTTTGTTCTGTAAAATAAATCCAGATGAAAATCTTTTTGTCCTCTATAAATATATATCTATTTCACTGTTCGCTGCCAGTATATGTAAGAAAAAGATATTTATCAGATTGCATGTGATACTGATAAGATATATATTGATTTTAAAATGTAAGTAAGAGGAAAGGCTTGACCGTTGCTTTTATTTTAACTATTCGTATGTCTTATTGCAATAGTTAAGTGAAAGAGAAATTTATGAACAATGAATCGTATTATTTTTGTTCTCTTTCGAACTATAGATCATCCTCATAGTTACTGAAAAACTAGCGTTTAGGAGGACTCAGGATATTGAAACTCGACGAGTCTCAGGCCAAGTCTGGCCTAGATGTCGAATCCGAGTTTAAAAAATTACATTATTAAAATATATTATATAAACCCTGGTGTTACTTAAATGTCTCACAAAAATTTAGAACCAAATCTCCCAGGATTATCCTTGGCGATTATATAGATATCTGGATTATCTCAAGTATTTATGTTTACGTCGATATAATTTTTGGAGTTTAAATGAGTAAACGGGAATGTGTTTTTATATTTTATTCAATAAAAACGGAGTATAAAAATAGCTAATCAGTTTTCTTTTTACATTTTGTTTAATATTTATAATTATTCACGTTTTATTTTTATCCAAAAAATAAACTTTTTTGACTAACCAACGATTAGAGATTTGTCTGACAATTTTGAAAAAACACATGTTGCAATTAAAAAGTTTTTTTTTTCAGAATTTGTTTATGTTGAATGTTAGAAAAGCCTAATGTAATTTTTCAAGCGTTCTGTTCTTTTCTTTGTATTTTTAAATAAGATAAATTTGGTTTACATTTGGTACTTTCACTGGGGAAAAAGTCTTTTTATTGTTTCTGTTGCAAATCGAAGATTCGTTTTGTTGGCACATCAGCATTTGTAGGACCCTTCTAAGATCTTAAAAGATCTTCTGAGTCGATATTTCTGCATTCTTTTATGAGGCTTTTCCATTTTAAACTAATACAATTCTCAGTCTAAGTCACCCTTGAGTTTTCCTCAATTTTGTCAACATGAACTTAACTGCTTAAATCTGCAAAATACAAAAGTGGCATCGTGTCTATTAAGTCTTTCGACAGTCAATTTAATCGGTTTTAGTGAAGTATTCACATCGTGCAGCAATTGAACGCGACGGTATTTGATTAAATTTTCACTACCAATATCTTTAAGAACTTCTTCAATATATTTAAAGAGGCTTAAAAATATTGAAACTGCAACAAGTAGCGAGTTCTAACCTGTTTTAATATTCATGGCTAATACCAACTTATCTGCCAATTCACTTTTAATTTCTTTCTAAAAGACTACCAAGTACAGTTGAAGTTTTAAAATACTTAACAACATCCACTAACAATTTCAATATATTCCTTTAAATCATGAGACTTTGCTAGTTGAAAATTGTCACTTTCGATTTATTCTTTCTCATCATCTAAGAAATTATTTTCTAAATTATCAAAGCTATTTTCAAAGCCTTAATTTTAAATTTCATCAAAATTTTTCTTTACCTGAAGAAAACGTTAAAAAGGCTAAATGTATTGTATGACTAAGGCATAAATGATACACTACTGGGTGGTTAACACCATAATTGGCCGTGGTGCTAAAACAGTTTCTAGTTGATCCAATTATATTCTTCTCAAAATTGATATTGAATGTTCTCAAATGATTTCTGACTATTTCTACCAGTTGAGATACTGAATTCAAATTAGAAATTAGCGCCAAACCTATATTGCAAATTTAACTATGAGAATGGATCTTTGTTTTAAATTTGACATAATGTGTCATCTTTGTATTAGTCCATTCATCAAGGAAAAGACTAAATCTCTGACTTTCCTCTCAATTTTGCTTGGAATGACACTATCATCATTGTTTTCTGCTTCTCATAACGTTAATCATCTTCATCACACAGCTTTAGGAAGCTGACCTGGTTATGCTATCTAGAATAAAATTTAATTTTATGAGCGCTCTTACCGATGTAATATCATCATCGACCAGTTCATAAATTCAGTGTGCATTACAGGTTTTCTTCACGAAATAACTGTCAATGGTTTGAATTTATTTTTAGAACCATTGCAATCTTAGGACTCTTCAGTTTTTAAGATCGAATTCGAGTAAAAAATTAAAAGAATCTCCCAGTCTGGTTATTCGGACCCGATAAATCCTAACTGAAGATAAAATGTACTAGCTGATCGCAAAGATAATACTAGTACCATGAATATTCTTTTAGCTGGAAAGACTTGAATTCCAATCCCAGCTGGGATACGAAAAATTATAAAAGCTTTTTAATTACGGTAAGTTAGTCATTCTCAATATGATGATGGTACGGTTTCTTCAGAGAAACACTGAGAAGGATCTCTGTGAAAAGAAATCAGCGCCGACAATAGCAGACGATGGAAATGGAATTAACCTTAATATCACAGCATTATTTAGGTTCGTATTAAGAGAAGTGAAATAAGGAAATAAATACATTCAAAAAATTGGGAAAACTCTGGGACAATTTATCATAGAAATCCATAGTAATTGCATACTTAAAATCGAAGTAGAACACAATAAATAGTGGATCTTTACTGGTAAAGGAAGCTGTGATAACTTGAATTCTAATCGAGATAGCTACGATCATGTTTTATCGATATGTGACGCTTATAAGCTGCACTTTTAGCAGTTTGTCTATTTTGAAATAAAAATCGTAGATTTCGAAGGAAATATCTGCTGACATCTTTTAAGATATACTAAAGGTACAGGGGAAAAAAGGTTATGATGACATTTTTCGACAATTAAACGATGATCCTAACCACATTCCGAGGTAGGCTTTTGAGGAAAGGATACTATGATCCGTTTTTTCTTTTCTTTTTTCTTTTACCGCAGTTAAGAGAAAGAGAGAGACAGAGCAATGAACATGTTAAATCAATTAACTGATCCTTTACACAGTCTCTTTGTGCAGTCAATGTGTACTTATTAATGCGGCTTTTGGAAGTGATTAGAACTTGCTAGTAATTATTCACTGTGTGTGGTCACTAGTAGATTGTACCGTAGCAATTTGTCCCTTGTCAACTTGCGACTGTCAACGGCGATGCATAATATTATCATCTGCTATGCGGTCTTTGAGGATGCCACAACAGGCAAAATTGATTCCTGAGGAAATGGACGATGTGAAACCATGTGTGTGTGTGTGTGTGTGTGCGTGCGAGAGAGAGAGAGAGAGAGAATCTTTGTAGGTGTATTTACACAATCTGTGTCTTTCATTTATACCTTTATCATTCCCATTTTTAATGCATACTTCCTGTACAAACGTAGCATGTTCTCTTGACCTTTTTAAAGAATTGATCACTTGAAATCAGTACGTTTCGTTCTTCATTCGCAATTGCAGTCGCATTCCGAGCTCACTAATCATACGAAATCGCCCACAGTTTCTGGCGGTCCATTAGAATCACTGACGGTGATAAAATTAGTCACGAAACAGGAACACAGCACTGTTTCCCTGTGTCCGTTACTCCTATCTTAATTGCATGTATAGCAACGAACCCCATAGATAACATTCCAGAGAGAGAACCCACGTCGAATTTCCTATAAACAGCGGAAAGTTACGGCCACGAGATGGATGACTTCAATCACACCATAGTGTAGCATTAATCGCAAACATTGACGCAGCAGCTGGAATAACAGATCTTCATACGTGTCAACAGGAGTCTTTTGCACTGTCTCTTAGCAACAGTAGCGAGGTGTAAGTGTTTTCCTTTTCCACCTGGCAGTTGCACTTAACACCTGGCAGCTACTTTATTCCTTAAGTGATGCCCATCAACCAGACTACGATTCCATCTGCGGTTTGTTTTAAATTTTTCCATTACTCGTTCTTCGCCAAATTTCGACACCGTGTTTTCGCTTGCACGTACGTCTGATTTCTGTAAATCTCTTGTTTACTAAACTTAAATCGTTTCTCTGTGATTCATCTTTCTGCTAGGTGGGTTGAAGAATTTAGTTTCTTTTTTTTTTTTTTTTTGTTAAAAAAAAAAAAAGGAACTCTTGTGAAACACTGTGAAGGATGAAAATAACGCAACAACTCGGCTAATGTCAGCTTATGGTAGGATTAGGTCTCGATCTCATGTTAATCCATGACAGAGGTCTAGATAATCCGTATGATCTAATATATCGTTTATGAGTACCTTCTGTGGGATTATTATTAATCTTATAATGCTTTTGGTTGGCAAATACTCGTGTGTGTGTGTGTGTGTGTGGCAATGTTTTTGTTGGCGGAGTTCGACGGGTTACTCTTTAGCCAGTTTCTTTTGAGAGTTCTTTTTCCTTCTGTTTGCCCTTCAACAGACTAATTGATGTTCGGATCCTCTTGCTCGTTAAACCGATAGATGAAACTTTGTCTTGATATTTATCTTGAAAATTTGTGCTAATTAAATATCAAATTTGAACCTTGACTAAAATTGATGTATCCTTCTCACATTTGTGATTATAATTTGATCCTTCTTTTTCAAGAAAATACCGGTGTTATTAAAATTTATTCTCCAATCTTCAAAGAAACAGTTTTCTAAAGATAACTTAGTAGGGCCATTCATAATAAGAGAAATAGAAAACAGTGTGTTTCCTTTAATAATTTTATTGCTTAGAAAAATAATGCTTAAGCACAGTCTTCGAGCACTTTTGACTAACATAAAGTGGAGTTTATTGCATGTACTGTATTCAGTTAGGCGCTGATTTTTCTTTACTTCCACATGCTGAACTCACAGTAAAGGTCAGAAGGCAACTTCTATAGAACAGCGCTTGAGTGAATGAAGACAGCAAACAATAAATTTCAGTGATTTATCCACATGAAATATCCCATTATTTAGCACTGCTTACATACTGTTAATCAACGGAATGCTGTATACTAATATTTAATGTTGCAGAAGTATTATATGGATAAGTTTAATGCTCATAGTCTATCTCTCTCTCTCTCTCTCTCTCTCTCTCTCTCTCTCTGTCAATTCATTTATATCTGTACCCATTTTTTTTACCTGTACCCATTTTATCGCTCTTTCTATTACAACATTCTCACATTTGCATTCGTTAATTGCTTCTTTTTGCTGTCGACTTGACGCGTTTGGTATGAGTTCAAGTGCATCTTAAGAGTGATTCACTCTTAAAAGTCATTTTATCTTGTGAACTGCAATGTTTTCTACTACAGGGAAGACTTTTCCATGAAATATTCAGTTTTGAACTAAACATAGGAATGTTTAAATATATTTATTATTATTTTATATTATGAATATAGCTATCTAAAAGTGTTAAAGTACTTAACTATTTCTTCTTGTTTATCCGATATATACGACTCGGTATAGTAAATTATATATATATATATAATTGGCTTAATGTGTTATCCTATATCGTCTCTCATCCGATGCTCATTTTTCATCAACATCAAAAGAAGTTCTGTATTTGTCGCTAAATCGATAATCGAAAAAAAAAATATTATTTAACCACCTTTCTGCTGGAACAAGTAGAGCAAGAAAAGAACTGTCTGGAAAGTCCATCTACTAATTTGTGCCTGTCAAACTGAACGAAAGATGTTCGGGCACTCAGTTGTCCATTAACGAATAGACCTGAACACACAGCACAAATGAACCATAAAAGGATGAGCAATTGGAATGAAAGACAGAGAGAGAAGGGTAAAAATAAAGTAAAACATTTCTATGAGTTGTACTTAAAATACTTTACAACAATCAATGAGAGCAAAGTATATTGTACCAATTATATGCAAAAATAAGAAGATAATTCACTCAATTATCTTGAGTAAAGGAAGTATGCCGTATACATCATTACAGTTATGTTTGCCATGTTTAAATAATCCTTTGAGATATCTAGATATTAACTACTTCAACATTTACGATCGCTGTCTGGCATCGTCGAACTATAATCATCAATCACCACCTCTAAAGGTTTCTAACAATATCGAACTATTTCTTTGTCTAACAGTGAGAGAATCATTTTATCATAATTTACCATGTCTTAAGTAAATCATCTTTAACATTAAGGCACAACTCGAGTGTAGTTCACTCCTATCATAAAATCGATTAGTCTATTTTCTGAATGGATTTATTCAATACGTGAAAAGCCTTCTGATATTAAGGTTTTCACTCCCAAAAGGACAGAACAGTTGCACGGAATCTATTTCGAAGAATTATTGTTCGTTTTAGTACGAATAAGAACTATAGTGGTCATAAACGTGATTAAATTAACATCGCAAATCTTGCTTTCCGGACAACGGAATTTAACTTAAAGATGCTGAAATAAACAATTAAGGGCTGTATTATGGGGTTGCTTTATGTAGATAATAGTACTGCTCAAAAGGAATTATGACGAAAGCCGATAAAATTATAACTGCAACGTCTAATCATAATAGAAAATCTGCATTTTTAGGGACACAAAACAAACATAAGATCGATATACGTATGCTAGAGCTTCGGCGCGCGTGACATGAGGGAATAAGGACTATTTTATTCTTAAAAAGCTCTCTCCGTATATATTTGTTTCATAAGTCGAATTCTAATGCAGAGCGTTTTGAAGTAGTGATCTTACAATTACTGAGAATCGCCTATTTCATTGTTGACAACGTAAATCTCAAGTATGACGTTTGAATTAGGCATTTTATTGTTGGACATAACAGAATAATATCATGCTCACCTTAGTCACCCATCAAATAAAGCTTGATAGTTGATTAATTGTCCAAACAACCGCGCTATTTTATTATATTGGGAGGTGTGGGCTACTTATGTGTGTATATAGCCGAGAAGTTTTGTTTATGGAGAAAAAAAGTTTAGAATTCCAAGCAGAACTTCACTAGAATATCCTCAGACTGACTAGTTCATATATAGCTTCTGTTCTATTTTCACTAAAATAAATAGAATACCTGAATTCAAGAACTGGAGAATATATCTTCTTACATGATATAAGAAGACCCTTCAATGAATTGTGTAAAGAGATTTGAGAATTCAGTTTTAAAAAATATATAGTTTTATTTAAAATAAAATTAGAATAAACGTTATATTCCAACTATTTCTTTAATTTTTCCTATTATTTTAAAATAAAAAATGAAATTTAGAAATACATATTTTATTTATTTATATAATTTTAATATAATATTTATAGTACTGGAATCGAAAAAACGTTTCTTTTCGAAATATTGCAATGATAGCTTTAATTAAATTTGGATTTCCGTTCGAAGTTAGTATTTAAAGAGAAGCTGATGACGTTTCTAACACAAGGATACCACGCCTTTTTGTATAATCCTTCATTGTATTCATTGCATAATAAATTATATCCAAGGATGGCCTTAAGTCAAGCGGCTGTGTGCTGTGTGATAAATTAAGAAATTTAAAATTTCATAAACTTTTGGAAAATTCTGCTGAATACAAGGTAAGAAATCTTCATAATTAGCTTATTGTTTTGTAAATTTATAAGCAATAAATATATTAATTAATGCTTAATCTAGTTTAATAGCATACAATCCCGGTACAATTTGATGGGCCCCTAATTTAAGATAATTCAATCTTAAATTAGGGGCCCACCAAAATAATCCCACTTTGCCCCGAATTTGCTAGGCTATATGCTAATTCATTTCGTAATGAAATTTAAAGTATATCACATTATATATTCATTTATTCTCACATCATGATGACATTTATGTCATCATGATGTGAGAATAAATTATGATGTGATAATAAATTATTGTAGCTAAAACATTTAATAGCAGTGACGCCAACCTCATAGAGCACTCTTCTCCTCATAGAACAAAGTTACATCCTGGGGAAAAATGTGCTTCTGCACTAAATTAAATTAGAGACACTAATATGATAAACAACTTCTTCCCTGAATTGAGCTAACTCCCTGAAAATTCTCGACACTAAGAAGCCTGAGGTAATCAAGAAACTCAATAATGCAACTTAGGTTTTAAGACTTTTCTGCACATTACAATGGGGAAGCGCTTAAAGTCTTTTAAGATAAAAGGATTGCCGTGAAACAAATAGGACCTATTTATCTATCTATCACAAACATTTCATGGAAATTCTGGTGTTGTCCTTTTCAAATGTGAAATAACACGTTTCGAAAGATTATCAAGCAATAATAGCGCTTGTGTACAATCCTTTTGTTGCTATGAATACAGATTGGTCACTCTTCAAAGATTAAACAAACCAACATCAAAGAAAAACGATCTGAAATAGTGACATCGTTAAAATTACAGAAAGGTACTCAAAATGTCTGACAAGCTAAAGAGAAGTGAAATAAACTCCAGGATTGATTGAAAAACAACTAGCCTAGAAGTAACCGAAAACAAATAAGGAAAAGTTACCGCTTTACTGTCTGTCTACATCGGGACTGGCCATCTACTGAATACTTAAGTGGGTTATAGCAAAGAATTACAAATAGTGCCTTGCGAAAGAGGAGGAAAATGTGCAGAAACTTGGATGGGAGAATAAAGGAGGATCAAACGTCTGCAGATTCGACCCGGAGTAATCCTTCATCCTTGGATTAGTGAAGAGATCAGATTCCAAGGAATCAGAGCCACGTGACTAGATAACGTTACTGACAGACCTGAAAAACTTCTCAAATATCAACTTCTCATTCTTTCCTTCTTCATCAAGCTTAAAGAAAAGTAAAAAGAAGTAACAACTTCTGCAGTAGGTAAGTTCTTTTATGACTGGAAACAAATTTGTGAGGAAAGTCTCCTTTTTTTTCAGAATCTACTTTTCTCAAACTTGGTAATTGCATGTGGCTGTTATTCAAGCTTGAAAGCTGCAATTTTCATGCATGTAACTGACATACTTGAAACAAAATTATGTACATAGTAAATATACGCAAAACAAAACGATGTCGCTATACAATAATGCACCTTTCTTATAATAGTATGGAATGCTTTTTATTGTCATACTCATATTATTAAATACACATTACTATTCTTGAAAGCGTATATGTGATATGTTTAATGGTATATTTTTCATAATATATCTTGCTTCTCTATTGCTTTTGAATTATCCAAAAAAAAGTTTGAAAGCTGTCATTTTCTCCAACTTCATAAATATAGGCATAAAATTAATTTTATTTGAAATTTGATTCAATAAATTACTTTTTAAAGTAACTGAATGCTATTTCCTTTCTATGATTTACTTAAATATGAAATAAAATTTTAATCTGGTAATTATTGTATTTTATTGTTCATCTTTCTTTAAAAGTAATTGACTCACAAATGAAACTTCAAAAAAAAAAAGTTTCTGCTGAAAAGATTTTTTACATGCATGGTTTATCCGCCGCCTTCGAGGAAGGAAATCGTGCACAGCAAGGACAATTAAGGCATCTGATGGTGCACTTTTAACAACCGAGAAGGATATCCTCCACAGATGGAGGGAATACTTTGAGAGCCTTTTTAACCCGGGTGGCCCAGAAGTTGTGGACATCCAATAGGTGCAGATAGGAGCGATGACTAGTCTCACAGCAGAAGAGGTCCATTTAGCAATAAAATCGCTAAAATCGGGCAAGGCTGCTGGTGATGATGAAATTCGACCCGAAATGCTAAAAGCCTTAAATCGAGACGGTGTTATCTGCTGACTCGAGTGTGTCAGGCTGCTTGGATATCTGGGCGAGCACCAAAGCAATGGCAGACAGGCATAATAATACCAGCCTTCAAGAAGGGAGACCAGTGAGATTGCAGCAACTATCGTGGCATCTCTCTGCTCAGCCTGCCTGGGAAAGTATATGCTAGGTGCTTGGAAACAAGGTGCAGGAGCATAGTTGAGTCAAAGTTCCAGGAAGAACAATGTGGCTTTCGTCCTGGTAGAAGCACAACTGACAAATCTTCACTTTAAAGCAAGTCTTTGAGAAATCTTGGGAATATGCCAAGAATGTCTACACATGTTTTGTGGACTTGAAGAATTCATATGACAGGGTTCCTCGGGGTAAGCTTTGGCAAGTAGCACAGGAGCATGGAGTGAATGACTAACTATTAGCTGCCATGAAGTCCCTGTATGAATGCCCGGAATTTTGTGTCAGGGTAAACAGTACGAAGTCTGAACCTTTCCCAGTCTCCGTTGGCCTCCGCCAAGGATACGTTCTGTCACCCCTCCTTTTCATAATATTTATGGACTGGATTGATAGGCACAACCGATGCAGTGTGTGTGTGTAAGAATTGGAAGATGTAGCATTGGACGTCTGCTTCTTGCAGATGACCTACTTCTGCTTAGCTCTTCCACAGATGACCTCCAGCGGACCCTGGATAGGTTTGTAGCTGTTTGTACAGAAGCCGGAATGAAGATCAGTATGGCCAAAACTGAAACATTTGTGTCTCAAGACAACTATCTCAGTGCACTCTACATGTGAGTGGAGTCCCACTGAGGCAGGTGGAGAAGTTTAAATACCTTGGGTCCATATTCACGAGTGATGGAAAGTGGGAAGTAGAGCTAGATACTCGGATTAGCTCAGCAAGCGCAATATTGCGGGTGCTTGGCCGTTCGATAGTATTGAAGCGTGAGTTAAGCCAGAAGGCAAAGCTGGCTGTCTTCAATACAGTCTATGTCCCCATCCTCACCTATTGTCATGAGAGTTGAGTAATGACCGAAAGAATGCGGACGCAAATCCAAGCGGCTGAAATGAGATTCCTTCGAGGGGTGGCGGGGCTGACAAGACTCGACAGAGTCAGAAGCTCTGTAATTCGGGAAACCCTCAGTGCTCAACCGTTGCTTCTCCGTGTTGAGAGATCACAGTTACGTTGATACGGGCACCTGGTCAGAATGCCACAAGAGAGGCTCCTCCAGCAGGTCCTCTTTGCCAAGCCAGAGGGTGGGAGGCCACTTTACACTTGCGGTTAGTAGTTTATTTTTCTTTTCTGAATTACATGTAGGCATAATACTTTGCCCGATTACCCAATAAACGTGATTAAAGGGCCTGTCATTTCTGTTGAGGCCCGAAAAAGAGTCTCAAATAAGTATCAATGCCTCTAGACTCCAAATAACCACAATTCACCGCAAACATAGTTGAAATGAATGTAGCATGCTCCTTTAACGATTTTTACCATTATTAGATCGTCAACTAATTCATCATATTTCACTCAATGCTTAAAACATTCTGTCTATGGTTTAACAAGAGCCAAATGTTTTTTTTTCCTTTAGTCTACAATGTTTCACGAGCATTATATCCGTATTTCTTGGTTTTACTTTACTACAGGCAATCGCTGCACTCACTTACCTCGGCAACAGTGATGATAAAGGGGGAGGGGAATACCATATATTACGTCTGTATTTAAAAATTTTTCTTTAAACTAGGAGGAATTGGGGTTCCACGGGTACGTCGTGTTATTTCAAAAAACACAAGGAGGTGAAATTTTCCACATGTAAGCTTAAGGATCAGAAAATGCATTTCGTCCTGCGAAACCACGGTGTATGAAAGCATCTCAAGGATGAGCTTGATGATGATGCGCATGACACTTTGCAGGAGGGTGTGCCAAACAACTGCCACCATGTGAGGCAAAGTGGTTAATGCAGCTACCACACTCCAACGAATATTTAACATTTCTTGTAGACTTAAAAGTGGACAGATGAAGTTGGCACATCTCCCAACAGCTTGTTCCACTTAGTTATAGGATAACATCGATGTTGCTGTGCTTTAACCATTTCAGAGTTCTCATCGGAAATGCGACACGTTTCGCCACGTTATCTACTGTCGGTGACAGGAATAGATACTCATTTTCTTGGATATAGAGCGAAAATTCAGAAAGCTGATCTCTAGCACTATGGGAATGACCCCAAAACTTTGAGTAATTCTATTTTTAATAACCTTTCAGCATAAGATGGCCAAAAATGGAAAAATAAATAAATCTTTAACCATTTGTGATAAATTTATTTTATTATTGAAGTAAATCAGCAATGAAATAGCTAATAAACCAGGAAATGCGGATACATCTAAACTAGGAAAATAATACTATTCTGTACATAAAGCTATGATTCGCTAAAAAAATGATATGAATAAATATTGTTGATAATCCAATTTCATAATAAAAGAGAGAAGAAACAAGTGTGCAAAAACAGTCGTCGATTTTATTCACCCAAGTTGATTGAATCAAAACTATAGAAAGTAGAGTTTTATAATTTTAAAAAAAAATTATCTTTCTTAAAAATATCTAGAATCTTTTATGAATAAGTATAGAAATAATCTGGATACGGTTTGCTTAATTTTCACTTTAAAATTATCATAAAAATCATAATCATTCTGACATGCCTCAACAAATTTTAGAAAGAATTGCAAATAATGAACTTAAAGAAATTCCGTCTAGTTAAGGGCTTGGAGGGGATTAAAACATGCTCAGAGATGATGAATAACTAAACGAATCTAATAGGTTCAATCCATTTTTTCACACTACGATGTAGGAGATTGACTACAAGTTAGAAGTTGCTGGAGAGTTTACAACAACACTCTCATTCACGAGAGAAAAATAATAATTATAATGATGCGCAAAATAGCTACTTTCAAATTGCCGATAGTCTCATTCTTGGCCACCGCTTGGCTCTATTCTGTTATATGTGAAAATATTAACTAGAATTATTTACCAAGGATATAACTCAAGTGTATTTTACGAGTAGTCTGTATTAAAATCTCTCTCTCCTTACCTTTCATCGTCTACTTTTAACTCTATTTTTCGTTCCTCACATCCCCCATCCTGTTTCTCTATTTTGTTATATTTTTATATTTTGAAATTTTATTGCGATTTTATATTTTCTTTATACTTTATTTTCTTTATTTATCTATATCTATGTGTAATTTGTATTTTACTTTCTCTGATTTTCTCCTTTTTTTTTGCATCCTCCTTTCAATCCTTATTTCATTAGGATTATTCTTTTCATATCTGCAACCAAAAAAAAAAAAAAAAATTAAGCATCGTTATTCCCTTTTCAGGTTCACACATTTCTCCCTTCACTTCTGCATCAGAGCTGAAAGATATTTCAGTACATCTGTTAACTAGAGAAAAACACACAAGAGGAAAATTTTCTTACGACAGCAAACGGTGTATTTTTGCGCAAAGTACCTCTAGCGTTGTCTAAAATTACTCATGTCAAACCACTTCTGGAAAAAAAAAAAGTTCTGTAATGTTTTCAAATTGACATGAGTCCTAAATGATATTCGCAAACGAAGAAGAAAATGATTATGTAGCAACAGTAACCGTGCTTGAAAATGAAATTTTAAAATTTGATGGTTTGTGGATAGCCGCATCAGTACTCAACATATATTAATACTGAATAATGGATACGAAAAACTTCTGGACTAAAACTGTGCTCTGGAGACAACAATACCCACTATTTACTCGGAAAAGGAATTTACTGGATAGTCATGTAACTGTTGTACATCACGGATAGTTCCAACTTCAGCTATGGATAAGATCAACTCAGCATTCAGCCTTTCTACATCATCAAAGCATCCAGGTTCATCACCACTTACTTCAAAGTGGCATGCACAAGGTAGCTTCAACCATGTAAACGACCAAACGGTGTCATGAATAGCAGCGACATCTGGCGCAATACTTCGAGGTTGGAAGATCAAGGAGAAACCACAGGAATATATGATTCAGAATATACGGAACAGCGGGAGTTACCCCAGTATATTCGCATCACTGTATCTGCGTTCTGCTCGGTCGTGTTTATTATTGGTACAGTCGGAAACTTGCTGGTACCTGTGGTGGTGTGTCGAACCAAAGAACTGAGAAACTCCACTAATATTTTTCTCATTAATTTGAGTGTTGCAGACTTGTTGGTTCTCTTGGTGTGCATGCCCCCTACGCTCATTGAACTACACTCTCCAGAAGTGTGGATGTTAGGCCAAAGCATGTGTAAGTAGGTTTTCATTATCTTCCTATAAATGTTATTTATATTTATTTATTAATTTAAGAAACGCTATCAGTTTCATAAATGTTGGTGTATAACTTTATTTATTTCATTTTTATAAATTTTAAATTATAAACTTCTCTTTATTTTACTATTTTGTTGCATTAATGATTACTCGTTGTTATCAATTTATTAATTAAAATTGTTATGATTTCAAGATCAAATATTCTTCTATTCAGAAATTAATTAGAAGCTTAAATTATTTTCATATATGTGTCGGGGGGGTATAAATAAATAATAAAGAATAAATATTACAAAAAAAATATTAATCTTTTCTAAATAGCTTGATAAATTCAGACTTGACTAGGGTGATAGTAAACAAAATGGATAATCAAAAACTTGCCCATATCTGTCTTATAATTAAGAAAACGTTTGAGACAAAATACGAGAACTAGAGTTATCTTATGCATGAGTATCTTCATATTTCTTTATTATTTACTCCCCTAAAATGATTGCGTTATTTAACTTTGGTGTTCAGTGCTGTCTGCTGTTTCATCGTATGAAAGTTGTGTGCTTGTATTTACTCGTGCTTTTACGTACGAGGGTGGTCTGAAAAGTTCTCGGTCTCGACCATAAATGGCAACAATATGGCAAGAATTTTTTTCTAAGTTGATACATTTATCATAAGCGTCCATGTGAAATTGCAAGTCATTCTATGAAGTAGTTTGTTTTATGCAGGTTTCTGAAGCAAAATTGTTGTCTATATCACTTGAAATGGATAAAATTGAGTATCGTGCGGTTATAAAATTCTTTGTAAAAGAAGATTTAACGCCAAGAGAAATTCATTCGAAGTTCATAAAAGTTTATGAGCACTCTTCTCCTTCGTTTTCGACAATTAAGAAATGGGCTGCCGAGTTTAAACGTGGCCGTACCCAGGGTCGCATTTATACTTTCAGAGGCCCAAAGAGCAACATCATTATGAGGCCCTCAAAAATAAGCATTTTTTTTTGTTTATTGAAAATAAAAGTCAACATTTCCATGATAACTAATTTCAATAACACAATACAACATTGGTATACATATATTTGCATTTAAAAAAAAAGTATAAAAATAAATCAGTTCAAATTTAAATAAAAAAATTAATAACCAAAAGTTTCTTTTCTGGCTTTGGTTTTAGCAAATATATCTATAATGTCATCATAATTGATCGAGTCCATTACATCTGATTCAATGCATAATAACGACAGGTCACTTGTTTTATTTTGGTGCAAGTTGCTTCTTAAATAATTTTTTATTCGTTTCAACACTGAAAATGAGCGTTCAGCACTTGCATTTGAAATAGGCATCGTCAAAAATATTTTTAAAATTGTTTCTACGTTCGGAAAAGTAGACCTTAACCCATCGTTTATAAATTTGTACATATTTTTAATTGAAGAATTTTCTTCCTTTATAATTATTAAAAATTGCGTAACTTCATTAGTAAATTTTTCTGGATCAATATCAGTCCCATAAATTTGTAAAATTTTATCAATACTAGTCTTGATCTATATCTTCCTTCAATAAAAAATGTCAAGCATATCTAATATGTCGAAATAGCTTTTTATTCTTTCATTAATTTCCAAAATTAGCTTATCGCAAATGACATTAAAAGTGTTCACAGCGAAATTTTCTTTCCCATGTAATATAATCTCATTGTTAGATTGTGAAACGTCGTCACTCATTTTTTTTCGTTTTTTAACTCTTTCCTTTTCATCTTTAAATTTTGTCTCATCTCTTAATAAATTCGCTTCTTCATTTACAGCAGCAAAACTCTTTCTTATATCTAAAATAAAACCAACTAAAGAGTGTAACAAATTATTAGCTAAAAACAAATTCATATCGGGATCTTGTTAGAGATTTACTAGTAGCATTTATTCGTTGTAAAATTTTGTCTCACATAACTGTTAAAATGCTGTTTCTGGTTTGTCAAAATGTTCAACCAATGATGAGCTCTCTAATTTAGAAATAAGTTTTTCATGAGGAGAAATGGATAGTTTAAGTAATGCGTCTTTAATTTGTTTATATCCACGTTTCAAAGCCAATATAGCGTCAGTTCTTGCGGACCACCTCGTTTCACTTAGTCTTTTAACTGTTAAAGATTTTTTTTCTAAATGTTTAAGGAGTATACCCCATCTTCTTGTTGAAGATGAAAAGTAATTATATACATTTTGAATAAAACAAAAATATTGCACTGCTTCCGGACAAGATTCCGCGGCATAGTTGCCAATTAAATTTAAGGAATGACTAGAGCATGGTATATAATGTGCAGAGGGACTACGTTTTTTCAGCCTACCTTGTAAACCTTGCATATTGGCAGCGTTATCATAGCTTTGCCCTCTGCACATTTTTATATCTAAAGATAATTCTTCTAATTTTATTAATACTATCTCTTCTAAATATAAGGAATTATGTTGTGTAATTCTGATGAACCCGATAAATGTTTCTCTAATGTCAGAATTTTCGGCAACATGCCTAAATATCATAGCTAGTTGGTCATTATGGGCAATGTCTGGCGTTGAATCGAGTATTATTGCAAAATAAGCAGCTTCCTTAATATCTGATATTAATATTTCTCTTGTTTTTTAGCTATTAACGCTATGAATTCATCACAAGTATGGTAAGAAAGATAATTTGATCTGCCAGAACCACAGTTGGCGTACATTTTCATGTGATGTTTTAAAAAATCATCAAATTCACTTAAATAATGTAAACACGATAAATAATTTCCGCAAGAATCAGAAAAAATATCATTTGTATTTCCTCTAAATGCTAGCCCTAGTTTACCGAGTAACTTAATGGTAGCTATTATTCTTTTTAAAACCTCTCTGAAATAATTTTCTTCAGATTGATAGAACTTGATTTTCTTTTGCGATATGTGCACATCGCTCGTATATGCTCTGTAGAATGCTCGTAATCACATAAGGTTCGTGTTATATTTCCCCAGTTATTAAAACCCTTCATTACTATTATTTGACTTAGAAAACGATTTACAAACAAAGCAGTAAATTGCTTTGCTGGTTTCTGAAAAAATTAGCCACTCTCGTTTCTCCTTTGTTCCATTCGCCTTTTTACAGTAAAAATGTGATATATTTACATTTCTGACATATATTCTATTGCGTTCTGTGTATTCTTTTTTTTTTAATTTTCGATTTTACCAACATTCTGGGGCATATTTATTAAAATATGCTCGATAAACTGTTCATTAATAGTAAGTGGCCACACTGCTATATCGGTAGGATAAGAGATTGCTTGCTTGCTGGTAAGTACAGACTCCGATTGAAAATTTTCTTAGAATCCTCTTGATTTGTTTCATTTACTTCTTTCTCTCTCCTATGTTTTCCACATCATTTTGATTCTTCATTTTCACTTTCACCTCCTCCTGATAATGATACTAATGTTTCGTTTTCATTCCGAGAACTGTGAAGTACAACTTCAGTTCTACGAAATTCTTCATTTTCAGAACGCAAGAAAGACAAAATTGCTCCCTTTTAACTATTTAGCTGTTTTTCATTTTCTCTAAGTCGTTTTCTTTTACTAGCTCCGGATTCAAATTTTCTTGGCATCATTATGTGTATTAAATTATCAAAAGCGAAATAAATATTTATTAAATCCAAAATAAACATATAAATAAAATAAACAATTACGTTTAAAGCTTAAAAATACAAAAAATAGAAACAGTAGTATCTTGGTTTTGTTAAAATAAACGAGTAACAGTAAAATAAGAATAATAATTAATTGAATAATATATTCTTACCGACTGCGACAACTACTTTAACCATATAATTAGGTATATACATTTGTATACAGTATACTGCTTTACAAGTACGTACTAGCCAAATAACGGTAACTAAACTATCCGTTTATTTACCGTTTTTTGGAATTTCCTTTACTGTTCTACGATATTTGACCCTTTTTGGTGCACAATTTATTTATTGTGTCTCTTCCCAAAAATATAAACGAATTTCACATGTATACAATAAATATTAATATTAAAAAATCTTGGTAATATTAAACTAGCAACCTTGTAAGTCATTTTGTATAAATAAATGACTAACTTATATCGATGGATTATAAATAATTATGCAACTTTTGCGATACTTTATATTTAATATTAAATTTTCTAAATAGTTTAAAATCTTTTAATGTAATTCTAAATATATATATTATTTACACTTTTCAATATTCCATGTAATTGAATTATAATTAATTTAAATAAAGATGTAATTAAAATCTTTCTGTTAAAGATTTCAATTGCAGTGTTGATTATTGATTTTAGAACGTTAATTTTGTTTGACAAGCATCATAGTTGCTACAAAAATTCTGAATACCGAAAAAATATGAAAAGGTATAGTAATAATTTAGTATAAGGATAAAAGTGTTTTTTAAAAAAATAATAATTTAAATGCAATCAAATTAAGCTTGCTAATCAAGGTAAAAATTGAACTTCATGAACTGTAAAGTTCAGATATTCTCATTAAAAATAAAAATTTTGAATTTACGGTAATAAAAATTATAGCAAAAATCGTCATATTTATGGAATTACAACATTTATTTATTACAAGGTTTATTGAAATCCAGCTTTGATTTTTTTTAAGTTGCAGTAATAAGTATAATAATTCCAGCTTTAGTTAAAACGTAGAGCCAATAAATAGTAATGATAACTTGCTATGCTCGCTAGCATCAACTTTTTTACTCGACATTTTACCCTAAAATGACTAGAATCTTGATGCACAAAAATGAACTGAAAAATCAATTTAATCTAATGCAACGACTCGTTGCAAAGGTGGGGGAAGTTCAGATCGCTATTCTTAGGTATTTTCCATAATGTAAAAATACATTTCCTAGGAAATGTATGCTGTTATTACATTATGGAGAGAGGCTGAAACCGGTTTGGGTAGTGACCTCTCTCCATAATGTAATAACAGCATACATTTCCTAGGAAATGTGTTTTTACATTATGGAAAATACCTAAGAATAGCGATCTGAACTTCCCCCACCTTTGCAACGAGTCGTCCGGTATTGTACTACGTACTAGGATCACTTGCATTGGCTAACGCTAGTGTCGCCGATACTTTATAGTTTACTATATTCGGCAAGAAACTCTCTGATTCCAATCTTTGAGTTTCTTATTCGGTTTTAAAACTATGCGGGTTTTAATATCCCCTTAATTTAAGTAATGTTTTCATTGCCGAAATGAAGCTTATTAGCTCTTTATACTTAAGTAATCAAAATCTTTGTTTGCATTGGAAATATTATGTCAAATATTTATATTTTTTAATAACATTTATTGCAATAAATATGACATTTTGCTTTCTTTCCTTGCAAAATAAGATTGCATGGGTCGCACATTTCAATTTTAGGAAGAATTTTTTTATTTTATTTTTATTTTTTTTATGAACAACAAATGGCATTAAACTGCATTACTCGAGGTTTCCGATTGTGAGTCTTTTTAATTTATATCCAATGGTATTTTTTCTGGGATTCTACGCCTTTGTCTTTTGCTTAAAACTGCAACAGTACAATTACTTTGGAAAAATAACGAATTCAAACAAAAAGAAAGTGTGCACATGTTATCTAGCAGTATTTTGTGTGTGTGTGTGTGTGTGTGTGTGTGTGTGTGTGTGTGTGTGTGTGTGTGTGTGTGTGTGTGTGTGTGTGTGTGTGTGTGTGTGTGTGTGTGTGTGTGTGTGGTGATAATTTGGGAGGGGGGAAGTTAGCCAATAAAGGCGAATTAATTCTGTTATGAAAATTTTGGAAATAAAATTTCATTCTGACGCAAGCACCTACACGTTTCAAAAGATAAACTGTAGGGAAAATATCGCTACTTCAAAACTTCAGCATAATATCGAAATTAGCCGAAAATATGTTCATAACAGTTGACTTCATAACTGCCGTTTATTTTGAATTGTAGTGGGTGATTGGGGAAACCAAGAAAGTTGAAATGCAAAAATCAACCGATTACGTTATAAAAATTATGCATTACATGATATGATTACTAACCTTCGAGTATGATAACTAACCTTCGAACTAAGATTATGAATAAAATAGGAAACTTAATTTGGAACAGATGGAGGCTGTATTCATTTTTAGATTCGGATTTTCATGAATTTATAAAATAATTGTTGGACAAAAATAATTATCTTCAATCAAGTTCTTGGAGAATTTTAAAAGGTATTGGCGATTAAAATAATTAGCAAAAAAATTGATAGTGACATTGATCTTACAAAGTGATACAATATGAAGTGAAGAAAGTATGAAAGAATTTCTTATTTTACGCTGGCATTAAAAACTATAATTATACGTAAAAACAAGCGGCAAAATGAATATAACTCATAGGTATTTAGTCTGATATAACTTAGATTCCGGTTACCGATCAAACGGCAAGCAACTGCGTTTCTTTTTGTAGGCCGCAGAACGTAGCTACTACGTATGGCAGGTAATGTAGTTAAGTGTTCTTTTCAGCGTGAAGTATTATCGTACCTTCTAATGGACATGATGGTCAAACTACAGTTCTTATCCATGTTCTTTCAGCAGTTGGACATAAATCCAGGTTTGCTGGACTTGTATATATGTCCAGCAAAGAAATGGTATGCTTACATACATGAATTTTATGGAATACAGAGTTCCTGTTATTTTTATATTCTAAGGAAAGAACAATGTATTTCAAATGGAAGCGGGAAGCCTCACAAATTTTTCAGTGGCCTCTAGTTTTTATATTATGAATTTAATATTTAAAAATAAGTATTTTATTTAGCAACTATAACTACAGTGTTTTTTTATTGTTCTTTGTGAGGAGTAAGGTTTTAAAATGAGGCCCTCATCTTGCGCTTCATGCGCCTAATGGTAAATGCGACCCTAGAAAATAGACAACAGAATCTACAAAGTTGGTACTCTAGGAAGTCAACTGGATAAATTTATATGAAATAAGAGAAAAATTAGTCACAACACTAAATTAGCTGTATACATGACGATGTTCAAACCAATTTTAACTTGTGAATTTGAGAACTCTGTTAGAAATAAAACTCTTGATCGAAAACTAGAGACTCTAGATATGAGAGTCTTGAGAAAGATTGGGGGAGTGAGCAGATGGCATCAATGGAAAAATCCTATTAAAAACGAGGATATTAGGAAATTACTTGACATTAGTGTCCAGGAATGTGTTAGCAGAGCTAATCTCAGGTGGTCTAGTCACTTAAACAGAATGGGAGAGGAAAGATTAGTAAAAGAAGTGTTCTCTGCCAAGTTGGCAGGAAAAAGATCCAGAGGAAGACCAAGATATTTGTGGATTGATACAGTAAAACGTGTCTTCGATGAGAGAAATATAAGATCTGATAGTGTTGGCGTCTTCACAGGTAAACAGGTTGATTTGGAAGAAAATTGTGGATAAAGTTAGCGATGATGTAATTTTTTCATGTAGTACTATCACCTCCTGTACACGTCAGGAATTTGAAGATGATGTATCTTCTCAGATGATAACTTCTTATATCCACTATGAACTGATGTTATGAGAGTACTTCATTCAGTAACAGTGCTAAATCACTTCACCGACTTTGATCATTCTATCCCGCCACTATCTCTGCCTCTGTAATCATAATGGTGACTCCAGGAGTGCTGCATAACTGATTTTACTGTTTGATAAACAATATCATTAATGGGGGAAAAAGGTGATTCGCTTTGTTTTTACCATCTACACAAACTTACATATATGACCATTACTTGTCAAGAATGTTTACAGATTATTTTCTCCTTATTTGGTGGATCTGAGAATCAGTATAGGATACTGTAAATATCGTTTATCTCTTGTTCATGAGCTGGGTTAGGGATACTATTCCCCCCCCCCCTTCCACACAGGATACACCATTACAGAAAGGAAATTAATACAACAATAAATTAAGTATATAAGAGTAATGATTTTAAAAAAATCTCAGAGGGCGGAGTTATTATTCGATGGAATGTTGGGAATATTTATCTATAGTTGGGCATTAAATATATTTATTTCTGCCAGTCTGGGTTCATAGTGTAAGTTATTTCTTTATGCTTCTTATGTCTGTGTGTATTATGGTGAGTTCAGAATTTGAACAAAAATTATCTATCCAATTATTTAAGGATTCGAATTCAACATTTTTTAAAGCTCTGATCATGGCAGGAGGGTAACAGCAACAGCCAAGCCTCAGTTAGAACTTCATTGGCTACAGCATTGCCATCCATTACCCTCCAAGGGTATTCCGCATCTCACGGTCGATCCTCTAACCGCTATTCTTATATCCTTATAAGGACTGGGCTTAAAGGGGCGAAGCAAGAATATTTTTCATCTTCCCCGTTATCTGTAGAGGACAGTGTAAGGGTAAGGTGTTATTGAGCAATTAAAACTCTGATCATGGCAGGAGGGTAACAGCAATAGCTGAGCCTCAGTTAGAACTTCATTGACTATAGCATTGCCATCCATTACCCTCCAAGGGTATTGGATTGTATGAAACAATCCTAACCGAATTCAACATTTTCCTTATCCTTATAAGGACTGGCTTAAAGGGGCGAAGCAAGAATGCTTTTCATATTCCCCGTTATCTGTAGCGGACAGTGTAGGGATAAGGTTATTGAGCTATTATTAAAGCTCTGATCATGGCAGGAGGGTATCAGCAATAGCCGAGCCTCAGTTAGAGCTTCATTAGCTACAGCATTGCTATCCATTACCCTCCAAGGGTATTGGATTGAATGAAACAATCCTAACCGAATTCAACATTTTAAGTTCTTAAAAGAACTGGGCGATGGACTGAGTCCTTGACTCTTTATCCCGTCATCTGAATGAAGAAAATCTGTGTGGATTGGGTGGTATTGAGCTAAAAGCTCTAGTCATGGCTGGGTAACGGCAATAGCCGATAGCCGAGCCTCAGTTAAAACTTCATGGGCTACAGCATTGCCATTTGTTACCCTGGAAGTCCTAAAAAGGACTAGGATCTCCTCCATCCTTCAACATTTTATATAGTCCTTATAAGGACTGGCTTAAAGGGGCGAAGCAAGAATGCTTTTCATATTCCCCGTTATCTGTAGCGGACAGTGTAGGGATAAGGTTATTGAGCTATTATTAAAGCTCTGATCATGGCAGGAGGGTAACAGCAATAGCCGAGCCTCAGTTAGTGCTTCATTAGCTACAGCATTGCTATCCATTACCGTCCAAGGGTATTGGATTGATGAATCAATCACCGCATCTCACGGTCGATTGATTCCGATCCTTCAACATTTTAAATTTTTAAAAGAACTTACATACCTTCACTATACGAATGACAGAAAGGTGTGCCCATATATTATAATTAAGATAAAAAGCCGAACGGCTATTTTTTCTGGCGAAGTTAACTAAATTAAGGGGATAAAAATCCCTTATTATTTTATAGCCACTATGCGAAACTCTGAAATCGAAAGCTATGATCTAAAAGTTTCATGCCGAAGAACTATCGACGAATCCAAGCTTAAGTGAACACCTGGAGTACAACACCAAGGCAACTCGAAGCAAAGCTGAAGCAAGTTCTCTCACTATACTTTATTTTCTCATAATGTAAAACACAGCTCCTAGGAGATGTAATACTGCCTTACATTATGAGGAGAGGTCACTATCCAGACCGGTTTCAACCTCAATCAACTTCAATGCTGGCACGGCTCGTACCAGCCTTGAGATGATCCACGTGAAGGACGTCCAAAAAGTGTAACACCAGAAATAATTGATCAAAGGCGCGATATGTTATTGGATGACAGGCGAGTCAAAGTGCGTGAAATTGCTGAGACTATAGGCATTTCAAAAGAACGCCTGCTCACAGAAGATCAAAAACTCACTGGCATGAAAATCTCTGAACAGTGCTTGGAGCGTTTTAACAAGAATAAAATTGATTTTGTGCATCGAGTTATTACTATGGATGAAACTTGGATTCACCATTACACACCAGAATTCAAACAGCAGTCAAAAACAGTGGACAGAAGCCAGTTGTTCAGTGCCACAGAAGACAAAGTCGGTTCCATCAACAGGAAAGGTCATGGCGTCGGTGTTTCGGGATGCTAAAGGCATTTTATTTATTAATTATCTTGAAAATGATAAAACAATAACTGGAAAATATTATTCCGATCTTTTAACCAGACTAGACGAAAAAATTCGTGAGAAAAGACCCGGTTTGCAAAAGAAAAAAATCATCTTTCATCAGGACAATGCACTTGCCTACAAAGGTGTTTTGGCAATGGGAAAATTAAGGGATCTGCACTATGAATTGTTGGAGCATCCACCCTATTCCCCAGATTTGGCTCCCTATGACTTCTATCTCTTCCCAAAACTAAAACTCTTCCTCGCTAATCATCAGTTTTCTTCGAATGAAGAGGTGATTGCAACTGTAGAGGGATTGCATCTTACTGAGAACCACTGCAGGGACGGGATAATTGCGCTGGAGCATCACTGGAATAAATGTATTATGTCTTAAAGTAGATTATGTTGATAAATAAAAATAATTTTGAAATTATAAATTCTTTTTTGCATTGTTAGGCCGAGAACTTTTCAGACCACCCTCGTATTTAAATCTTCAGATTTACTGACCATGAAGCCTTTGGGCAATATTTTTCAACGTTTTATAAAACTATTTCGGCACGATTTTGTATTCATTTCAAAGCAACACTGAGCCTATTTTGCCAGAAAACCGGTGTTTGTAGTATTCAAGTATTGTTATGAATTAATTTTTATTCATTCTGATACTTACTGTATTTTAGTATTGTAGTTTTATTACTACAATTTGTTATTTAACATTTTATTTGTTAATTTTAATGAATATAAGCGTTCATTTGTTTAAAATACAAAATAGTATTTTGACTTCATCTTCTTCCTCTCATGGATTTTAGGTCAAGTGGCCTTTTCCTGTTTCATGCCACTTGTTTTTCCAATTCTTCGTTTTTCATTTATTTTATGTTCGTGTAGTATTTTTCGCATTCAGCTATTGTCTGTTCGTTTTAGATGTTCTAACCGTTCTTGTTTAGATTTACTTACATAGTAGTTAATTTTATATTCAGGGATTGTAAAATTTATTTATTGGTTTTATGGTCCCATTGGTATATCCAGCTGTTTTTCGAAGAAATTTCATATTTGAATCCGTTTTTCTCCATATGAGAAAGTTTGTTTACACACGACGTTATATAGTCTGATTCTGTTGTGTTTTTGTGCCAGGAATGGCTTAGATATATTATTTATTATGCTGTTTACTTTAACAAAATTTGATATTTTAATGCCTATATCTTTTTCATCTTCATATGATAAGTCGCATCCCAGATATTTGAAATTATTTACATGTTCTAACATCTATCACAATTTTACTTCTTATTGGGTTTGTTCCTTTGAAATGTCTTGATATGTCTTTCCATTCTGATGTTTTTTTTTTCCAATTTGACTGCTATTTTATTTTATGCGTATATTTCTTGAACAGACTGTAAAAGTAAGTTGGGTATATTTAGACTGGTTAATATTTTAAATAACATTTTATAAAACGTTTAATTTTCTTGACCAAAAAGCTCTGGAAAGACTTTTATTGGGATTATATTGATCAAGTGTATATAATAAGCAATTAAGTTATACCAACTAGTTTCACCAACTGAGGCTGTTGGCATCTTCAGGGTACATAACTGATGTAAGGCACTAAAAAGTAAAAAACTGTTACAAACTATAATCAACCGATTCCAATTATATTAAACAAAGAACAGAGCACTTACAATACATTCATAGAGCGTGGATGATATCACTTGTTGTTATTTAGGAACGTACTGTAGTTGGCACTGTAATTCAGTTCTGGCAAGTTGAAGGATCTGATAAAGGTCTTCCAGATCACGGGCAAGATTAGTCTTTGGTTCCTGTTAAGGCTTTGTATACAGCGGGCAACTGTTGTGGCCTCCTTAAAAATTCGGGAGCAGAAGTCCTCCTCCATGTAAGGAATTGTGCTTCTATCCCACTCTATGGCATGGTTCGTTCTTGAGAAATGAAAAGCTAACCCGATTTTTCTTCTCTGTTATTATTGACGTTACCTATGTGTTCTTTTTGCCTAATTTCAAGGCTCCTTGACGTTTGGCCGATGTAATTCAAGCCGCACGAGCATTTGTCGATTAATTTGACGTGATTTTTAGAAACTTGTTCTTGATAAGCACAGTAAATTAGAAATAATCAATTCTCTTTAAAATAAATAAATAAATCGCAATTTACTTTCATTAAATAAGCAATAATAAAGGGAAATTTAGTAGGGCACGTTCACAAACACACGAGTCTACAATTCAATGAATCAACTACGCAGATCAAGGAAATTAAATTTATTTTTTCCCCTATCCTAGATCAATCGCTAAGGCAAATAAAGCTTCATTACAAAAGCGTCCCAGAGTACACCATCCGTGTTCTAAAAATTACTAAATTAAGAGTTGAAGTTTGTCCTATGTAATCATGATTAATGATAGGTCTGGTGGGAGTCGATACGCGACAATCGAGCGTGATTAGCTAACAGGTCATGACCTTTCCTTCAACTTTTTTTTTTCTTTAGAAAACGTTTCAGGCACTTCGATTTATTTAATTATAGGATAAAGTTACCGTTTTGCGCGAATAGAACGAACAGATAAGACTCTTGAGCTCATATGTAAAGCATTCATTTTCATTAAACGTATATTATATGCATTCTTTCTTTACCAGTTGATTAATTTGATGTTTTTCTGTCTTTAGGCAAAATTGTTCCTTTTCTGGAGATGACCGTTGCTCATTGTTCGATACTTACCATCCTAGCGATCAGCTTCGAGCGCTATTACGCCATCTGCAAGCCCCTGAAGGCCAGCTACGTCTGTACTAAAATGCGAGCCTTGGCCATTATTGGAGCCGTATGGATAATTGCAGCATCCGTGACCTTCCCGGTGTTTTTAATCACTGAATTTACTTACGCCTCTCACGTAGACGGTACCACTGTTCCGGTATGTTTAACAGTGGCCCATACAGCATGGCAAAAAATATATTTCGTAATGATTACGTTGCTCTTCTTCTGGCTCCCTCTGGGCGTGTTGATTCTAGTTTATGGAATCATCACACAGACTCTGGTCACCGATAGACAGATTTTACGTTCCGCTACAGAAAGGTCGCAGATGAAAGCTAGAAAACAAGTTGTTATGATGCTGAGTGCCGTTGTGGTGTGCTTCTTCTTGTGTTTGATGCCCTTTCGTCTGTTTGTGTTGTGGATCATTTTCGTCCAGCCCGAAAAAATAAGGGAGATTGGAATGGAGATGTACTACAACATCCTCTATCTCTGTAGAGTGATGCTGTACATGAACTCTGCTTCCAATCCTCTTCTCTATAATCTTATTTCTTCAAAATTCCGTCAAGGTTTTGTTTGCCTGCTGTGCCATTATAAACCTTTCTTTTTCAACCGACAGGTCACCTCTACAGCTGCCACCTCCATTACTGGAACCTCTCATAGCAGTCTTAAGAAGACATCGTCCCATACTGCTTCACCTAAAACAAGTCTAAAAACAGTTACTGTTGTGATCATGGGAACCACCTGTAAGGATGAAGTTTAAAAATTAAAATTCTTTTGTATTGTGTTCTTCTGTGAATAAAAAAAGCATTTTAAAGCATACTTAAGTAATAGATTTTATGTACTGCATAAACCTTTTTTCTTCTAAATTTCTAAAAATTGTTTAATGCAATATTGGGTAAGTATGATATGTGTTTATATATATATTATGCATATTATTACTGATTTCTTAGAATTCTATCTTTTTCAGGAGTGTAAATTATGTTGCCATTATTCTATTCCCTTTAAGGCATCGGTTCTGTTTTTATGGAATAATAAGATTTGCTCTGGTATGAGATGTAATGGAGACATGTAAGTTGTGAGAGGTTTTTTTATCTGATTAATATGCAATCTCTCTCTCTCTCTCTCTCTCTCTCTATTTTCCACAGAATGGAAATAGAAAGAGAGAGAGAGAGAGAGAGAGAGAGAGAGAGAGAGAGAGAGAGAGAGAGAGAGAGGACAAGAATCCATCTCTGAAGGGTATATAATGGACAGATTCTCAGTTTGTGATATTTCTGGAAATATCACAAATAAAGACTAGAAAATAAGTTGGAATAATGCTGAATGCGTGTGCTTCTTCCTTTATACAAAACCAGCAAAGAGAATACACTTGATTTATAAAAACGATTTTAGTATGACCCCCCCCCTCCTATCGACTGCTGCCGAGAGGAGTGGAAAGGCTTACATGATCTAAGAGCAATTGTGTAGTCTAAAACCCTAGTAGCCCCATTACGCCTCAAAATTATGCAATCCCAGAACTCTAGTAGTTGGCCGTCATAAGAAGAAAATATTTCTATATTTGGCTGGTCAGAATGGCATAAGAAGGCTTTAGCAGAACGGGAATCCCTAATCGTCTTGATCTCCTGCCACTAGGAAGAGATCTTTGGACTGCCAAGTTGGTTCCCTATAACAAACACAACAGTGTTTTTTATGGAAGCCAACATTCCCTTATTAAAATAATTCATGTACAGGCATCTTACAGATATTGGGAAAGATAATTATACTCGTTCTCAAGTGACTGTCAATGATGATGAGATAAACAAAAAGATGTAACTCTGAAAGACGATAAAACACAACAGATTATAGTTTTATTTGAAATATCCTACCATCCGTTTGATAAATCACACGTCTATAAGATACTTATGGGATGATACTAAACAAATTTTATGTGGTAGAAGAATTATTTTAGGCGACAAAGGAAGTTCATCACTCGATGTGCGACCACTAACTTGCTTAATAGAGGTCTCAAGTGGCTTTAAAAACTTTCATGTTTGGGCTCTAGATCATGATTTCCTGATTATCTAACCTCCCACAAACTGTACTAATGTACTAAATAATGAACAGATTTCTGTTATGCTAGATTTTGTTTGTTATTTCATATTTAGCATTTCTTAGGCTTCCGTTCCAATTTCTGAGTAGTATGTAGTATTAATAAAAAACACATACGATATTTCTTATATATTAAGACCTCTTTTTTAACAAGTCACATATGGTAAATGTGGGTGGTTTGTTATTTAATGAAGCAAGACGATATAAGAAGAGCAAGTGAATTAGACAGACAGACAGAGAGATAGAAAGAGAATTTGCAAAGAGAAATAGAAAGAGAAATTGCAAAAAAAAAAAAAACTAATAAATGGTAGTGAGTCTGATTTCTTTGAAATGTGAGATATATCGCTAACGAATAGTTCGTATAAAAAATGAAAAACTGCGATTCAGTTTTCAGAAATTTTATCCTTTATTTGTTCGGTCATTATCTCTAATTGGCCAAAGGGTCCTCTCTCTCTCTCTCTCTCTCTCTCTCTTTCTCTCTCTGTCATGTCATTTTTTCCAATCCAAAGATGGGTTGGGTCACCTGATTAGAGGTTTAGAGTCATTTTAAAAGCAGCTGGCTTGCTGTTCCTCTTCTGAATCCTCAAGTAATGGGGCGTAGATATGTGGATTGGTTTGCCTTCTTGATTGAGGAAAGAAAAACTCTGGTTTCCGGAAAAAAACTTTCCACTTCAGTAATAGACCAGTTAACTCATCTTCGGTAGAAAAAATAATCCATATAAAATATCTATGCATTACAAACAGGATTCGAACCCTGATCTTATCCAACCACAGAGTTTCGCCTTCTAAACATCCTCACTGAATAAGTTAGGGGAAAAAAAAAGCTTCGAAATCTAATATCAGAAAGAGTAAGTAACACCTTATGACATAAAAAACAACCTTAAAATTTATGTTTATTTATTTTGTTGTTCTTACGCACGACCTCTGTCGCTAATTTGTTGCACAAGTTAGAAAATCGCTAATATTTATTTATGAAGTTAAGCTGTACAAATCTTTCAACCGAACTTTTCTGTTCAAATCTCCGATAACATCCTTAAAGTCTTATACGATTATGTCGAGCAGCCTTGTCAAGCCACCAGCTATACAATAAACCTAATTAATTAGCGTAATTATTTTTCCCTGTGGAAACACAGAGATGGTACAATGGCAATAAGGAACGAAACACAGATGACTTTTAAACTGCCTGTTCTCCTCTGAGATGTCGACAGCCCTTTTTTATCGTCTCATTGAATGACGAAAGATAAAACAAAAATCTCAGCCGATGATATTGCCTCTTTGTCTTGGGCGGATCGTTGACTTTTCGGAACAGGAACGAAATACATCTAGAGGCAACGCAATGTGTCTCCATTATCTATTTACTGGCGGACAGGCTAACGACCGCAGTTTCCGATACTCCTGGGACATTCCTCAGAGAATCCCCGGCTTTCTTTTGTGATAAGCGCTTTTCTGTTCAGGGCGTATTGGTGTTTTCCGCCCACACCGCCCTCTTGTGGACAACTAACAATAAATAAATAATAATAAATAAACAAGAATTCTTAAAATTCCATAGCTGGTCTTAAGCATTCAGAATAGATCTCCTAGAACAATGTTAATAATTGTTATGTTTAAGAGCAAAATCTAATTAATTTTTACTGCATGATTGTAAGAATAATTCAGAAGAGTTTGTTGAAGTTCATGAAAATTAAAATGTTTTTAAAAAGTGGTTGTCGTAACCTCACTTTCAAATGCATTAGTTTTTTTTTTAAGTAAATCTTTGAATATCATTGACAGATCGGGGTCACAGTCGAAGTGAAAGAGATAATAAGCAATTTTAAGCGAACTCTGAAAGCTCTCCGATCAAGGTGAATACCTGACACTGAAAAGCACTTATTATTAATTTCTCTTCTTTGCGGCATATATTTTGATATTAGCATTAACGTCATAGTTTTTCAAGGATAGTTTATATTAACAACGTTTTGTGCGTTTTGTTTAAATATTTTATATTTAATATAAAAAATAAGTTGTTTTATATTAACAACTTATTTCATTGCATGAAAGAATTATTAATTGAAATTTAGCAAATATTGCGTGCAACTCTAAGTGGCGGAAGCTATGATCGCTGCTTTTACACGAAGTATAAATCTACATTTTGATTCTCACCTTCGTTTAACGGGTTGGGCTCAATGGCCTGTCAAGGCCCAAATGACTTGGATTCATAGAAACTTAACTCATATGTTATGAAATAATGTCGACTGTGAAGACAGCCATCAGCAAAGTGGATTCGTTTTAGTTATCGTATAAATGTCATATATTTATATGATAACTAAACTAAAATATAAACTAAATATTATATATTTAGTTATCTATAATTATATAAAAATATATAATCAAAAATCTTGAGCATATACTATTTTCTAATTAACTGGGTTAATTAATTCTGATTACATAAATCTACCTTAAATTTATAAGAATATGAATATTACAAAATGAAAATAAAAAGTTATTATCTTGTTGTTATTTTGTCTCTTGATGTATCGCTCTGTGATTGTCTTACGCATCGCCTCAGTTGACCGAGTTGTCTTCATCTCAAAATATGATTCTTTTTTAGTTCCTCGCAATTTCGTCATGTGGACACATTTCATTGAATGAAGCGAAAGACTCCTGGTAGGATCTGCTTTATTATCGCAAAAGCTTAAACGCCTAATTATAAACAAATGTTTTATCAATCACTATCTTCCTTGAATGTCCATATGAATTACACCTACTGTATTTAACTCTCATTCAGAATGCATTACAAAAACAAACAATAATAACCACAACACATTCCTTATTAGTTCATTACTAATTGAATAATGAACTAGTATTGAAAACGTACAATCAACCATAAAAATTATTAGCAAGAAGAGTGGCAATTATTCAACAGCATACTAGGAAATTAATTACTAGAATTATTCTCTTTAGTTGCGATATGATTAAAATGTTCTTTCTATGTGGCCTTCTATGTACGAATGGAGGGAAGCATCTGAATATTAGTTGCTTTCCACCCATTCTTACATTTTTCTTTGACTTCCAACATTATAAGGTTCTTCTATATATTGTATATTGAATGATTTGACTCCTTGCGATCCCCAAAATTTGACGATAGTACATTGGTCACTAAAGAACTAATCGGATAAAGAAGCTCATATGTTTATCCTCTAGTCTGTATCAGACGCAAGGAGCTGTACAAGTAAATTTGAAGACAGATTTGGATGTTTTTATCTATACGGTATGTGCGATAACCTCGTGTATGTTCTAATAAGCTTTTTTGGTTTTCATACGAACATTGTCTTTATTTGATTTCGATGCATACAAATGTAATATTGGAATTAGGCATACAAATGCTTAAAGTTAAAGTGACGTTAAAGTTAAAGTTAAAGTTATTCCAATGTTAAAGTGACGGATAAAAAATACTAAACTTTTTCTTGTTCAACATAAATTGACAAAAATTTCCAATGATCATGAATAAATGAATGTTATTCTCCGATTCCTAGTAGATTTCTTGTATCATATTTCCGGCAGCCAAATAACTTTTGTGATATGGAGATTCCTAATGCTAGGACGTATTGCATATCATTTTTAGGGCTGAAAACCCGCATAAAATTTGTTACTGATTTTGATTTCGGAAGACAATCCGAAATTATTTCGAGCATCTGTATCCTTGTTGTTAAGACTAAAATTCCTTTCAGACATTTCCGCATCGCTCCAAGTAACTATTTTGCATCGAATACTTTTACAGGCAGCACTCAATGAATCGAAGTAAACCTCGATTCATTGAGTTCTGCCTGTAGAAAACAAAACAAAACAAAGACATCCTACTGCTGACGACATCAAAATTCACAGATAAAATAAAACTACAGAAATTACCCATGCATGAAATCGTAGTTAGCCGACCGCATACTGAGATGATATTCAACTTCATAACAGCCGTCAGGGATATTATCTTATAAATATCACGTTCCCTCCGATCCTCTTTTCTTAGAATATTTAGAGAACCGTTTCGATATTTCGATAGGAAATAGCGATAAGTTTTGGGAGGTGTGAAAAGTATTTCATATCGATCAAGTTATTACATTAGAATAGAATAGAATCTTTTCTCTCTATTGTCACCAGAATAACAATATCCCACCCACCCCAGCACACACACACACACACACTGTTCTCTGTTATTCAGAAAGTCCTCTTTCTTCTGCTTCTTCCTCTAGGGGTTTACAATAGCGTTATTGTAGATCAGAAACTTTCAAGTAATATTCTCTGTTTAATGCTTTGCTGAAAGATCACCTTATTTTCTAACACCGATATTGAAAACATTTCCGATATATATTTTCGTGCAAATAAAGTTTATTTTGAACTTGCATTGATCAAAATGACAAAAATAAAATAGCAACTCCATGCAGTATTTTTAACTGAGGATGCATACATTCTGTTTAGATTTCTGTTTTTATATTTTTTTTTGTTCTTCTTCAGTTTTCGTTATGTAAAAATGTTCACCTTTTTTGAATAAACCAGGCATTAATAGTTAATAGAAGACCCCCGCTTTAATAATATGTCGACATAAATTAATAGGATTTTGATAAATTACTTCTTGGTAACTGGAGAAGACTTCCAATACCTATCCAATCGGAAGACTTCCTCCACCACATGAAATCCGCAATTGCATTTTTCTTATAGAACGAAACAAACCGGAAATCCTACTCAGCACTTTACAACCCACGTAGAAGAAACGTTCAGGGTTTATCTTCCTCTCCCTTGAAACGAAGATTCTTTCAGAATCATTCCTTTTTTCTTTCGTAAGACTCTGTAGGGGAAACATTTTCACCTACTCCATAAATATTCCTAAAAAAAGCTACCTGTGATCTCCTGCTATCTACAGTCCTCGGATAGCAGGAGAATGGTCAATATGCCAATCCTTTTATCAAAATGCAATTCAGCGTTGCAAGGCAAGAACTGCTTTATACGCCAAAAGGATCATCCTTATAGGTGTGCTGTCATTGAGTTCATGTTCACAAAAGAACACATGATAGACTTCCGCAGATGGACAACATCTAATCTTCTTTACATAGAACTGGGCAGGAATCAGAGCCATTGCATGTATACTGACTACGAACCTAAACTGGAACACCAAAGAAGATCTGCAAGTAAAAAAGAAAAAAGCACAGAATAAGTAATTAAAAATTAGTAGCCAACCTTGCAACGATGTAAGGCATCCAAATCCTGACGAGAAATTCACAAGTATCAACACCTGCTTTCCATTCCATATTTCCAGACACCTCTTTACCTCTACTGACCGCAAACTACAGAAAAATAAATCACTCGCTGATGCCATTGTATCCATTTATTTACAGCATGTATACCATCCAACTTCCAGATCCTCTATGAGAACAAAAGTACCAAATCAAATATAGACATCCAGTGACTACTCTCTCGCAATACATCTTGCCAACAAAGCTGCGCAAATTTGCACTCTAAACGCTACCTGTACTACCCGCGTTCACACATAGCCTACATTACTATTAGCATCTACTCTAAACGAATCGCAAGACACAAAATATGTAACTACCTCTTCATCTTGAAAGTCATCATCTGCAGTTTTCCCCTTAATCAAGAAACTGATTACTCCTCAGTTATTCAATCTAAGGAATTCGTAAGTGGAGCACATGTACAACAGACTTTTCATTGAGTATCATCATCAGAGAGAGAGAGAGAGAGAGAACGAGGAAGGCTATCTGAATTTGCTCAATTTTCCAAAGAACATATCCAGCCAGTATCTTTTTTTTTGCCATCGAAGAAGACGATATGAATATTCTCACTTAGCTACTAAGTCACTCCAAACCTTGCGACGAAAGCAGTGAAAATTCTCCACCACCTTAGCACAACAGCAAAATTTAGCAGTTTTCTACGAAAACACTATTTATGGAAAGTGCTTTTAAACCAATGGAAGTTGTAATTAAACCTGTAATTTAAAAAGTAATATATAAAACAAATACAGTATGTATTTTTGTGTATATGTTTTATTTTAAATGTAGATTTTGTTGTTATACATAATCAGAATGAATATTTTAACGAAGTCGAAATTTTAAAAAATAATATATATATATATATATATATTCTTTACTCTCTTTGATAAACATCAGTATTTCGTACAAGTAGCATGATTTGTTTGGGTCTTATTTTAACTTATCCCTGGTCGTCCTACTTTTCTCTTCCCATCGATTTGAAATTTTTCGGCATTCATTTGATTTAAATGTTCTGTCTCTTTATGTCTATGGCTCTGAATCTGGTGATTCATTGGCTGAACATTTATGATTTGTAAAATTTATTGTGTAATTCTCTAAGAAACATATGACTATTTTTTAATTAATTTCATTTATTCTCTCTCTCTCTCTCTCTCTCTCTCTCTAATTTTTCAAATTAGCGATGATTCAAATTATTTATAGGGACATTTCATTGCTTTAATGAAGGCATGAAATTTTAATTCTGATTTCTGTTTCATATCGTAGTCATCCTATAACACCGAAATGCATTTTCTTGTATATTACAATTTGCTTTTGAATAGATTTTCCCCTAATGATCTTGAAGTGTCAATTGTTTAGGAAATTGACATCACATCAGTTAAATATCATCTGTGAAGGAACACCAATCCGGCTACTAGAGATAATTATGTACTCTCTTCTCAAAACCTCTTCTTATGTAAGTTTTTATGGACTGTATAAAATATTTGAATGTTGCAGGAGGTATTCTGTACTATGTCGTCGGATTACCTCCTGTATAGATCTGTGAGCTTTCTAGGCAAAAGATACAAACGCTGGAAAACTTCATCTCCTGTAGCTCTTCTATTTAATCAATCTGGAGAATTCAGCAGCTATGGAAAGTGATCCACTGAACACAACAGCTGGAAATTGTTGTTGTGTTCAGTGGATCACTTTCGAATGATACCCCATCTTGTCAATGTGAATTATCCTACTAGAACACATACCTGTGCCGCCTGGAAAGAAGATAGTCATTCGTTATGGTATAACCTAATTAGATAGAACGGATAGGTACTTTGGAGCATTCATAGTACATTCTAAGTATCAGAGTTTCAAGAAATTCCCAGGAAAACATCCCTATCCCATAATGCTCAGTCAGCTGGCTGTTTCTGAGGACCAGGACAACGGGATGAGTCTCCTCCTCAGATTTTCGTCTAATTCTCCATTACCACATGGCACAGCTGGAAAGAAGATTCATCTGCAAGGGAAACTCTTTTTTCCACTCTTAATGGTAGTCTTGAAAGATTTGGCGTAAGCATTGCTACTATGACTACACAGACGCCGACTTTGGAGATCCATACGAAGAAAGGTAAGTTGAGGTAAGGATTTAACTTCCTGGTTAAATTCCATGGTCATTCGTAGCACAGGTTTTCGTCGATAGCCTTGAGCAAAGCGAGGCAACCTGCGTTCACGACAAGCACCAGTGAAGTGAGTGCATGTAACACTGGATTGGGCAAACGACTGCTCGTTTGCCCAATCTCCTTCTGCTCTTGAAACATATTAAATGCAGCTCTTCGAGAGCAACCTACAATATTACCAATTTCTTAATACTGCTACCCATCAACTGGTCCGCTTTAATCATGACTTTTTCGATGTCCGTAGGATTAAATCCCTTTACCCATGCTGTTATATAAACAACTCAAAATGAACAGTGTATCGCACACTTTCATTAAGTAATGTCCGCGCGGTTAGCCTAGTGGCTTTGCGCTTCGCAACCGTATGCCTGGGGAAGGAGTGTCCTGGGTTCGATTCCCGTCGCCGACGTGAGGAGCTTAAGGATCTTCCTCAGCCATAGCCAAGTTAGCCGGACGTGGACAGCAGGGTTTTTCTCCCCAGTTTATCTGGGGTTTTTTCACTCCGCAAGCAGGCAAACCGGCCCCGTGAACACACACACGAATCTACAGCCATAAAATACTTAACCCCACCCCCCATGAGGAGGCTCAACTCGCCCCATTAAGGACGGGAGAGAAAAGGGAGGAAACTCCGTATGAATAAATAAATTAAGTAATAATTGTTGTATTAATAATGAGCTTCGGAAAGATTTATAGTTCTTCTCCAGAGCAGGATTTCAGAATTTCTAAAATTAACAATCAAAATTACTAATATGCTGGTTTTGCAACATTTCGTAGGCGCAACTGACATTTAAAGGTAATAAACGACTAAAAGAAAGCACAATGAAACTACCTTCGTGTGATTTTAAAAGTAGTTATTTAAAATGTATTTTCTTCCTATTTGTAGGAAAGAAGAAGGGAGAGAAAACATCTTCTTATAGAAGACCAAGAAGTCTGGTAAAATTCTGAAATAATTACAAAGATCACTTTCCAAAAGTTTGAATTTTTAATCCCCCCCCCCCCGAAAAAAAAGATCAACAGATTAGAATACGCGCAATTAATACACTTAATAAAATCGCCTCACATTCTTAGACGCTCCCGACAATTCAGTCCAAACCAAACCAAATTTCCTTCTGAGTGGAAGGACCTCGAGAACGGTAGAAATTGAGGTCTTATTTTAATATCCTGTGTATTTTACATGTCTACAACATCTACGTCATTATACGTTTATTAATAAATTCTATCAGTATATGTAATTAGAAATGTCTTCAGCTGAGCAAAATAAGTTAGATTAATGTATGTTTGTGAATTCCGTGGCACAGTTGGATATGGCCTCGTTGCTGAATCTGCTATGAATACTGAGGCAGAAACATCAGAAATTAACGACTTGCTATATTTCTGTTGTCAGTTTAAAACTCATGATTCAGCAAATAACACAAGGATTAGTTGAGCATGTATGATATCATATCCATTCATTGCATAACTGCTATTATAGAATGATTCAGTTGTGTTTTTAACATTCCTGCCTGAGAAACTGTAAATAAGCTTTTTCTAAACTTTAATAAAGAATTTCAATAATATTCTTTCATGTTTACCTGTTGTGTATTTAAAGAAATCCTATTTAAAGAGATTTTTTTTCATTAGATTATTTATCGCACTCACTCTCATGTAAGTCAATGTTTGAAATGTTTTTTTTTCTTTTTGTTATTAAGTATTCTGAATTTGCATATATTATTATTTTATGACATTCTAGTTATTATTGTGATATATTCAAATTTAGTTCTTATAAAAGATTATTCAATTTCATATTGATATGCATTTATTCATTTCTGGTATCTCTCACTTTTGCTTTTTTGTAATGTTATCTAATATCTTTTCTCATTGACGCAATATTTCATCTTCTTATCTCTCTGAGTGGTTTGTTGTATATACTAAGCTTTGTCTTGTTCCTTTTATCCAATATTTGTATTAGATTTCCTCTTATATCTCTCTTTCTTTCTTATTTGACTATTATTTCACTTGGGTTTTTAATATAACTGCAAGTGAGGATCTTGTAGTTTGCCCAATATTTAAAATAAATCTTTGGTAACAGCTTCCCCCATTTTTTTATTTTTATTTATAAAAATAAAATTATTATTAAAATAAAATGTTTCTAACCACCATCGTTTTTTTTTTCTTTCATCACCAAACAGCAGTCTGAATTTTCGGTCATAACTTTGGTATAACCTAACATCGAAGATTTATTTTTAATGTATGGAAATTAAAGTCTGCTAATTGATCGCTAATAATGTATACAGTTTAGGAATTATTTACAAAAGAAGCTAAATACTAACAAAAATGCTTAGTGTAGTCACCATAAGTCATCCTTAATATATAACCTAAGATTTTAATTTTTTTCTCTGATTGTATGGAGTGATTTATCATGCTACATATAGATTTAGGCTCATATTATATATAAAAAAGCAGTTGTCTATAGTTTGTTATATATTTCAGTTAGCAAGTGTTAAAATCGGCGATTTACATTATTTGCCAGAAAAAAAAAAAAAAAAAAAAAAACGTTGATTCAATTCTTATGCTTTACAGCATGTTATACATCACCTTTATTGATTAAATTGGGAAACAGATTTACTTCGTAGATTTTTAAATAATCATGTTTTTCAATGATGTTGTCCAATATTTTTTAACCTTGGAATTTCTTAAAATTAAAGATATTCTAATCTTAAGGATCAGTTTATTTTTCCTGATAAACGCACAAATATACATGATTAAGAAAAAAACAAAAATAATAATTAAAGAAATCTGATGTTATCCTTAACTGATAACATGTTTTGAAAGATGTTTATATTACCAATATGATGTCGCTAATGAGACAACGAAAGCGTTAACTTTTTTTTTATTCTGCAAGGAAAAAAATTTTGTATTGATGTGTAATATATTTCGACCCTATGATTAATTTTTAATAAAAAAAAAACCCTTTAATACCTGTTTATTCCACAAAGAAGTATAAACAGATTACATCTTGCCAGTTATTTTCCTTTCTTCTCTTTTTAACTCTCTGATTCCAATTTATCTTCATTTTCCCATATCCAGTGGCTTTTCATGACCAAATAACCTGGCTGCCTATAAACTTAGTGATCTGTAATAAAAAATTAATATTCTAATAATAAAAATTTTTTTAAGATAATAAATTAATATCTCCTCCATAATCTGCTAAGTCTGTAATAGCACGTGTTCTCTGGAAGGAAAATTTTATTTTTCAGGACGAAAAACAATGTCCCTTCCAAACGAAACCGAAAAACTCACATTCAGGTGAAAAGCTTTACTGAAATGCTTAATATTCATTATTTTTGTTATTTGATAGAACTTTATATTCCTCTTATTTTATCTAATGCAGAGACTAAACATTACATTTCCCTTCAGGCTGTGCTGTATAATACTTTTGGACTCTTATTATTGAATCAGTTACCTAATTTATTTCCTTTTATGTAAATGCGATTAGATGGAAATGAATTGGTAAAAGCTATATCTCTCTCTCTGTATATACCATTTTTTCGATAAAATTCCTTTATCTAACTTAATTTTTATATATCTCCCTTTGTTCTATGTCTTGATAATTCTTTGCATCGCCAATTTTTTCCTTCACTTTTTTTTCATATTCACTCTTTTTTTCCCCTTTACTCTTTAATTTATTATTTTCCTGTCAGTCTTTATGTCCCATACTCTCTCTCTCTCTCTCTCTCTCCACGGTAATAAAGCCTCCGCTCAGATAGCCAGTATTTTTTTATTCTCCCGGAGAAGGAGCTCTTCATCACTTCATGAAGACATCACACAGCTAATGAGCTAATCACATCTTTCGACATAACAGATTGAACGACACCTGATAGTGAATTTACTAATAAATGGCGTGCGGTTTCCGTGTTTTTTCTCTTTCAATGTGAACCAGTACAGGTGTCTGAGTAATCGACTTATGTGCTATGTTCTTATAAAAATATTTAAATAAAAAACTGAAACTGCAATGAAAAACATTTCAATAAATACGTGCAAGTCTTAGATTGATTATTACGATTCTTCGAAATGATTTCTAATGTGCTTTTAAAGAACCTGAATGCTACCGAAATTTTATTCCTTAAAAAAGAATATAGTTTTTAAAAAAGACTGGAAATAGTGTGCCTTGTTGGAACCAAGGGCAACAGTCTAAAAATATAACTTAGCTCGTTAATGAAAAAAAAAAAGTTAAACTTCATTATAATTACTTTACTAGAGTTTACTGCAGTTTTTATTTTATCTTCCTTTGTGTTAGGAGGAGTTCCTTCTTGACATCAAAGATATCATTAAGCCCTAGTGAAATATGCGAGAAGTTTGAATTTTTTAAACTCGAACATTGATCGATAAATGTGTAAATTATGCATCGGTCTTCTATAAAAACATCTACAGTTTTTCACGCGCGCAATTCACTTGATTACTCATCTGCTGAATGATTTAATAAGTTTTTTTTTCTTGGAGAGAATACATATCTGATAACGAACCAAATTGATGTAGAATAATCATTGTTTAATTAATCAACGGTGGAAAAATAGGATTTACTGCTAAGCTTTGAGAACTTTATTTTTATTTTGGGTTTTCTTTATCGTCTTGTGGACTACAGTCCTGAAAATGTGTTTGCATCAAGAATGAAAATGATAGAAGCACGTGGATTGAACAGATAGTTGGAGTTAACTAAGCGAGGAAGAAGTAGGTTGCTAGCAGATTACTTTCGTAGCTATTTGGAGAAGGTGAGCCATGAAGTTATTCCATTATGGAGTTTAAGTGTGAAAACACTCCACGATGGAAAGAAAAGACTGAAAATTTTAAAACTTTTCTGAACAACAGTTGATAAGCAGTGTTAACAAAAGCCTTTTATTATGAATAAACAAGGCATCAAAGCGGTTGGAATCTTTCTCGCTGTCTTTATTTCTCTTAATATTCTAAGTACATCGTCGAAATAACATAGAAATTTGTATACTTTCTTTATAAAACTGAACCCTTAGGTAATTAACTTTAGTTATTTAAAGAGTGTTGTTAGCCTACTTGCACATTGATTTAAGTTACTTAACGATTTAATAAGCTTTTCTTGTTAAGATAATTTTCACTTTTTTTTTTTTTAAATATTTCTTCCTTTTTCGGTACGTTGGCAATAATTAGTAAACACTTCAATAACAACTGTGATAAAGCCGGACAGATTTTGATGAAATTTGGTGTTTGAAAATTTTAATAAAATTAGTTGTGCCATCCTTAACTTTGAATTAATTTTAGCATTTTATTTCCCAAATTAGGCTAAGCAATTAAAGGTGATAAATTTGTGTCGCAAATAACAATAATAACCTGGTAGCGTAGAATATTGGCCAATAAGTATGGAGCTTATTCGAGAGAATAATAAAAAGGAATACTTTGCACCTGAGAAAATCTGTTTCTTGTCTGAGAAAACAGATATTGAAATTCTACTTTCTCAGAAACTCACATTTTTATGATTCTTCGCATCATTTCCATACTTGTTTCTAAAGATCGTTTATTTTATAATATTTATTTAGTGTATGTAAGTATTATGTATTGTTGGCTAGCGTGCAACAAGTGATCGATTAACAAACTGTTAGGCTCCATGGCCTGTTGACAGTTAACGATGTCTGTAAACTGTGTGTGATCGTGAAGGTTTGCTTACTTTGCTGGATGAAAAACTCGAGTCTCCGCGAGGAAAAACCCTTCCACCCAAATATGAGACTGTCTGACTCATTTTCAGTTGAAAAGCCCTGATAAAGTTTCTTCGGATGCTAAACATCACGTCTGGTATCTTTTTAACTAAAATGCAACGTCGATACTCATTGAGTTACGGAGATAAACTGTTGCACTGAGATCTTAGTTCGCTTGTAGAGAGAGCAAGAACACTAGACATAGGTGAATATGGGTGTTTCAGTTGGTGTCTCGACTGCCTCCCTTGATATTTTTTGTTGCGTTTTTTATTAGTGGTCTTTGTTGACTAACAGATATTTGACTATACTTCTATGCAGTATTAAACTAAATCAACTTAACATATGTGTTTCATGCTTCTATGAACTATATACATGTAAATTACGTCAAAATGTAAAAATAAATTGTTTTATTAAGATGTAATTTTTATTTCTGCAAATGTTTATTTAATACAACTTTTCAATTCAATATATTAATAGAAGGGTTTAAAAATAAAGCCAACGTAATGTCTTAAAAAAACCTGAAACCATTTTCTGTAATTCTTTCTATTCTCCACTTTCCACAACATTATTTGAACATCAGTAAACACCTTTATTATAACTGGGTCAAAAAAATATTCCGCCTACCATCTGCTAAAGTAAATATTTGCGAACCAAATAAGAACTATTTTATTTAATGTAGGAACAAGGATAAAAATTTAATGCTCCATCATTTCGAAAAAGTTGTGTTGAAAGTGTGATATGCACGCACTCGAAATCGTTTGTCATTCTTTAAAAAGTAATGAAGTTTTCCTGGAAAATCCCAAGCACGAGGTGACGTATATAAAATAAGATGAAAGATGTGCAGACGTCCCTACGGCTATTTGAAGAAATTGAGAATGACTCCAGAGAATTTTCAACCGTGTGTTGCTTACAAAAATAGTTTTGCTTTTCAGAAAACTTGGATCTTTTTCTCTCTCTCTTTCCTCATTCATAACAAGACCCTGATGATTGGTTTAGTAGTAGAGACTGAATATCTAGCAGTAATTCGGCGAAGTAGGGTAGTTGGTTTCGTTTTACCTAGTACCACACTTGCTTTGCGTTTAAAATAAGAAAAAAATTATATTCTTAAATTATAGCTGCAAGTAATAACAACTATTCCTTGGAGGTGTAGAACTAAGGAACAATTCAAGTTTCTACAAAGGCCGATAGCAATTCAGTTCAAATCTATTTCCTTCTTGGTAACTTTCGCAGACGAAGGTTTTTTTGTCTTAGAGCTAGTTTTCTATTACAATGGTATCAGTAAAATAGAAAGGACACAGCTGTATGTGTGTTGTGCTGAAGCAGTTTTCTGGTTTGTTGTTTGGGATTAGTTTCGAACAACTGAGGACATTCGAGCAGCGTAAGTTCCTAGGCCTGTTTTTGTTTGTTTAAAGGATAAGAAGTTGGAATCTCCAGAAGAGAGGACACTCAGAGAAGTCTTCACCTTTGTTTGTAACCCATTAACTTTAATCTGGTCCTTCAGGGTTTTTTTCCGCATCCTAGAGAAGAATCGGATGTCGCTGATTCGATTGTATCAATATATATATTAAATTGCTCAAAATAAGCTGAGTGAATATTACATCATTTCAAAGATATTACATAATTCTTATTATTGGACCTCCAGGAAGTCTAAAGACTCATCGAGGGAGGGCTTAGTCTAAAACTCTAGTGTATCCACCAACTACAACGAAACGCAACTACACCAACGCCATCTACCGCCGACCAACACCACCACTAGTATTTTCACAGACAATCACAAACATCAATGTCCACAGCGGATTCGAACCCGCAGCTTTGTGGCTGGAGAGCCGATATGTTAACCACTCGGCCAACCAGGCGGACGATTTGTTTACTAATAATGCTTTAATATATGTATATATTAAAGATATCAAGAAATTATATACTTGGTTTTAATCCTTTACCGAGGAAGCAAAACAATGTTTTGCGCGTGAAATATATTTATAAATTAATATATGTGTGTGTGTGTGTGAAAAGTTTTTTAACATGTATATATTATGAGACCTCAATAAAGGTTGAAACCGGTTTGGGTAGTGACTCCCACCCATAATGTATAACATCATACATCTCCTAGGAGATGTATTTTACATTTATGGGAAATACTAAGGAAAGTGATCAGAACTTAATCCATCTTTACAACGAGTTGCCTTGGTGTTGCACCTCCACCATAAGTCTTGAACCACGTTCAGGCGAAAACTTGACTTACTTGGGGAAAGAGGATTAAAACCAAGGTTATAAAATTACTTGGTATCTTTAACATGACTATTACTACTATTAACTCGGAGGTTGGATATGTTCATTTTAATATAAACTGACTAAAAATCCGAGAATTATAACAAATCGAGATTTATTTGAAAATGCAACATGTTTCGTCGGGATTGACTTCATCAGGCGTTAAGAACATAGAAAGATATTAAAAGACACTGAAAAAAAACATTGAGACACTCTAAAGCTATACAATTATAAAGCTATAATATTCGACTCTAAATTACAGTTATTATGAACTTGAGCCATAGTCCGTGTTAAAGTTCTATTGTTGTACACTTGTGCGTGTGTAGAACCACGCGATCTCCAGTATCTGATAGTAGAGCTGAAAGAGTTAGGCAAATTATAGCTGAGATTATTGTTCATATGAAGAGGGTCCAAGGTGATTTCTTTTGACTCGACAATGCGGCGTTCTACCTCATCGTGGCAAATGTGTAGAGTTGAAGTTGTTGTCCAATTTACTTCATGTTGGCGGCTTTCGTTGTTCGTGTTTATTGAAAACAGGACATGGCCTGATAGGGCAGTAGCTCTGGTTTTCTTGTAAGCAATATCATCAGAATCAGCCGAAAAAAAGGATATGGCTGGATAAAGCACTGGTACGTGTTCTCTTGTAAGTTATGTCCCTCCTGTGCTCCTCCATCCGCAATTCAATAGACTTATCTGTTTGGCCAAAGTAAGGAATGTCGTAGTCACACCATATCTTGTACACACCGGGATATTATAGATTATGATGGCTAGGCTTTGGACGGCTCACTAGAGAGCGGATCTTAGGAAGCGGAGTGAATAAAGTTCTGTTATATTTTTGGAGAACCTTGGCTAATTTTTGAGAGACTGAGCTTATTTATGGTATAGATATATTGCCTTTAACATTATTAATTTCTTCAGTATAGCGATTAGGAGGATTAAAAAGGTATTTTTAGTAATATTTTGAGAATAACCATTCAGTCTGAAAGTAGATCTAAGAAAATTGATTTCTTTACAAAGTTCATCTGGGTCATCAAGAAGAGAGCGAGCTTTATGTCCCAAAGTAAAAATCATTCCAAGTTTCTGAGGAGGAAAATGATGGGATTGACTATGGAGATACCTATTGGTGTGTATAGGTTTTCTGTACATCGAAATTTTAAGTTTTTCAGAAGAACGGGTCAGTTTCACGTCCAGGAAAGGCAGGGAACCATTAGTTTCAAACTCAGCCGTGAATTGGATATTCAGGTGTTTACTATTGAGATGTTCAAGGAAATCCAGGAGAGAATCATGTCCATGGCTCCAAATGAGAAAAATGTCGTCCACATATCGTTTCCAAATTCTAGGTGCTAAGGAATAGGAAGAGATAGCTTTAACTTCAAAATCTTCCAGATAATTGTTGGCAAGTACAGGAGATAAAGGATTATCCATTGCTAGACCATGATTTTACTTATACTGTAGATGGTGTCTTGAAATTTAAAGTATCCAGACTTGATGCAATGTGTAAATAAGGTAACTTGTTTTTAGATAACTTATCTTTGAATAGTGTCAGGACTTCGTCTGTAGGAACATTTGTAAACAGGGATATTATGTCAAAGCTAGCCATGATTTCATTTTCTTGAACAGTAATATCCTTAATGTATGATACAAAATCTTCAGAGTTGTTAATAAAAGACAAAGATTGCCAGAAAAACATTTAAGGTATTTTACGAGATATTTTGAAAAGTTGTATGTTGGTGAATCAATATATATATATATATATATATATATATATATATATATTATTTTATCGAATACTGTTGTACTTGTTATAGACGTACGTGTGAATGATATAATAAGATTGCTTTTTATAAAGAATTAAAACTTACTTTTATTAAATCAATTTCTTATTATGAAAAAATAAATACACAATTTGAATTCATCAAAATTTTGCTTATCATTGTTACACCAAATACATATTACTAACTTTATACAAAGAGATATCACAGATACACAGAACAGCATATACACTTAACAATTTTTTGCTATTAAATTGTTAAGTGTACATACGGAATATATACAGAAAGTTTCATAAATTAATACGCTATTCAGAACACATAAACGTTGACCGAGAAAAAAAAAATTACACAAAATACACCAAAACATCGAACTAGAATACAAATAAATACAATACTCAGTTAGTTGCAGACTCTGTAAAAGATTACTTAACAGTCTTTTACTGATGAATTCAACAAATTTTCGTTATTTTCTGGAAAAACAATCTGTCAAGGATTGTGTAGATCATATATCGGAAGATACATTTTATTCTGAAGCACATACGGGAAGGGGTTCATGAGCATATTTCATTGGTCCACCTTCTCTGAAGTCGGTGACCACATTTCCTGAGCCATGCAGAATCCACTTCGTTGTAAGTAAACCCTGAACTCCAACAGGCCCCCTAGCGTGTATTCTAGAAGTACTAATTCCAACTTCAGCACCTACAAAAGTATGGAGAGAAGTAAAAAAAAAAATAAGTAGATGAAGTATGGATTACAAAAACATTATAAACAATGAAGTGCTCTGGTGAAATTAGAATAATGTAGATACGCGAGTAAGAGAAAATCTTTAAGGAGAAGATAATATACTGAATTACTTATACAGATTAAGATCAACAAAAAAGGAATGTGTAGGAAAGTGAAATAAAATAAAAAATTAAGAACGTATGTGGCAACTCTTTCACGACGGTGCATTAGAATTAATTAGAAATTCAATGCACAGATAAAAGACAGACTACAATAAGCAGGGTGGTTTGATTTCGCACTGGGGGATGATGACCTTGATCACGTAAGATATTTCTATCCATGCGAGAGTTGGATTCGAACTCACAGTACGAGTATATGGGTCGTAGAGAAGATATACTATCTACGCCGCTGACACCATGTCGGCAATATCGCTTAACAAAATGCATGCCTCCTCACAAAAAATGAAAATCATATTTAATTATATTCGTCTTTGATTGTAATTTTGGAAGAACAAAAGTAATGAGTTTGAGACACTATTTTTGAAACAAACATTAATTTTAATAAAATAAAACAACAAAAAAATTTAAATGATTTAAAATTAAACTAAAAAAATAAACATAAAAGATGTAAAGGATACGCACCTTAAATTTCAGTTAAACCGAAATAAAATAGTGCACCGAAAACTCTCGTAATATAGAAACGAAGAGTTTATCAGTCAGTAGGTAACAAGACTATGATAGAAGAACTCTAAAGTTACTGTGAGCCTCGTGGAGATAAAAAGTAAAGAACTGCAACCAATATTCTTGGAGTATTGCACAAATGTGATCAAGAGGCTTTATTTAAATATTCAGAAACGAGTTTGTGTTCATAAAATATATTGAAGCCGGTTGAAAACAATAGATTCTTATCCCATATGATTTGTGACTATTCATGGAATAGGAATTTATCCAAGACGACACCGGATAACAAAGATGGGTTTTTTTTTTCCGTTTATTATATGAGCAAGGGAAAATATGCGATAATCATAAAAAATGCATAAACGAAATACATTCCGGTAAACTGCAGCATTCAATAAAGATAAAAGGAAAATTTGGTCGTCCACTGTTTTGTAAAAGTTACTGTAGAACTCAGCACAAATTAGATGTGAATATTTAAACACACAGAATTCTGACAATGACACGCCCTTGGGTGGACCACCTGTCTGAAACGCATCAAACGAGTTATCCAGAATCGTTAGAGACTTGGAAGCCCATTCTAATGCATACATAGTGTACTTTCTTTTAGCAATATGGTGGATGAAAACGAGGAAATACTTACCTAAGCCAAATCTATAACCGTCAGAGAAACGAGTACTGGCATTATGGAAGACGCATGCGCTATCCACTGCTTGTAAGAAATATTTGGCGGCATCGTCTTGAAAAAAAAAAAAAAAAAAAAAAACATGTAACATGCATAATCGTCAAAATATTTATTTCAATTTTTGTTATTCTTACTAATTTCGTTTTTTAAATTTAAAAAAACTATCTAAAACATAATATTTTGAGAGATTTTAATTTAAAAAAATAAAATATCAGATTTATATCCACACTTTGTTATCTTACCATTTTCTGTTACGATGACGTCCGTATGACCACTACCGTATGTGTTAATGTGGTCCACGGCTGATTCCACACCATCCACTACTTCAATGGCACATTCGACGTCTCCGTATTCAATCTTCATAGACTTAGCTGGAGGAGGGCCGAAAGTTAGCAACTTGGAAAGCCGGGGACCTGAGTATATGGTTACCTATAAAAGGATAGACAAAATAATGAATATCTATCTGATTCGGCGTAGAATAGAACATCCGAATAATGAAATACAAATAATTATTTAAACTAATAAATTAATTTAACAAAATGCATAAATAATTATAAATAATAAGTAGATACTTAAAAAAAAAAATAAAAACAAACAAAAATAAATAAAATATATATATATATATAAAGTAACTAAAAATAAATTAAATAAATAAAAATAGTTCATCTATTTAATTAATTATATTAAGAAACTAGATAAATAAAATATGGAATATATTATAAAAAAAGAATACTAAATAACACTAATAATTTAAATAATCAGCTCATAAATAATCAATAATAACAAATAACAATCACTGAATAAATAATAATTTACAATAAACTAAATAATAAATTGATCTTCGTCTGTTTAACAGTTGCAGCTTGGAATTAGATTGTTAAAACTTACTGAGTGAAGTTATTTCCTTATGATTTTAAGTGTACTTAAAATGATAATAATAATAAATCAAACGAGTCCAAAGTACAGTTGCTGATGTATTCTGGTGTAATTATGGTTATTATTATTATGGTTCACAATAATAATAATAATCATCATCATCAGAAATTTTAAACCTTACAGACTATACTGTATCGTATAGATAATTTTGACTTTACCCCTTCTTCTTTGAGTGAATTGCAGAGTTCCACAAAAAATTCTTTCTCCACTAAACTTCGATGTAACAATAAGGTTTCCATAGCGTTGCAAGCAGCTGGATAATCACACTTCGAATCTCGTACTATGATAGACAAGAGAAAGAAATAATTAGCATATAATATTTACATTATTAACAAAAGAATATTTCCTACTATTATTGAATGTTTTAATGGTGTAAGGAGAGGACAACTGAAATTCTTCTCGCAAAAAAATGGAAAATGAAATCCTCCAGTGATATAATTTAAAAATATATACTGTATATATAATTACCTATAAAAAGAGAGTAAACATCATGAGTAAGCAAATTTTGAGTTACATTATGTTTGTTTGTTAAGCTGGAGATTTTTATGTCTCCAGAAAGTAGGAGGTATTGCTCATCATTAATAAGCGATAAGTTTGGTTGGATTTAGTTTACTTAGAACTATGGCCGAAGCAAAGAGCTGCAAGTACACGGCTTATTAATTTCTGAAATGTTTCCTCCAGTCCTTCCGAACAGGATTCAAATCCAAATTTTTCCATGAAGCGAATATATCGCATGGTCTTTGCGAGTGAGCTACTGAGGCTCGATAAACAAAGACAACAGTTTATATCGTTAATCATACGTTGAATTCCATAAAAGCATTTTATCAGGCTATTTTAAAATATTTTGTAGCAATATGCAAGAAAAATTATTAATAATAACAGAATTTTAATACTTATTCTGCGATCCTGATTTGCTGTGGTTCATCTTCATCTTCAACCTTCAAAAATTTCAGTTTCTGGATTAGCATTGAATAATATATTCAGCCATAATGGCTTGCATACAAACATGAGCTCTTCATATTGTTAGTAAGCTCATGCTAACAATTCTATTGAATGTTATGGTTTATCCAGCATTATGTGCCACACGAAGAGCCTTTAAGATATTGATTTATTAACGATATCTTCAGCTGAATTTTCGTCTTGATCGACGGCGGCAGTGTTGACTTTTTAACCTCATGCCTTTCCAGGATTCCCGATAAAAGAGGGAGAGATCTCATAATTTTTATTCTGAAAACTCTCGGAGTAAAATCCATAAAAAAAACATAAACTTTCCCTCCGAACATTCTTTTGTTCCGGTAGTCAACTGTCAGATTCTTTATTCCATGAAAACAGCAAGGATTAATTTTTTTTCGGTCACTAAAGTCTTCTTTAATAACTCTGTCACGTTACAACCCACTAAAATTGACTTTGTCTTTGTAGATTCTCCCTGGTGAATTTTTAAAAGTCATTGTGTAGTCAGACAAAGCTCTAAAGTAGACGCCAGTCTCCTCGAAGCAAAAGATTTTTTCTAAAATTTCCTGCAGAAAATCGGGAAGAATGTTTTTAGCTCGCTATCAGCAACTACATCTTGTTTTTCCCTACTGCAAAAAAATGTCGTTTTTATTTTCTATGACAAGCCATTCGTTTTTATATGCGAAAGAAGTACAGTACTGTCTTTGTAATTTCAATAGTGAAATGACCTCACCAAACCAGAAGAAAAATGAAAATTGCTATAACCCTTAAGTAAACGTAAAATGTTTATGTTTCTAATTACATTTCTGTTGTGAAAAACCTGAATATTTTATAGTAACATAAGCTTATTCTTATACACCCAAATATTTTTTGTTTCTATTAAATATAATAGAAAGGTTATTTTGTTGAGTTTATACTGGGTATGAAGTGAGATGCGGTGATTGATTCATTCAATCCAATACCCTTGGAGGGTAATAGATGGCAATGCTGTAGCCTATGAAGTTCTCACTGAGGCTCGGCTATTGCTGTTACCATCTTGCCATGATCACAGCTTTAATAGCTCAATAACACCTTATCCCTATACTGTCTTCTACAGATAACGGGGAAGATGAAAAGCATTCTTGTTTCGCCCCTTTAAGCCAGTCCTTATAAGGACTGAGGAGTTTATACTATTTTGCTATTGTATTATATCATATTTTGACATTATATTTACCAGTGAATGAAGTGTTTCATAAAAAAAATTGCTTTGAAAAATAATATATAATTTTTTTTGTTTCCTTTTATTTCTTATTATTAATATGTAATTCGTTTGTCGGTAATCATTACATATTGATAATATACAATAAAGCGTTTCCAGTATCCAATAAGCATAGAAATAATTACAGACAAACGATCATATAAAGGTGAGTTTCGCAGTAGCATTATAGTACTTAACTTGTATAACAGCAATTGAATCTATTTAGCTTATGAACTGTAGGTAATTTATTCATTGTCATTTATAACAGTACCGTTTCGAATTAATTGTCCTAACGTTGTCACTTTTTTTTTTGTGTCAATTTAAACCAAATGTATTGTTCATTGTCATTCATACAATAAGCTTCATTTTGAAGTCTTAAACGTTGAACATATTCTAAACATCGGAAAAATATACAAGGACTAAAAACATTTGAATCATAAGCTCTTAAATAATTATTAACTTTGTAGTAGAAGCCATTTGTTGATCTCGAGAGAAGAATTTCTTAGATCAACGAATACGTTATCCTTCTGGTGAAGAGAGCTAAGATATTCTAAAAATTCCCAGGAAGCACCGAGATTTTACATAACGTCTATCGCGGTATATTCCATGTATTATTTTTAGGTATTCTTATCCAGCGGAACTACACAATCTTTGGCTTAAGCGAAAATTTGCTTATTTATCTGTTAGCTTGTCTTGTCTCTCATCTCTTATTCAGTTTAATACGAAATTGATTTGCGCTATCAGTCAATTAGAATTTCCACCTTATATAACTACTCTTTTCTTAGAAGTTCATTTCCAAATGTTCTATTTCTTATTAAATATTTATTTTATTAATTTTTATTGGTTATTTTACTTACCTATCTTAATAGCTGTAATAAGGTCGGCATCTTCATCGAGATAAACGTGACAAACTCCTTCGCTATGACCCAAAACTGGTATCCCTCTACTCTGCTGCTGAATGCTACGAACCAATTGACTAGATCCTCGAGGAACTACGAGATCTATATAGTCTTCGAGTTCCAGCAGTTCTCCAACCTCTTCTCGATTATTCACCTAAAGAAAAATTTAAAGGAAACGCATTAATTCATCATAGAAGTGGTAACCATGTCGGTATGATAGAGGGGGGGGGGAATTGCAACATCTCTCATATTGTGAAAGATATGTATTGAAGAAGCAATTTGTCTAATTTAAAAAAAAAAAAAAAAAACTATAAGCGTTACAAGTATTCAGAGAACAACGGTAAGTCGACCAAAAACGTTATAAAACGAAGCTAGGACAAAATGTCAGAGTGATGCTGATCTTTGACGAAAACTTGCTAGTTTATTAGGAACTTCTTCCCAAATGCCATATTATGAAGTGGGCTGTTTTTTTTTTTTTTTTTAGAACCATCCTCCTAGACGGGAGGATCGGTACAGACAATGAAAAGAATAATACCTTAAAGAAGATACTTATTTTGAATGAATCATACAAATATTCATAAAATAAAAAAAAGGAGAAGAAATTAAATTTAAAAAATAAAATAAGTGCGAAGGGATGAATTTTAAAAAATAAATAAAATAAAGGATGAGAGAAAAGAGGTTAGGTTGAACTTAAAAATAAATGCAAGCCAACATATGTAAAGTAGAGTAGAGTAGGATTTCGTATTACATACCGTTTTGTCAGAACATAGCGATGACAGTTAGCATGCGGTTCACCGGGTCCCACCACTAGCAGTGATATTCCTTTGAGCCCTCCGATTTTCTCCTCAGAAACATAAAACCCTCTTTGTGTAGCATAATGCTTACTTTAATACAACGGATACATTTAATAATGATAATAGCAATTATTTTTTGCAATTAGCAATAATTTATTAAATTCGAATTAGCGTATGATTTTTATGTGAATCCATTCCCAAAAGTTTGTAAACCTATAGTACTTAGATAAGATAAGGATGGATTCATTATTTTTTATTTTTATTTTTATTCATCTTTACCTAGTCCTGAAACATTGCTCTAGAAACAAACGCGGAACTTTTTTTTCAAGCCACTTCAGACCTTCAATAAAAGGGGCTTTGTCTCAGGCCATCCGATGAAATTCAACTCCACCTAAAGACAATCGCAAACATCCATTCCCATGGCAGAATTCGAACCCGAATCCTGTTTGTTGGAGATCGGTTAAATTAATAAACTACATCTCAATAAAGTAGTAAAAATAACAAACTTCAGTTTAATAGTAAGTTCAGAATGTATAGGAGAAAATAATTTCGAGTCTCAGAAGAATCATAAATCAAAAGAAACCTAATAAAGACAAATAAATAAGTGATCAAGTCATTATCCCACAAATCAGACATTGTGAAACTATTAGAGGAAGCATGAGGGAATACCGGAAGATTTATAAGCACATTTTCTCTGGCCATTCAACAGAAAACAAAAATAATAGTCAGGGGTAATCATGCGAGTGTTCCAACAACTTATATGAGACTGATTCGTAGCAATACAACTTAGTTCATCTAATTATGTGGAAAGTTTTACATACTGATTAAGTTTACAAATATTCATAAGATGATCAGTATTCTATGAATTTCTGTTTCCTGAAATTAGTAAAATATGAATAATGATGATTAAAAATGCATTATTTATCCTACAGATCATAACGCGAGTTGATCTGGTTCGTGTTAGAAAATTTAAGCACGAAAAGACAGTTATAATGTGCGACATTATCACTTCTCTTACATGTGTGTTGTCTGTTTTAAGCGCTGTTAACTTTGGTAATGTTTTTAATGATTAAACATCTTTCTTACCAGAGCAATTGCATCTTCAGCTCCATAGCCAGCTAAAACTTCCTTCACCAACTCATAAAGGTAATTATTAGTATGAGTAGCTTCCTTCCCACCTTTGAGTAGCAACCCATTTCCTGTACTAATTGCCAAAGACGCCACCTATACCAGAAAGAGGAAGTACCTTTTGAGTAATCATAACGAGTTTAAAATTTGTTTATTCTAAATTAAGATTAGATTATTAGAGATGTTTTTGTCATAAATATTTTTCAGCATATAACCAATGAATGACCAGACTTGGAAACTTTTTAAGTACTCAGTTTCAAATGATTCTATCGAAATTGTTATGCTATAATTACATCCACTAAAATTAAATTCAGCCGACGATTGATAACCTGCGTTCGACAGTGATGCGGATAATAACGGCAGCATTACTGAAATAATGTTTTGATCTTGTTTCTTACCATAAATTTAACTTTTAAATTATTATCAGTTAACCGGTTAACAGCAAATTCTCTCTCGCCTTTACGTTTATTTTATTCTTCGTTAAATCTCCATTTAAGTGATATCAAAATACGAAATAAGAATTCTTCCGAAGAAATATACCAGAAAACTTCGTGACTTGCCGGTCTATCGCGATTAAAAAGCGTCGTTATTTACCCACCCACACACACAAATTTCCCGCAATATTTATTTTCAGAGCTATTTAGTCGAAATCCTCAGAGGATTCAAAATGGAAGTCTGAGTGAATGACTTATAACCCAAGAAGGATTCAGATCTGATGCTACAACTCGCAACTAAATATATAATGACACAATCACGAAATAATTAATAATGTTTAAAATTATCTTCTGAATTAATTATCCAATTATGCTCAATTTCTTTCTTTTTATTTTATTATTATTATTATTAAGAGAGACCTCCAGGGAGTCAGAGACTCATCGAGGGAGGCCACTTACTACACACACACACACACACACACACCAGCTATCATACTTATTCTTAAATTCATTCACACTGCTTGCATCCACAACATCCAAAGACAATCCACTCCAATCACGCACTACCCTCTCAGAGAAAAATCTTGCCCTCACACCCTACTTGGCGGCCTTCATTCTCAGCTTTCAAGGATGCCCCTCTTGTCCTTTCCCCACCCTCTATAAATTAAAAAATTACATCATTTGAAATCCTGTATGATCCTTTCAGAAGTCTCAATCATACGTAGTAAGTATCTTTCTCCTGTTTGCTAGTGCCTGCAGTCTACAAATTCTCAATCTGTCTTCATAATCAGTATTCCACAATCCTGATATCACTTTAACACTCTTCTTTGCACTCTCTCCAATATATGAGAATTACAACGGAAACCAGACCTGCGCACAAGAGTCCAAGTGAGATCTTATCAAGAGACAAAATGTTTTATATACTGCATTCTGTTTTATTATATATATATTCTGTTTTACTTTATTTATATTATATTTTATTTATATTTTGTTTTATTTTATTTATTTATTTATATTTTTGGTAATAAGTAAGAAAACTATCTTCTACGTGATAAACTTACCTGTGGCAGACAGTCTGGACGAGACTCGAATATCACCAACAAAACTCCAATAGGCACGGTAATTTGTTGTAACTCCATCCCATCAGCTACTCGAGTACGCCTTAGCACCTGGCCAAGAATGCTGTGAGATCCTTCGGCAATCTGCCTTAAGCCATCCGATAAGCTGTTCAGTTTAGAGGGCGTCAACGATAATCGCGAAAGAAGGGGCTTGGAAAGGCCTAATATAATATAGAGAAAGGAAGTTTGACAAATATTATTATTAAACATGAATTATCATCTAAATATAGACATCAAAGTTCATTTTATAAATTGTGAATAAGCCCGATGATGTGCAAATTAATTATACTTAATTACTTCATATTTAATATTCCTGCACGCTATTTAAGTGTGTTAATATTGTAACCCCGACAACTCACGTGTTGGCGTTCAACAATGGTTTTTCTAATGCAATCATTTATTATGCATGCATGACAACACCAGCAGAATGTTAACCACATTATTTATCATAAATAAGAGTAAAGTTTGCACATCGACGAAATATAACTACATTACTTTATAACTCAACATTAATTAATGTCAACGGGTTCGAGTGATTATATAACCGGAGTAATTTATTACTAAATATTCGCTTTAGAAATAAGTAAATAAATCACCAAACAATCTAATAGTATACCTGTGCTGCCATCTTACAGAAAAAGTAGACATTAAAAATCAATTTAAATTATTTGATAAAAATGGTAAAAGTATATTTTTAAGAATAGTGACAATTGTATTTTAATTTTTCATGAACTTACCGGATTCTTCCGCACACTTCAAATCTTGGCTGTTTGAGTGTAAAATGTCTTCCTTTCTACTTCTTAGTACTTCAGCTAAGCTGTAGATCATGTCAGCTCTTTGGTCTGCTGTGAGTGATTGCAATACTCGGCTACCTTTGCGAGCTAAGAAATAAATCACATGGTACTTTATAGAAAAGTATTGGTTTAAAAATGTAAAACAAAATTCTTTTATAGTACAATAACTATTAGAAATTTAAAAAATAATGATTATAATTGAATAAATTCTCTAAGGTTTTCGGTTTTTCCAAAAATAAAATTTGAACTTATTTTACACTAAATTGATTGTATTTCCAATCAATCAATTCAAACTAAACTAAGCTGAACAGGTAGAAAGGAATTAGAAAACTTCTTCAACACCCTGTCCTGACATTATTAAAAGAGAAAAAAGATAAGGAAGAATAAAGTTTTAATTTCCTCATGAAGTAATGGCAAATTAATAGCTGCAATAAAAAAACAATAATAAAAAACACTTGCTTCATAATCCTTGAATGCTTATAAAATAAAACAATAGCAAAATTTCATTATAGCGTTTCTCAGTTTACAGAGCAAATTTTACATCTTCCAGGAAAAACATCGTAAATAATAAATGTTAATATAAATGCACTAAAAATCACAAAAATCGCAGCTTTTCAAATCTCTCCCTGAAAATTAATTACAGATATTTTAAAAAGATATTTAAGATAGCCTAGCGTAATTTATTATTAGATTTGTTTGTAATAACCAACAATTTTTCTGCGTTGATTATTTTAATTTTTGATATGATTTCAAATTAATTGTGATTTAGTTTTGTAGGGACTTGTAAAGCACAGAAAGTGAAATGGAAGTTTTCTTTCTATGCGTGTGTGTGTGTATATATATATATATATATATATATATATATATATATATATATATATATATATATATATATATATATATATATATATATATATATATTAATATTACCATAATATTAATATTTAATTAATAAAAATAATGGATATATAATAATAATAATTTTAAAATAAAAAAGTATATAATTTTAATTATATAAAATTATTTTTCCAAAAATTAAAAACAGAAATAATTATAAAAAATATTTATGCTATAATAAAGGACATTCAAAATACCATAAACTTTGATAGGAAATAGGAAATATAGCAATGTCTCAATGCTCGCATGCATATAGATATGTGCAATAACAATTTAATGAAGTTATGATATTGGACATGTGTACAATGATAATTTACATAAAATTATAATTCTGGTTAAATCGCTATACTAAATGTTGCTTATATACTATGTATGCGATGTTTATAAAATAAACAGAATACCTTTTTTAACTTTAAGGACAAAGTTGTCTTTAAAGGAGTTATAATATTGTTTAGACTTGCGTCAACATGTAACCTTCAGCTTCTGTCAAAGTAATCTGCATTGCTTAGTTACTGTTTAGTGATTCTATAAGCATTTCTTATTTAATTGTTGATGGTACAAATATTACAGATACGCAATATACATATCCGTTATTCCAACAATCTGAGAATGTTCAGCAGCGAAATCCTGCATATATATATTCCATTTTGTACAGTTATTGGAATTTTTTAGTTGTATATTTTTATTACTTTTATTTATGCTAAAAATAAATAAATCTTTTAATATATTTTATACCCTAAAGGGGATAGTGATTCTCTTTATCTGTAACCAACTTTTGGAAATCGGTAAGGAGCCAGTAATCGTAACCTTTAATCGTAACTTGTAGTTGCGATCATGGCTTCCGAATTTATGGATGAGAAAACTTCGGAGAGAGTGCGGAAGATAACTGCTACCATGTAATGTTCCAAACATGTTATAATGTTGTGCGAGATAATGTGAGTTCTATTAATTTTTTATTTTATTATTATTTTTTTTTTGAGTTTTCGAAAGTAAAGCTTTACTTGTGTGACCGAAGATTGTCTAACTTAAACATGCTGAAAAAGTTCCTCTGATCAGTCTAGAAACGAGCAATCTTTCTTCTAGAGATAATAGAAGTTACCGAAAGGTTTAGGCAGGTACTTTATAAATGAACATAATAAATGTAAAACGTTATTAATTAATTGTTATGAGTTGTTAAAAAAATTTGCTTTGCGAATTAAGGGCTATCCTGGCTATCAAATGATTTCTGAAATTAGGACAAATATGTTCTTCCTTTGGGAGATAAAAAGCGTTAGAGGGTTATTCACTAAATTATGTAATAGAAATATATTTAAAAGTAAATGATAAGTTATCGAAAATATTTTCTGTTTTTGTATCTATTATGCTCAAGAAAGAAAGAAAAAATGCATTATTATTATTAGCCGAGGAGAGAAACGTGAGAATGTTTGTATGATGTGATATTATTATAGTGTGTGATACTTTATCTATAATAAACACACGATACTGCATTCCTACATTTATTGTTCGGAGTATTTGCATAAAAATCTGATCACCTGTCAAAAATTAAAGATTTATTAGCATTATGAAAATCATTTGGACAAGATGCATTTACTTGGGTTTCCTTCAAACAGGAATAACATTCATTTCTGTAATCGAATAGTAAAAACTGTAAAATAGTAAGAGCTGAGCCTTATTTTAATCTTGGCTTTAAATATGAAAGCTACACATGGTCTTTTTTGGTTTTGTTTTTAAGATTTAGACTATACAGCATGAGATTTGTATGTAGAGTTTATCTGACTGAGGTAGCATGTCATTAATCTCTCCTGTTGGACATTAATCTACTCCAAGAAAAACAGAATGTACCCTTCAAAAACTGACATGGGTTAGAAAATAAATGTCTAAAGCTCCGATCTTGTCCCAGAAGGGGCACAAATGCTGATATATGAACACTGTTTTTTTCTACAATCTTACAAAAAAAGTCCTGTGTGAAGTGGCGCCATCTAACAGTACATTAAGAAAATTATTGTAAAATACTCCACATTTAGAGTAAAATATGACTTTGTTTACCATATTAATGATGTAACAACGTTTTCAGACACTCACTAAATTTTGAAGGCCTTCTCAAATTACTTAGTGTAATCTAATATTGAGGTGACTCTCTCTCTCTCTGTGTGTGTGTGTGTGTGTGTGTGTGTGTGTGTGTGTGTGTGTGTGTGTGTGTGTGTGTGTGTGTGTGTGTGTGTGTGTGTGTGTGTGTGTGTGTGTGTGTGTGTGTGTGTGTGTGTGTGGTTCGAAATATAGTTTCTGAATAATAAATATGACATTTCTATATTTCACACATACCATTTGACGCTAGAGTCTCTACTGGAAGGGCTAAGCTTTTATGATCAGTGAAGAAGGTGCCCAAACGTTTCCCCTGGACAATTCTGGTGACAGCTAATTCCGATTTACCATTACAAATCACAACCGAAATTCCGCGTTCCAATGCCCAACTTGCTGCTCGCACCTATTTACAAAATAAAATAAAAGTGAATTAGTAAAGTAATCGTTTTTGTACTTAAAGTTTTCAAATGTACAAAAAAAAAGTAATATTCTAGGTTTATTGCACTAATTTTTTTTTTTTTTATAATCAGGTTTTGCACTTAGTGTGGAAAAAATCACTAAAATACATTTTCAAATACTAAAGTATACAATCAAAAGGCTTCAATTTTGGCATAAATAAGATATTTAAATGGAGGATATTATGTATCCACCCATAGCCAAATATATAAATATACTTCATAGCCAAATATATAAAAAATTTCTTTAAGAATATAACCTACGGACCTCCGATACCGAAAGTTATATTCTTATAAGTTCTCTGGTGAATTTCGAATTTTAAATTTCTTTCTATAATTGTTATAAAATATGAATGGATCCATTATTCTCCATTTCAATACATTATCATATTTTCTGATAATTAAAGGATTATAGTTATACTTAACTGTGTCAAAAATATCACATATTAAAGTAGAAGCTTGGGGTTAACAATGTCCCGTAGTATTAACTCCAAAGTACACCTTCCCCATGAAATCGTCAGACTTTTTACGATATTACTAGTTTTTATTATTCTATAGAATCTTCATAAATAAATGTGGGATAAACAAATAAAAAAAATATTAACTTTTTTTTCCGGCAGTTTATTTATAGTATATTTGATTTATTAAAAGCAAGATAACCAATGAATCAACGAATTAAAGTCAATGAATCTACATAAAATTCATTTGCTTTTTAAGTCACACAAACAGCTCTAATATGAAATACCGTCCTACATAAAATGATGGAACCCTATCCAATTGAGAAAGTGACAAGAACGGTTTATTTTATTTTATTGTTTTTTGCTGAGGCAGAAGAATGTGTTTTCGATGTACTTCCGGCGATTATATTTAAGTCTGCGATGTAAAATATTTTCATGTTAAGTCTCATATCATTAATTTAATCAATTTTCAAATGTTTATTTCCTAAGAGAATCACTGCTGTTCTAGTTTTAAAAAATCAGCTTATCAATCGGTAAAATACTCGAGGACAAGCCGTTGAGAAATTTAATTGGATTCGGCAATCTCAATATCCTTCTAGACAGGTTAATATTTTTACATAAAAATGAGATTGAAAAAGTTTCGTTCAGTTTTAAAAGTAATTCCCGTCCTATCAATTTACTGAAAAAAAGAATTATTCTAAAAATACAGTTAACAAATTTATAACTTGCTTTTATTCAAAATTAACAATGTTTCATTTCTTCATTTATCATATTTCATGTTTTTGTTTATGAAATATTAATTATATGATAACCTATATTTGAAAAAAAAAAAAAATACGGTAAAAAGAAAAAAGGTTTAACCTTTGACTCCATTCCTCCAAGTCCCACTCTTGACTTTTCTCCAAAAGTGACATTGCCATTCAGAGCAGGACAGTAAGAATGAATTAATCTTGCTCCATCTTGACCTGGTGGAAGGGTGTAGATGCCATCAACATCGGTCATCAGAATCAAGAGATCGGCACCGACTTCAACAGCTAAGTGGGCAGCCAGACTATCATTGTCTTTGATAGTGATAACCTTGAAAAGATGATATTGGAATCTAAAACACTTCGAAAAACGCATTCAAAATTTGAACTTAAAATTCAAAATTTAAGTTCTATTAAAATTAACAGCAATGAAATGTACACATGTCTACAGAATGCAAATTAAATGAATCAAATGACCTGTCATTTTGAATAGATGCGACTAAAACCCAGCCAAGTTTCACGGGTTTTGTATTTCATGTTTCAACACTGTTATTGGTCACTACGATGTAATCCAAACTGCTCTCAGTAACAGTATTATATCACATTTGTTTACAAATTATTCACATTTCTTCTTTAGATAATTATTATATAATAAATGGTAAATTATACTGTGATGTATTAAACAATTATGGCTTTATTTGAATTATGTAAAATTCAAATTGCATTATGTAACATTGTCAAATCGTGATTCAGTTACTTTCCGTCAGATGGCGCTATTGAAAACTTCCGTTTCTTTCACGAGAACGGTATAATAATATAACTTGTACTCTACTTAATTTATTTCATTTTCTGAATATCTATGCATAATCTCAAAGAGCAGCGAAATTTGACCTACTTACTTGACACTGTCGGTTTAATCTTTCGATGTCTGGATACATGGGAGGAACTACAGTATCGTTAGTGTTTACAATTGGAATGATATTTAGACCAAGTAATTCCAGTACAGTACTTTTCAAATTGAATCTACTTTCGGGATTGTAGAAATCTGGTTTAGTTACTAAAACCTGTAATGACCACATAATTAACACTCAATATAGGAAACAATCTCAAAAACAAACTAATAATTATAATAGTAATCAACGTATCTAATAAAAACGATAATGATGTGTTTAGTTAAAGCTTAAATAGCCATATAATTAGTTTAGATAACTGATAATGTAGTTTACTAAATTAAAGTATGCAGTTTGTGTTATCGATACTCAGATGACTTTTACCTGAGCTATATTAACACCGTACTGGGAAAACATGGCTTCGTAAAGAGACATGAGTCCACTTTGGCCCACGGCCGCAGCTGCTCGGGGTTCTGGTAATCTTCCTGACATTTCCCCCTGCGAAAACAAATAGCAACAAGAAAATTATGGGTCTATTCGTTAATATCCACAGACTATTTAATAAAACACGTCTATATTATCAAAATTAGCTTATCAGTTAAATAAACTGTTCCGAACTTGATTTCTAGAAATGTGAGTTCAGTGTCATACATATGTTACATACATTCTAATATTGCAAATATTACAACAAGTGATTAGCGTTTCAAAAATGCAATTAATATTCAGAATCGTATTCATAGTAATCATCTGTTCGGAAGGTAATCATTATTATTATTAATTGGAGAGCTAACTTACTCTAAAGCTCTCAAAATATTTCACTTTAAAAAAAAAAAAAAAAAACAGTATTCCATGAAATCGATTTCAACTAAAAGTCCCTTAACTAGGGTATTGGGTTCTGCACGAGACGCATACATTTTTACAATGGGTATCTAAAATTACGTATGTAATGTACTGTTATCGATAATCCTATAGCAATGGTGGTTCTTTTCAGAAAGATTGGCTAGGTTATTTGAAGCTTAGTTAACTAAATTAACTTGCTCTGAGAAAATTAGTGCAGTAGCAACTGATGAATACCCTTGCAGGGTAATGGATGGCAATGCTGTAGCCAATGAAGTTCTAACTGAGGCTCGGCTATTGCTGTTACCCTCCTGCCATGATCAGAGCTTTAATAGCTCAATAACACCTTATCCCTACACTATCCTTTACATATAACGGGGAAGATGAAAAGCTTTCTTGCTTCGCCCCTTTAAGATAGTCCTTATAAAACGCTGACATTCCTGATATTCACATGTTTCTCCGTGATACTGCCATTACATATTTCACCAAAGCAGCTAGTCATCCCAATCAACTCATTCGAGAGTCATCTAACTACGATGAAAACGATAGGTGGAAACACAAGCGTCCGAAAGCGGCTCTGTTCATAGGTACAGACGCTCCTACACTGCCCTAAAACGGGTGAGCCAAGTGCTCGATAAATTCTCATTAATTTAAACCATTTTTCATAGAGATGAAGATATTATAATACAAGTCCAAGGGCTTGATATCCATCCAAGCCGCAAAGGTTAAAGGTAAAACAAAATTTTATTTATGTAATTTGGTTGTAATATTTTTTCATGAAATATTTAAAAAGGTGTATTTTAAATATTTAAAATATTTTTAAAAATTTCAAAACTATAAGAAATATATTTTAAATTTTGGATTAAAATATAATTTACATTAAAAGTTCTAATGAAAATCGGAAATAGATATTGTAATCAAACTCAATATGAATAATATCACATGCATGAGACAAACAATTACATAGATATTGAGATAATTCCTAAATATGAAAATCACTATGAAATTAAATATACCTAATAAATTTATTTAAAAATAAAGCACAGTGTTCTTTAATTCCATAAAAGCCTAATTACTGGAAATCCAAGCTCATCACTATAAAAATTCGTCTATATATAACATCTAGTAAAGGCATATTAGGATATCCATGGTAAGAAAGCCAGTAAAAATCCCTATTAGAAACAATTTAGAAAAGTTAAATGAGATGGTTGGGACACCAACTTGGATATCTAGCCTAACTTACGTTCAGTGCCGTTCTTCTCTACAGACCAAGTAATGGAGACAAAGGGATCAGACCAAGAAATCGGTTTTGTCAATATACAAAGTAAAATGCTTTTTAACATGAGATTGACGAGCCATTTAACATTTATCAGTTGGCGCATAACACAGATCAGCTCACCTTCATTTAATAATAGATTTTATCTCCATGAGTTATTATTCGAAAATTTCTGTATATACACTCATGTCTGAATAAACTATGATGATGAATAAATTTATAGAATGTTTTATCTCAAACTTATTAATTTTGTTATTAACCAAATATGCTAATGTTTTGGATATAAATAACTGATATAATTGAAATGCAGTTATCTTACGTGTCGGACTGATTCTTTTGGGGACAAAGTTTCCCTCATGGACATAGACATTCTCATTTCAGCACGTAACTTCTGAAAACCGAATGCCACAGCACCACTGGTTACCATAAGCATTTCTTTGCCATCGTTCTGTAGTTGGGATACCTAGATAAAATTAATAAGTTCAATTTACTTATTCATATTTATTTCACAAGATTTAGAACAATTTCAGAACAATAATGACAAAGGTTGCTATAATTTACGGGTTTTCTGCAGCCCAGTGATAGTTAAATAAATTGAACTATCACTGGCTTGTACGTATTCATTGATCCGCTTATCCGAATAAATAAATCATGTATGCCTGCGCATCATCTAATGATATGTCTAGCTACTTACCTGTTCAATAATGGAAGCGAGTCGTCCCAAAGCCAAACCATATTCATCTTCGCGAGTTACTACAGCTGATCCGAGTTTCACAACAATTCTTCTTGCATCTCGAAGCTCGTTTCTATACGCATAGGCCATCTTTCTTTTTCCAGTGGTTTGCAATTCGCGGGTGATACTGTCCCGAATAACTGAAAGTCCTTTCCTTCCACTTTGTACAAAACGAAGTCCAACTCCTCCGATCCATCCCATAGTAGTCCGCTGACAACAGGACAGGCTGTTTTTCTTACTGTTGAGAAGGCTCCAAACGCTCCGTCTGGTTGCGGTTGCAGCGGTGGTCTGAGAACGTGACAGATGAAGCTCGTGCTGCAAGTTTAGCAAGTGAAAAGATTTGTGATAAGTCTCTCCGAGACGAAGGGCAGATCCAGTCATCTGCATGGTGGTTCAAGTGCACAATAACAAACAGCGATGAGTGGCAAGGACTTTGTCCGATAAAGTAATAGGACCCAGGCGATAACCTGCAAAGAGAGGAAAGAGAATGGAAAATTTCAGTGAGTGCTGTTACCGATCAGAGTCCGGTGTTTGCACAGTGAGGGGTGAAGAACGTAATGAAAATACATTACAATAGTGCCCCCCCTCTTCTCTTCATTTGCATACTAATAGTCAAACATATATTATTTGGGTGTTTATTGAATAACTTCGATCATAAAAATCTATATGTAAACTCATTATCATTAAGTAGATGTGCTTCAGTAAATCTGTGAGATAAGTGAAACCCAAACTACAGTGAATGCAGCAAATTTCCCATGTGAAGTAAACCGAAATTATTTTCTACAAATATAGGCGATATATATATATATATATATATATATATATATATATATATTTTTTTTTTTTTTTTCCCCTACAAATATAGGCGATATATTTTTTTTCTACAAATATAGGCGAAACATTTTGGCAAATATTTCAGAAACATTACAAATATTACAGAAAGTAATGGTACATATAATCATATATTAAAAAATTAAAGGTGTTTTAATATCTTTAATTTATTATTAAGTTTATTAAAATTAAATTAAACTTTTTAATTTATTATTAATTTTAATTTATAGCAAAACTTTTTATTATATTAAATTTAATATAATAAAAAGTTTTTTTTATATTAAATTTTTGTATTTTTGTATCAACGAACAGTAATAAACACGATAGCACAATATATATGTACAGTATAATTATAAGACCAAATTGTCGGTAACGATCAGAAAAAGAATCAGATATCGCGATCGTTTTAATATCCATATACCACTACTCATGAAGTCATTCCAACTATTAATATTAATTAATTAATATTAAAAATAACAATTAGTAATCATATCCTTAATTAGCTTATTAACAGTTAATAACATTAAAGTCAAGCATAATATCCTACCATAGAATCACTACTTGCATAATGCATACAACGACTACATCGACGTGTAAATAAAATAGACGTCGTTCTCTTTCTTTATATTGCTGAACACGTATTGTTTTGCTGCAGAAACCTTCCAATGGAATATTACTGGAAAGCGAGGGGGGGGGATAGTAATCTGAGCATACTGTTTACCTGGGGGGTAGGGGTAACTGAAAACAAACATTTTTGACGGTTCTTGCATTGTCAGTGGAAACTCCGCGTGTTTTTCAATGGAAATATTGAAGGGAGGAGTTCTTCCACGTGAAGATAACAGTTCATCGATGACGTGGTAAACATTGTGTCCTGAGATTATCATTCAACACACCGGAAATTAAGGGGGTGTAGAAAGTAGGGAGAGATGCATGCCGAAAACTGTAAAACTTGGAGAAGTTTAACTTAAGGTTATGCTTTCTCAGGAGGGTGATTCACAAGGGAAAAATAGAATTTAGAGATGCTCGGCAGAACACGAAGTGAACTTTATTAAATGGTATCTCTAAGAAGGGTGCATTAAGTAGATGCCTGAAATTAAACTCTAGTATACATGGATGTATACGCAGTTGTTCTTTCACTTTATTATTCTATCCACTAACGCTCACTACCCTTGTACCCCCATTTCAAGCTAATTAATTCAGTTACTTTAATTTAACCAGTTAATTTAGCTCTGCTTTAACTGAAAATTCTCTTTTCAAAGATTGGATTGTTATTATTATTATTATTTTGATGTCAACTTCATACAAAAGGCAAGAAAGCTAATGCCACAGGGGATTAACTGAACATCGTTTTTATGCCACCTCACCCCACGGCTGCTTTACATAAGTATGATGATGAAGCCATGCTTCTTTCCCCCCATACAGTTCTTAATGGGTTCTTAAGTGCTCATACCCATCCAAGCTCTCATACCCATCCTTGGATTTCGCAGTCATGATTTTAGAATAAGGTTTTTAGCACAATGCTCGAATTTATGAAAGAAAACATCCTGCCACCACCATCCTCCACTTAAAAAGCTCTGATAAAAGTTCTAAGGGATTGAAACGCAAGTCTTTCCAGTCGAAGGACATCGTCGAACCGACTGAGCTAAGGAGACTCATGATGATGTCATGGATTAACTGAAAATATATTATTAGTTTTGTGGACCCCTTCGTTTACCACCACACGCAAAAAATAAATAAATAAGAAATAGTATAAAAATAAAAATCGGAAATAAAGTCGCAGAATTTTCTAATGAATATGCGAATAATTTGAAATTACAAATAAGTTGTAATTTTAAGTTCTTTATGAGTTCAACTCTAGTTTCTGTTCATCTCGGCCATATTTGTGTATTACTATACATATCAGACAGAGTTATGATTTTGATCTCCACCCCTCCCATCCGTTGCAGTATGATAGTGAAGACGCTACTGCTCTAGATATAAGAGGATATGTTATTATGCAATTTTATTGGCTCCTCTGAGGTCCCGCAAAGCAGGCAAACCGGCCATGAAAACACAGGTAGTTGACAGGTATAATACACTCGCCTCATAGCCTTAGTTACTTCAGCCGTAATTCCTACTAGCCAGCTACCTCTCTAAGATCTGATCCAGACAATCAGTTTGCGTAGCTTCACGTCTATGAAGTGAAGAATCTTTAGTCGGTCTTTTCAATCACACGATGAATTAGCAACTCACAAACGGAGGTAAAGTTTTTTTTCTCACGGAAACACTGGTATTTCGTTTATAAGAAAAAATATGATGCGCTTAATTTTCTTATCCAAAAGAAGGTGGTAAACTTATACAAAAGAAAAACAGGTTGCAGCTAAATATAATGCTAATAAAAACTTCTTTTAAAATTTTTCAGCAGCTTGTTGTTGTCTTCATGAGGTTCATTCAAGAGCAGTGGAAATATTCCATTAAATGTTAGAATCTAAGATAACAACACATACACACACACAAAAAGTGATAACATGCTATGTTTGAGCCAAAATTAAACCACGTTATCTTTTTTTGGTAATGTCAATAAAAAATAAGATAAATCAGAGAATTCGGTCTGAAATAAACTTTTTCTAGATTTCCCAACAGGTCGCTTTCACCATGATTGAAGTGACAGAGATTGCACATTTGAGTAACAAGTGTTGTCATAAAAACTAAAACAAGGCTAACGGCTTGATTCTACTTCATGCACCAAAACGTTTTCTATAGTATCCAAGTTTTTTTCCCGAGAAAATTGCACTAAATCGATCCTCTCAACAGTACTCTGCAGGGACTGAATTTTGAGAATTAATAAACTATCTTAATGTTAAATTCCCAAATAATTTTATTAAATTTATTTTTATAATTTTTAAAAATATCTTAATCAGAAAACTCTGCCCTTGACTCTCCAACCCAGGTTCATTAACTATGCGATCCCCCATCTCCTTTTTTCATGTACTTTTCTGCCTTTTCATATTATAGCTCAAAATGTTTAATATTTAGACATAGGGAGATTTTTAAGTGCATAGGTGGCTTATTTTTAGTCTAGAATGATGTATAGTACTTATTTTATTTGCACGAGAATTCGCTGCGCTATCCATAGATGGGGTTATTATAGAGTAATTATAATTATAGAATAATATAGAGATTATTATAGAGTAATTACATACAGAAATGTGGTTTCTTGGGTAGAATAAAAAATCTTTACCCTTTTTTTTTTGTTCGCAACACTGGTGATGCTTAGAAGAATTCGATTGGTTCTCTGATGAGTTAGGTTTTGGGAATACCAGCCGAAATAACTACGTCTCTGTGGCAAGTGTATTACGCATGTTAATTGGGACTCTGGCCGGCCGTGAGTGTTTTGTGAAGCGAAAAACCGAGTTTCCAATAAATAAATAAAAAGCCTTGCTCCGTGATGGAGAAAAAGGAAGACAAACTTTTTAAAACGAATACAAAGCATCTAAGTATACAAATTCATCATATCACAGTGTAGTGTTTAATTTAAAATATTTCCAAAAGAGAAAATAGTACATTCATTAAAATGTACGGTTTTCTCTTTATTGTTTGTTTTTAGTGACGTAAAGTAGACGTGGCTTCCGTAGCTCAGTCAATACATCAATACAGACGAAGCCCTCTTTGGTCGGAAAGATCTAGATTCGATTCCCATCTATGACATGAGGAATCGAATTTTTTCTGGTCTCTTTCGACGAAAGGTGAGATAGCCGGTCTCATACAGTGTTAGAGTTTTTTTTTTCACCCGGAAACTCGAGTTTTTCGTTCCCCAGAACAGGCAAACCAGCCTCCTGAACACACATGGATTACAGCCATGAATATGACTCAGCCATATGCCAGTCCCCAGCCAGGATAAATTTGGGGGTTAGGAAAAGCAATGATGAACTACCCTGTAAAAAATCTCACCAAGAACACTTTGTGGGCAATCCCTACAAAGCAGTGGCGGCTCGTGGCTTGAAATCGTGGGGATATTGCAACTTTCGAAATAGACATACACACGCTGTAGGTATACGTGTATAAAATATCAAAACTATGGTAAAAATTTTTTTAAAAATTAACCATGAAAAAATATTGTTTATTATCGATAAAATTATACTGTTTGGTATAATTCAAAATTACGTAAAAATAAAATATGTTCTTCTTGTTTTGTTTCATGAAAAAATATTGTTTATTATCGATAAAATTATACAGTTTAGTATACTTCAAAATTACTTATAAATGAAATCCATCCCTTTAATTGTTATTAAAGGAATGGATTTACAATTTTTAGACATTACAATTAAATCCTTTAATTGTAATGTCCAAATATTTAAAGAGACGGAGTAAAACGATAAGCACTACGAACACTCTACTACTGCCGCAAACTGAATGTAAACAACAGTGGAACTGCGCGACGGACAGTGCCGCATTACGCTAATAGCTCGCATCTCACTATGACATGCATATGCTTGCGCGCGTAGCAACATGATACTGTGGTAAACACAGTGCTGCTAGCGTCCTTCGCCCTCCTAAGTGCTACAAGATGGATTTTTATTATTTTTTATGCAAAATAAGAGAATTGTATAGGATTGTTGATGATAAAATTAAATATTACAAGCAAATATAAATAAATATATCTATATATTGAGAAAAATCGGGGGTGCTGCAGTTCCGCAGTGCCAATGCACGAGTCGCCCCTGCTACAACTTCACCTACGGTCGGAAACGACTGAAAGGGAAAAACCGCTACCAAAGTAGACATAATGGATAGTCACACAAAAAATTTAATTTAAGATAATTATATCTGATGCACATGATAATCAATAAAGAGAAATTAATTTTTTTTAAAGATAAATCATTCAAAGATCATGGAGCTGCCATTAATATTTTATTGAATGTCGAAGATGGAGAAACAAATAAAAAAACTACGAAAAAATCCGTTGCTCGAGTAACTTTCATTCATTTCATATTTTTTATGAAATTAATCAAAAGATGTTTATGAGAAATTACAACCATCCTACCTTTAGCGCGGTAGCAAGAGCGACATATGTCCTTCTGTTGAAAAAAAGTTTTCAAATCGAATGTAGGATGCAAGGAGTTTCATAATTCGAATTTAGTAGGTCTCTAGAGATGGATTCCGGATAAACCCCTTAGTCCACCCACGGTATTAATGTGTTACAAGTTTTCAATCTTTCATGGGAGAAACTCTCATAGAAAATAGGAATGACTTCTTCCTTGCTATATTTCTAAGCAAACTGAAGTATCTTCTGCTATCCTTAAGTTAAATAAATAGGAACTTTATGCAGTTTTATCTAGGCTTTTGTTAAGTCGATCTTTGGCTGGGACAAATGGAGATTTCTGTTCCTTAAAAATAAAAGCAGATGGGCACAAATAAATATTACTAATATTTTTATGCATCCGTCTATTTTACATGCAAATAAATATTAGTAATATTTATATTTATATGTTAATAGAAAGGGGGATGGAAAATCCCTTTATGTTTTTAATAGCCAGGTACGAAACTCGGATCGAAATCCATAAAGTTTCGAGGGATCTTGCTCCACCTTTGCATGGAGTTGCCCTGGTGTTGTACTATCCAAGTGATCATTTATACTTGGGCTTGCAGATAGTTTTTTTTTCGGCATGAAACTCTATGGATTTCGATCCGAGTTTCGTACCTGGCTATTAAAAACATAAAGGGATTTTCCATTCCCCTTTCTATTAACATGTTCGCCGGTAAAATAGCCTTTCGGCTTATTAAATATTTATATGTATTACCCTTACCTTAATGAAAAGAATACTAAAAATTGCGTGGAATCTGAAAAAAATAATGAAACCAATACCGAAAATAGTGTCAAGCCTTATAAACAAGAACTACTTTTTTCCGTTGTTAGCTTGGATTTCATATATATACAAAAAACGAGGAATTAACCAGAATAACCACTCAACCCTGATCCTCTTTTTCATGCAGAAATAAAAGAAATGGCAAATGAATATGATTTTTTTTTTAGACTTTTAACCATCTAAATGTATTTGAACATTACCCTGTGAAAGACAAAAATTCTTATCGATTCATCTCAAAGGTCAAGTTTACAATGGTGGAACGTTTCAAAATAAGTTGTCTTTATCATTATCAGATGAATATTGTAAGGCCACTGCTTCCCAATACACGCGCCATCCTACCTGTACCTTGATGGCACATTGTCATGAACAATCAAACTCTGATAGAAACATTAGAGAGTCAAGTAAATATAATTTGCACTGTGATCCCGTGCACTCCGCCCTTTTCATTCAAGAATGATTTTTGCGGTCACCTTATGCAACAGACAACATTTCTTTGAATCGTGAAGGCCTAAACAGAAAGAAAACTTTGATCTCTCTGATTACTATTTTAATTGTCTCTTGTTCTATCAGCTCCATTGCGTAGCAGACGTTGTGCACGTGAAAACTACCCGTGTTATTACTTTGGAGAAAAAAAAAATAATCATAGAAATTTTAATCAGTCAGCACTTTAACGCCATCTATTGTATAATCAGACCATTGCCGTTTTGAATACAGTACTTAAATAGATAACTGAAAGTTTTAATTATCAAAATAATCAAACAATATATATACATATATAGAAACTTCTGCTAATTTTAATGATTGCTTTCACAAAATGAAGAAGCTTTGTTTGCTATTATCAAAATGATTACGGTATGTGTCAATGTATCGTATTAGACTTGGTTTATAATATAGAACACTAAGAAAAAAAGAGAATTAATAAAAAAAAAAGGAATTAAAGAAAAGAAAATCTGTTCTACTGAGAGTTATTTTAAAACAGGTATGAAATTTTTAAATAATGGTGAAAATAGAAACTTGTGTAATTCCCAATTGGTGGTGGTCCTTGCTGGTTCTTTGCTTGGGAGTCTTCATTACTCTGTCAGTATCGACATGGTCTTTATTTCAAAAGACCGCATTTCGAATCTCGTGTAGTAAGCGAACCTTTATAAGGTCTTTTTTTAATCTGATGTGAGACCACCACGCGCTTATTGGAGGCTTGAAGTGGTATGATAAATAGAGAAATCAATAAATCTTGCTTCAAATACCACATGAATAGCTACCAAGCACACATTACATTTATCACCTCCTTTGATTTCTTTGACAGAAAGAGCAGAACTTGACCAACCTGAATAGACGCTCTCTCTCTCTCGCCCATAACGGTTTTTTGTTCTGCAGAGTTTAACTGCTATATTGTGTTGTTATTTCATACTCTGCTGTTTCACAAGAATTTATCCTGTAGACTGGAAGTTAATCCATATTTAACTTACTCCTAAGAAGAGAAATAAATCGAAATTATTGTTGACAAGAGATTATATTCTTATTTTAATCCTTCACCCCATGCGCGAACAAACACACACTTCACAAAACTAGAACACTTTTATATGAAGGCAGATGACTTTACATCAAACTGCCTTAGTATCCCATAATCCTATACCGAATACTCTTCCCTTCGGACCTACTTCCATATGTATGTAGCCTAATAATGTAGATAACTCACGTGCGAATTTACGTTTGCTCACTCTGGGATAAAAGATAAAAACAAGAATAAAATATCTTTTGAGGTATAATTTACTCTCTAAATAAGAGAAAAAAACTTTCTACAGAAACAAATCACTTTAATGAAACCGAGATTTTATTACTTGAACTTTTGCATTTTTGAAAACAGTGGGAAATAAATGAAAAATTAAGCTTCCTTGTCTACTATATAATAGGTGAATAGTAATGATGTATGATTATCTTTTCAGTCAAGCCATTCTCCCACTTATTTACAAGACACTGACAAGAATTGTCTTTCTAAAGGTGTACCTTTCCTAGCTGTATAAATGCTAATTAGATATCTAGGGGTTAGATGACTTTCTCACTTGGTGAAGAACCACCACCAACTGATTGGTTGGTTGTGATTCTTCTAAGTATTCATTGTACTTATTCTGGGTATCCAGAGCGGAGATTCTCTCCGCTGACATATCTGGAACTGAATATATACCGAGAATAATATTTATGTTTTATGCACCTTATTTTCAAGGCAAAAAATGGTAGTAAAAAATATGGGTTTTAAAGTCTGAACTGGCATAAACTTCATGCCTACTCTACTTCAGACGTTTAGTAAGTGGGATGACGGTCTTAAGCCGGAAATAAAATACATCTACTACTATCACAGACTACTACTTTACATACTACTATACATCTACTTCTTAAAGACATTCACAAACATTCATGTCCGCGGTGAGATTTGAAGACAGCTCACTTGGGCTGAATTTTATTATACTAAGAAAGTATTTCGATAATCCGTCTCATTAGTTGAAAACAGTCTAAAAATAACACGAATTGTATTAAATATATTTGTTCAGAGTAATTAATCTAAGATGGAATAAGGTTTTGAGTACCAAAAGTGAAAATTTCAAAAATGCACCAGTTTTAATTATTATGTAATTTTTTAAATGTAATTTTCATAATGTTCATTCCACTTAGCTGATTTTTCAGGAAGATATTTTCATTATATCTCATGATATTTGGAAAACTAACTTTATGAGATGCATCAAAGTAAAACACTATAAAAATTTAAAAAAATAAAATATTTCATAACTACTTAATGGAGTAAAAAATATTCTAACATGTTTTTGTTTACATCATGTCTCTGAATGTGTGCCATGTATAGTTACACGACACAAAGGCAGATCAGTGTCATAATAGAACAAATCGGAACTAACCAATAAGCTACAGCCAAAGTAGTATCAAAAAAACAGTGTAAAGATCATGGCCATGCTGGACTGAATCAATGTTCACGGATGTACACAGGTTGTTTGTATATGTCAGACTCTGGTGCCAAAGAGATAGCGGACACTCACCGCCTTCATGAAATTATCATGAACTCCAGATAGGTTCCGTTATCTTTGTAAACAGAACAAAGAGAAGAGCAATTGAATTTGAGGTAGACATGTGAACGACACATGCATCAAGCATCATGCCTCAAATATCTCACGTGATGTTAGCATATACACCAATGGTATCATCTCACTGATATCATCAAAAGGCATAAATTTTAAATCGACCACTCCACTTTTCCTATCTATTTTGTTCCAAAGGGTTAAATGATTGAGTAACTGCTGCGAGTATTTTGGATAGGTAGATAGATAAAATCAACTTCTTTGTCTACATCTTTACGTAAAGTATGTACGATTCTTTGGAGTTCTATTTGCATTATGTTGTACAATGAACTGAATGACCAACTTACATATTCACAGAAGTTTGGGAACTAACGTCATTGTGTACATAGACCAAGAAAAAAAAAAAAAAACACAAGAAGAATATAAAAGTATTTACTGTTGTCTCCTGCCCATCTGCATAACAAGACTAGAGAGTATCGCCTTTAAAAACCTCTTATTTATTTATGACTAAAACTACACACATAACCACAGTAATAAGACTTTTTAATAAATAAATATTTCGTCCTAATTATCATAGGACATCTTCAGTACAGTTAATTCAACAATACTAGGAATCACATACAGTTAGGGCGCATGCTTACAATGGAATCCCTCTACGCGTGAAGTAGCGTATTATAGAATTAAATTAAAATATATCTGAAAAAAAAAAGTTACATTAAAATTATATAACATATATAAAATTATTTTACAATTTAGGATGACAGTTTCCCAGACTTTAGGGATAGTAAGAAAATCATTACGGTTCAAATTGGATCTGTGACGCAGGACTTCAGCACTTTCTTTACATAAGTGTTCATGCTTATATAAAGATCTATGTAGAATGGTTTGGGTTTTCAATTCCGTGTTGTGCGAGGCCAGATTTCAGAGGTTTGATAAGCCGGATATGATCCTGATGTTCAGCAATGCGTTTGCTAATGGATTTACCTGTCTGTCCATAGTAGGACAATTTACAGAAACATGGGACCTCGTACACGCCAGGTAGTTCCTTATATCAAGGCATTTCCGAACTTCTTTCAAAACTTATAAAGAAATATAAATTTGCTGCTACCTAAAAACCGATCAACCAGATTTACAATTTGTTACCTTCTCTTAGTGTGTATTTTTAGTCATGAATGCTCTACAGGTTTCATTATACAACAAAGCCTTATTTATTTAATTTTTATTTTATTTTATTTGTTTTATGTATAGACTATTCTTTTCGGTACGTATAGAGTGCTAATATTTGAGGCAATGGTGAGAGATCAGTATCAGTATCTAATACTATAGTATGAGATATTCAAATATCTATGATACTTTTTAGAAGTTTAGAAAATATTTCAAACAATTTAAGATATTGAGTTATAAGCAACAAATAAAATAAATTATATTGGCAAATCGTATAAGGTATCTATAACATCCTATCTGACTCAAACAAAAGCATTTAGAGATACAGAGTGATTTGTAAAATGTAGTTCTCCTCCTCCTCTTACATATATTAGACCTAGTGGTCCGTTACGTTCGTATTAAGCATGGCCTACTACGATTTGAAACAGCGGCCGTTTCGAGGATAAGGTGGTTAGCCCTATGTCTCCCGGTGTGTTGTCCTATATCTATAGATGCCTGTGTTCACTGGGCCGGTTTGCCTGTTCTGGGGGACGAAAAATCAGAGTTTCCTAGTGATAAAAACCCTACATCCGTATGAAACCGGCTAACTCACCTTAATCAAAAGAGACCAGATAAGGTTTCCTCACGTCTTAGACGGGAATCGAACCCAGGTCTTTCCAAACTAAGGGTACCGACTGAGCTATGGAGGCTCCTAAGTGTATTTCTAGTTCCTTCTAAAGAGTACATATAAAGTTATTTTCTCAGGCAGTAAGGATAATAGAAAGAAGTAATTATGGCTTTAAATACTAAGTATGATCTTCTAGTGATCAAAAATGTTCTATAATCAGTTTCTTAAATATTTATAGCCCTGCCATTCACCAGAGATAAGGACAACTTATTGAACTTCAATACTACCAAAACAGAGTTCTTATATCTCAGAAATAAGAACTCTCTTCTCCTCTTCTTACATTCAATAATATCCACCTATGATAACATTTTCTTCTTGGTGAAAAATGTGATATTTGTGGGCAGTATTCCATCTCTAGCCTTTCAGGGCCCAAATACATAACTTCCATAGTTCTCTTAGTCTACCACAACTAATCTCATAAAAATCCAATTTTTCTTAACTTTAAAATACCGTTCTTTAGATTTATAGTGGCTGTGCCAAAATTTCCCTAAAACCTATGCAGAAAACAATAAATAATAGATAACCCATGTCCCCCCCTCTCTCTCCCTCTTCCTCTCTTCACACACACACACACACACACCCTATTCTCTCTCTCTCTCTCATGCCTTTTTCATAGGTATTTTCAACACCGCTACTCTGCGGAGTTGTCTTTCTTCATTCGTCTGTTTTTCCTGCAGTAATCATAATAATAATAATAATAAGTACCTAATAAATAAATATTTAAAATAATAAGTAGCAATAATAATAATAAGTACCAACGAGAATTCGGACTTGTCATTGCTAACGCTGTAATCCAACATAAACATTTGCAAATTCACATGATGAAAACACATCATATTATCATCTTCACATTATTCCAAAGTAAAAAAAAAATGTACAGAGAAATGAAATATTTTGCGTATAAATAGCGAGTGATTTCTCTAAATAGTAAGTGATCACCCTTTAGTGTTGAGTATGATAAAAAATGAATAGCACAGTTAAGGGAAAAGTGTATACGAAATTGTTTTGAAATTAGGTAAAAGATTTTGAAAACAAGAACCAAATGAAACCTTTCGTTCCTGGGTATTTCTTGTGCAATTTGCTTTCATAACATAGGAGACCGATATAGGAAAGATCGTTATAAGCTGAAGTCTAATAGTCGACTATAAAGACATTTTCTAGACCTCTTTTCAACAGGTTCTTCAATTATAGATCTTTAGCACAAGGCAAATAGGATATTTCTTCCAGAAATTCTGTTTTTAACTACAGTACTTAAGTCAAGAAAAATCTACCTGTAGAACGCGCGCTATTTTAGACAATAATATATAGTGTGGTGTTTAGAGATCACAAGATGGCAGCTACTATCTGCCATACTCTCTTCTCTGATCTATGAATAACTGATAACCTTGGAACTTCAGTGAGGGATGGAGACAAGTTGCTAACTTCAGATTAATGAAGTTAGAAGTCAGTAGAATAATGATTTATTTTATATTATCATATAATTTCATCATATATTAACATATAAGTAAAGCTAAAAGAGTCTCACCTACTCTCTTTGTTAACAAAAGGCGTTGAAGAATTTCTTTTTCATTATTTTTAACTTTTGAAATTGAATGAACAATTTAAAAAAAAATTTTGATTTGATTTCATCGACTTTTCCAAAGAAGTATATTGGTAAACTTATCTGAAAAGATAAATATAGGCAGAGTGATAAATAATACAGAAAGTTAAAGAAAAAGAAAGGAAAACAAAAGAAAAAAGGGAAAGGAAGAAAGAAGAATAAATCATATAGAAAGCTCGTTGCTATCTACCCAATCAGCACGGCGGCTAATTTTACCTATAACTCAGCTTCGTAGATAGGGCTAAAAACGGCCTCGCCTACTCCCTGTATATACGGGAATAAAAAGGCGTTAGCTGATTTTTTTTTTCTTCTCAGCTTCGTAAATTATTACATATGATGAAGTTGACAAAATATATTGGAAGTTACTAAGAAAAATTTTAAATGTAGAATGAGTATCACAAAATGAATCAGAGATTATAAAGAGAATACAAAATGGGACAATTAAATTGAAAAGTTATTAAATTAAGTAGCCAGAGAAAGAATCACCATAGAAAGTATCCAGCAGAAATGCAATCTGAATAAATTTCTATTCTTCAATTTATTGGCTCTGGACTGGAATTCCATTGTAGCATGGATTTTATATGGACATTATCGCCCATGTAAAATCACTATAATGCTTATTTATGGCCTGAATTGATCTGATAAAACACCATGTTTCGTTTCTAGAGTATTAAAGTATCAAGGGTCCAAGGATTAGGGCTCTTGATACCAAGATTTTACAATTTTCGTAAGTCGTATCGACATCAAAAATCATGCGCACATTTCAGTACCTGAAACTAGAAAAAACTTCAGAGACTGTCATGAAATATGAAAAAGCAAGTAGAATAAATTATATTCTATCTAATACTTAAATATGGAGTGATAGTTTACAGTCATTATTTACAGTGGCTACAAGGCATAATACAAAATATTTTGAAAAACAAACTCAACTCATTGATCTAAGAGAGTGAGGTTAAAACCACAGCAGCTGATAAAAGAATGGAGACCGTGGATATAGGAGTTTGAATAAAATTAGGAAATCGAGCAGATGCTGTCAGTAGTAGAACCATATTAAAAACGACATTGATATGGAGATATTATGAAAATATTTGACATCGTTATTATCACACATGAGAATGTGTAAGCGGTCAATCTTCAGAGTTGTTAAAAATGATCATTACATTTAAAATCATTTATTGCGCCCACACAAAAAAAGAAGAAGAAAAGAAAAAACAAAGAAAGAGATGCACAGTGAATCTTACACCATTATGAAGAACATCGCTCGAAGTTTGAAGTTTGCATGATATCTAACAGAGTTCACGGTTATATGAATCATGGAACAGAGTAAGCAGAAACATGAGTGTAAATAGAAACACACGGAATTAGAATATATATATTGCTTTCTCCCTGGAGTTTAAATTATTTGAAGCAAATATGAGTCACCAAAAATATACCAAAATATAGTACTTCACTTTTATAGTACACATACACGTTAAGGATAGTTTCAGTTCGAATTTCTTCATTTTAATAAGATTTTTAAACATCTACAGTCAATTAATTTTATAAATGTTTCTTAGAAACTTCCTACTATCGTTCTGACAGAAAAAAATTCTAACATGTCGAATGATGCAACTTAAAGCGCTGTTTACGAACGTTTTATTTGTTTTTTTTCAGCAGGTACTTCGCCTAAAGGGTCAATGAGAGGTAAAACTCTTGCAAGAACTGGTTTGAGGTCTGCATTAACCTGTTTCTAGAGCAGTTTAATGAACACAAACTCCGTGCATATACATATAACTAATTCTGGAACGTCCAAAATAAACTTCCCATATGGATTTGACTTCTAAAATAACTGTCATACTTCGAAATGTATTTATTTATAATTGATAATAATTATAATACTTCAAATAATAAATTATTAAATGGTGTTTTATACGCTATGTTTTCAGATCAACTAATTCATAGCCATTCTTTATTATAGGACATTATTCTAGGCTTGCGTGATTCAATTTTGCTTCTTTTATATGCAATGAAAATTCAGATATTTATACATAAATCAGATATTACTATATTGAGAATATTCTATATCGTTTATTTTCCACATCTCAGAAAATATTTGATGCTTTTTTTTTTTTTTTAATTTTGAACACAGAATGAAATCTTACGCGAACATACACTGTGAATATGTAGTCTTCTAGGACTAGGATTTTTTTTTTTTTGTCTGTGTGTGTGTGGGGGGGGGGGAGGTATATATCACGCTTTAGTGATTGCGAAAATTATTTCTCAATGAAATTTTTGTAGCCCTCTTTACATAAACTTTGTTGTCCAAATATGGTACTTCCGCCATTATTTTAGTAGTCATCAACGCTCACATGAAACATTTTTAACATTCTTACGAAATCTTTTTTTTTAACAACATCATTGTTCTGGATCCAAATTATTTATCACCATCAACAGCGTCTCTTCGTTTAAAAAATAAATAAATAAATAGTTTGTTGTTCACGCATTCATAAACATGAAGCCTAATGTCAACTTCATAAATATAACTGAGCATTTCTCTAGAAGATATTTTCCTCGACTTTCACTGAAATAAGACAAGATTTTCCCTTTCAGATATTCAACACTCATTTTTACGACCAGAATGATTATTACTAAATAAAAAGCAATGCCGTTTTCAATGCTCTAACACAAAGTTTTTTACTTAAGGAATCAATACAGAGATATATTAAGTCAACACTGCCTCTCCAACGTTTCCATGTTATTTTATTATAAGATCTAGGGTGCAACGAAAGCATTGACTAGGAGTAATCAAACTTTTATACATAATACGTATTATATATAAAGGTATGATCACTCTCAATACTGATGCAAAGAAAAATTAGGACACAATATCAAATGTCTTGGTCATAAGTCCCAAAAAGGAATTTTTTTACATCCTTAATCTGTAAATCGTGATCAGACTCAGTCAGTAGATAACGATGATGTCGTTTGGTTAAGCCGACTTCAGTTGGTCCAATCCCGTGTAGGTTGCAAAGAATCTTTTGAAAGGATTTTCAACTGAATGGGAGTTATATGACCTCATACGAAGGTGACAGGATGTTTCTAACAGTCCACGAAACAGAAAAACGCACTCAGTTAACAGGCATGATAAACTGGCTTCATAACCTGAGAGCTGTTATTTAATTGAGGGAAAATCTGAACTTGGCAAAACTTATTTGGAACAGCAGAAAAAATGCACATTAAATCCAGCCCTATGCAGTGAATACTCTATCTTGTATCACTAATTATTGACACATTTGGAACTTTTTTTGTAGGGGAACAAATATCTATAGCCTGTCATATATTGGGCGATGTCGTCATCTCCTTCTTCAAATCCACGTAACCCTATTCCAGGTGTTGAGGAGTTGTTTGACCTAGAATCTGATCTTAAGGCGGTCACTGTTAAGCTCAGATTATCAACGTCTGTTGGATGTGTATGTTTGCCGAAGCGTTTATATATTTGGAGAGGCAAAAAACTGAGGAGTTCTTTCAGGGAAGAAAAATCGTACTTTCTAAAACTGAGCCCATTCTTTAGCAAAATAACTTAATTTCTTCTTACAAATAGGATTTATACTCAACTCTCTTTGCTAGACTCTTGATAAGTGGAAAATCACTCCGCCATCCATACAGAGGTCTGCGTTGATTGAGACTTCGTCTTGTTACTGGATATGTTGTACTCTCAGTTTGAATCAGATTTTTAACAAGACAATTTGGAAATTGATAACATATTTTCAGATTTTGATTATGTGTTTTAATTACCTATGTTATCTCATTACCTAATCTCGCTCACTTTATATATATATCTATATATATATATATATATATAAAGATATATTTTTAGGGGGGGGGCAGAGCTCCCTAGTATATATATATATATATATATATATATATATATATATATATATATATATATATATATATATATATATATATATATATATATATATATATATATATATATATATATATATATATATATATATATCAACCTATATCAACTTTACATTATGGGAAAATACTAAGAATAGTGATCAGAGCTTTACCCATCTTTACAATGAGTTTCCCTGGTGTTGTATCATCTTTAGATTGAACTTTGTTTCAGGCGCAAACTTAATTGTTTGCATACTTGGGATTAGGAGTTAAAATAAGTTGGTTATCCTAATATATATATATATATATATATATATATATATATATATATATATATATATATATATATATATATATATATATATATATATATATATATATATATATTAGGATAACCAACATATACCTAATATATATATATATATATATATTAGGATAACCAACATATATATATATATATATATATATATATATATATATATATATATATATATATATATATATATATAATATTAATCAAAGCTTGATTTGCTTCCTCGGTCTTAAGAAAAGGCTGGTTATATTCCACTAATTCGAGCCTTACCCAAGGGACCATGAGTTGTGGAAATACTTTCTGAAAATGAAAGCTGTGCAGAACAAAGCGGCCTTTTGCAGCTGCCAATTTTTAATCCATCTAACTCGAGTGCTTCTAGATGTTTTTTCAATGTTTTAGGGATGGCGCCTAAAGAACCTATTATTATGGGAACAACTTTCGTTTTTCTTTTGCCAGGTTCGTTTACGCTGAGTGGTTAGCGTATCCGCTCTCAAGCCAAGAGGCTGCAGGTTCGAATCCCGCGTAGGCATGGATGCTTGTGATTGTCTTCCACCTTCATACATTCATTCATCCAAGCATAGATACACTCTCCCAATATGGAGAGTGTATCTCCCAATATATATATATATATATATATATATATATATATAATGAATTTATTAAATCCAAGTATCGTAATCTCTAATAATAAAGAATGTTTATAATTTGTATGGAAACTTCATGTACAAAATAATTTTCCTAAACGTACACTGAATAACAGTCAGCATAAACGTCGATTACGAAATGAGCAAGGATATCCACCATTAAAAAAAAAAAAAAAAAAACAGGAAAATCATTAAGATGTATTCTAATTACCAGTACTATCCTAGCACCTGTTTTAGCTGACGCAATACAAGAACATGTTTGCTATGTAGCTAGTGTGTCAACTATTTGTATGGTGGTAAAGCATCCATTACAGGGGCATTTTTTGTGGTTTTAATTTTTCTTCTTTCTTTAGAAATAAAATAAAAAGCAAAATTCAATGCAAATACTTAGTGCATTTACTAGAACAAATTTTTTTAATATTCTGTTTCGTTCTGGAGTCATGTTCTCCGCATATATGCATGTATCTGAGCCTTAAAGTTAAATAATAATGAAAATGGAACTCATTTTATATGCATCCTATAAGAAAGACTGTAAGCATTGGATGTGCACGAATTGCCTTAGTACTATGAATAGGCTAAGGACTAAATAATCTAAAAATTATTCTTTGGATACCAATAATGAAACATTTTTTAAAAACCACTTCCGGTCTCCAATAAGTAAGGTTTCACACTAGAAGATGTAATTTGCCTTCTACTTAAAGGTATTCATAAAACTCATGCCAGAAACTTAATCCACTTGGCCATATTGCAGATAATAGTGAGATAGAGGCTTCAATTTCTATGTTGCATGCATCATGAACTTTATGTAATATTAAATTACCATTTTTGCACAGTGTTTGAGATTTCGTTGATTATCTGGAATTTATAGCAAATGGCTTCATATACCTAAAGAGATATCATTACCACGTAAACACTATTAATTTTAAGAAGGGACGATAGTCAAATGAACCTTTTCCTGTTTTATTTGAAACCATCTCATATACATAGGTTAAAAAAAATACTAGGTATAAAATAAATTTAACGCAACAAAAAACTGTAAGAGAAAATTTTTAAACAAACAAGCAAAAATAAAGAAGCTTTTAGAAATCTCAGCAGACCTCACAACATCTCTTTTCGTTCCTTTTAAGCATGTTCGTATTACCTACATTTATAGTTCTTGCACCTCTGGTAAATGGATAATGGATTTTGATGAAATTTGGTATAATCCTTACTATAATTACTAGCTATGGAAATTTCGATATAAGAAACAAGACGTTATAATACTCTCTTCTTTTTTCAATCTTTGTTTTATTACAGTATGAATTTTGAACACTATGTAGCTCAATTTTTTCATTCTATTTTATCATGGCAAATAAACAATATTAAAAACAAGAGAATGGGCGTATGTAATATTCTCAAATATAAATATATATAAGTATGATGACGTGTAAGCATATTTAACAATAGAGGAAGTTTCCACAATCCAAACTTCGATCTTTTAACTTACCTCTTTCTCTGAAATTAAAGAATCTTTCCGATCAAAGCCTGCCGAGTTCTTTCCCTCTTCTCTTAGAATATCTGACAGAATTATTACAAATTATAAAAAAGACACTCTTCTGGTCACAACATCTCAAACGATCCAAGTCCGTTATTATTATAAGCTCTGACCTTTCTGATAAGACAAATTACCATTACGTCTCTACCTAAGCTCCTGTAGTTAAGCAGTCTTCTTACCAGCATCCCGTTGTCAAGGAAGCAATGTTGAGGAGGACTTAGTGATTATATATATGATGTATGTCAACGACCAGCTACTCTCGACTCAGAGCGGTGTAACAGTTACTATTTGACTATCGCTATGACGTCTTGTTCGAAGTCCATTACTCGCTGCTATTGGTCGCTTTGATAGCAAATGTCATAATAAAAGCGACACGTCACAATGTCACCATCGAACTCTCCCTTTAATTCTCTGCTGATATTTTTAAGGTTAAAGAAATTGATGTCAAGGGCACTCAGACACATTGCCTTGTGAACCACAAAGTAGATTAAAAGATACAAGCCACGCAGTTGCTGCATTAATTGTGCGCATTTTTCTAGAAAAATAACAGGAGCTTTTAATTTAAATTTTTACTTTTTCAGTTTAAAGTTTTAAATAAATTTAAAATGAATACTACCTTTTTTTTAGCTAATAATAAAATCCATAAGCATTACTTGGAAATTAAAAGTGTAGATATACAGGAAGCAAATTATAGATAGTATCTTCAGAATTTTGAATCATTAATAATAAAGTTTGGATAAATATCATTCCAAATACAGAGTATGTCAAAATTATGTTAACACTTAAATGGAAGACACATTTATTGTAATATTTAGAGGGTAAAAAAAAAAAGAAAAGAAAATGTAAAACATTCATTGTATATAAGTGTTAAAACATAATTTTGACATTATTGATTACAATAAATTTTGCAATAAATCTTTTCCTCCATTTAAGTGTTACCATCAGTTTCACATACCCTGTAAAAAATTGAAGTATAAATTATATTAAATTATTATAAAGTAATTAAATTATATGACAAAGTAATGTCTCCTTCCCAGTACAGATTAGTAGAAATGTGTTTTACTTCAATTTTAACATTTTATATTTTTAAAACGTTTAAATATTAGACTATTATTGTTTCGTTTTTTTTATCAGGAGACAATAGAACATCTGTTGTATGTTGTATTAGAAATTGCGCATTTCCCTGTCTCCCTAAGTTAATGCTCCAAAACTATGTTGTAGCAAGTCTTATGTTTCAAAATATGGATAAAAGCAACCTAAAGACTACAGTTCTAGACCATTTAACTCGTACACACACTTCTTGAGAAAAAGAAAAAATATCGGCAGCCACTGAGTCGTATATTATCTCCAATGTGGTCTTAGAAAACTAATATATGTAATTCAAGATTCTCTCTTATCATCACTTCATATAAGTCGGCTTGAACTTATCACTGACTTTCGTCCAGCTTTCTGAATTAATCTCACAAAACTGGTTCAATTAAACTATTTAAAAAAATCCCGAGAGCAACGCCAGGTATAAGGGGAACTACATACGGGTATATAACAATTACTAAAAAAAAAAAAATATCACATTACAGAAGTAGGCACAATATGCTCGAAAATATGGTCACATAACATCAGTATGGCGTTTTATCCCTTAACGGGGGACCATGATTGATATAAGGGTGTCTGTAAGATTCTCTGTCAAAAAATTTCATTCTTAAACCAGATCGACTTTAGCTCACTAAGCAACCTTGGTCGCTCAGTGCAATGTGAGGCTCAAGACTAACTCACACTTGTACAGTCGGATTTAAGTCTGATGATCGTATTCGCCAATGCAGTAATTCGATATCTTTAGTTCAAAGATACATCTCCACCACTTGAGCTCTATAGACACAGTAGCATTGTCGTGTATGAAAAGAAAATCTGGACCAACTGCAACCCTACAGAATTGCACATAGGGTTCAAGGATCTGTTCTTGGTATTGCTGTGCAGTTACTGTATCCCTATAAAAATATGAAGAGGGACACGGCCGTTGATCATTATCCCGCTCTACACAAGCACACTGCTTGGTTCTTGTCTCTAATACTGGAGAGATGGTATCGCATTCCTCTTTCTCTCCAGGTCAAACAATGTCTAGAATTTTTACCTGTCTCATTGTCCATTTGGAAATGTTTCACCTGTGGCCGCAACAATTTCAACAGACAGTTTGTAAAAGAACGTAAGATTCCATCTTGCTGCCAGAGCCAGACAGCAGTTTGTTTTGGTTGATGTAGCCCTCGGGTACCTTTGCCATTTCTTCTTGTAATGGTTCCTATCGCCTGACAGTGGTGGGACGATACTTCGTGATACATACCTTAGCTGCGACTGCCAGCTTCAAGTTGTCCAACAGTGTCAAACAGTCTTCAAATCCACCTCAAATAATCATCTAAAAGATAATGACTTGTATCTTGAAAGTGCTGAAATGTGAATTATCCTCTGAGCAAGCCAAAAAATGGGAATGAATTGATGTCGTGGCAATCCATGTTTTTATAAGTATGAGTAATTTGCATTGTATATGGACATGTTAAATGGTAGATCAATTTCTATTGGATATTTGGAATTTGCATGCCAGAATGCCTATTATATCAATATTCGCCTTTGGAGCTGTTAAAAGTAAAATATTCATGGAAACACATTTTTCAGTTCATTTTGCTGAGCAGTTATAATATGACTATTCCGACGATTTAACAAAAAAGGTTTTAAGATTAAATCTGATGTGATGTGAACCAAACACTATTTGTAATGTCACTCAGTAGTGACATTAGCTAAAGAAAATGTGATCAATTGTCTTCCATTTCCTGTATATCCTGAAAGAGTACAGGTATTCTTAGTCAATGCTAGTAGTCTTCTGCTTATTATGGCATTTCTTTAGTCGTTCTTAAACTCTTCTAGGATCATTATTCATCAGCATCGCAAAAAAGTAACAACTTTTTTTAAATCTAAGTGTCATCCTTTTGCTTTTAGCTTTCTTTCATCTTTCATAAAATAAACGATTTCCACTAATAAATGTCAGTGATTTATTTGAGTAAAATCAACATTTACACTACTCTGTTTTGAAACTTCAGTTTTTTTTTCTTTTTTGAAACTTCAGGTTTATTTTATTTTATTTTATTTATTTATTTATTTTGTGACTGTTGTATAACATCAATTTCCATTAATTGTAAATCCTAATCATGTTGCTAAGATAGTACACTGAAATTCTCTATCTCATTTAGTGAGCCTAACACAGAAATGCGCAAAATTTCAAGAAAAGCACACCAGTCGTCAAAGAAGAGTACGAAGGACAACGTGAACGGTTATCTTAGTTCAGTTCTCATTAATAAATAAATAAATAAATAAACTTCTTTTTACCGATGTTTGCATTGATAATTCTGGGACAACTGTTCTAATTGAAATAACTTCAGATGGAATTTCATTATAAACATTTATCACTTCATCATCGTCCTAAAAAATTAAGTTGATCTTTCGTTCTTGATATTATGTCTTACCCACAGCTCTTAACCATGTAGAAATATAAATGCATGAAACAAACAGTACTACTTGCCATAATGATAGATATTTCAAAAATTCTTCATAAGAATCCTCTGTTCTAAAGAAAACATTTATGTAATCCAATGATCTTCTCTCTCTCTATCTGTGGTGGCAATTTGATAACTAAACTTACATCTGTAACTTCACCATCTCCTTTATTTCAAGGTGTATTGCTGAACTAACATTTTTCCCCATCTTCACTCATCCTTTTTACACTTTGGAACAATTTATGTATATTTTCTAAAAGATTACAAGTTTACAATTACTCCTAGTTAACTGAGTGTACCTTTAGTGTATCCAGTTTACACCTGGGTGGGAGTTTAGAATCTTACATGGATGTTTGTCATATACTTAGAGAGACGGTCATATACTTAGACAACACAAATATCCTACCATAAACTCTGATTTTCCCTCCCTTCTAAAAGTAGTCAAACCGGTCTGTGATTACGTGGATTAGACATGCTGTGACAGCCTAGCAAATTATAAATATAGCACTATACAATTTATAATTTATCCAATCAAATTAGGTTGGAACACTAATTTATTCAATAACATGTTGCTTTACCAAATATATATAAAAAAATAATAAAAATCTAATCTTGACACGTATTTTCTTTTTTCATGATATTCAACCGATTGATTAGTTAGTTGTTAGAATACTACGCCTTGTTTAATAATATTTCATTTTCAACATTGCTTCTGTTATGAATGTGAGAAACGCTATCTACTTCTATCTTTTATGTCTTTAGTGCTGCCGTACGCTTAGAATTAAAGAAAGGCGAAAATGACATTAAATTTCATCACTTAGGACCTATGAGAGGCTAATGTGAGAGAGAGAGAGAGAGAGAGAGAGAGAGAGAAAGAACGGCAGCTGTGGTTATTAGCAACTAGGGTTTCCGGGCGGGAATTCCTTCCCGCCCGTTCTCAGGAATTTTTTTCGTTTTCCCGTTCCCGAATCCCGAGAAAATTTGGTCGGGAAAAAGTTTAATAAATTATTTTTTATTAAATCATAAACCATATTTTAATATTTTTTATAGATTGCCGTCACAATGAGTAAAGAGAATAAAGAGTGTTGGGAATATTTTAGAAAAGATAAAGATAACGAATCAGCTCGTTGCCAGATATGCTCCAAAACTTTGCAATGCAAAGCATCATCAACCAGCGGTCTACATAGGCACCCAGTATACATTCATGGAATGAAAAGGGAAAAACAGTCCGAATTGAATAATGATGAGCCAATGCATTCATCTTCTAAGAGACAAACGACAATTTTACATTATATCAAGGGACTGGATTTAGAAGAAACCGTAAGCAAATTAGCATCTTTGGATGGGATATCAGTCAACACCATCACAAAAAGTGAGTTTATTACGGAAAGTTTCACAAGCAAAGGAATGCAGTTGACAAGAAGTCCATCTTCAGTTATGACAATAATACATAATTATTATAGTAAAGTGAAACAACTGTACATCCAGAAATTGGACGTATTCAAATGTGATAATAAAAAAACCGAGTATTTCAATAGACGAGTGGACCAGTTGCAAGAATCGCAGATACATGAATGTTCACGTATACTACAATTAGACCTCTATGAGCCTTGGTTTAATAAGAATGCATGGGAACTGTCCTGCGGAAAAAGTGTTATCCTTGCTTCAGGAAAGGTTAGAAAACTTTCAGTTAAAACTTGAAAGTGATGTGGTTGCAATTACAAGTGACGGTGCAGCTGTTATGGAAAAATTCAGAAAATTATCACCGACTATTCAACAGTACTGCTACAACCATGCACTACATCAACAAAAGTATTTTATGTTAAAAAGTTGAAAGGTGAAGCATCAGTGACTTGTAGCAGTGATAATGAATTCAATACAGATTTTGAATACGATAAAGATAATAACAGTGATTCTGAGTTAGATGGTGTGGCCCAAGCTGATCAGTATGATTTGCGAGATGATCTATCTTCGACAATTAGCAGCGTACGAAGAATTATGAAAATATTTAAATATTCTCCAGTAAAAAATTCTCGTTTGCAGCAAGAAATAACCAAGAGTGAAACGAGGGAACTAGAAGTCATTTTGGACTGTAAAACACGCTGGAACACACTGGATAGAATGATAGAGAGATTTCTAAAGATCGTAAATCCGATTAAGACTGTTTTACGAGAGCTGAAACTCGATCACTTATGGAAAGAAGAGTATTGTGAAATATTGAGAGGTATGTTGAATTTCTTACAACCTGTAAGATTAGCAGTTGAAGCCTTAAGCAATACAGAAGGTAATATTCTCACAAGTGAAGGAATTTTTAAGTTCCTGTTCAGTAATTTAGAAAAACAGAATTCTTCAATAAGCCAAATGCTTTTAAAGGAAATAAAATTTGAATTGGTTAAACGTAGAAATAGAGATCTTGTGTCTCTCACAAAGTACTTGAGCAACGTTAGTTGTTTATGTGAATGAAATTGCACGATTAGCGAAGTCATTAATGGAAAGACTTTTTAAAGGAACATTTACAGCAGAAGTTCCAGTAAAAGAAATAAAGGATATCCTTACAGAGAGTTCTGACATTAAATCAGAATCTGATCTGAAGAGTGAATTGACTAAAGCAATATCAATTTCGACATCAAAGTCTAGACAAAATATTTGCTCTTCTAAGGAAGGAAATGAGCTTATATGAAGCAACGCATTTTCTCACTCCCAACTTGAAGATGCTTTTAGACGCACTCTTAACAATTCGACCAACGTCTACAGAAAATGAAAGAAATTTTTCCACATTAAGTATATTTGTTACAAAGCGAAGATCACGATTGTCTGATCGGGCAATTAATGGTCTGTGTTTCTTAAAGTTTCATTTTAAAAATTTCGAATAAAAACTATTTGAAGTATTTTTTAATTTTCAAACGAATAATATTTGCATTTGTTTTCTATTAATTTAATTTAATAAATAAAATATTTAAATGAGATTGGGAATGTTAATACATTGTGTGATATATGTAAAAACTCACTGTATACTATAAGGTTTGGTTAAATAAAGTTTGCATTAATTACATTGTTTATATTTTGAGAAAACCCGAAATATAACAGAAACCTAGCCAAAATGATACCGTAGTGACCCCTGTTTAGCGCTCAGGGCAAGAGATGCACTAGTCATGAAATTCCGGTCACCCTCCATTTAGGAAATTTTATTTACTCATTTTTTGCTTCAACCTTTTACATATAGGAGTGTCTCGAAACCTCTGAAAGACTGCGCTGGGGCCACGAACCCCGGTTGCCCCACCTTCTCTACGGCTTTTCTGTTTATTAACATGTTATAGCCATTATTACAGATAATCAACGAAAATTAAATAAAAAATATTATTTCGGGAATTCTCGGGAAATACGATTTCCCGTTCTCGATCCCCGAAGGTTACAAAATGTCGGGAATTTGGAAACACTATTAGCAACTATAAATGCTTCAATGGCCTCTTCTTGCTGCATATTGTAAATTATTCTTTTAACGATCGTGAAATAAGGATCTTAGATGATATTTATAAAAGATTGCTAATTCTGTTACATCTTAAAGTAAAATTTAGGAAGCAGCCATAAATGAAACTTCTGTTGGTATCTATGACACAATGAACATTTTGGAACCATTTTCAGTAATTAGAGTGACGTAGTCCAACTTTCGGTTGTGTCATATATAAGTGCGCAGAAGGTTGAGGTGTGTGCATTGAAGGCATTGATATTGAATAAGATAAAAAAGTAAAAGTCTACTAGATAATAAATGGTCGATAAAGTAGCAGTTGTGCCACTGATTAAGAATGAGCAACTGTGGAAATTTTTCAAGGCCAATTACTTAACTTTGGACGAATCACAGACCTCGCAAAAATATTCCCCCACCCATGAGCGTCGTGTTTTATGTACATATTGCACCTGTTTAGCAATTTTCCGAGATTTCATGGAGGAAGTATTTGCACGTGTTCATTGCATGAAAAAATTCTTAATACGATTAATGCAACAGCGACTCACAAACATGCAGTAGTTTAATCTTTCGCATACCACTTGACTGAATTTTAATATCATTTTTTCATCATAAGCTAGTAATGATTTATGAAAATGAAAACTTTTGGTTGGAGTACAGGAAAAAACGATCATTTTTCTTACTTACGAAGCCAATTTTGCGTAGAACTAAATTTTCAGAAGGAAAAACAGATAATCATAAAAGAAAAATCATCAAAACTTCGTTTTGATGATTTTTCTTTTATGATAATCGAATCCTTTTATTTTTCCCCCTTAAAAGAACCCTTTAATTCCTCCATGACTATTTTTATTTCGTAATCCTCGTATTCGTATTTCTATGTGCGGATATAATAATATTACAGTGTGTCTTTAAGCAAATAAGTCATGACCTGTTTAGCATCGCTTCAAGCTGCTTCATAGACCTGTTTAATAACCTTATTGATGACTTAGCGCTCATAATCAATAAAGCTGAAGACAACAGCTAAATGGCAAAGTTAACGTAATTAATGTTCCCAATAGCAATTTCAGTTTTAGTCCTAATTTATTCTTTCTGTCTGATACTCTGAAAGAATAATAAATTGGTGAACATATTATCTAATTTTCCATCGTTTTAAACAGTACTGCACCAACTTGATTATTCTTTAATTAAAAATCTTATCAGATAAAAAGCTGAAATTATTAGAATGACAAAAGAGAATATTGAAATATGCTAATATTATAACTGTCATATAAGGAGAATTGAATAGTAGAAATGAATCACGTGACAAAGGTTTTGTGTTGTTTGGACGTGTGTCACTCTTAAGTAATAAACTTCTATTCACTCAGTTCAATGAAAACGAATGTTTAATTAATTTAAAAAAGAAGAAAAGACTGAAATCGAGACTTCAAATAGCTATTGATTATTCATCAGTGATTAAAATGAGATTAGCAACGAATAGAAATTCGGATGCTTCGTCGCATAGTAGGCAAAACTGTAGGAGAACATTCATACAATTAACCTGTATATTATATCATACACAGTCTCTGTACTGTAATTATAACTAAATAGAAGTAAACCAATCCCATCCAGCTAATATTTAAATCTTCCCATGTTACGCATTAAGAATCATTTAAGTTAGATTAAGGGGATCTAACTAACTTAGATTAATCTACCTTCGTCAGAAAATATAGCCGTTTGGCTTTTCATCAAGCATTTAAGTTATCATTATTATTTTGATAGTTCGAAAGCTGTTTGTATAATTAATCATGTTGATTGAATTGTATAATCTGATATTCAATAGATGGCAGTAAGGAACACTCTATAGAATTGATTCCTAGTATAAAATCAGCAGCATATTCATAGAATGAATTTTGATTGTAGTGCAGAGAACACACATATAAACATCAACTATCGAACTACCCTGCATTCGGACTGCTAACAAATTTCTTGAAGCGCTGAAATTTCTAACCACTGGAAAGCAGTTCTGTTGTTGTTTGTCTCTAGCTTATAAACTATGATTTCAACAGATATTATCATCGCATTATGCTTGTACGAAAACTCAAGGCACTCTTCCAGGATTCACTCCTGTTCTGTTCCACCTTTCATAGATATTTTTGTCGGATAATTATATGGATCAGTGATTTTTCGCACGTTATCATTTCTGTTTACCACAAAAGAGTGGTAAGGACAACCTGCATTATGAATAATAAATGAAATAGAATACCAACAGCTTTTAAGTTTCAAAATTTTAAGATTTACTTATTTTAAGTGACAATACGCTCATTCATAACGCATATAAAGGATAAATGATAAACAATATATTAAGAATTAAAGAACATATGGAGACAATTGGTTAAAGACAAAATTCAGGAATGTGTGGATAGGAATGGGATACTGTATGGGGGTTGGGTTTTGTAAAGTGTAGGAGACATGGTTCAGGAACTCACTTTTTATAATGAAGTGACAACTGAGTTGGATAAAGGTCATGGCTACACGGTAAATACTGTTGGACTTCTCAAAGGGGTTGACAGAATATCGCATGGAATTTTGATACATAAATTACAGCAAATGGGTATGGACATGAACCTGGTGATGAGAAGATATTGGTTGTTGAAAAAGATGCCACATAGTAGTTTATTCAATAGCAGAGTCCTGTAGAATTCCTGTGACTAGTGACGTGGCATAGGGTTCTGCACTTGAGTCACTGCTATTTAATTTGTACGTTAATGATATAACACATGATTCTGAGAGGAAATATTCAGTTGTTTGCATAAGATGCAAAATTATGTGGAGCAATAGTCAATAAAAATGATGTTGACATTTTACAGGATGATTTTAATAGACTCAGTATGGGCAAAAGGAAAACGGGTTTCAATTTAATGTGGCAAAGTGTAAGGTCATGCGTGCGCTTTGGAAAAGATCCCATGAAATGATTATCACCTGTGTACCATATTTATGAAAACTGCACTCCAGGAAATTAATGAAGCCATGGATTTAGGGGTAATGGTGGATAAGAAGTTGAAGTTCATAGGGAATATTGCAAAAGTGGCTAAAAAAAGCACTTAGGATTACCTGGTTATTGGCAGAAATAATCGGATTTATAAGGCTTCATATAGGGATTACTGCGCACAGATCTGGTCGCCATGGTTTTTCTTGGAGGTGTGAACAAAGTGGAGCGTATTCAGAGGCAAGTGACTGACCTGGTGGCAAATCTCTGCGATGCTATATGAGGAGAGATTGAAGGTTTGCGGGTTACAGAGGCTGGCTGATCGGCGGGCAAGGGAAGATATGATAGAGACATACAAGTTACTTAGGGGGTTTATAGGACTGATGTGGAGGAAATATTTCAGTACATGAATAAAAGGAGGAAAACTAGAAGTCATCCATGGAAATTGAGTAAGAATGTCGCAAGGGAGTGAACTGTATTTTTTGCTTGGAGAGTGGTGAATAAGTGGAATAGATTGAAAAAGTAGTTATGTAGCCTTTGTCGGTGAATGATTTTAAGGCAAAGTACGACAGGTATTGTATAGGTATTGAGGATTAATGTTCGTGGAATGGACCTTAGTGAGACTACGGACTCCATGTTGGTGTCCATATGTAATATTTTTAACCTGGAAATACATCCAACTAGTAAAACCAATTTATTTATCCATATATTCCTAAACAATTGGAGTTGTAAAAGTAACTTAAATTGCAACTGCTTGGAGATGCTATAGCATATATCCTTCCTTCCTGATTTATGGCGTAGACCCACATTTACCGTTTAAGCGTTCGAAACCAAATCCAACGGAATAGGGAGGTTAATCTTTATTCCTATAATGCTCTATGTCTGTATATTGCATGTGTTCTTCTGGCAAGTCTGCTTGTTTTGAGGGACGTAAAACCCAAGTTTTCGGAGGGGGGGGGAACCTCTACCTCTGTATGAGACCGGCTATCATACCATCTGATCGAAAACACCTGATAAAGGTTCCTCGCTCCATGGACGGGATTCAAATTCTAGTTTTTCCAACCAAAGGGTTCATCTAAACCAACTGAGGTACGGAGCCACAATAACGTATTCTGGAATAAAAATTGCAAGCAGCCTCAGCTGGAAATAACATCTTAAAAATATGCAACGTAGAAAGATTTATGCAATAGTTTTCTTTTTTAAAAAAATGTTAACTGTAACTATTAAGAAGTTTATATTCGTCTGGATACAAAGTTTCATGCAGTACTCTAAGTTGTGGCGGAACCTTTAGCTCCTCATTGATATCTAATTTCTCTACAAAATATGCTAATACGCATTCTATCAATAAAACTAAAATCATCTTACCATTTAAACAATTACATGATACAATTGTTTTTAAAATCTGATAATCAATATACAAACATTAAACAAAACTTACTTTTGCAGAAAAGTGGGCAAGAAATCCATCCATCGAATTCTCCGTCGAGACAGTTTGAGTCCCATTATTAGGTGTTTTAAGCAATTAATGCAGCCGGTTTACCACACTCCTCTGCTGCATCATCTAAGGGCGAATAGTTTATGTCTGTAGATACACTATTTGATCGAAAATATCCGGATGCCTGTTCATCTCAACTTTCATTAATTTCAGACATTAATATGGTGTTGGCCCACCCTTTGCTGCTGTAACAGCCTTCAATCTTTTGAGGCTTTCCTCCAGATTTTGGTACGTTTCTGGTAATTCCCTTTCATTGGTTCAAAAGAACATTAACGAAGGCAGCCACGAATGTCTAGCGTTTCGGCTCAATGCACTTCATCCCACAGGTGTTCGATAAGATTAAAGTCAGGACTCTGTGTAAACCAGTCAAGTTCTTCAACACCAACATCATCAAACTATTTCTGCACATACCTCGCTTGTGGACGGGAAGGGGGGGTGCTTTGTCGTGTTGATACAGAAAAGTGCCTTCGCCGAACTGTTGCTGTAACTTTGGAAGCCCACAATTGTGTACCCAATTCTAAATTATTCTGTGCTTGAATATCATTATAGGCCGCAGCGTTCAGATTATCCGTAACTGGAAGTAGGGAGCCATGCCCGAACCACGAAAAATAGCCCCAGCCATGATGCCTCCTCCACCAAACTTCACAGTTGGTATAACATAGTTCGTCGTCCTCTTGCCTTCCGTCAAACACAGACATGTCTGTCGGACTTCCAGATGGCGAAGTGTGATTCATTACTCCAGAGAACGCGTTTCTATTTCTCCAGAATCTAATGGCGGCAAGCTTTACACCACTCGACCGTTTGCTGTTGCCCTTGCTAATGTTAGGCTTGTGTGCATGGCTGTGCGTTCATAGAAACCTATGTTCTTCTGCCGGGGATAGACGATTTTTCGTTTCACGCAATTGACCACCAGGCAGTCCCATGCTGTGATTTTATGTAACTTACCAGGTCGTGATTGCTACATAATCAATAAAGTACTGTGTCAAATACTGCATGTTTTTAGAGTATATAATCTTCAAAAAATAAGTTAAATTAAATAAATAAGTATTCCTACCATTGACTTCCTCAAGTTAGGACTAAAAGAGTGATGCCTACTCCATTTCTGATTACCACAATGAGTGAGTTTCTAGCTGATGTGGATAGACGAAAGTTAACACAAAACATCCACTATCATCATTTGATGTTCCTAATTCTAAGTAGCATTATGGTTTCAATATCGTGAGTTTTGCGGTTGATTTTTTTGGGAGGAGGGGGGGGGAGTTGCTGAAAAATGAGAAAGATAATCACTCTTTGTCCTGTCGACAATAATCTATTAATCCATGCATTTTTAATATTTTGTTTAACGTATAATTATTACATTTATGAATGGTAAAAAAAAATGCACGACAAAACTAACCTTTATGATAGCCAACGAACTTCAGTTCAGTACTTTGATAACGGCTGATGGCTGAATGTTATGCACTATGTGAGATTATTCATATTGTAAGATTTTAGGGAGTGTAATTCATTTCACAATAGCCCAAACATACGGTATGGCTCAAGGAAAAAAAAAAAAAAAACAGTACTGAATTTCGACTCCTACACGCGCTGTGAGATATGCCGTTCGAGTGCATGCACATTAATCGAAGAGCACGTGTAAAGTCTACACCATTACATTTAGATATAGCAATGGCGGTGACGTTGTAAGAAAAGACGTTTATTGTTGAGCATTATTTTCGTTCATGGAGAGTTTGTAGAGCAAATAGTTCAAGCCTACAACACGTTTGTGAGCAGTTTGTTCGTCACTTCCATAAGTTTGGGCTAAGTAATGGTGCCATCATTGCCTTAATCGAGAGGTTCCGACGTAGCGGAAGTATTCTGCCGCAATGCAAAAGTTATTCGAGGGACATCACGAACGAACTGTTAACACAAATGAGAATCGTGGGCGTGTGCTGGAGCAAGTGTTACAGTCTCCGAAAAGGAATAGGTGACCACCATGATCCGCCTTCAACCTTGATAAACTAAGGGATAAAATTACACGATATGTCTAGCAGATGTCCCAACCCCCTTTTTTTTTTAAAGATGACAGAGAACCTTCGCATGCGTTACGAAACCTGTTTTGAAAGACAAGGTGCCCATTTCGAGCACGTAATCTACCGTCGTTAATGCTTTATTCGACCAAGATCCACCGACAATTGTAGATATATATATATCATCATATGTAAACATACATATTTGTTAATAAACCTGTTTTCTCCATAACATATATCGTTGTAGTTATGCAATACTGTTTTTTGTTTGTTTTTTGCGCCTTTAATACGACTGTATTATAGTCGTATATTCTAGTAAATTTAAATTTGTCTCTTTTGTTTTGCGATTAACTCTCTATTAATTTTGTACTTTCTACTTGAACTAAGATATCACTACTGATCATCTATGTTTTAACCCTATTTTCTATAAGAACCTTGAACTGAATAACAACTTCGAAAACCGAGCGATAAAGCAATATACTGATTTGCTATGCTTTGTATTATTGTTTAGAACAGGTTAACGATAAGTTTGCGCTTTACTGATTTTTTTTTTTTTTTTTTTTTTTTTTTTGAGAATAGAGCAAAATAAATTTATTTCATCTTCTCCTTTCAGACATTTTTATGAAGTACATGATGTCATGTTATTTATTTTATTTTATTTTATTTTTTGATCTCTGGAATTTTTCAAATTTCTTTGGCATTATTCTAAAAGCAATCCTCCCACCCACCCCTCCCCGAAAAAAAAAAAAAAAAAAACCTGTGATCACAATCTTTTAAAAATTGCATACTTTCTGGAGCTAATATAAACCCCCAGTACTTGAAGTCCAAAAATATATTTTCTACAGAAAACAAGCACACCAATTACTTCCCAAATCCTATCAAATGTAAATTAACAACTGCAGAATGTTCTAAAGCACGGTACGTTTGACTCTCTAGAGTTTAGATTGAGACTTTGTGGTTTTTTTCTGTCTAATCTTTGCACTACTATTTCGTCAAGCTATACTGCCACAGTTCTTGAGATATGATGTGCATTATCTTGTTGATATTAAACTGCTATTATTTAGACAACACAGAATTGCCTGAATATTTGGATTAGGATTTAGATCCTGGTCCAAATCAGAAGATGCATCCCAACACCATCATCACCAGACTGTACGAAGTCTCATTGGTCATTTATTGCTGTATGCTACTTCTTTTCAACAGTATACTGCCCAATCACTGTGAACTCTCATGCCTGACATGAGAAAAATACTTCCCATTTCAGTTGTTTCTTCTATCCATTTCGGTTAATAATGTTATCTGACTTTCTATTTTTCGAATTTCTTTTTGCCGTCTGTTTTTCATCATTAAATTGCGGCATCCTTAATCTTAGATATTCTTGTACTAGCAAATGTATATAAGTTGATGATTAATATGGCTATATTGTAGTTCGGTGGATCTATCTGCCACGTTGTTTGTTGCTAATGCGCACTATTCCATAAATATGATTAAGAAAATTACAATTAATGGAACTATGATTACAGAAACAGAAACATTACAGCGATCATAATGCATGGGAGGGACTCGATAATGTTTGCAAGTGCGCACACACGCACACACATGGTTAGTTTAATACAGATACTCATTCAACCAGCATAGCCTACGAAAATAAGTGCGATACATCGGAGAATAGATGCCTTGAGGTTCAGAAATACTCAGTAGGTATTCTACATCTTGCGGACATGATGAATTCCCACACTTCCATCAGATTTACTGGTCAAAATCCTCTCTTCAATAATATATTATCCCCATATTTCCAGTATACTTAATCGAATTATGATCTAGTCACTAATAGCAAAGAAAGAAATTAAAATTATCACGTTACTCTAACCGTTCCTAAATGGCATGTGCCCTGTGACATGCTTGCCAAAAGGTGAACTTATACATGAGTGTACTTGATGGACAACAAAGTTCGGCAGTTCATATCACTCAGTCATTGGTCTGTTATTATAAAGAAGGCTAAAGTGAGTGCCAGGGAAACATTTCCGAAACAAAAATTCCTCCATTTTACATTGTTTTGAATAAGCATGATGAGGGGTGTGGCTTCTTGTTGCTCTCACTATACTCATGTCCTTCCGTCAGTAAGACACTTAGCTATTTGCGTCTGTTATGGTATACCGGTATAAACTCACATACATCTTACCCGATTACACTTGCAGTTGTCATTTTTTTTTCTACTCTTGGTCATTTCTCCAAATCTAAACATATCTATCAGAATTCATGATCTTTTTCGGTCTTTCGTCTTCTTCTATAACTACATGATCGACGTTTTCTATTTATGACACTTTTCTTGTGTATCTAAGACACTAGAGCACTTGGCGTTTCTGACAGCAGTTTCAGAGGTACTCTTACCAACCTCCTTCCAGCATAACACCAATTCAAAGTTAATTCGGTCAGAACTTTTATCCATCTCACCCACTTGAACAGATAGCTTTTCAGAGATAATTTACTGTTCGTAGCCACATGTTTTTAGTAGATTACATTTACCATGGTTTTTCATATTTTTCCAACTACGTAAATCGTAGCCTTCGTGGGAGTCAAAACTATCACTTACCCCTTTAAAAATAAAGAATGCTGGTGGTGAAGTCAATTAGATTCTATTGTAATGGAAACGTGAATATATATATATATATATATATATATATATATATATGTGTGTGTGTGTTAAAGATACCAAGCAATTTTATAAGCTAGGTTTTTTAATCCTTTTTCCCAGGTAAGCAAACAGACAAGTAAGTCAAGTTTGCGACTGCACGTAGTGCAACACTAGGCAACTCGTTGTAAAGGTGGAGTAAGCGCTGATCACTTTCCTTAGAATTTTCCCTAATGCAAAGCACATTTCCTTGCGGAGATGTATGATGTTATGCATTAAGGTAATGGTCACTACCCATACCGGTTTCGACCTTTATTGAGGTCTCATCAGTAGGAGCCAGACCTAAAAAATGACAATGGTGAAGTAATACAAGAGCTGATAAATTTACCTAAACAAGTTTTCTTTTCTACATCTTACTCTCATCCTGAGATTTTTATTTAATGAGGTCAAAGCACCTTATGGAAACTTGTTTAGGTAAATTTATAAGCTCTGTATTACTTCACCCTTGGCATTTTTTAGGTCTGGCTCCCACTGATGAGACCTCAATAAAGGTCGAAACCGGTCTGGGTAGTGACCATTACCTTAATGCATAACATCATACATCTCCGCAAGGAAATGTGCTTTGCATTAAGGAAAATTCTAAGGAAAGTGATCAGCGCTTACTCCACCTTTACAACGAGTTGCCTAGTGTTGCACTACGTGCAGCCGCAAACTTGACTTACTTGTCTGTTTGTTTACCTGGGAAAAAGGATTAAAAAACCTAGCTTATAAAATTGCTTGTTATCTTTAACATAATATATACCCAAGGAAAAAAACCTTCTGCACACACACACACACACACACACACACACACACACACACATATATATGTGTGTGTGTGTATGTATACAGTATGTACATCAATAATTTCTAGATTGTAACTGAAAATAAATAAACCATCATGTATTACTGAAATAGAGAGCCAAAGTCTTATTTATCATACATCTCCTCTAGGAGATGTGCTTTACATTATTGAAAATACAAAGGAAAGTTATCTGGAGCTTACTCCACCTTTACTACGAGTTGCCCATAAGGTTGCTTTTGCTTACATCCGTCGAAACTTTTAGTTCTATATATTCGGCACGAAACTCTTGTATTTTCTATATTCGGCTATGAAATAATTTTAGATTCAAAATCCACTTAATTTGTACCATCATGTATTATATTTGCAGTGTTTTTTCTTTATGTTTTACTGCTTGTTTGTCGAAGTCTGGAGAGTCATTTTGCTTGTTATCGTAGAATTTATGCCGATAAGAAAAAAACTAAAACGGTTCAAACGACTCTTGATAACTTCTTTTGATAAAAAAATTGGAGTAAATAATGTAGGTACAAGTATTTATTAAACATATATATTTATATATATACATATTATTTATATATTTACATATATATATATATATATATATATATGTAAAAAGTTTTTTACCTTGGGTATAATATATGTTAAAGATACCAAGTTATTTTAAATATAAATAAATCTGGTTTTTTACTCCATTTTCCAAGTAAGCAAACAGTCAAGTCAGTCAAGTTTGCGCCTGCAAGTGTTACAAGGCTAGCTGACCCTGCACGTAGTGCAAGTCCAAGGTAACTCGTGGTAAAGGTAGAATAAGCTCTGATCACTATTCTTAATATTTACCCTTAATGCAAAGCACATCTCCTGGAGGAGATGTATGATGCTACGCATTAAAGGCAAGGGGCCACTACCCAGACCGGTTTCGACCTTTATTGAGGTCTCATCAGTGGGAGCCAGGCTAAGAAATACTAAGTTTTAAGTAATACAGAACTTATAAATTTTTTTTTTTCAACACAAGTTACGATAAGGTGCTTTGACCTTATTAAATAAAATTCTCAGGATGAGAGATAGATTTAGAAAGTTTTTTACCTTGGGTATAATATATGTTAAAGATACCAAGTTAACATATATTATACCCATATATTATATCTTTAGCATATATTATACCCAAGGTAAAAAACTTTCTACATCTATCTCTCATCCTGAGATTTTTATTTAATAAGGTCAAAGCACCTTATGGTAACTTGTGTTGGTAAAATATTTATAAGCTCTGTATTACTTAAAACTTAGTATTTCTTAGCCTGGCTCCCACTGATGAGACCTCAATAAAGGTCGAAACCGATCTGGGTAGTGGTCCCTTGCCTTTAATACATAGCATCATACATCTCCTCTAGGAAATGTGCTTTGCATTAAGGGTAAATATTAAGAATAGTGATCAGAGCTTATCCACCTTTTACCATGAGTTGCCTTGGTCTTGCACTACGTGTGGGATCCCCTGGACTTGCAATATTTGCAGGCGCAAACTTGACTGTTTGCTTACTTGGGAAATGAAGTAAAACCAGGTTTGAAATAGCTTGGTATCTTTAACACACACACACACACACACACACACACACACACACACACACACACACACACACACACACACACACACACACACACACACACACACACACATATATACACAGAGAGAGAGAGAGAGGAAAAAATAAATCTGTAAAGTATTTAAAGTGAAAAATATTGGATTTCAAAATACTTGAATACTCCGTTACTTATCTCTTGGGCTGAACATATATACTAAATGTACTTTAAGCGGCAGTTACCAGTTTCCAAAATTATTATAAGTTCTCTTTAGCAGCTACTTACCAACACAGCAATGTGCATAACAGTGAGAAACTGTAGAATAGATTTTTAAATCGGAATCAGGTTAAATGAATGACTTGCGATCTCAGTAGATAGAACGCATACGTAAACGTAGATACAAGCCTGAATTTCGGTGTGAACTAATTAAATTTTATTTCCAACCACTTGTAAGCTACGAGGGTGGCCTGAAAAGTTCTTGGACTAAAAATTGAAAAAACGAATTTATAATTTCAAAATTATTTCTATTTTTCAACATAATCCTCCCTTAAAAGTAATACATTTATTTCAGCGATGCTCCAGCGCCATTATCCCGTCCCTGTTGTGGTTCTCAGTAAGATCTGCAAAATACCCCTCTACAGCTGCTTGATTCGAAGAATAAACGCTGACCAGCGAGGAGGAAATTTAGTTTTGGGAGAACAGAAGTCAGAGGAGCCAAATTTGGGGAATAGGGTGGATGTTCCAATAATTCATAGTGCAGATCCCTTAATTTTCCCATTCCCAAAACACCTTTGTGGGCAGGAGCATTGTCCTGACGAAAGATGATTTTTTCTTCTGCAAGCCGGGTCTTTTCTCACGAATTTTTTCGTGTAGTCTGATGAAAAGATCTGAATAATATTCTCCGGTTATTGTTTTCTCCTTTTCAAGATGATTAATAAACAAAATGCCTTTAGCATCAAAAAATACCGATGCCATGAACTTTCCTGCTGATGTAACCGACTTTGTCTTCTTTGCCCTGAACAACGTTAAACCTTCTTTTACAAAGAATTTTATAACTGCACAATACTTAATTTTATCGATTTCAAGGGATACAGACAGCACTTTTGCTTCAGACAGTTGTATAAAACAAACCACTTGATAGAATGACTTGCAACTGACTTCTGTCCACTGTTTTGACTGCTGTTTGGATTCTAGTGTGTAATGGTGAATCCAAATCTCATCCATAGTAATAACACTCGACGCAGAAAATCAGTTTTATTCTTGTTAAAACGCTCCAAGCACTGTTCAGAGATTTTCATGCGAGTGTATTTTGGGTCTTCTGTGAGCAAGCATGGCACCCATCTTGCGCAAAGATTTTTTCATTTGCAATTCTTCATGCAAAATATATCCTACACGTTCTTTTGAAATGTCTGTAGTCTCAGCAATTTCACGCACTTTGACTCGCCGGTCATCCAAAAAAAATATATCGTGCACTTGATCAATGATTTCTGGTATTGTTACAGTTTTTGGACGTCCTTCACGTGGATCATCTTCAAGGAGTACGGTGACTTTTAAACTCGGCAGCCCATTTCTTAATTGTCGAAAACAAAGGAGAAGAGTGCCTATAAACTTTGATGAACTTCGAAAGAATTTTTTTTTTGCCATTAAACCTTCTTTTACAAAGAATTTTATATCCGCACGATACTCAATTTCATCCATTTCAAGGGATACAGACAACACTTTTGCTTCAGACAGCTTTATAAAACAAACTACTTAATAGAATGATTTGCAATTTCGCATGGATAATGCTAATGACAGATGTACCAACTTAGGGGAAAAAAATCGTGCCGATAGTGTTGCCATCTATGGCAGAGGTCGAGAACTTTTCAGACAACCCTCGTCTAATGCTGTCTTTTATCCCTATGCGATAAGCAGGATTTAACTGTTGCTGTTCGCTCGACACTTTGGGAAGAAAAATTTATAGCCTGTAGCTTTCATCAGTTTATATTTTTGTTTTTCCCGAGAAGTTATTTTATTTTTAATTCACTTGAAAATACCCTGAATAATGAACACTGATTTTAACTAAATATTTCAAACTCCGACTTTAAACGTGCATTTCACTACTTTAAAAAAAAATAAAAAATAAAAATAAATAAATAAACTAACAATGAAATAAAAAGTAATTAATAATAATAATTCGCAATACTATTCTGTCAATTTTCAAATTATTTAAATATTTATTTAATTGGCTGATTCGGTATAAGTCTATCAGAAACGAACAGTATGAAAGTCGTTCGTTTCTGTGAAAGAAGGAATCGTATGAGTCGTGTCGCCATCTTTCGGCAAACGATAGAACATTTTATTTATTTATGTATTTTCTTTTATTATATTTTTCATCTCAGTAATAATTACAGACGAATATACTATTCAGTACTTTGGTAGCCATTTGTGTGAATACTGAGCCCATGGATACTCCTCAGATAAATTAAACAGTTACTTGATTCTTCTATGATGGTAAAATAATGAAAAAATGATAATATTTGGAAAGTTCATTTGAACGGATTGGGGAAAAAAAAAAAAAAAAACAATAGAACCTACTCCCAAGTATAGGTGATCGTGGATTTTCATCCCTGGTATGAAATTCAATTTGATTATTGAAGGCTAAATGTGACTAGTATTGTGTTTGGAAGCTTAGAACACAGTTCTCAGTTTATCTAACGTTTAGCTCATCCGCATTGTGTGGTATAAGTGCATAAAACTTTCTTAGTAGAAATACCCTAATCTCAAAATACAATCTTCAGTCATTCCCTTCCGTTACCGTTGTTATACAATTTCTCAACCAAGATGATTTAAGCCAATAACTGGTATTGAAGAGAACCTTTTAAGCGACAGATTATATTCTTCATCTGATGAATCAATTCAGCATCTAAAAAGTTACACCCTGAAGGAACTTGAACTGTGTTAGATGTGTTCTTTTTATTCTCCAAGTGGACAATCGTTATATTTAGAACAAAAAAAAAAAAGCAAAAATTGTAAGTTGTTATACACGGATAACTCTGTATCCATTGTATGTTTCATCATTCGTTTACATATAACTTGGTATCTTTAACTTATATATAGAAGATATTTTACCTTGGATATAATAAATGTTAAAAATACCAAGCTATTTTAAACCTGGTTTTACTCCATTTCCCAAGTAAGCAAACAGACAAACAAGTCAAGTTCGCGCCTCCGCGTATTGGAAGTCTAGCTGACCCTCAAAGTAGTTGAATATATATATATATATATATATATATATATATATATATATTCAACACACACACACACACACACACACACATATATATATATATATATATATATATATGTGTGTGTGTGTTGAAAATACCAAGCAATTTTAAACCTGGTTTTACTCCATTTCCCAAGTAAGCAAACAGACAAATAAGTCAAGTTTGCGCTTGCAAGTGATGCAAGTTTAGCTGATCCTACAGGTAGTGCAAGACCAAGGCAACTCGTGGTAAAGGTGGATAAGCTCTGATCACTAATCTTAATATTTACCCTTAATGCCAAAACACATCTCCAAGAAGGGGATGCATGATGTTTTGTATTAAAGGCAAGGGGCCACTACCCAGACTGGTTTCGACCTTTATTGAGGTCTCGTCAGTGGGAGCTAGGCTAGAAATACCAAGATTTAGTAATACAGAGCTCATAAGTATTTTACCAGAACAAGTTGCCATAAGGTGTTTTAACCTTATTAAATATATATGGGCTAGTTATCTCTGATTGGCTACCGATGGAGATTGAACTGCCCACTCGGTCTCTGATATAAAGGGAATAAAAGGCGTTAGCTGATTTTTTATATATATATATATAACTCAAAAAATGTGTAACTCAAAACGTTTTGTTACCTACAGAATCATTACTGCAGAATGCTAAATAATATGCATGCCTTTCGGGATACGTAAGATCTCCAAGCGATAATCAGTTTCCCCTCCAAGTATTCTTTATCGGTTAGCTGAAGGCGTTAGTTGTTTCTATCGCACCAACAATTCTGATCTTCAGTTCATCCAGGGAGTTCACAGGGGGTCTGATAAACAATGTCCTTCAGGTATCCCCCCCACAAGAAAAATTCAAGTGGCGTAATATCGAGTGAGGGTGAAAACCACGGAATCGGTCCACCACACCCAACCCAGCCCCAAGGAAATTTCAAGAAATTCTTGGATAATAAGGGCCCAATGTCGTGGCGCTTCATCTTGCTGGAACACCACATTTGGCTGATGATCTTTCTACTGAGGTAACGATAGAGCTGTAGTTGAGATAGTTCACCACTGTCAGTATTTTGAGGTCAGCAAAAAAAAGCAGCCCCAAAACAGAACACGACAAAGCACACCAGACATTCACCATCAGACTCGCTTTTGAATACTTGAATGGTTTGAGGATTTTCTGATGCTCATATTCTGCCGCTATTATGATTTGCCCTTCTTGATACGAAAAACGTAGCTTTAGCACTAAATATCTATCTTCGAAGGTAAATTTCACCTTTTTGACTTTTAAAACTGTCTTCAGCAAATTGAAAACGGCAGGGTTTATCGTTCGGCTGTAAAGCTTGTACAATCTATAGTTTGTAGACACGAAGTTGAAGGCGATTATGAACAACCCTCCAAACATTCGTTCGTGATATACCTAACTGCAAAGAAGCTCGTCTAGTAGATTTTTGTGGACTTCGATAAAATGCTTCCTGGAATCGATCAATCTTCCATCGAAGTGCTTGGTCTATCCGCTCCTTTTTGGTGCTGAACACTACCAGCCTTGAAATTGCTTTAACGAACCTCAGATAGCATTATACGAGTATCCAGGTAGATTTTTTCCATTCTGAGTTCTGTAACAGCCTTGTTTCATAAAACCAAAGGACGTACATTACTTTCTCTTGAACAGTCACCATTTTGAATAATGACATCATATTATCTCCCAGACATTGATGTCTGGGATATAATATGATATACGGCATTGTTAAATAAAACTTTTTTAGTTACACTTTCATATTCTATAAGCAGTTTTATTTTGGAGTTTCCAGTTTGAAAATTATAGGCAACAGAAACCCCAACAATAATTTAGAATTTTGCGTGGCATATTCCGGTAATTGGACCACATTTTTTTTATAATTAAAGACCCGACAAGTTTCATAAGTTGTTTGACTTACATCTTCAGGGGTAAAAAGTAACTGAACGTTAAAACAACAGAAAAGAGATTAACAGTTCATACTATGCAGTTGCAGCCATCTAACTATTCATAAAATTAAAAATCAGAATGCAGATTCAAAGCAGTGCTGGGTTTAAGCAATGCTGGATGGTGCCATGTTCTGTTGTTCACGTTCATAATGTCCGAGGTCTGACTGAGGTATATTTTTTATTAAAGCTGACCAAACTTGTGGAGAATTGATCCTTGATTTTTATTGCATAGTGTTGATATTTTAAGCATGTTTGCAGCTCTTTAAATTTCCTTATGTAACAGTTTTTTTTTATTTGTTTGTATTCTGCCATAGTACATTGTGGCCGGTGGAAGTGGCATGGAAAGCTAGACCCGATTTTTGTTCTCTTCTGTTTTGTACATCCCTTTGGTATTCGTTCATGTGAATTTCCCCAGATCTTCCTGTCTGTCCTACGTAGCAGATGCCACAAGAACAATAAATTTTGTAAACACCTGGTTTTTTAAAGGATGATGTGGAGGTTTTGAGGGATGTAGAAATCTCGAAATTTTTTCCAGTGGCAGAAAGGCTACTTTGATATTATATTTGTTAAATAATTTAGCCATCTTATCTGTAACATTTTTGATATATGGAAGCGTGATAGCGTTTTTGAAATCTTGTTTCTAAGAAATGCTTATAGGAGGTATGTGGAGGATTTTTTTCATAGTCTTAGTTTCATCACCATTCTTTTGAAAGATCTGTGTTAGATATTCTAATTCTTCGTTTCTCTGTTTTTCTGTGTTGTAAATGTTATACGCTCTGTCCCTTAAAGTTTTTATTATACCTATTTTTTGCGAAGGGTGGTGGTGTAAGGCCTCATTAAGAAATCTTCCTGTGTTGGTGGGTTTTCAATATATTGAGAAACAAAGTTTATTATCCTTTTCATTGACTTCTAATAGAATGTCTAGAAAAGGCAGTTTTCTAAGTTCTGCTTGTTCTAAAGTAAATTTTATATATTGTTATTCAAATTATTTAGGTAATCTTTGAAAGCAATTAGTTCATTTGTTGATCCTGGCCATATCATGAATATATCATCGACATAGCTTAGCCATATTTTTTGGTTTTTGATGATAATTGTTTAAAGCATTATTTTCAACGTTTTCCTTAAATAGGTTAGCTAAAGTGGAGAGAGAGAAGAGTATATAGCCAGTCCTTCTTTTTGTTCCCAAAATTTTGTTCCCAGAAAACCCACCAACACAGGAAGATTTCTTAATGTGGCCTCACACAACCACCCTTTGCAAAAAATAGGTCTAATAAAAACTCTAAGGGAGACAGAGCGTATAACATTTCCAGCACAGAAAAACAGAGAAATGAAGAATTAGCATTTCTAACACAGATCTTTCAAAAGAATGGTGATGAAACTAAGACTATGAAAAAAATCCTCCACACACCCCCTGCAAGCATCTCTCAGAAACAAGATTTCAAAAACGCTATCATGCATCCATATATCAAAAATGTTACAGACAAGATGGCTAAATTACTTAACAAATATAACATAAGTAGCTGTTCTGCTGCTGGAAAAAATTTCGAGATTTCTACATCCCTCAAAACCTCCACATCATCCTTTAAAAAAACCAGGTGTTTACAAAATTTATTGTTCTTGCTGCATCTGCTACGTAGGACAGACAGGAAGATCGGGAAATTCGCATGAACGAATACCAAAGGGATGCACAAAACAGAAGAGAACAAAAATCAGGTCTAGCTTTCCATACCACTTCCACCGGCCACAATGTACTATGGCAGAGTACAAACATGTCGTACATAGAAAAAAAACTGTTACATAAGGAAATTCAAAGAAGTTGTAAATTTGCATAAAATATCACCACAATGTAATAAAAATCAAGGATTAATTCTCCACCAAGTTAGGTCAGCTTTAATAAAAACTATACCTCAGTCATACCTCGGGCATGATGAATTTGTACAACAGAATGTGGCATCATCCAGCATTGTTTAAACCCAGCACTGCTTTGAATCTGCATTCTGATTTTTAATTTTATGAATAGTCAGACATCTACAACTATATTGTATGAACTATTAATCTCTTTTTTGTTGTTTTAACTTTCAATTACCTTTTATCCCTGAAGATGTGAGTCAAATGACTTACGAAACTTGTCAGGTCTTTTATTAATTTATTGTATTTTATATAGCTTATTAAAAAAAAGGTGGTCCAATTACCGGAATATACCATGTGAACTTCTAAACCACAGAACCTCCACTTACTATAATTTAGAATTACCCAGTATATTTCCACCAAGTGAAATGCTCCTAATTACATCAGTTGAATTGCTCAATATTAAGTGATAGTCATACGAATTTAGTATATTACTTTGTAAATCTGAATAGGAGGCATTGCTATCGTCCTCTCTTCCTTACTCTGTGACATACAAGTGTATAGTGTACATACAAGTGTATGGTGTACATACAAGTGTATTGTCTTATTCGGTATCTGATGCTACAGTTAATTCTCACCTACCAGTCACGATCATGGATAGTGATGGCAACAATCCTTTCATCAATTCAGGTGAATGTGTGCATAACAGTGTATTCTCAGTTTCTGATGCTACAGTTAATTGTCACGTGCCAGTCACAATCTTGGGTATGTCATCTGAGTCAACCATTTCTTCTGTAGTTGCTAGGGATGTCAATCCAGATTACTTAACATCTTTATCATCTTGTGTTTCTATGGTATCCCCTCTTGAATCTGATGTCAAGGTAGAAACAAAAGATTGTGCAGCCTATTTCACATCTTCTAATATATCAAATGTTTTGCCTGTATTAATTGACTCGTATGATCGCAGAAGTTTTAATGTAATATATGATGATACATCTGGTTTGACTAATATCCCAAGTTTAAGTGATCATCAAGACTTCACAGTTAGCTACCATCAGTAAAATAGGGAACATACATGATTTATACAGCCATGTCCCAATGTATCTGATAGAAGCATGTGGAGTAGACTGTGTTGTGCAAGTTCTCCTGAAACAAATGAACGGACATTTTTAAATGACTGTAATATATTTTATAATTTTGATCAGACCAAATTGTATAAACTATCTTTTAGAATTCCAATATGTTCTAATGTTTTTTATGGAATAGGAAGTATGGGGGGATTAAGAATGACAAAGTATGAGAATGACAGAAGTGAATATGTGCATGGAATAAATAGTGTAGAAATAGATACACACACATATTGCTGAGTGATATACTAAAGAATGTGAGAGAGGTTCAGGGACAAAAACAAGCATCAGTAGGAGTAAACGATGTCAAGTTAAGAAGAAGCAAAAAGATGTTGTGCTGTATGGGAATTTTATAATTAAGGGTGTGAAGGATGGTAGAGTAATTAAAGCGTGTTATCCAGGGTCAAAGGTTAAGGATATAACTGGGGCTGTGAAATTGCAGAAAGATAGAGTGAGTGAGATTATTGCAGTCATAGGTACGAATGATCTACATAGTGAATGATTTTCTGAGATGGGATTTGAAGGATTTAATGATAGCAATGAATGCAAAGAGTGAGAGTGGAAAGATTATGAGTGTGCTACCATGATTTGATAGTGATGAAATGAACAGAAGAGCAATTATAGTAAATGGAATGGTGTCAAGATTGTGTAAAAGGTTTTGCAAAGAAATGAAACTGAATATTTATTTTATGAATGTCTGGGATGAGTTTGATAAAAGGAAGGAGTATTTTAAGATAGATGGTTTGCACTTAAATGGATTAGGAGCTTTGCATTTAGAACATTTATTGATAAAGGACAGAGTAAAGAGTCATAAACAGGGAAATGGGATTTGCTAGGGAGGCAGGTGATAGAGTCAGCTGTAAATAGTACTAAGGTCATTAATCGCTGTGAATTTGGGATTATTGTTCACAGAATGTTAACAGTATGCAGAGCGGGGTAATTCGCACACAGGGAGATTATGGGAGGAAGGGAGTATTGCAGTTTATGTATACTAATGCTCGAAGTATTAGGAATAAGTGTGAAGAATTTTTGTCATTACTTAGTACAACATGGCCAAAAATTATAGGAATTAGCGAAACTTGGTTAACCAAGAATGATATAGTTATTGGGATTGAATGTAAGGGGTACAGTATTTTCAGTCAGGACAGAGATGACAGAATTGGGGGAGGAGTTTTATTAATGATAGACGAAACATTAAAGCCAAAAAAGATAGAAGTACCTCACTGTGATAGGTATGTAGAGGGCAGTCCATTAGAGGCTGTTTGGTGTGAGATAGAGATTAACAAGGCGAAATATGTAATTGGTTGTTGCTATAATCAAAGGGGAATAAGGGAGAATGTAGATAGCATGTATTGGCAAACTAGCACGATGTGTGAAGGTCGAGTAATTATTATGGGGGATTTTAACTTTGGGGACATAGATTGGGGGGAGGAATGGTCACAAGAAACAAAGGAAATGGAGTTTATACAGTTGTTAAGAGATAATTACCTGAGACAGCATGTGATGGAAGGGACAAGAGATTCTAAAGTGTTACATCTGGTCATAACATCGGAGAACATATCAATAAGTAATTTAGTTACAATGTCTCCACTTGGGAGAAGCGATCATGTGGTCTTGACCTGGGAGATTGTAAGATGTGCTGAATATTCTATTAAGAATGGGTATATGTGGAATTACAAGGCTGGTGATTATGGCAAGACGAGAAGTCAGCTTTCAGCTGCACTATGGCATGAGAAATTCAAGAGGAGAGATGTTGATGGTGCGTGGGAGATTCTCAAGGAATATTTGAAGAAAGCTGTATCAGACTGTATTCCCAGAGTCAGAAGGAGAAATCAAGTAGGAGTAAAATGGATGAATAATACTATTAAACAGGTGTTGCAGATAAAGAAAATGTTGTGGAGGACGTATAAAGAAAAAGGTGATGAACGTTCCAATGAGCAATATGAGGTACAGGCAGAGAGAGTAACCTGTATGGTAAGGAAAGCCAAAGCTAATTATGAGAGGAAGCTAGCTGATGAATCCAAAAGAAACCGTAAAGAGTTCTTTCACTATGTGGCTAGTAAAAGGAAGAATATTCATGGAAAGATTACTTTAAAAAGTGTTGATGGTAGGGAAATTACTGAAGCTAATCAAATAGTTAAGTTTCTTAGTGATCATTTCGCAAAAGTGTACCATCTTTGTAGTGATAGTACAGTGTCAGATGTGCCATTGACTGATGAGAGTATAGAGATAGATGAAATTGAGGTACTTAATATATTAAAGAACCTTAATGCTAACACTGCCATTGGGTTAGATGGCATATCGGCCCATGTGTCACGAGAATGTGCAAGAGAATTAGCAACTCCTCTAACCAGAATGTTTAATTTAAGCCTCAGTTCTGGTAAAGTGCCAATAGAGTGGAAAGATTGGAAAATAGTTTCATTGCACAAGGGAGGCTCTAAGACTGAGGTTGCAAATTATAGACCAATCAATATATTTAGAATGGTGGTTAAGATTTTGGAGAAATTGGTTAAAATTAGAATTCAGGACTGGGTGGACAGCAATATGATACTTTATAAGGGGCAGTATGGTTTTGTGAAGGGTAGGTCTGGCCTAAGTAATTTGCTTACTTTCTATTATAAAGTAACAGTGGAGTTGGATAAAGGAAATCCTTACTCAGTGATACTGCTTGACTTTGCAAAAGCTTTTGACAGGATTCCACATGGAATTCTGTTACATAAATTAGAGCAAATGGATATGGATCCGAAGATGGTGATTTGGATTAAAGGATGGCTGGTGGACAGATATCAAAGAGTGGTTTACGGAGGAGCTGAGTCCAGGAAAAGGCAAGTGACTAGTGGTGTACCTCAGGGCTCAGTTCTTTGTCCTCTGTTGTTTAATTTGTACATCAATGATATTGGAAATACCTTGAATGGAAATATCCAATTGTTTGCTGATGATGCAAAATTGGGAAGAGCGATAATCAATTCAAATGATGTGGATATTTTACAGGATGACTTAAATAGGCTGACGGTATGGACTGAGGTAAATGGCTGTCAGTTCAACGTGGCTAAGTGTAAGGTGATGCACTTCGGGAGGATGACATCGCATGCTGTTTACTATATTAATGGAACTGAACTGCAGGAAGTTAATGAGACAAGAGACTTGGGAGTTATTGTGGACAGAGAACTTAAGTTTAAAAGGCATATTGCAAAGATTGCCAAAACATCACATCAAATTACATGGTTGTTGAGGAACATACTAACAAGCAGGGATAGGGAAGTTATTGTTCCACTCTATAAGGCATTAATAAGGCCGCATTTGGACTATTGTGCACAGATCTGGGCGCCAGGATTTCTTGGTGATGCGGAAGTGGTGGAGAGGATTCAGAGGCGGGTTACAAAGATTGTTGCAGGTGTGTGGGATGTTCTCTATGAGGATAGATTGATGATCTGTGGGCTCCAAAAACTAGCTGATAGAGTAGGAGAGGAGATATGATAGAGGTATTTAAATTGTTAAAGGGATTTTACAGGATTGATACTGATGATATTTTTAAGACCAGTGAAGGATGTGAGAGAACGAGGGGCCATCCCTGGAAATTGTGTAAGAGTGTGGTTAACAAGGGTGTTAGGACTAGATTTTTTACTTGGAGGGTTATGAATGGGTGGAATGCTTTCCAGAGGTGGTTGTGAATGCTTCAACTGTGAATGAATTTAAGGAGAGGTATGACAGGTATTGTGTAAATAATGGTTAGTGTGTCAATGTCAGGTCTCCCGCGATGAGTCTTTTGACTCCATGGAGACACCGTTAAAATAGTAATAATAATAATAATAATACACACCAACAATTCGGAAGTTCGTCTTATTTATAATCACAATTCTGAAATTTTCCTGCGTTAATATTTATATTGTGTGATATTTCTCTCAAATTTATGAATAAGAAGCATTTTATTTAGATATTTATTTTATTTAGATATTGGTATTTATGATGAATACTTCTGATATTTCAAGTATCAACATCCCAGATTTTCTTATTTATCTACATTGTTTTTCTTTTTTTTGTCCTGCTTATATTTGTTGAGCGGTTCAAGCCATTTTTCAGAGTGATGGTTCGATTTCTTCTGTTCTGTTACTGCAGAAAGAGAAACCATTCGAGTGTTCCTCTCATACGCAGCCTACTTTGAGGGTGCGAGGTTGCCACCTGAACGCTTCCCAACTGGATCTCTAATTGGTAACAGTAAGTATCAGTAGTCGCTTGCCACACTGTAGAATATCTGTCAAAGAAAACCTTGTTTTCTGAAGACGTAAAATGGGATTAAGTTAAAAGGATGCAGAGGAATTGTGTTACTGGTTTATTACTGTTTATAAATGAAATATCAGTCCATAATATATCTCTTAGAATATTTACATAAATAAATGTTGCAAATCTTCAGCATCTATGTTCTAAAATTGCATCATTGTATTATTGGCAGTCAGTGTAATGGTCATCTGCATATGTAAGAGGGAAAATAAGGAATGCACTGTTGATTGTCTAATTATTTGCCGTGGGGAAATAATGGAATTAATTTACAATAGAGCACTACAGTACCGCACAATACAGTACTATATTTCTAGTCAAAATAAGATGGATGAAGCTGAAATATACACAAACAAACACAATTCATCAAGTCTTCACTGAAGACTTAATAGATTTAGCCCAAATTTTCAATGCCTCAAGGTTTTTCTGGAGAGAGAGAGAGAGAGAGAGTACAGCAGCCAACTGCCGCAGTCTCGTGGCCCTAAACCTTAATATTATTATTGATGTCTGTAATTATGTTAAACCATGATCAATTTTATTGGGGACAAGGGTTTAAAAACTTAACTTCCTAGAGGAAAACCCTACTCTGTTGAAGATCCCAACATTTTTCATTAATTTTTAATCAATGTGTATACTGGGGCAGTGTATAACTTTCTAAACTTATATACAATGTAGGATGTAGGAACTGCTTTAGCTGCGATGGCCAGCAACTACTTTTCACAAGAGTACAATAGCGATCAATGAGAAATTTCGACCATTTTTCTTATAGGCATGAAATGAGTTCCTGAACTGTTGTGGGGTGGACATCTCTTGACCTCACCCAAAGCCCCCAGTTCATCCCACAGATGTTTAATATAGCGCTTTGTGGAGGCCAGTCAATGTGATGAGGTTCATGTACAAAAACCCACGAAGTTATAGCAGCAGCCTTATGATAACGTGCATTGTCTTGCTGAACCATTGAAAGAAACAATGGTCAATTTCATAGAAACGCTGTAAAGTAGGAAGCATTGCATTGCATTGTACAGAAAGACCCAGATACCTCTCGGAGTTCGATATTCGCGGCACCACAAACACAGGTCCGAGCCAAATGAGGAAATCCACGACCATACTATCACACCGTCACCTCCAAATTTCATAGACTGGGTTATGTGCTGTGGTAAGAGACATTCAACCAGCATGCACCACACCCATCTATCTGTTCGATAGAGGATGTAGCATGATTCTTTGCTATATAACAGAGCTTTCCAAGGTTTCATGTCCTTCCACTGTACTCACTCATTACATCACTGAAATCACTGCATATGTTGGTTTGGATAATATTTGCAGATTGCGGTCTATCGTGGACATCCACATTGTGAGCCTCGGTTATGAATGTTTTTGTGAAGATCGTGTGGCGGTCATTTCGAGAACTTCGCAATTAACGTGTCGGCCGAGTATAGCGATTTTACATATTATCCTTCGTAGCTCTACGGTCATATTTGGTAAGTGTGGTGGATCGTCCATTGCTGGTAGCACTTGTAGTTGACTCAATTACAAGTGCTACCATTTAAATATGGTATCACTGATTGTTAACCTGCCCTCTTTCCATTTATTTGTCACATTCCCAGTACTGACGCTTATATTAAACAACTTGGTCAGAGAAGCTGTTTTTTTTCTTGCCCATTCTCGTAATAATCGGGTCGATGTGCCATCTGATCCCATGGCTGTGTTCGTATTGAGGTACGTATCGCATCTGATATTGCAATTTGACAAAACGCTCACTCAGCAATTCAACAGAACCAAATCAACTGTTTGATTTGGTTCTGTTACCATCTCATTATTGGCATTTTGAAAGCCATTCTTCAACTGTCATTCCTCCTTTTACTTGCAGTTAGTGAAAGAACTCATTAGGATTTCTGTTGGTTGCATCAGCTAGCTTTCTCTTATTAGCTTTGATCGTCCTTTCCATACAAGTCACTCTTCTTGCCTGTGCCTTGTACTACTCATGGGTATGATTATCACCTTTTTTTTATGATCCCTCAAAAACCTTTCTTTTGTAAGTAACTCCAGCTTAATGAAGCTATTCATCTATCTCCAAAAGTTAGTTGGGACTAAAACGAACTCACTTACTTTCTATGAGATAATATAAGGCGTTAGCGGATATATATTTGCTTAAATATACGTTTATACTTACATAGGAAAAGTGGATATTAAAGATCGAACATTATTTCGAAGGCGAATGTTTGTAGAAACTTTTCGTAATATTTGACCTGAGAACTTACAAGAATACAATCTCCAGCATCGGAGTTGCCATAGCTGTTATAACTTTCATAAGTTTCTACAAACATTCGGCTTTGAAATAATGCTGGAGCTTTAATATCCACTTTTCCTGTTGAATTTTACATCGTCCAAATGCAGCCGTATGGCTCTTTTTTTTTTTTTTTTTTTTTTAGTAAATACGTTTATAAATTCTGTACATTTTATTTGCTTTTCTGTAAATTAGAAGTCAGGTTCGAATCAGAGTGGCGCTGTTTATCTGTGTTTTTATTTTATTTTTGACTTATCGATGGCTACGAAACGTGGTCGTTCTGATTTGAACTGTTGAATTTCTTGTGCGTGTGTGTTTATTTTTATGAGGCTGGTTTTCATTCATAATTTACACGTTATTTACTTTGGGAATAATCGGTTAGAAAGAAAATTCAAATTTCAAAAATCGGGAGATTTTATTTATTAAATATTGTCAGGGACTGAAACATCTTTAATTGTGACGTGAAAAATAATTCCTATTGCAACTTATTGTAAGTAATTTTGTTCAAAATATCAGTAATAAGTTTTTCTTGTTAATTTCGTATAAGCCTAAAACTGAATTCGAAAATTTAGGTATGATATAATGATACTAACTTGTTTTACTTATGTGCACTTTTTCCATGACATCACCAGGAACTTATTACGTTTATTTATTCATTATTATATTTTTTAATCAAATGAAATTAATTCATTAAAAGGTATGTAGTGATTTTACAATAATAAGCTTGAAAGTAGTAAAAATTTTTTGAGTAAGAGCATATTTAAGATATAAGAATGAAATTTAAAAAAAAATGGTATTTGTACAGGTATAAAAATGGTATAAATTACCATTTGTAATTTATCCCACATATCCACATATTCAATAACTTGAATATGTGGATATGTGGGATAAATTTGAATTAGGAGACTGCTGCTGCTGTAGACGGTCTGTATTTAAATGAGAGGGTAGTGTAAAACTGAGGAGGAGGAGAGTGTATAGCCAGTCAGGGAAATGAAAATTGGACGGTGGGATTGAAGTGTAAGATACCAGATGCGACAAAGGAACACACGAATGCAGTAATGAAGATTTCTTCATCTAAGGTGAATTTGGATCATGGGATGAAGTGCTTCCAATTCACTTTAGAAGTAAATAATCGATTAGCCTTTTTAGATCTTCTAATTCTTTATCAATCGGATGGTAGCCTACATTTTTCAGTTTTTTGGAAGAAGATTCATACAGGCTATTATATCCACGCTGAATCTCATCATCATCGTAGTCAAGAAAAAAAAAAGAACTATTGAGCCTTATATCATACTCATTCTTTCTTCAGCTGAGCTTTTACAGAAAGAATTACAACATATCAAAGATATCAAAAAGTGGTATACAGTGGATGTGAATCTACCAGATTTAAGGTAACCAGTGGTGTACCTCGGGGTCCAGGCCTTAGGCCATTATTGTTCATCTATACATTAATGACATCAAGTACGGTCTATCATCAGATTTGCAATTATTTGCTGATGATGCGAAGATAGGCAGGGCAATCAGGGATGCTACTGATAGTCAGCAATTACAAAATGATTTGAATATACTGGAAATTAAACTGACAGCACAAAAATGGCTGTCAGTTTAATGTTAGTAAGTGTAAAGTTATGCATTTTGGCATGATTAGAGTTCCAGGGGCATATTATATTAGCAGTGTTATGCTACAAACTGAAGAGGCAAGGGATCTTGGTGTATTGGTGGATAAGAATTTAAAGTTCAAAGGTCACATAGCAAAAGTTGCAAATACAACTCAGAGGATAATTGCTATGTTGAAGCGAACCTTGACATGTAAGGATAAGGAAGTAATTTTGTCTCTTTATAAGGATTTGATAAGACCACACTTGGATTATTGTGCACAGATTTGGTCTGGGTTCCAAGGGGATAAAGAAGAGTTACAAAGATTATATCCAGATTATGGGATTTAGATTATGATAACAGATTGCGAGTATGTGGATTACAGACTCTGGTTAACAGAAGAAAGAGGGGTGATATGATAGAGGTCTATAAACTTTTGAATGGGTGTTATAGCATTTCAACTGATGAAATTTTTCATTATATGAAAGGTGGAGAGAGAACATGGGGGCATCCATGAAAGTTAAATTTATTTGCAGTCAAGAAAGAGTTAAGAGCTAGGTTTTTCTTCCAGAGAGCAGTGAGTGAGTGGAATAATTTGCCCTTACGGGTAGTGAGAGTATCTAGTGTGAATGAATTCAAGGGTAGGTATGATAGCTGGGTTGGGTAATTTACAGCCTCCCTCGATGAGTCTTTGACTCCTTGGAGGTCTCAGATAATAATAATAATATTAATTCCACCTTTTCATCTAATGGCTTTAAGGATTCTTTCATCAAAAAAACTTTTAACAGTTGTGATATCTCTACTTCTTCCAGTACAGAAGAAATAATTTGCATTCCTATCCTTTACATGCATTGCATCACTGAACACACAGTATAAGTTTTAAAACCGCTGAATATTTTTGTTGCCTTGCACCCCATCAGAAAAATTTCCACCTTTCCTGCTTCTCCTTACAACTCATTTCACTGTTATCTAGATGTCTACTAGATAACTAGCAAGATTCTTTACTCTTTTGGGTTATCTTATTTTGGACAAACTGGAAGATCTGCTTTTATTTGTCTAGAACATGAATCACATTAAATACCATGAGCCTGAACAGACTTGACTTGTGGAGCATGCTATCAACACTAAACATAGTTTATTTGAACAAGACGAGTACTTCATAAAAGTCATTTCCACATAGAATATCTTTATAAAGAAATGTGTGAAACTTGACTTAAATAGATCTGATGGTCTATGTCTATCTGTTTTGTGAGTGAGTACTTTTAAATCTGCTAATCTTTCCTAACTTTATTTTGTTACATTACACACACACACACACACACACACACACACACACACACACACACACACACACACAGATTTTTATTTTTTTATTTTTAAATAAAAAATCAGTGGATGTGGCGTTTGCACACCATCGCGCTAGGCCGCACGAAGGAAGTCTTGGTTTCGAGTCTAGTCGGCGACTAGAGGAAATTTTTCTAAGCCTTTTTTCGACCGGTTCCCGAGTTAGTCGATCTCTGGCATGGGCAAGCAGGTTTTTCCTCCCGGAAACTCGGGTTTTTCGTCCTGTAAACTCAAGAAAATCGACCGTAGAACCCACATTATTTCAGACATTAAATATATTGTGTTAGGGTTAGAGACCACGAGATGGCGGCACATTTGAGCCGTCTCTCTTCACTGCGTACCGCTTAATTAGTGATAGCCTTGGGCCATCTGTCTCTGATTGGGTACCAGTGGAGATTGAACTGCCCACTCAGTCTCCAAAAGTTAGATAGGGCTAAATGGCCTCGCCTACTCCCGTATATACGGGAATAAAAAGGCGTTAGCTGATTTTTTTTTTTTTTTTTTTTTTTTTTTTTTTTTAAATAAGTTAACTAAATGTCAATAATTTCCTATCTTACATCTACTTAGGTGGTGCTTTTTAGAATTGTCCATTATTGTTTAATTGCTATTCTGTGATCCAGTACTGATGATGCCTATGATAATTCGGTTAGAATTCTGCAGTAATAAAATAAAGTTTTTATGCAAGTTTTCCTCCATTTTTAGAATTCTTTTGATTAGGCCAACTCATGGATTTCATTATTGAAAAAAAGTCATCATATCCTGGATGCTATATATGAAAAGATGAACACAGCACCACATTAAATTCCTTCATTGTGGTAAAATTGCCTCTCAGACCCTGCACTCCAAACATGTCACAGAATTAACTGAAAAAGTACTAAGTCCCTATAACTACACCAAAACCTGATTTGAAAGAAAAGTAAAAGATGTGTTGTGAGATGCTGATTCATCATCCTAATCTCAGCAAAAATGGATTAGAAATTCTAAGAATTTAGAAGACCTATCTGCAACCTATAAATCATTCAGAACATGGTAGAACCCTAGCACAAGAATCTTAAGATAACAGAACTGTCGAGATGGGTGTGATGTAGTTTCACTGTAATTTTTTTATCATTTGTATATTATTATACTTTTATTTTATTTTAATTAATTTTTTTTCAACAGAAGTCAGGCTAATTTAAACTATTAACAAAGCATATAGTTTTAGCTTACTTCTGTATAATGTTATGCAGCTTGTGTTTTTATGTCTTTCTGATAATGACCTTGATGTAGAGGTTCAAACATCGATTGTTATTTTCTTAATTGCAAGTAAAGTAATTGCTGTAATGTGTTTGTCTCCATAAATTCTACCCAAGGAGTGTGATAATAATGAGCAACTTTAACTATGGAAGCAGGAAATAAGGTAAGGATGTTGAATTTCATAGGGAAATTCATTATTTACCTTATTTGTTATATATACTGGTTTCTATAATTAAGGAACAAAGCGAAGAATTGTGATAGCTCAGTGGAGAAAAGGGGGTGGGGGACATGAAAGTCGGGTACATTATGTAAACAGTGACGCTTAATCTGGTTATTGTATACAAATGTATTGTGCTGTCATCGGTATATGCAAATGAGCCATGGCATAAAAGCAGATGTTTTGGAGTGGTTTTCCATTTTGCATCTGAAATGAGAACAAGACATTTTGTGATGGCAAAATTTTTGGATATAGCTGCAAGCCATCCTGTAACCAATGAATTCAGGTGGTGAGCCATTGTAAGACTAAAGACTGGCCAAAGTCAGGCTGAGGTGACTAGATAGTTGCATGCGAGTTGTTCTGTGGTTCACAGACTATTAAACTAATTCCAACACTCACATACTGCATCTCACAGAGTAAAGGAAGGCCACAGGCTACCACCAGAGTGGGTGACTGATATCTCCAATTATCTGCTTGTCAAAATAGGAGTACTACCCCAAATCAGCTACTTGAGCATTGGTATCTGCTTTCACTGTGCACAGAAGGCTTCACAAAGGCTCTGTGTCCCATCCTTATACCAGAGGAGAGAACATTTGAAACAGGCCAGGATCCACATCAACTGGATCCAAGACCAATGAGGGGAAGCAGTAATGCTTTCAGACTAGTCTTAATTTGCTCCACAAAGCAGTACCAGGCATGCTGTGATCCAGAAGGAACCAGGGACATGTTATTATCCCTCTGATATCTTTGAAGCATTCTTATGTCCTTTAGCAAGAACTCTTAGTTGAGACTGTTATCCATTTATTTTGGCATTATGTTATTGATGGGATGGAACACTTATGGTGGAGGTAGTGTGATGGTTTGGGAAAGTATCTTATTGGATGGAATGTATTGACCGATATGTGCTTCCTACCATGAGTGCTGGAACTTATAGGGAGAAGGTCCTGCACCCTTATGTTCATCTGTATGCAGGTGTAATAGAGGAGACATTTCGTGTGTAGAGGCTTAAGTGCTGTGAGGACATCATATCGGAGGCTTAATGGATTGTGTACAGCACTCAGAAAGGATTAAAATAGAATTTAATACTTCCTATATATTTCGTCTCAGTAAATGAGACATCTTCAGGGATTACAAAAAAACTAATGTAACATCAAAAACAAATAACACACAATACTAAGCCCAACCACGTGGGTGACACTAAAGTCCTATCTAGGTGGAGCGCCCTCTAAGGGTGGTTGTAGGTGGCCTGGAATGTAAAGTTGGACCTCTGGTGATAAGCATTTCCCAAATCTTAGGAAGCTTAATGCAACCAAATTTCTGAGTGCTGTATACAATCCATTAAGCCTCCATCCAATATAAGGAGACATTTATCCTACAAGACAGTAATGCTTGTTCTCATTGAGCAAAGCTTGTGGACAAATATCTTCAAGAGACTCACACATGGATTGGCCAGCAGGTCTCCTAACCTTAATTCTATTCAGCATGTTTGGGATGATCTAGGTAGACGTGTCGCTGTTCTCAGCTACCCTCCTTAAAATCTTGAGATACTTAGAAGAACTTTGTAGGAGCATTGGTGGTTATTATCAACTGAGTTCCTGGACACCATTATAAACAGTATGAAATATTGTGTGCTGCTGTATTACTTTGAGGAGTGGCCATATTTTGACCTTGTTTTTGACTGTTGTTTTTATGTGCCCATTTGTTACTAAATTGAGCTATTTATTTACAGTTTTTATGGGTGTTTCTTTCATATCTGATAACATATTACTTTTCACTGAATTGCCGCATAAAAATTCATCATATAATTAAGGGATAACTATCTGCGACAGCATGTAATGGAAAATACTAGGGGGTCAGAGAGTGCTTGACTTATTAATTGCATCCGAGAATTTGGCTATGATGAATATGACCACGTTGCCACCAATTGGTGAGAGTGATCATAGGGTCTTGACCTGGGAAGTGGCTAAATGTGTGGAATTTTTAATTAAGACAAGGTACATGTGGAATTACCTGGCTGGTAAGTATGACAAGCTTAGGAGATTACTTGGTTCAGTGCCATGGCATGTAAAACTGCAAGGGCTGGATGTTGATAATGCATTGGAGGTGGTTAAGGAGTGTTTGCAGGAGGCAATGACTGACTGTATACTTAGAGTTAAAATCAAGTAGGAGTTAAATGGATGAATAACCCCATTAAGCTTGAGCTGCAAAAAAAGAAACAACTGTGGAGGGAATTAAGGAGAAAGGTGACCTGCAAGCACATGAATGGTATAAAGCGCAAGCCAGAAGGATAACAAGTGTGGTAAGAAAAGCAAAAGCGGATTATGAAAGAAAATTAGCCAATGTAGGCTAAAGAGAATCCTAAACAGTTTTTTCGATATGTTGCAAGTAAAAGAAAAATATATATGGCAGAATGATTTTAAAGAATGCCGATGGTAGGGAGGTAACCGAATCAGTTGATATAGTGGAATTACTGAGTGAGCACTTTGCAAAATTATATTCATCCATGTGGTGATATTGCAGGAATGAAGGAACCAACAGCTTATACAGGAATTGTGGTGAATGAAATGGAGGTGAATAGTCTATTACAAAACCTCAATGTGAACACATCTGTGGGATTGGATGGTATACCAGCTCGTGTCATACATGAAGTGGCTAAACAATTGTCAGTGCCCTTGACCATTTTGTTTAATATGAGTCTCGGGTGTCCTGATGATGAGTCCTGATTATGAGAGATACTGAGATAGGAGTGTTGGTAGCTTGCTCCACCTTTGCAAGGAGTCGTCTCTTGTTTAAACTTTAAGTTATACTACTTACCCCTGAAGATTTAAATCCTACGATTTACAAAACTTGTCGGGAACTATTATTTCAGTATGTTGTATAACTGAATAATAAAAAATGTGGTGTAATCGCCGAAATTTGTCTTTTGAACCAATTAGCCATAGAAGTCTACGCCTGCAAGTATAATTTATTTAAAGTATTTGTTAGTAATTAAATAGTTTAATGTATTTAATAAACTTACAACCATTATATTGTTGGATAATAAACTAGCTTATCCATGAAAAGTAAAGAAAAAAAAATAGTAATTTCTTATCACACGTATATAATATATGTCAATAAATTTTTCGAAAAACAGATTACTTCTTTTTAAATACAGGTAACCCTCATATAACGTGGATGTTAGGTCCCATAGAAATGCCACGTTATATAAATCACGTTATGTGAGACTCAGATTACATAGAAAACGCAGGATTAGGTTCCCAAATCTTTTCTTTTATTTTTTAATTATATAAACAACAATGACAGACCCAACAAAAATATATTTTATTTAATTCTTGTAATTCATGTAAGTTAAGAAAACATAAACTATGAAACAAATATATAGTATAAATTTATAAAATTACAAATTGTACATAAACTTCATTGCACATAATAAAGTGCATATTACAATCATCATCACTGTCTTCAAAACGAACATTTCGTAGATGTTCTTTATTTACGAGTGGCCGGAAGTCATCACTTGAAATCTCTTGGATTTCAAGTGATGATTTCATTTGTATAATTCTCATTGAATACTTCGGCTGGTTTAATTATAAAGAAGTCAGTAATAAAACCTTGCTTACCACTATGCTGCAATTTTTTATTAAGTTCATAATATGGAGCTAAACAAATATCCAATTGTCTCATGAATTTTCCGGAGCCCTCCGTTCTGGGGTCATTATCCATAAAATAGCTTCTTAACTTTCTTGCCAAGTCCAATCCTTCTGCTAATTTCTTTAAACTGAATTTTTTTTAATGGATTCATCACAATCAGAATCTTTGACAGAACTTTCCCCACCATTTGGTTCGATGTCATCTATCAATTGTACCAGTTCCTCCTCATTTAAATATATTTCCCCATCAATTAATTCACTAATTTCGTTTTCAACCATATCGCAAAAGCCCTCTATGTGGCCATTACTATAGAAATAATTTTTTTTACATAAAAAAAGCATTACATATTGTATGTAACGCAGAAGAAAATGAAGTGCTCAGCTTGAGAAGATCAACACACTTATGATTTTTAATGCGCTTTCCTGGCAGAAAATGAAGCAACTTTCAACAATAATTAACACTTTATACGGTAATCAATTGACGTACATGCGTGCTAAAGGATATTTCCCCTAAAATTCGCTACTTATAATTACATGCGCGATACGGGCAGACACAAATTTAACAAAGATAAAATTTTATTTTTAAGTTACGCAGTGAAAAAATATAAAGGGTTAAGGGTTACTGCAATTTGTAGACCTCTTTATACGAAACTGCGTTGTATAAGTACTGCGTTATACGAGGGTTGCTACAATTTGTAGACCGCGTCGTATAAGTATCACGTTATATGAGGGTTACCTGTATATGTTATAGATTGCTGGTTGCAACAGTAATTATTGTTAAGTTTCTAGATGTCATTATCATTCACTCAATATTTAACTATAATATCATTATGGCCTCGCCTACTCCCCGTATACGGGAATAAAAAGGCGTTAGCTGGTTTTTTTTATTTTTTTTATTTTATCATTATGGCAATATAGACTGGGATGTTAAGATAGCAGCTGGAAGTAAAGAAAATGAATTTTTTGAGTTTTTGAGGGACAACTACCTCAGACAGTATGTAACAGAGGGTGCATGAGGATTGAGGGTCTTGGATTTGATCATCTCATCAGAGGATGTATTTATAAATGAGGTGTCAAACCACCCTCCATTTGGTTAGAGTGACGATGAAGTGATTACCTGGGTGACTGCTAGCAATGTGAGGACCTCTGTGAGAAAAGGGTATATGTGGAACTACAAAGCTGGTGATTATGAGGAGATCAGTGTAGCTTGGGATATTCAAGAGCTGTCTACCCACTTTCCATATAACAAAAAAATTTCATCAGACATTATCCTATCATATCCATACATCAAATCCTTATAAAAAAGGCTAAATGACTTCCTTATCCTTACATGTCAAGGTTTGCTTCAACATTGCAATTATCCTTTGACTTCTATTTGCAACTTCCTTTGAATTTCAAATTCCCATCTGCCAAGATCCTGTGCCCCCCCCCTCAGTTCTTTGTAGCATAACCCTGCTAATATAATATGCTGCTGGAAATCTAATCACACAAAGTGCATAACTTTACACTTACTAACATTAAACTGACAGCTATTTTTGTTTGCCCAAATTTCCAGCCTATTCAAATAATTTTTTTAAGTGCTGAATATCAGTAGCATCTCTGATTGTCCTGGCATATAGCATGAACTAATTTATCATGACTTATTGCTTGAAGATATTACTGATTGCTCTTATTATTATGAGATAGGATAAAAGTATTTTCATGTATTTAGAATGCTATTATATTATGTATAATACATGTAGGAGCCAGAATTTTAAAGAAAAGAGCAAAGGGAGTTATTGCAAGCAGTATTTAACATATTCTTGTAATATCATGGCAATTGAAATTGTAGTTGCTCACTGATGTACAGGAACTTGTTTCTTTGCAGACTCTGCTAGTCAAAGTTGTATAACACTTTGTGAAATAAAGATTTTTCACAAATAATTAAGGACTCAGGAATGAAGTCCTAGATATCTGAATTTTTACTTATTTATGGAAAAGAAATCTGGATTTTATATTTTAATTGAATTATGAGATTACAGTGTTTGATGTTCATCATTGGTGTGTCTCTTTACTTTTTTTTTTAGATTGAAATATATGCTGTAATATTTGTAATTTCCATTTTTTTTTTTTTTTTTGTAATATTGATCAGTATTATGTACTTGTAATATTCATGCTAGATGAATCAGTTGGATTGATTCATTAATTTAAACAGTATATTGCCACAATGATTATATAAATTGGATATGTACTACTGCATCAGCCATTCTGCAGTTAAAAGGTTTGAGAGTTATAATGTAAAAAAAAAAAAAAAAAAAAAAACAGATTTCATTAAAATCTAAAAGTTAAATTACATCTCAGTAATTTGTTCTGAGGATAAAAAATTATGTATTTATTTATTTTAGTTAAATTATGGTGTTTTTCATCTGTGATGCATGTGGCCAATCTATAAAAAAGAACCAAGTAGAGAAACACTACCAGCAGCAATGCCGAAACTGTCAGTGCTTATCATGCATGGATTGTGGAAAAGAGTTTTGGTAAGGTCTACCTATTTCTTTCAGTCCCAAAAAATCATTAGAACTATTGATTTTATATCTGAATGGGCAATGTGCAGAAGCACATGATACAAATGGAATGTTTATATTAGTATAACTGAAATTTTTTAATCCTTAAGGTACTCAAATATTTAAAGTTTGGTTAGGAAAGTATTTTGGCAAACTTTTTACAAGAGTGGTCTGAAAAGTTCTCGGCTTCGACCATAGATAGCAACACTATGGGGATAGAATCTGTAAAATTAGGGAAGATATTTACATTAATTTGCACAGTGCAGCAGGATAAAGTTGTAACTGTTAACATATTCAACAGTTGGTGTAAATCATTAAGTTTTGAACATAGAAACTTTTGCTAACAATAGACATGCAAACTTCTAAAAGGATCTTATAGTATACTAGTAAATGGAATTTTTAATTTTATCAGAGTAGGGAGAGAATAAGCGGGCATCCGTGGAAGTTGAGAATGAATGTCAAGAAAGGGGTGAGATCTAGACTTTTTCCCCTCATAGAATAGTGGAAATTGGAATGGATTGTCTTTAGGTGGTGAGTGTTGATGGTGTGAATGAATTCAAGAATAGGTATGATAGCTGATTCGGTTGATATGTGGCCTCTCAATGACTTTCTGGAGGTCCCTGGGAATTTTTATTTTAACAGTTCATAAAATTATAATTGAGAAATGTTATTCAGTAAAATATAAACTATTATTAGTTTATATTTTATTGAATCCAGTTCACCTTGGGAAAAGGAAACAGCAAGAGTCTCCCCTTTCTAGACACTCTGATTACACGCCAGCCTGATAAGTTCTTGGTTTTGACAGGGCTAAATTAATCTGTTCAGACAACAATGTCCTAACTACTGAACTAAACCACATCCTTAACACCTTCTTAGCCAATGGCTACAACTCTCAAAAAATCCAGAAAATATTAAAACCAGATTATCTTCCCCCCCCCCCCTTCTTAACAGAGATTACACTAAATCTATCACCATTCCATATATCCAGGGCACTCATGAAAAGTTCACAAAAATACTAAAAAAATATGATCCTGACTACCTGTTACAAACCACATAAGAAATTGGCATCCCTTATCCACTCCACCCTACTCGGGAACAAATAGGTGTTAGCTGATATTTTTTTTTTATTTTTTTTTTTTTTTTTTATCCACTCAACCAAAAACCAGCCACTTTTCCTAGACCTACTTGGAGTACACCAGATCCCTTGCAACTGTTAACTGTCCTACTTTGACCAAACAGGCAGGACAGCTAATATCAGGATATCCAAACACAAAGACTACATCCGGTTTCACCAATATACCCACTCAGGACTTGCAGACTATGCACTAGATACCCACCACAGAATACACTGGAAGGAAGCCACTTTACTACACCGTAGCAAATATAAATATGAAAGATTGTTCTTGGAATCAGCCTCAGCTCAAAAAAAAACTTCCCAAATCTCGACAAATTTGAGTGCATGAGACTGCCCCAAATCAAGAAGCTTGCATCCTTAGAACATCAGCCCAACAGCCAAGACAACCCAATTTAGTCTTTTGGGGACACCTTTAGGACTCTAGGACCAACGCCAGTTGCCTTCTTCAGCCTCATTTGTTCGTCGTTAGTACCTGCTTGCACATATCATAGTTTTTATGTTCCCAGGCAATGTAACATTACTGAAATATTGGAAGGTGTTGATTAGTTTTTTAATTAATACTTTAGTATATGTTGTCTTATCCTGAAAAATTTAAAGTCGTGTAACCAACGTATAAGTTTATCTACAAGAATGTGTACACTCTGTAGTTGTAGAGAATAGAAGTTTACATTGATGGTATGGCATTTTGTAACCAACTGAAAATGGACTATGCTCTTTCAATGCTGCCAAATCCACACCATGACCTTGTTCTCTATCAGTCTCTTGTCAAGGTAGGAAGGTGTGGTTCATTAGAATTAATTCATTTTGTGTATTTGGTTTGTTGGAGTCACATTTCATTTCTGGGCACAGTTAGTTAAATAAAGTGGTATATCCTGAAAATTGGCAAACTCTGTGATCATCAACATAATATTGAGATTGTTTTGGTCTTAGATTTTGACAGTTTCTATTGATCATGATAAATGAACAGTGATGACTGCACGGTTTCACTTGATTTTCAGAAATCAGTCAATAATCCACACATTAATGGAACAGACTCAATTGAAAGTGGCCCATCTGTGGTTAGATTGGACTTTTTTATATACCAAATGAAAGAGATTATTTTTGCTAGTAAAATGTACAAATCGTTTGTGTTTAGTACTCAAGTTATTTTGTTTCAAATGCATTCTAAATCATATCATGAAATTTTATAATTTTGAACTGTAATAACCAGAAATAGTTTGAAAGTCTAGAGGGAAAGATCACAGTAGTGGGAAGGAGAATGCATTTGATTGGCTCAAAAACAAAGGTCATTGACATCATTCTTGGAAACCTGCATTGTTCCAGTCTGCATTCTCAGTTCTCCTGAGACCCACATCAAGTGACCAAAGCTGATCTTTTGAGAAGCATGTCTGGATTGTCAGCCAAACTTTGTACTCATAGGACAATTGTATGTTGATAATGTCTCTGTGTTGGAAACATCGACAAAAGCTGTCAAAATGTTCCAAACAAATTGATATCAGAACTCTCTTGAAATTGCACTTGATCTCTGTAGAAAGTTACTTGTCAGCCTCAAGATGAGTATATCATCAAATTGTTACCTGCAGCGAAAAGTTGGTATACTTCAACATTCTGTATGCACAAAATCAGTTTGGGTGAAGCATCAGTTCTAGTCCAGATAACAGGCCAGTTTTAGAATGTTGTGGCATTTGGAATTTCAAGAAAAGGCATAGTCCACAGCTTTAGAAGTATATACCATCAGCACCAGTATGTGTGATCAAAATCTATGGTGTGTGTGCTTCACCAAGGCAGTGGATCATAAATGGCATTCAAGAAAAGAAACAAGAAAAAGAGAACTGCAAATGGAGGTTGTTATACCTTGACACTATCTGATTATCATTTTCTGGAATGGATGGCTTTTTTACAATCTTGAAGTCAAGATTGGGTATTCAGTTTTCTCAGTTCCAAAGATCACGCTTAATATTATAAAGGAATCTACAATTGCTTGTGAATAGCTGAATCAAGATCATAGAACAGAATGACGTATATTTTGTTGAATACAGAGTAAACCCCCCCCCCCCCAAAAAAAAAAAAAAAAAACTTTGTGCACTTTATCATAGCATAACTCTCTACCATCTTTTCAGGTGAAAAATTGTTCTTGGAAATGGATAACGATAGACTTGCATTTGAATTATAAGGAAAGTGGATATTAGATTCAGCATTATTTCAAAGCCAAATGTAGAAACTATGAAAGTTTTGTAAGTTAAGTTGATAAGAGAGCTTATGAAAATACACGTAAAAGTGTATTATAGACAGTAAAAGTAATTACTAAAAATTTGCAGTGATACAAAATTATATAAGTGGATATTAGATCCAGCATTATTTCACTAGTCTCTGAAAAGAAATAACCTGTTTGAAATGGCTGTCAGGTCAGTGAAACCTTATCAAAATGGACTAATAAAAATTGAATATATAGATGCTTGGGTGATGTTTGTGGGTGACATATGTCTTTTAAGTAGTCCACACTAAGGCAACTCATGAAATCTGGGGAGTGTATTTCTGTAAGCTCTCTGGTCAACTTAACTTACAAAAATTTCATACTTTCTACATTCGGCTTTGAAATAATGCTGGATCTAATGTCCACTTTGCTTATATAATTTTGCTGGCTTTTTATTTTAGTAATTACTTTTACATGCTGACCAAGAGTTCGTTTATGAAAAATACGTTTCTCTAACATTTCAAGTTCCTTAGTTCTGAATGAGAGTTTTTGCTCTCTTAAGGTTTCTACCTGGTCTCTGAAGAGAACCAACCAGTTCGAAACAGTTGTCAGGTCAGTGGAACCTTATCAAAATGGACTAATGAAAGGCGAATATATAGATGCTTGGCTGGTGCCTATGTCTTTTAAGTAGTCTGCACTAAATGCCAGGGAGTGTATTTCCATAAGCTCTCTGGTCAACTTTCATAGTCTCTACATTGCCAAACTGAAGCCTTTTGGCTCTTTATTTTAGTAATTACATTTGAATGATAGAAATTTGTACTGAAGTGGAACTGGAAATGTGAAAATATAAATGAAGTCCAGAGACAGTAGAGAAATGAATTTCAAACAGAACCTTCAATGGAAACCCACAATACTTTAAAAATAAATAAATAAATAAAGTTATTGGAAGAAAGCAATCAATTTGTTATGCAAGACACAATTGATGTTTACCGATCATTGGTGTCAACAATATCTTGATGAGAATGGAGGTCATTTTCAGCACTTGAGATAATATGCATCATTTTAACACAAAACATGTCATACTTTGATATCTAATCTTATTATAATATTTACTCTTAATTATAAAAGTATTAAATTAAATTTAGAAAAATAGCATAATAGTTAACAGCCAAATTGTGTGTACATTTTTTGGGGCACCCTGTATTTTTGATTTCATGAGGTGTCAAAATTCCCAAAACTTATTGGATCATTCTGTTAGTTATTTATTATGCCATGCAATAAAAGTGAAAATATAAACATAAATTCAAATACCTTCAGGTCATTTAACTTCTATATGTATAAATAGGATGTGTGTGTGTGTGTGTGTGTATATACATATATATATATATATATATAAATATATATATATATATATATATATATATATAAATAGGATCTAAAAATATTAATTTTAATGTATAATATATGCAGAAGATATCCTAATACATTATTTGCTTTTCTTTATTTGATAAGAGAAGTAAATATCAATTAATTTCACTGTTTAATATTTTTCTGTGAGTGTTCCTGAATAATATCATTTATTTATTTATTTTTATTTGTAGGGGTGATGATTATAAGACTCATACAAAGTGTATTACCGAAGACGAAAAATATGGCGGTAAGGATTACAAACCGAAACTCAGTACTAACAAAGGAGAAGCTAAACAGGAACTATGGATTGAGGTAATTTCTAAAGTGGCACATGTGCTAACTTAAAGTTGCACATGTCATTTATAACTAAAAATGCTGATTCACATGCACAAGAAGTAACAATTTTTTATTCTCAGTGTGTCAGCTGTTACTGTAGACTCATTACAGCAGACTCACAGAGACCACATGAATAGTTTGCTATAATGAATTTACTTCAGCATACTGCGACATAACTTTGTTATTGCTAACTTTGTATCAACAATTTTCTGTTATCTCTCAGGACTCAAATATTGTCAGAGCTTATGTTTGGTCTTTTAAGGTATACTTTTAATCAGTCCCATGAACCTAGATCTTAATTTTTCTCTTTTCTTTCTGGCATCAAGCACCTGTTTTGCTAACTTTTCCTCTTTCATTCTGCATAAGTGACCAAATCACCTTAGATTATCTGTACTCTCATATTCCTGAATGCTGACCTGAATGTCAAGTTCCTTCCTAATATTTTCAATTTTCATATTCTACCATTAATACCATTTGCTCACTCCCTTCATTTTTCTCAAAACTCGTATTGGGTCTCTGTCTTTGATCTGCTATTTTCTTTTTAATCTTCTATAAGTTAGAATTGGTTTGAACACTGTCTTCTGCATTGCTAGTTTAGTGTTCTGGTTATAATTTCCTGCTTATTCTATATAAATTTGTTCAGCTGGATCCTCGCTGTACCAACTTTGCTCTTTCTGTTGTATATTTCCATATTTTATGTACTATCTTGACTGAATATTGTGCTTAAATAGCTGAAATATTTTCCATCTTCTTGTTTTTATTTTCATAGTTTTTGTACATTTATTGTTGATTTTGTTTACCAAATTTGTTACAGCAATTATTTAATTTAGTTGAAACTCTTAAATTATGCATCATTGGTTCATCTCATCACATTATATGACAATCGTTTTTTATTTTCAGACATTTTTATGGGCTAGTGCTCAAAATATTGTTAATGCATTAACTTACCCTGCCAACGAGTTGCAGACATATGAATGCTTTCAGAGTTCTGATTGGTTTATTCAGAATCAGCCGTTAATGATGTCAATCGACAGTTAACAAAGGCAAGTGGTTGGCAGAACCCTGTTCGCGGAGACAAGGTACCGGCAGTTTCGCCACACAACCGCAGGTCTCTCAATGTTACCCCCCCCCCCCCCATGTATAAGACAATCCTCAATTTTTGGTCTAAAAATTTTCTATCTCCAGATATGTATATTCATTTAACAATCTTGCAAAGTACTATATTTTCCTGTGTATAAGACAATACCTTTTTCTAAAATTTTTAGACCAAAAATTGGGGGTCATCTTATACACGGGGAGGTAACCGGTTGAGAGACCCACGGTTGCCATGATGAAACTGACAGTACCTTGTCTCTGCGAACAGGCTTCCGCCAATCACTCACCTTTAACTCTGTCAATTGACATCATTAACGGCTGATTCTGAATAAACCAGTCATAATTCTGAAAGCATTCATGCGTCTGCAACTCATTAGCGGAGTAAGTTAATGCATTAACAATATTTTTGAGCACTAGCCCATAAAAATGTTCCAAAAATAAAAAAACAGTTGTCATATGATGTGATGAACGAGGGATGCATAATTTCTTAGTATGTATCTCAAAAATATTATCTAATTACTAAAATTACTTTGAATATTTAAAATATTGATCTCTTAATTTTGGGTTCGAAAAAGTAGGGTTCGTCTTATACATGGAAAAATACAGTAATTATTTTAGACATGCAGAATATCTTTATTTTCAGTTTTCATGTTACTGTTATTAGCTCTAATTGCTTTTACTGCATTTCCTCCATTTCTAAGCTTATTCAGTAGCCTTCCTGATATTTATCTTCTATTCTTCCTGAGACTGTTATATTTAACTGTTTTAACATATTACATAGCTTTTTCTCTCTATTTTCTCAGAATAACTGCTGGTTTGTTTGGAACTTCTGATATGCTTTTTTTTTTTTTTTCTAGAACTGTTAACTTCTTGAGTCTACCATAAAAGTGCACATTTTCCCATTCCTTTCAAACCATTTCCACATGCCTCTCTAGTTTAATTAGTCAATACTTTCTGCAGAGTTTGCTATTGAGTCTCCAAGATTTGGTTCTTACTTTCGCTCTTTAATTTTTCTCGAATAATATTTGTATTTTTGAGTTTGTAGTTCATATCTGGAAGCTTCTTGAAATAATTGGCAATCACTTTCTGTTTGAAATATTCTGTGCGCCCTTGTATCCAAAATCACTCTGAAGATATCACTATTAATATAACATAGTCAATAAGACTTTCCTTATTTTTTGTTTCTCTCTCCATGTAAATTTTTTACACATCTTTATTTTGGAACGTGGTGCTACTGACTGTTCCATGTCTTGAGAAATCTGCCAGGTATTTATCTTTTTTTTTTATTAGATTTCTTCTTTTCTCCAATTTTTTTTTCTATTTTCTGTCTTTTTATATATCCGACCCACACATCAAAAATCATAAGGCCTATAGCAGATTAGTGTGTGTGTGTGTGTGTGTGTGTGTGTGTGTGTGTGTGTGTGTGTGTGTGTGTGTGTGTGTGTGTGTGTGTTGGCAAGAAGAAAGGCAGAATCTGTTGACATTTTGTTTGAACTGCTGAAGATTGTATTCGTTGAGGAAGGCAGAGTGGAGGAGGATTTTCCAAAGAACAGAAGTAGATGGAATGAAAGGAGGCAGTGAAGTTGGTTCGGTGAGTTTCAAGATGGACTGTAAAATGGTGTTGGTTAGCAGTGGCTTGAAAAAGTCCCATGTTTGATCTCTAGAGCAGGATTTGCAGATTATGTAAAGTAAATATAAAATTAATAATAAAAAAACATTCTTAGTCCCCCCCCCCCTCCTGTTACTAATGTTCTATAGGTTTACAAACTTTTGTCCATGGGAATTACATTGAAAAAAATGTCATGGAAGAGTCTGTTCCAAATGGCAGAAGTAGAAGAAATTAATGAAGAGGAAATTGTTGAATAACCACTGCACATATTTTTATATAATTTAGAAGGGATTGAGGAGTTACCAGTACTAATTGATGAACATGGACCAGAAAATGCAAGCAGTAGAAACTGAATGCCTGTGAGAAAGAGTTTAGAGTGTTTTGTTGCAAGCCAGTTCATTAGTGAAAACCATCTCAAATGCATGAGCAGTATTCACTGGTTGGACAAATTTGTATAGATTTAATTGTTTTCCAGAGGAAAATAATTCCTTTAACAAAAGAGAAAACCTAATTTCTTGGGTGCTGAGAACTTGGTGTTTGTAATATGTTTATGTCACGAAAGATCAGAGGTTGGAGATATCACTGGAAGAAAAGTTATTTTTTTTCCAAGAAATAAAACCAGTCTTGCTAGGATTGAATTAACAAGATGCCCACGAAGAATTGTTGGGTGCAAAATTTATGGTTGTAGATATTCTGGAAGTTTGTTGACTCATATACATAAAAATTAATATGATATTAATTTTTATCTGGTTTAAAAATAAATGATAATCTCTTACTATTTAAAATCTTCTGCATATACTCATCATCATCATCATCAAATTCCTGCCATGTACCCTCAAGGGGTGTACAGGATATGATAGTACTACATGAAAAAAAAATTACATCGTTATTAATTATATACTCTTGTATATAATTAATAATGAATTAATTACATCATTATTAATTATATACTGCATATACTCTTGTGTCTTAATTCTATATATAATTTTTTGCATAATCCACAAATTTTTGTAACATAATCCACAGATGTTTGTAACTCTCTAAAGACAGTTACAAATCTGTGCCTGTGGTAGGATTTGAACCTATTACCTGTTGGTTGGATAGCAGATATGCTAACCATTTGGCCAACAGGTTGTCAATGTGTTTTTTACATGAAAAGGAAAAATTTACAAACAGATAAATAGCAGTGCAATGGGTTCTCACTTCCTCTTTTGAATAATTTCTATAAACTGTAGAACAAAGCACTCAATACGACTATGCTCAGATGTTAAGTCTGACTCTTTGGTGTATCTGATATGTTTACCATTTGGCTCTGTGGATTCATTCATACTTCATTTAACAGCCAATAACTAAAATATACTTAGTAGAAAAAAGAATCAACTGTTTGCTTTTTTCTTGACACATTAATTACATATCTTTCAAATGGTTTATCTTTTTTCTATTTATACACTAGACGATACTTACACGAACAGTGACACTATTTTAAATAAGGATATCTGAATATGATATCCTTAAAACAATAATTCCTTATAGCCAAGGCTATTTCTTTTAATGATAAACACACCTCTTGCTACTTAATTCAAATACTTCTGCCACACATTTTTAATCATTGGCTACAACCCTGTAAAATACCACCTGCTATCCATATCTCTTCTCCTCAAACACACAAGAGTAAAGCAGTTATGCTTTACTCTTATGTGTTTGAGTGTTCTATTTGTGTGTTCTATGCCATATATATGCAGTGCAACTAAAAAGATTACTAAAGTACTAAATAAATATAACTACTGTACTACATCAGTTTTTAAAATGTCACTTCAGGATAGCAATCCTTATCTGTTCACTGAAGGCAGATTTAATCTTCTCACATATTCAGGAGTGTGGATGTTAACAGGAAGATCTGTTAACATTCTCCTCGCAATGAGAAATTATATTCATTACCATCATTATGGCCAGTCAAAACTGGCAGTCCATCCTTTGAAAATCCTTCATATAGGGATCATATGCAAGATACTACTGCAATACATATACGCATTGTATGTTATTACAAGTCAGACTATTTTTGGAATCAACAGCAATGGAAAGCTTTGCTAACCTCAGCAAGTATGTCTGCATTAATTTACCTGAAATTTGGAAGATAGTCACCTTAAGACTAACTCCAATACAAGAAATGTAAACCCCCCCCCCTCCAAAGTATCAAAAGGTATATTGAGGCAGGGTAGGCAAAAGAACTAAAGTCAGTGGTGTAGCTAGAGCTTTTGCCATCCCTCTCAATACACACCAAAACTACTACAAGTCAAAACGACGTATAGGGAAATAAATTAAAACACTATGTTTATTTTTGAAGTAAAAGTTTAATTTCAACATTCTAAAATGTTATTTTTCTTGCTTTTCTGTTTGCAAAATCGTCGATGACATTGGCGAAGTCTATTTCATAATAATGTAGGTAATTCTTAATCTATTTTATTTAAAAAATCTCCTCTCACAAGTAGCAACACTTACAGCAATTGTGAGGAAAATTCGGTAGTATTACAATCTTTGGTGAGTTCTCGAGACTGTATTTTAGAATTAACTGCAAAAGTTCAAAAAGGTTCAAAGTGCCTCCCGGGGCAGACCTCTGCTCCTCCTTAGCTATGCCTCTGACTAAAGTTCTTTTTCCATTATAGTTTAAATTGTTTCTAACACTGATTGGCCTTGTATTGTGATAAGTTCTTTGTGCTCTGAAGATCCCTATTTGAAAATCCAGCAAAATATATGCTGTTTAATTGAATATATTATTTATTTTGTTCTTGTGTTTTGAGTACTATCAAGTAAGATGAATAACTGCCAACACCTAAGCCTGTTTATACTGTGCTTAACTGAAGGCTTTGGTTATTTGAAAGTCAGATAATTGATACTGACTAGGTATTACTAATTACCTTTAACTTGCAGTTAAAGTGAAGGTAGATTCTATGCATGGAGATTGGTAGGTGTGCAAAATGTGTTTTGACAGGTAGTGAGCTTTACTGGCATTAAAAGAATTCGGGGGGGTGGGGTGAAATCATAGGTATTACTACATATAAAATGGAGGAACCACTCATGATAAATCTCTCTGAATTCAGGCTTAGGAATGATTATAATAAATTAAACCTGGTTCAGGAGGCACAACATTATATAGAGAATTTCAAATAGCATCATGTTAGAGGTTTAATGGAGTATTGACAGCACTAGGATTAGAAAATATTAGGAAGGATTAGAAAATATATTTTTGCTTCCAATATTCTGTTTGTCACTGAGACATCTTCAGGGAGTAGTACAACTAATAATTGTAACACACATACATACAAAGGCAACACAATACTGAATGAAACAAATGGATGTGACTCTAAGGTCCTATCTAGGTGGCATGCCTCAATGGGTGTTTGTAGATCCAGGGTCTGAGGATTCACATTTCCCAAATTTTGGGAAGTTTCTTGCAACTGTATTTGTTTCAATTTGGTTGATTTGAGTGCCGCTGCAGATTCTAAAAACAATCTTTCTTTTTTAAATTTGCTGTGGTGGAGCATGGTCATCTTTTTTCCAGAAGATCCTGTGAGTAGTGGTATCCAATACATGGTCTGCAAGATCAGATTGCAAATGTCAACAAATTATATTCTTGGTTTAATCCTTTAATCAAGTGTAAGCAAACAAAGTTTGTGCGTGAAATTTTTTCATGCTGAGCTACTTGTATACAGAGGCTAATGACTTCACATCAGTTGCCTTGCTATCCCATAATGAAAGCACATGTATAAAGTTTGCAGCTGAAATATAATCAGGACTGGGGCAACTCAGAAGCTAATGACTTCACATCAATTGGCTTAGTATCCCATAATGCAAAGCAGACATCCTTACAAGTATGTATAATGCTATGCATTATGGGAAGGGTCACTACTCAGCCTGTTTCGACCTTTATTGAGGTCTCATCAGTCGGAGCCAGGCCAAGAGTGTAAGCAAAGTTTGTTTGCTTACACCTCAATAAAGGATTAAACCAAGTATATAATTTCTTGTTATCTTTAATTGATAGTATAACGAAGTGAAAAAACATCCAACAACTATTTCTAATCCAGAGTATTTTAATAATAAGGTGTGACACCTTTTGGCTACTTATATTAAATATAAGTCATATTAAAATCTGACTTCAGCATTACTTCAACCTCGGTATCACCTCTGGATCTGGCTCCCAGTGGCAAGACCTCAATAAAGGTCAAAACCACTCTGGGTAGTGACCCTTCCCATAATGCATAGCATTATACATACCCATAAGGATATGTGCTTTGCTTTATGGGATACTAAGGCAAGTAATGTGAAGTCATTAGCTTCTATATACGGGATGCCCCAGTCCTGATTATATTTCAGGTACAAAACTTTGTTTGTTTACACCTGGATAAAGGATTAAACCATATATAATTTCTTGGTATCTTTAAAACATATAGTATCATCATAAATATTTATGATAAAGAAATTTATATAGATGATATAAGAAATTTGATGATGATGATTTAAACTATAAGAATTTGTTTGATTCCATGTGAATTCTTAGGAATTTGTATTGTAAGGCTATAAATTCCATTATATCTATGGATTATCACAAATCATTCAATGTGACATGTTTATAAATGAAATAAATAATAATAAAATGAGGTGCAGAAGTCCTTCAGAATTACAGAACTGGATTTGTAAATCAATTTCTTTGAATATATATGTGTGTGTGTGTGTGTATCTAAATAGAAAAATATTTTCCTAAATAAAGTCCTGAGCTGAAATGGGCCTAAGTATTTCCACACAGGTTTGTTAGTAGCTTATATTTAACAAAAATAACTAACACTGAGTTTATAGGTCATAATAGTTATTTAATTAAGCCTACTAATTCCACCACATATACTAATGGCTTCGTCTGAGTTAGGAAGAACAAACAAATATATAATAAGTAGTAAATATGAATCATTACATAACTAAAAACTGAATGTGTAGGAACTATTACACAGCAACTGCCCCATGCCAGCTTCCATGCTTCACATATTTCTGTTTTTACTTTTATTTTTGTGTAAAGGTTCCTTACACATGAGTACATGCTTATCACCATATGAAAAAGAAAAATGCAGTGGACAATAGGACATCCTTCCCCTATTTGCTGATGACTATAATTCCCCAGTGATAATTTACATGGATTTTTTTTATTATGATTAATTTTTTTTTTTCTTAAACCTGTTCACCCTCTTGTTTGTCTGAGTATGAGAAATGTGTCATTTTGCAGTAGCTGTTGACTCTTTTCAGTGGTGGCTCTTAATTTTCTCTCAGGTAGTTTGTTTCGCATATTTATAACTGCACTGTTTGCTTACCATTTATCTTGATATTTGTAGTCATTCTGAAGATTCTTTATTAAATATGTTGAATTAGTACAATGGATTTTTGTTATCTCAAACTCATAATGACAAAAGAATACTTTGTTAGTAGTGGATAATTGCAAGAGTGAATTTCTTTTAATTTAACACTTAACTAATGGGGTTTCACCAGGACTTTTCAATAGTGAGTAAGTTATAGCAGTGTTTGCTGTATGTGAGAGTTGACTATAATTAGTAACTGAAGTATGGTAATAATTTTTTGTAATCAATTGCCTCACAAAATGGCAGTCAGTATACAGTTAAAAACTGAAAGCCATGTAAAATGGACTGCTGCATGTGTGTGTGTAAAAGATGTATGACAGATATTCTGGGCATTAGTGTAGAGGAGATGGTTTTGATTTTTGGAGTTACTTGAATATATAGACTAAATTCAATTGTACAGTATTTCTGCAAAGGAACTGTTAAGATACTGTTCTGTTTCTCTGAAGTTACAAAATTAATAAGTGTGTTACATAAGAATATTTATTGAAGTTGTAGAATATTTTCAAAAGTGTCAAAGCATAGATTGCAATGGCATTTTATTTACTCTGCAGCATATAAAAAATGTTATCAAAACTGCTAAAGTTTCACCTGCAGTATCCCGACTCCTAGAACAGCTTCTCTTGTTTTCCAACATCCCCAGGAAAAAGGCAAAATTTCAGGTAAGAATTTCTTTTTTATATATAAAAAATAGAAGGAATTTTCATTTTTTAATATTATTTAATAAAAGGAAAAAATTGTATTGCTTTAAATTTTTATAATGAATAAGTATTCAGTTTTAAGAAGTTAGTGTTATGTTGAGATTTAAAAAAAAAAAAAAAAGAGAGAGAGAGACCAAATATTTAATAGGATGCTGAAAGTTTATTTTTCACTTGGTTAGAGTATAATAAATTTAGTTTAATCCTTTATCCAAGTGTGAGCAAACAAAGTTTGTGCCTGATAAAGGATTAAACTAAATATTAAACCTTGGATAAAGGATTAAACTAAATTTATTATACTCTAACCAAGTGAAAAATAAACTTTCAACATCTTTCTCTAAATCCAGAGTAATTTATTAAAAAAGGGTGGCACACCATTTGGCAACTCCTATAGGTAGAGATGACCAGCTAATGCTTCTGCCTGGTATCTCCACTTGGGCCTGGCTCCCACTAAAGAGACCTCAATAAAGGTCGAAACTAGTCTGGGTAGTGGCCCTTCCCTTAATGCATAACATTAGACATATCCGCAAGGAGATATGTTTTGCATTATAGGAGATACTGAGATAGGAGTGTTGGTAGCTTGCTCCACCTTTGCAACGAGTTGCCCTGGTGTTGTACCACATTACCCCAGTCCTGAAGATACTTTCAGGCGCAAACTTTGTTTGCTCACACTTGGATAAAGGATTAAACTAAATTTATTTTTAATAGGATGCAGTTATAGATGTCACAACAATGAGATCTTTAGACAACTCGGTTGGATGATTAAAAGAGGAGGGTTGATCCTAATGAGAGATTTTAGTTGTAGAAATATAGATAGAAAAGAGGAGACAACATATGGAAGCAAGAATGAAGAGTGGAGTTCTTTTACAGTAATTGCTTTAGGAAGTTACTAAGTGTGAGATTGCAGTGTTGGATTTGCTGATAGGCTTAGAGAATATATTTGTGAATGAAGTATTACTGTCACCCACTGATGAGAGTAGATTACAAGATGGCCAGACAAGCAATAGTTTCAATCCAAAGGGATGTTTTTGAAACTATAAAGTGGATAACTGTGGAAAAGTTCCATATTAAACAGTGGGATGATGTACATAGGGAATTGGTCAAGACACATTTGAAACCAGTCTACATCTGCATACTACCTAGATGGGAGTGAAATGGAGGGACAGTGAAATTAAGTAGGCAGTGACTGGATACATTAAATATAAACATACCGATCAGATAGGTGACAGACATTGTAAGAAAAGAAAAAGCTCAAGACAGTTCTTTCATATGTGAGAAGTAGGAGAAATAATGGTTATGGAAGGGTGACCTTAGTCTGATAAATTGGCCACTCACAAAAGATGTGGTGGTGAACACTTACGTGACAGTATTTTAATTGATGAGAGCTTGTGTTGTGCAAATCCTAGTATGGGAAAACAGTAAATGAATGTACTGGAAATGTATGACATGTTGACTAGGCTTGATATTAATAAGGGCTGGGTAATAAATCACTGCAACTAGACCTACCAGTTGCTGGTTGCGTGGGCTTCCCACAGACTGAATCAAAATTATTATTATTAACAGAACTTCATGATATTCTGCTCAACTAGTAATGTACATCATATTACATCTCAAGCGCATTCAAATTTTCCACATACGTAGCAGACTTTTAAAACTTCCAACTGAAAAGCTCATCATCATCATCAAATTCCTGACATGTACCCCCAAGGGGTGTACAGGATATGATAGTACTACATGAAAAATTTATATCGTTACTAACTTCCTATCTACAATTTTCCTCCAAATCAGTCTTCTGTTACTTGTCAAGACTAAAACATTATCAGATCTTATATTTTTATCGTCTAAGGCACTTTGTACCGTATCAATCCACCTATATCTTGGTCTTCCTCTGGGTTGTTTTCCTGCCAACCTGCAGAGAACACTTGTTTTGCTAATCTTTCTTTGCGCATTCTGTTTAAGTGACCATACCATCTGAGATTAGCTCTGCTAACACATTCCTGGATGCTGACAATGTCAAGTTCTTTCCTAATATCCTCGTTTTTAATATGATATTGCCATTGATGCCATCTGTTCACGCCTATAATCTTTCTCAGGACTCTCATATGTGCGGTCACTAGTCTTTGGTCAAGTGTTTTACTTCTGAATCAGCTCTCAGATCCATAAGTTAAAACTGGCTTGAATACGGTCTTGTATACAGCTAATTTAGTGTTCTGACTAATTTCTCTCTTATTCCATATGAATTTATTCAATTGACTTCCTTCCATACCAACTTTGTTGATACTGTTGTCTATTTCCATATTTAAGTTACCATCTGCACTAAAAATCGTGCCTAAGTAGCTGAAATGTTTTACTTGTTCCACAGGTTCTCCATTCTCAACACAGTTGACATTTTCAATGATTCTACCTATTTTCATTGTCTTTTTATTGTTGACCTTCATGCCATATCTATTACAACAGTTATTCAATTTAGTCAGGGAATCTTGAAAACTTGTAGTGGATTTATTTAGAAGTATAACATCGTCCGCATAAAGCAAAGAGCTGACATTAATATCTCCAATTCTGATATCATGTTTCATACCACTTTCCTTCATAATATGATCCATATAGATAATTAATAACAGAGAGGATAACGTACATCCTTGTCTCGTCAGATTTAACATTAAACCATCTTCCTGTACTTCCATCAATTCTAATTGCTGACTTGCAACTCATATAAAGACTAAGTATTACTTGATATAATGCCCCATTGACACCATATAACTATAGCATATTGAATAACTTCTCTCTTGGCACCTTGTCATATGCCTTTTCCAGATTGACAAAACTTAAATACAGATCTTTGTTATATTCTCATGTTTTCTCAACTATTTGTCGTAAAGTGAAGATCTGATCCTGACAGCCTCTATTTGGCCTGAATCCAGCTTGTTCTTCACCAAGCTTTTCTTCCACAATTCTTCTCAAAGTTTTCTCAAGTATACTGGCATAAATCTTGACAGGAACACTCAGTAGGGAAATACCTCTGTAATTCTCATATTCAGTTTTATTTCCCTTTTTATATATGGGTACTATTAGAGCTCTACTCCAATCATCAGGAATTCGTCTCTCTGTCCAGGCCTTCTGAACTATGCAGTGCAGCCACTGTAAGACTTTTATACCACCATACTTCAGCATTTCTGGTTGAATATCATCTACTCCTGCTGCCTTTCCACATTTCAAGCCTTTGATGGCTTTTTCTACTTCAAGTATGGATATGTATTCCTGATTGTATGCCTGTTGAGTGTTTAAAGTTGGAAATTCTATATTCAACTGCTATGTACTTAGACTGTGTTCTAGATCCACCTTCTGGAGCACAGTTCTACATATTAATATCTCTCTAATCTGAAATGTAAACATTGCATTAGCAGTTAGTTAAGGGATGCTATCAGATTAATGCAGAAGAAATTATAAAAAGAGTGGATGTTAAGATGGGAAGAATGAGGGAACCATCCCTGGAAATTGTATAGGGATGTGGCGAAGAAGGAAGTGAGTAGATTTTTTATGCAGAGAGTTGTTAGTCAGTGAAATGCATTGCCTGAGTGTGTTGTGAGTGCAGGTAGTATAAATAACTTCAAAACTCATTACGATAGACATATTGCTGGTTGAGTGGGCTTCCCACAATGAGCCTGTTGACTCCATTGAGGTTACCTAATAATAATATTGAAGGGGCAGTCTATTTGTCTCTCTTTTTTTTCTTGGACACTGAATCTCCATGAACAATCTGCTGGTATCTATCAGGCAGTTAATTTCCATGTCCCAGTAATCAATCATCTCCTTCAATTTGTACACCAACTTGCCATTGTGCTAATATCAGTTCTTTCACAAGCAAAGAATTTCTTAACTTAAAAGAAAAAATGTATGTGTAGTTTCAATTTATTGAATAAGTAGCAGTGTAGCTCAGTGGAGATGGTATATGCCTTCCACGGCACTAAATCACTTGAAGAGAGAGAGAGAGCGCGTCGTAAGTTTGATTCGTTCGATTTTAGTCGTTGACCAGAGGAACTTTTACTAAACCTTTTTCAATTGATTCCCATTAGTCGATCTCTGACATAGACAAGCAGGTTTTTCATACCGCAAACTCAAGAAAATCGATAAGTCCTTTACTCTCTGCAGGTTTGAGATAATAATAATAATAATATCTGGAAGCTTCGGGTATCCAATCACTGCATTGCGAAATGAGCTCAGCAGAGCTTTGGATAGGATTAGTAGTGATTGAAGAAAGTGGGTTGTTTTTATATATATATATATAGGAGAAAAAGGATAGTGGTAGAACAGAGCCCTGAAGCACTCCAGCATTGGTAGCAAAACTTGAAGGAAGCATCTGCTATGACACATGAATGATCACATTCATGTGTCATAGCAGATGCTCAGAGAGAAAGCTGGTTGCCCAGTTAACTAGCATAGTAGGTAGACCTAAGAATGACAATTTGCTTGATGTCAGATATGATTAAAATCCATGGGAATCAAGTAGAAAAAGATTTAGTAAAAATTCCTCTAGTCAGCGACTAAAATCGAACGAATCAAACTTATGACGCTCTCTCTTCAAGTTGTTATTATTAACAGAACTTCATGATATGCTGCTGAACTAGTAATGTACATCATATTACATCTCAAGCTCATTCAAATTTTCTACATACATAGCACACTTCAGAGACATCACATGTTTCTCTAAACTTTTCCATGGCATGTGTCTAATAGTGGGTGAGGTCAGTCATGTATTTAGATTAGTGGAATCCATACTCTTGGTTGCTGATTAACTAGCAAACCTCTAAATAGAGAAGTTGACTATTGATAACATTCTCCATTATTTTAGAGAGGATGCTGATGATGGCAATTGGTTGGTAGTGGGATGGTAGACTTTTGGAATAGATTGGTGTATACATGCTTGCTTCCATGCATTGGGATGAGTGCTGGCTGAGCATAAAAGATTGTCGAGAGAATAGAGAGTTGCTAGCTCTATAGCACAGCATTTAAATACAGTTGGAGAGATGCTGTCAGGACCAGATTTTCTATGTTGTTTAGTATTATTATTTATGGCATCTTCATGGAGTCTGGAGACTCATCATGGGAGACCCAATTCAACCATCATACACACAAATCCTATCATAACTCTACTTGAGTCCATTCGCTTTCAGTGAACTTGCAACCAATTCTGGCAATCCATTCCACTCACTCTCCACACAAAAAATCTAGTTTGCACACCCTTACTTACCATACTCTTACACAACTTCCACAGATAAAACCCCTTTAATATCTTAAAAGTTTCTATCATTTCCCCTCTTTTCTGCCTATCAACTAAACTTTTGTAACCCACAAATCTTGAGCCTATCCTTGTAAGGAATATTGCACAGACCTGTCACCATCTGATGTCTTCACTGAAAAACCTAGGAGGTGTATGGTGCTTAGTGATATGATATGATGGCGGAGGCAATTTGCCTTGGTAATCTGTTTGGTAATTGGAGGAAAATAGTGATGCCAGAAGGTCAGCTTTATCTTTAAGTGCTGTGACAGTGCTGCTATCTGAAAAAAGAGAGAGGTGGAAATGCAAGTGAGCAAAATTTGTGTCTGATGGCCTTTGCAAGGTATCAGAAGGTGTCAGGTGAGCTTTCAGATCTCTTCACAGAGTTAAATAGTAGAAAACAGTTGTTACAAACCTGAAAGATTTGAAGTTAGCAGTTACATTGAAGCACTCTCCTAATCTCAAAGTATGGCTGCATTAATTTTGTCAAAATATGGAAGACTTATTTTAAGAACAACTTCTATTGTTCAAAATCTCTGTCCCCCAGAGGACATGCATTTTTTTTTTTTTTTTTTTTTTTTTTTTTTTTTTTTTTTTTGCTTACAAATTTGAAATGTTTCCATTTTATACTTTAGTTGTTGTCTCATGTTTCACAAGTGTTTCAATGATGCTAGTTTTGAATCCATCAAAATATCTCAGACTTAATAAATTCGGAATATTTTTATCGTAATATGGTGTTTTGATTTAAGAATGCGCTATCAATGAGAATAACAAATATTATGCTATTTAAATTTTTGTTATGTATAAATTTCCTTTCTTCCATTTTAATGGATTATTTATTTTTTTACAGAACTTTGTAATGAATAGTGTCAAGATATACAATAAAAATTTAATAGAACAAGCATGGGATATATTTTCTAAGGCTCATGAAAATCAGGTAACATGACAAAATTATGCACTTTTGTACTTGTATATAGCTGAATTGCTCAAAATATATTAGAATTGCCTGAAAAGTTGTATCCTAATTGAGAAGGTTGGGTACCAGCAAATGGTTGTCTATTTAACCTTTAAAATATTCCTTGTAGATGTCCATAATTTTTTGCACTCTTACTGCAGTGTTTTGGGTCTTATTGGTGACTGCTGAAAAAGCTTTTTCTTTTTTCTCATTTAATCCCACCAAATATGGTTTTACACTACTTCAAACATCATTTAAGCCAGGCAGTAGTTGTAGATGAATTTTCTTGCCATATTGAAGCAAGGAAATTCATTTACTGCCACTGTCTCTGTCTGTTGATGGAATGATAACAAAAAAGTGCACTGACAAAAATCATTCTGGTTATTATTAATTAGAAGAGGCTTTCAAGTAATGTAAATGTTGGCTTTTAATACAATTCAACATTACATCAGAAAGAATCAAAGTAGCAATAATTGTCTGGCTGAAAGAATAGCTTAAAATTCAAATAAGTTTAAAGAATAAGTATAATTATGTTATAATTGTATTTTTTGGGATTGAGAAGACTTCTTTAAACTGAAATAATCAAGTAATTTTTAATATCATAATAATAGAATCAAAGGAGAAAGTGTCAGTTTGATTACTAGCACTCAGGTAATTATGAACTTTCTATACACTTAAATTATGCAAAGCCAATATAAAGCATTTAATATAAAACATATTTCGTGACAACTATGCCATCATATTGTCAGAGTGACCACACAAAGAGTGGGACAGTTACATGAAGCAAGAACTGAATTACAACAGAGGTCACAGATTGCTCTCTTATTATTGTTCTCTGGCCAATTACCTAAAACTATTAGGACCCTGGGAAACCATAAGCATAGCTGTTAACACAGCTATAAACTAACTATAAACATAGCCAGTGGTCAATGAGCAACAAGACTCATTACAGGAATATAAAAGTGGATGTAAAGAGAAAGTCTAAAATTCATTAAAATAAAATAGTTTAAAAATTGAAATTATAATATTTGTGTACCAAATTACATATAGAGTACATATGCAGTTAATGGATTATTTCCATGAAATGAACAAGCATAAAGTGTAAAAATAAGTGAATAACTATATCCATCTATGTATACTTTATTACATATATATAAAGGCATATGTAACAAAAATAATTTTTAGACAATCATAATTTAGACTAAGTTGATTACAAAGATTTTCATAGTATTCTTTGAATAGCCTTTTTAGGAATATAACAAGAATCTGTACTTAAGCTTTGCAGATATGAAAAGCATATAAGGTACCAAGAGAAAAAGCTCTTCAGAATACTACAATTATATAATAGGATAAATGGAATAAGTTGTAAGTTAGCAGTTAGAATTGAAGGAAGTAGTACAAGATTTGGTGTGAGGTAAAACCAGGTGTAAGACATGGGTGAACTTTATCTCCACTCTTATTTGTCATCTACATGGATCACATTATGAAAGAAAGACAGTAGTATTAAACCTGATATCATCATCAAATTCCTGCCATGTACCCTCAAGGGGTATACAGGATATGATAGTACTACATGAAAAATTTACATCATTACTAACTTCCTATCTACAATTTTCCTCCAAATCAGTTTGTTACTTGTCAAGACTCCAATATTATCAGATTTTATATTTCTGTCGTCTAAGGCACATTGTACCATATCAGTCCACCTATATCTTGGTCTTCCTCTGGGTCGTTTTCCTGCCAACCTGGCCGAGAACACTTGGCTTGCTAATCTTTCCTCACCCATTCTGTTTAAGTGACCATACCACTTGAGATTAGCTCTGCTAACGCATTCCTGGATGCTGACAATGTCAAGTTCTTTCCTAATATCCTCGTTTTTAATATAATATTGCCATTGATGCCATCTGTTCACACCTCGAATCTTTCTCAGGACTCTCATATCTACGGTCTCTAGTCTTTGGTCAAGTGTTTTACTTTTGACCCAGCTCTCAGATCCATAATTTAAAATTGGCTTGTATACTGTCTGTATACAGCTAATTTAGTGTTCCGACTAATTTCTCTATTTTCTAATTTCATATGAATTTATTCAATGACTTCCTACCATACCAACTTTGTTGATACTGTTGTCTATTTCCATATTTAATTTACCATCTTCACTAAAAATCGTGCCTAAGTAGCTGAAATGTTTTACTTGTTCCACAGGTTCTCCGTTCACAACACAGTTGACATTTTCAGTGATTCTGCCTATTTTCATTGTCTTTGTCTTTTTATTGCTGACCTTCATACCATATCTATTACAACAGTTATTCAATTTACTCAGGGAATCTTGCAGACTTGTAGCAGATTTATATAAAAATATAACATTGTTCGCATAAAGCAAAGAGCTGACATTAACATCTCCAATTTTGATATTATGTTTATTACCACTTTCCATCATAATGTGATCCAAATAGATAATGAATAACAGAGGGGATAATGTACATCCTTGTCTCACTCCAGATTTAACATTAAACCATCTTCCTGTACTTCCTTCAATTCTAAGATATAATGCCCCATTACACCATATAACTGTAGCGTATTGAATAGCTTCTCTCTTGGCTCGTTGTCATATGCTTTTCTAGATCGACAAAACTTAAATACAGATCTTTGTTATATTCCCATGATTTCTCCACTATTTGTCATAAAGTGAAGATCTGATTCTGACAGCCCAGCCTCTATTTGGCCTGAATCCAGCTTGTTCTTCACAAAGCTTTTCTTCCACAATTCTTCCCAATCGTTTCTCAAGTATACTGGCATAAATCTTGCCAAGAACAGTCAGTAGGGAAATACCTCTGTAATTCTCACATTCAGTTTTATTTCCCTTTTTATATATGGGTACTATGAGAGCTCTACTCCAATCATCAGGAATTTTCCCCTCTGTCCAGGCTTTCTGAAACTATGCAGTGCAGCCACTGTAAGACTTTTATACCACCATACTTCAGCATTTCTGGTCGAATATCATCTACTCCTGCTGCCTTTCCACATTTCAAGCCTTTGATGGCCTTTTCTACTTTAAGTATGGATATGTATTCCTGACTGTACGGCTGTTGAGTGTTTTTTTACCACTGTACTATTGTTGCTTGTTTCATTTAGCAATTTTTCGAAGTAATTACTCCATACTGCAAGGATATCTTTTTCCCCGGTTTCCATGTCATCTTTATCATCTCTAACTCCTTTTATAGCACTCTTTCCTCCATTTGTAAGCTCTTCAACAATCTCCAGAATATTTTGTCACCTTCTTGATATTTATTTTCTATGTTCTTGCCAAAAGTCCTCCCATGACTTTTGTTTAGCTAGTTTTACAAAGTGTTTAGTTTTCTTACATTTGTCTCTGTATTCTCTAAGAGCACAAGCTGATTTATTTTCCAGGAACTTTTGATATGCTCTCTTCTTTTCCTTCACTGCCTCTCTAACTTCCTGTGTCTACTATGCAGTTCTGATTTTTCCATCCTTGCAGACGACCTCACCACACGCCTCTATCTCTGAATCAATCAGAGTTTTCTTCAAGGCTTGCAACTGAATCTCCAAGGTTTGGTTCCTGTTCTCAAACTCTTTCATTTTTTCTTCAATAATATTTGTGTATTTTAGTCTACAGTTCTCATCTGAGAGCTGCTCAACTTTTATTCTCTTTAAAACTTTCTTACATGTCATTCTTTTCAATATGAAATTCAATTTTATCCTGCTCAAGACTAAATAGTGATCGCTTCTGATTTCAAATCCTTTGTACACTCTGGTGTCCTGCACCAGGAGGAAAACATCACTATCAACAATAACATAGTCAGTGAGACTTTTTTTATTCCTTGCCTCTTCTCTCCATGTGAATTTGTGCACATTTTTATGTTGGAACATGGTGTTAGTAATGACCAGTTCATGTCCTGAGCAGAAATTCAACAGGTATTTGCCATTATTATTAGCTTTGCTCTTTTCTCCATTTCCCAAAATATTTTTGTATGTCTGACAATCATTTTCTACTCTATTTAGATCCCTAACAAGGACCAACTTTTCCTTTTTCATTGTGTCAGTTGCTTTCTCTAAAGCATCAAAAAATTTCTCCACTTCTACCTTAGTAGAATCTTCTGTGGGACCATAGGCACAAATAAGTCTCATTGTCCAGTTTCCCCATTCTCATATTTGCCCACATCACTCTACTTGAAATTGCCTGCCATTCAAGAAGATTAGCCTCGTATTTAGTAATGAATACTATGGCTACTCCTCTTTTCCTTGATTGTCATTGCCTGAATATAACATTTTGTATTTATTGCTCAAAAAGATCTCACCAGTTTTTGTCTTTTTTGTTTCAGTCACCCCTGTTATGTCGATCTGGTACTTATCTAATTCCTCAGCTAGCTCCATTTCTTCGCCATTCAAGCTTCTTATGTTGATAATACTGATCTTTAACTGTGGTGATGTTGAGTTGGGGTGTGTTTTCAAATTTGTTCCAGTAGCTGACTTTTTGCTGTTCACCTTGGTTCCCTGGCAAAAACAATCTGATATTAGAATCAGAAATATCAAACTTAGTTCTTTTCTTTATGCATGTGATGTAGTCTTAAATTCACTGTAATTACTGGTACCAAATCTGCAATTTTGGCACGAAATTAGTGGTAAAAAGAAAACCTATAAAAATACTCAGGAACATGGAAAACTCAACTATATTTTCAATGGAGAACATTGTGAAGATGACAAACTAAATGTGGAAATACATAACAGAATAAAACATTTTCATTAAACCCATTAAGGGATTGAGTCATCACAGATGTTATAACCAAGTTAAAAATCTTAAATTTACAAAAAAAATACAAATATATGCAGCATCAAAACTACTACTTAACTATGCAGCTGCCAATGTATTAGTCGGGTTACAACTTCAAAGAACATGAAAAGCACTTTAATTATGCAGCTCCCCCTTCAGTTTTTATAAGCCAACAGTTATCATCCTTTTGAATTTCAGTTTTGTGCTTCCTATAAAAAACTTACTCCTTCTTGAATTCACACAAGAGAAAGACTAACATATGTCATTCAACTTCTTCCTACATCTTGAATTGCAGAACACTGAAAAAACTTTTCTTCATACAAGACATTTCTGTAACTTCACACTCTGTATGAAATTAGCAGCAAACTCCTCTGAATAAACTACATAAAACCTTATGAACAATTTTGTTCATAAGGTTTTACAACTTTGCCTTCTATGTGAAAGTGTCTGAAGAGATAACTAAAACGATATCATCTGTTGGAAATTGCTTATCAGACTGAGAATCCTAAATAATCACACTTTATTGGACCCATTTCTATATGAACTGGAAAACAAAGTTCCCTTCAGCTTTAACTGAAATAAATCTTATATACATTAATGACGATAAAAAATTATCTCTTCATAAATTTAAACTTTTATATTTATAATTTGTGGGATATGTGAATTTTATTCCAGATATCCTACAATAATAATAATTTTTGTGTATTCATGACATATGTATTGCAATTTGATGCCCAGATTATGGGTGATATGCAATATGTATTTGTCACGATGAGTACACAAAGTGATTATTATTACATATACAAGTAATGGACAAATAAAATGGAAACAGCAGCACGCCCGATTAATATGGTGTTGGTCCGCTGTAGGCATCTTATATAGCCTTTTTTTTGAGAGAGCAACTGTTCGGTGCTTGGAATTTAACAGGAGGAATTTTACACCATTTACACCTGACAGAAACTGGATCGGTTCACCTTTATTCTTTGGAGGTGGGAAACATTGCATGAGAGCTCACTCCAAAATGTCCCATTAATGTTCTATAGCAGTGTTCCTCAACCTTTCTAAACCCAAGGACCAGTAAAATGCCTAAAACAATTCTATGGACCACTAAGTTATGTAATTTTTTTAAAAAGCCTATATGGGGATTACCAACATTTGGGAAAAACTGTGCCGTTTATAACATAATAAATCTAAAAGCATGTTTTGAATATATATGGAAACATAATTAATTAAATTGCAAATAAACGATTAAAAGTGTATCATCATGAACAAAGTTTTAATTTTTATTTGTTGAGAATTTCTTATTTATTGTAAACAGTTTCCCTGAAGGGAGAGATTTAGTTCATTTAATTTCGAAAAAATGTCTGAAAGATAGAACAAAATTTTTTTTATTAAATAAATAATATGATATAATTATGTTACTGCAGCCTGATAGTAGCAATATTACTTTTAATGAGATGGTTGAGCTTCTCGGCCCTTGCAGAGTTACTGGATATTTGGCTCAATATTGGTCAACTTGAGTCGAAGATCGGCACACACACACTAAGACGATGTCTGTATTTTGTTTTTATTTGAAGGAGTGATGAAAATCCTTTCTCACAAAGATAGGTTGTAGAAAACTGCATGACGATTTTCAATGCTTCTTCAGTTAATTCGGGAAGTTCACTTCTCACTGAAGCAAGATTCAGAATCGAGCCAAACCAAGATCATGGAATTGCATTTTAAGCCCATCACTTGAAAGCTCAATTAGCTGTTCTGTTTTCGATAATGAAAGGTTGTTCTCATGACTGTGAGCCTGAAATGGATTGCGAACCCACAGAAATTTCTTCTTATTATTATTACACAAAAACTCCAGGTAGTGTCCATTAATAGTGGGAAGGCACAACACTCTACTTTGCTAAATACATCTCATCCTCTCCAATTATGACAATCAACGCCATCTGTCGCCCATCATCACCAATAACAGTATTTTTTTGTCTGTAAATTGCGTGTGTTCTAAAGGCCAATTTGTCTGTAAAACTTACAGACAAATTGGCTTTTAAAACAAACGCAATTTACAGACGGATGAAAAACCTGAGTTTCCAGGAGAAAAAACCCTACTACCACCATATGAGATCGGCTAACTTGCCTTCAATTGAAAAAGCCCATATAAGGACTCCTCTCATCATGATGAGAATCGAACCCAGGTCTTTTCCAATCGAAGGACGCAATGTTCTTCCAATTGTGTTACGGCAGCTTATAAATTTCTTCTAAAAGTTATTCAGAAAATATGTTTCGAAATTCTATTTCAGTGTTTTGAGGTGGTCAGAAACCCTTTCCAGGAACTCAGAATCAACAAAAATATCATTTTCCACTAAAAAGGATTCCAGTGTTGGAAAAGGTGCAAATTGCCTGTCTTTTACAAAATTATTTTACAAAATACTTTTACCCAATCCATAACACCAGTTTTTTCTCATATGCCTTTCTTTTGTTGTAGGCATCAAGAACAGTTAAAGAATTTCCCTGAAGGGAGAAATTTAATTTCGAAAAAATGTCTGAAAGATAGGACAATGTTGATAACCATGCTTCGTCAACAAGGAGGGATTCAAAATCAGAATTATGTTCATTTACAATAAGGTTTCTCCGTTTTCATGCCTTAATTGAAATAAGCTTGTTAGTACGTTGCCCCTGGAAAGCCAGCGAATTTCAGAATGAAGCAAAAGTTGTATATATTCACTGCCCATTTCATCGCAGAGTACTGAAAATAACCTGTTATTTAACGGTCGAGCATTAATAAAATTAACTAGCTTTGCAGCATTGTATAGCACAGTTTTAAATTCTGGTGGCATTCCTTTAGAGGCTAACACTTCCCTATGTATGAAACAATGCACCCAATTCATATTCGGAGCTACTTTCTTGACCTTAGGAAAAACTCCACTATGCCTGCCTGTAAGGACGTGAGCTTCATCTGAACAGAAGCCCATGCATTTTTCCCACTGGGTCCCTTTGTGTATTATGTAATTATTGAGAGTGTGAAATATTTCTTCAAATCTCTACAAAACAGAATATCGTCATGAATGTTATCATGTGCATATTTTATGTAGCATATTAACTGTTCATCATCTGTAACATCAGTAGTCTCGTCTACTGATGTTACAGAACGCATAATAAGGGCTCTTCTTAACTCTTTCAATTCACTGAGATTCTACGTTACCTGCAATATCATTAATTCTATGACCTACAGTGTCATTGAAAGAGGAGTTAAATCAACATCTTTTAGTAACTTGTTGCCACACATAGTTTTTACCACATCTTTTATAGCTGGAAGTAGTAAATTTTCCATGATAGAATAAGGTTTTCCTGTTTTCGCTGTGCACAACCTTAAGAGACAGGATGCTTCCACTGCATTGCTATTAATCGAACCCATGGCCGAAACTATATCTTTCCCATAATTTAATGTCCCTAAGTGTCGCTGAAAAAAATTTGATTGGCTTATTTTTCATATCACAATGTTTAGTTTCTAAATGCCATCGGAGGTTCGCAGGTTTCATGCACTCATTCGACAACTCATCATAACACAAAACACATTGAGGTTTCTTTTCACTTTCATCTCCAAGTAAATCCGAATTCCAAATATGAACTGTTATATTTCCTACTGTATTTTTTTCTTTGACCTGCTTGTTTCTTCTACTTTAATAGTATCAGATTTACTGACCGCTACAACACGTGTATTACAATTAGGGTTAGCATCACCTGCTTCATTTGCTTTTCTTTTCAAAGCCCTAGTTCTAAGCACTTTTCCATTATTAAAAAACCTTTCTGAAAAATATATAAATACTAGGGTTAACTCACAACACACTTTGCCCAAGTATCACTTAGCACTTCTGAAGATATACTGAGCTTTGATTAAAGGAGCAAAACCATCAATAATAAAAATCAATAAACAACAAAAAATTGGTTGAAATGTGAATAACACGTTTACTTCATTTCTGATAAAACAGCAAGGGAAGGCAGAAACATTAAACCCATATTGTTGTTCACTTCACTTTTTTATTACTCGTCATTCTGCTGCTATTTGTTGGTTTTTTAAGTATCCATTTTATTTCAGTAATTTTTTTACTTATTCAATTTTAATTTGTTTTGTTTGGATAATTAAAAAATATATATTTATTTATTCAATTTAAGTCTTCCTGCAGACCACTTGTCCCATCATCGTGGACCAAAGGTTGAGAAACACTGTTTCTCAACCTGCAAACCCATATTGTTGTTCACTTCACTTTTTTATTACTATTCATTCTGCTGCTATTTGTTGGTTTTTTAAGTATCCATTTTATTTCAGTAATTTTTTTACTTATTCAATTTTAATTTGTTTTGTTTGGATAATTAAAAAATATATATTTATTTATTCAATTTAAGTCTTCCTGCAGACCACTTGTCCCATCATCGTGGACCACAGGTTGAGAAACACTGTTCTATAGGATTTAAGAGGGTGGTCTGAAGGGTTCTCGACCTAACAATGAAAAAACATTTATAATATCAAAATTATTTTTATTTTTCGACATAATCTCCCTTAAGCCTAATACATTTATTCCAGCGATGCTCCAGTGCCATTATCCTGTCCCTGTATGGTTCTGAGTAAGATCTGCAATCATCTCTTGATTCGAAAAAAAACACTGACCAGTAAGGAAGAGTTTTAGTTTTGGGAAGAGATGGAAGTCAGAGGGAGCCAAATCTGGGGAATAGGGTGGATGTTCCAACAATTCATAGTGCAGATCCCTTAATTTTCCCATTGCCAAAACACCTTTGTGGGCAGGTGCATTGTCTTGATGAAAGATGTTTTTTTTCTTCTGCAAACCAGGTCTTTTCTCATGAATTTTTTTCATCTAGTCTGGTTAAAAGATCGGAATAATATTCCCTGTTTACTGTTTTACCCTTTTTGAGATAATTAATAAAAAAAATGCCTTTAACATCCCAAAACATCGATGCCATGCCCTTTCCTGCTGATGGAACTGACTTTGTCTTGTTTGGCACTGAATAACCAGCTTCTGTCCACTGTTTCACTGCTATTTGGATTCTGGTGTGTAATGGTGAATCCAAGTCTCATCCATAGTAATAAATCGATGCACAAAATCAATTTTATTCTTTTTAAAACGCTCCAAGCACTGTTCAGAGATTTTAATTTGGGGGGCTTTTTTTAATCTGGGTGGTACCCATTTTGAGTAAAGCTTTTTCATTTGCAATTCTTCATGCAAAATGTATCCTACACGATCTTTTGAAATGCCTATAGTCTCAGTAATTTCATGCAATTTGACACGCCAGTCATCCAATACCATATCGTACACTTGATCAATGATTTCTGGTGGTGTTAAACTTTTTGGACATTTTTAGGATGGTCCTTCGCGTGGACCATCTTCAAGGCTGGCACGGTCATGTTTAAACTTGGCAGCCCATTTTTTAATTGTTGAAAACGAAGGAGAAGTGTGCTTAAAAACGTTTATAAACTTCGAATGAATTTCTTTTGGTGTTAAACCTTCTTTTACAAAGAATTTTATAACCACATGATGCTCAATTTTATTCATTTCAAAGGATACAGACAACAATTTTGCTTCGGACAGCTGTATAAAACAACCTACTTTATAGAATGACTTGCAGTTTTACATGGATGCTTATGGCAGATGTACCACCTTAAAAAAAAAAAAAAACATGTCGCTAGTGTTGCCATCTAAAGTCCAGGCCGAGACCTTTTCAGACCACCCTTGTAAGTCTGGCTATTGGGATGGCCATGATGGACAGGACATCTCACCTTCGTATTCTGCAAGCCATTGGATGACCACGTTTGCTCGATGAATAGGAATTATATCTTGTTGAAACGTGTCTGGCTGCATAGGTGAAAAGTATATCAACATGTGATGAAGTTGATCACTTATGATTGAAAGATAACATGCACCATCCACTTTGCCTTTCAATACAAGTGGACTCAAACCATGCCATGAGAATGACCCCCCAGACCATTATAGAACCCCCCCAAAACCTTTCATAGTTGGAAAAAACCACCCTAATAAGCTTTCTTTGGCTGACCCAACACACACACATTCGTGCATTTGCAGCAAAAAGTGTGAACGTGGATTCATTGAACCATATCACATTTCTCAACTGTTAGGTAGTCCACTGCCTGTGATCTTTGCACTGTTGGATGTGCATTGATGGGAGTGATCACAGGCTTGTGTAAGGCATCTCTACCATGATATCCAACTCTATAGTTCCTGGTGCAGAGTTTTTGTTGAAATGGGTTTCTCATGATTAGTGTTGAATTTTTCATACAGTTGCTCAGCAGTAGCCTGCCTATTTTTCATGGTATAGTGCACTAAAGCTCAAATGTCCTCCTCTTTTGCAGTAATCACTTTCGTCCACTATTGCATTTTGCTGATGATGGACTGCCATGCTGACATAACCTTAGAAACTGTTCCTCGACTAACATGTGCAATTTCAGCTGTTTTTGTCACAGATGCACGTGCCAGGCTGGCTCCAACAATCACTCCCCTTTCATCGTCACTGGGGTCCTCTCTAGATTCCATTCTAACATGCAATAAACGATGACAGGTCTTCGTTTGCCTAGGAATGTCAGGAGTTTGCATGTATATCAACTTCATTGTTTGGTACCTCGTAGACACTGCATTGCAACCACCGATAACGCCACCTGATAGCTCAGTGTTTCTATTTTTTTGTCCATTACCTGTACACACACACAGATATTCCCATATCTGTGTGTGTGTGTACTACTAACATTAAATATAATTTAATGTTAGTAGTAAAGTTAAACATAGTAATTTTATTGTTAAAACTGATCTATGCCATACCCCTTATCTTAAAAGTAGCTATGCTCTTCTGGCCTTTTAGCTAGGTTTGCTTACTTTGTTAACGACTTAAGTTCTATGTTCCCATGGTCCTAATATTACCCACGTGACTTGTACGTTTCACTCTGATGACGTCATATGAGACACATCATGAAATATTGTGAGTCATATTAGATTCTTTATTTCATTATGTAATTTACATATATAGTCACTTAATTATGTCTGACAGTTATATTAATATTAACAATCAAAGGAAAGCATCAAGTACTTTGGCAACTTAGAAACATTCTATATGTAGAATTTACTTATTTTTGCAGATTTAAAGAGGCTGGCAAAATGAGTATATTAGAGACCTACATATTATTGAATTAGTCTGTGTGAGCAGTTGCCTACTCATTGTACTATGTACATGACATATTGACATGTTGAAACCATATTCAACATCTTGTTTATGTTCACTAGATGTATAACAGTTATTCATTTAGAAATATCTGTTAATACTTTCTCTCCCCCCTATTTGCATTTAACATTGAATATAGAGAGTTTTAGATTTGATCATAACATCAGAAGGTGTCTCAGTTAAGGATGTGACTATTTTGCCATACTGAATTGGGAAGTGGCCAACTATCTGAATGTTCCAATCAGGACAGGATGTATGCTGAACTACAATTCTGAAAATTACAACAAACTCAGATTACTATCTTTGATTCACTGGTATCATTTGTTTAATGAGAAAGTTATTAGCAGTGCGTGGGAAACTTTGAGAAGATGCTTAAATTATGAGGTATCTGAATGTGTTGTTAGAGTTCGAAGAACAAATAGAATGGGAGTGAAAGTGCTGTCTCATTAAACGAGATCCATAAGGAGAAGATGCAGAAGGAATATCATGAGAATAAAAGTGAGAGGAGTTATAAAATATATAAAGCTGAGGCCAGAAAAGGTATATGAGTATTGTATGGAAAGCAAAGTTGGAGTATGAAAAGAAATTATGAACTTTGGCATGATATATCTGACAGCATATTATATTGGTGGGATTATGCTTGGAGAAACTGATGAGGCTAGAGATCTTGGAGTTATGGTGAATAGAAAGTTAAAGTTCAAAAGTCACATAACAAAAATTGCAAATACAACTCAGGATAATTGTGATGTTAAAATGAAATGTAAGGTTATGGAAGTCATTTTGCCTCTTTAATAGGCCTTGATACGACCTCACCTAGACTGCTGTGTGTCGATTTAGTCTTCTGCATTCCAAAGTGATAAAGAAGATGTGGATAGGTTGTAAAGAAGAGTTCTCCCAGATGATATTGGGATTGTGGAATGTAGCTTATGAGGATAGATTGAGAGTATGTGGGCTGCAGACACTGGTAGACAGAGAAGAAAGAGGGATGATTTTTTAGAGGTCTAAACCTTTGAGAGGATATTATAGAATATTGGTTGATAAAATTTTCATTATATGAAAGTTAAGTTTGGGTGCAGTTAAGAAAGGAGTAAGAGCTACATTTTTTTTTCTCATAGAGCCATGAGTAGAACAGTTTTCCTGTTGAAGTAGTGAGTGCATCAAGTGTGAATGAATTTAAGAAAAGGTATGACAGCTGGTGATGAATCCTTAACTTCCTGAAGGTCTAATAATAATATCTAATTTGAAGACATACACAACAAGATATGCAAATTAAATAAACATTTTCTATTCTAATAAGTTGTACATCACTCAGTAGACAAAATAACTAAAGACTAAAATGCTTTCCTGGAACAAAAGACTCTGAATTGCATGTGATTTACTCAATGAAATTGAGAGCTAGAGCTTTGAGGGAGGTTAAGGTAAAGTTGTGTCATATGCCTGTAACTATTCCTGGATTCTTGTGATGTGACACATCCTGTTGGAATAATCATTAATATGCAGAATAAGTAGTCAACATTCATTGAAGCTATGCCATTTTAATCCTTATTCTATGGATATTAAGGGATTTAAGGAAAACTAATTTTTCTTGTTATGCACTTGTCCTTCCATCTATGTGAATAATAAGAACTAAGGGTTCATTACTGAATACATGCTTTCTTTAGTGTCCAGTGGTTCTATGCTCCTTTGTTGACTTGTCATAATTGCATGTTTTGGTTAGTTACTATCCAACAAAGACGTGACTGTTATGCCTCTAGTTTGTGACAGTGATCATTCTATCCTGCCCAGAGAATTAGCTAAGTATATGGATATTCCATTCAGAACATCTGTATATTTACCCACTATATTATGACCATCTAAGGAGAATACTAGTTTGGTTCCATGGTGTCAGTTGTTAGACAGGGAGGATATCAGTAGTGCATGTGAAGTATTATTAAAAAAATACCTCAATAATGCAGTATTGGAATGTTTTCCTAGAGCTTAAAGAAAAATAGGGCAGGAGTGAAATGGATGAGCCGTCTTATTAAGCAAGAAATCTTTTTCTTAAGAATCCCTTGCTGAATTCAGCAATAAAAGCATATAGAATATTAGTACTGATGCTAAAAGAGTGTTCAGATGAACTGGCTGTATAATGAATTTAATCAGAGGAAAGATTCCAAGAATTTATAATAATCCCATTCAACAAGGGTGGCAAAAAGACTAATTAGATCTATCGGTGTTACACCCTGATACCTTAAGAATGTAGAATTCTCAGTTATCATGGTGTAACATGAAGAGCAAATAAAATAAAACCCCTGTATAAAAACTAATAGATGAATTATTTAAAAGAAAGAGAAATATTCTTGCATCCAAGTAAAATATAAAAAAAAAAAAAAAAGTGTTAAACTAAATAATAAAAGAAGGAATGTATTACAGATATGATATAAAAAAAAAATTTTTTTTCAGCTAAGTAAGACAGAAAAGGATTAGTCATAAGAAATTGTATGTGAGAGGCTAGAGATTAAAATATTAAGTAAATTCATAGAAAAATTTTGGAAGGGGGATTAAATTAGAGGCTAGCAAAAGAAAAACAACAGACCATCGCTCAGGGTCAATTCCCGGATTTAGACATCGTCATGGGCTCGCCGACCAAAGGATGTTTGGCAGAAAAATGCCACCCTAATTGGTCGGTGAAGTCAAATCAAGTAAGGGGTGGAGAAAAGAAATTAAAGAAGGTACAGTTAGAAGGCAAGATATAAAAGGGTTAGAAACCCCCCACCCCCCACAAGGCTTTTGGTTTTTTTCCCAGATACTTTCTTCGTGAGCTCCTTCATATAGGTTTTCACGCGGTTTTCCTGAGTGGCAGGATTGGAGTTATATCTCTGTCGTCACAACAAGGAAACAAAAGTGAGCGGGATTTCGATTCCGTATTTCCTATGGTAAGAAACGAAGAATGCCATTTAGCCAAAGGAAAGAAGGTATTGTCTAAGTGATCCAGTGACAACTACGAGAAAGGGAAATCTGTAAAGAGAAATCGATGTCCACGTGGCGAGTTTCACAGCCATGGTATAGATGTAAAGTGTGTTATTAATTCAACTACGAAAAGTAAAGATCGCATAAGCACAGTTCAATGCCAAAAGAACTTAGGAGTAACAGATTATAGGAGTGATCATACCAGGATAGTACAATCGGAAAAAGGTAGAGGCCAATATAGAAAACTCGAGACAAAAAGGTACTGTAAAAATCTTGTGTTGAGTAAAAATCGTCTGTAATTGTTATCATTATTCTATTACTGAACTATTGAAGAGACTAAGGAAAATTATACTAGGACTTTAGTACACGACTGATTATAATGAAAGTATGTTTGCTAATATTAATATTATATAAGTAATTACGTGTCCTGAGAATTATGCATGTGTATTGTAACATATAGGAAACTTTAAATGTCAAAGTTATGTGTTAGTATAGTGAAAGGATAAGTTAATCTGCATAGTTTTGGATAGTTAAATAGAGTGAATTGATCATATATGTCCATGTGCTACAGCATATAGCATATATTCAGACTGATATAGGGTCAACTAAGATGTTAATTAGATCTGGGATTATACATATGATTTTATGTGTCGAATTTGTTATGGCGGCATGATCGTAATACCCATATAGGATCATAGCCAAGTTATTTGTGATAAGCTAATGTTATTTTGTAAATGTTTTCTTAGTGTTGAATTGAATTATATTAGAAATTGAATTGTACCATGCTAATGAGATTAATAAACCTTTGTTCATTGATAAAACAGTTGTCTGAAATTGCTGCCCAATGCACCACTTGAAAAACGTACGAACCTAATCACGTGGGAAATTAATGTGTTATAAAACGAGATAAAGTGTCACGACTGCAATATTGTTTCACATTCAGACATATTTTAGTACTTTCTCCTTGTTTTTGTATTTAATATCTCAAACTAAATGTCCCAAAAGGTGCAGTATAATATAAATATTAAGGACACTAAGGGGGGAAATAGTTTAAATATTTGTATTTTGGGGTGATATCTCGTACATAGATAAAAGATGAATATAGATAAGCAGAATTTCACTAGATAGAATAAAAATCATAAATTGGGACACAACATCGGTATCTCTGAAGTAGTGAAGATTTTGAAAAAGTTAGTGAAGACTTTCATACAGAAATGACTGACAGAGAGTCTTGTAACAAACATGAGTTTGCTAAAGAAGGTGATGTTTAAGTAACTTGCTCACATTTTGTAATGGTATATTTAAGCAGGAGGGAATGGATATACTCTGCTACCATTGGACTTTGATAAGGCTTTGACAGGATATAGTATGGAATGCTTTTACATAAGAGGATGCCATCAAATACTTGAAATGTGGAAAGTCAGGTGGAGTAGGTGATATTCGATCAGAAATGCTCAAATTATTGTAACCATTGTAAAACTTTTACTGCTGCATAATTCAGAAGGCTTAGTCAGGGAGTAGAATTCCAGATGACTAGAGTAGAGCTCATATAGTATCCATCTATAAAATGGAAATAAAACTGAATGTGAGAATTACAGAGGAATTTCCCTACTAAGATTGAGTGTTCTGTGGGTAAGATTGATGCAAGCAGACTTGAGAAAAGACTAAAAAAATTTGTGGGGGGGGGGGACACAGAGAAGAACAAACTGAGTGCTGGGTTCAGACCAAATACATGTTGTCAGAATCAGATTTTCACTTTAAGACAAATAGTTGAGAAATCATGGGAATAAAACAAGGATCCATGTTTAATTTCTGTAGACCTGGAAAAGGCATATGACAAGGTGCCAAGAGAAAAGGTGTTCAAAATATTACAAGCATATGGTGTAAATGGGACTTTTGTTGAGTATACAAGTATCTCCACTTTTGTTTACCATTTATATCAGGAGTGTCAAACTCAATTTGGACTGCAAGCCATTTGTCATAAAAGTGTATCTGAAGTGGGCTGCAAAAAAAATATTCGACTAAAAAACCTGCACTAATTAGAATTGAAGAGAAGTGAAAGAATGAGTATAAATAAATTGGAAAATTAATAATGAAAATTTTATTTATTCTAAGTCATCACAAGACATAAAATAATAGTATAATGATTATGACAACTCAAAAAAAAAAATGAATATTAAACCGAAATTAAATTTTATTTAATTTCGGGTAAAAAAAAGTATCAAGTCTCATTAATAACCATCGCAAAAATTTATAGAGCCTCCTATTAGTTTGCGATTTTCTGTGTTTGTGTTGAAATAAAATATTTCTATCTTGGGGGGAGGTCTATATTTTGGGGTTAAAATTTATATACTTGCATAATATAATTATAGTAATTTTAAGTAATTTAATTGTAGTATTTTATTATTTTCCCGACACTTGACAATGTTTATTGTTAACCAGCTTGCCAAAATTTGGACTCAAAGATTGAGAGCATTTGACTTTCATTATGCAAAAAGATTGACGTCAGTTAGTCTCGATCTGTGGGCTGTTTTGTTACCTTTCATACATGAGAATAATTGTTTGCATAAATAGGTGCTTCCAAAATAACATAGAATATTTGCAATTTTTTTTTTTTATTTCAGAGATTTTTGATCTAAATAACTGTATATTTTTGGAACACCAACTTCTTGGTATTTCTGCTTTAGAATGGAATCATTTTGAAAATCAATAAGTTCCATTTGAATACAAATAGGAGCTTTTTCGAAATTAAAGGAAAAAGGACCATTAAAAAGTGAAAAAACTTCTTCTTGCTCCTTAAAAACTTTAAATCGCCTATCACATTCTTTAATCTTTTCTAGTTTGGGACAATATTGAGAAAAGGTAAAACTTTGATTCTTTTCAACTGTTCACACATAGGAAAATAATTTAGAATATTCTCTTTTAAATGATTTTTAAACAAAACCAATTTACATCTAAAAGTTGCCAGTGCATCATACATGTATGTTATTAACTGATCTTTCCCCTGAAGTCTGACATTTAAATCGTTCAAATGTCCTGTAATATCTACTAAGAATGCTAAATGCTAGATCTTGTACACATCTGATCATTAAGAAATGCAACATCATGATTTTTCATTTTTAGGAACAATTTGATCTCTTAAAAAAAAAAAAAGCTTTTTAGAACCTTATGACAAGATAACAAATGAATCTCTGTGTAATAAGGTAGCCCTTCAACTTCACTCTCCGAGTCTTTAAGAAATTGTACAAACTGGTGGTGATTGAGGCCTCTGGATCAGATGAAGCTCACAGTATTTGTCACAGGCTTGAGTACGCTGCTCATTTCCAATATTTTGGAACACAGGATCTGCTGATGAATAATGCAGTGGGAAGATTGGAGTTTTGAAATGTCTGGATACATTTCCTTTAACTTTGTTGCAAGTCTTAATACAAAACCTTTATTTTTGTCTGTCATTGCTGGAGCACCATCATTTGTCACCTCTGAACAGCTACGAGCATGTTCAGAGGAAGTATTTTTTCAAAATGCCCCACACAGTGTCAAAAATGTCTTTCATTTTAGCGGTTCCATTAATGAGGATCATTTCCAAGAACTCTAATATTCATATTGTCGTCACAAGCCCGAAGAAACAGAGCAGCTCGAGCCATGTCGTGAATATTGAAACTTTCATCAAGTGTAACTGAAAAGCACTGTATTTCTTGCAACTGGTCATGTAGATTATCTGCCATTTCGGTTATTCTTTTGATCACAGTATTTCCAGACAAAGAAATATTGCGAAATACTTGCACATTTTTGGGACATGTGTTTTCAGCTGCTTTTATCATACACTCCTTAACCAAGGAACCATCATCACTAAAAGGTTTGGAATGTTTTGCCAATAAATAGTTGATTTCATAACTGGCTCTCACTGCTGATTCATTGTCTTTCATAATATTTGAAAATATTTGTTGTTGACTTTGAAGTGAATTCTTCATACTTTTTAATTTTTCTTCTCTCAGTTTACTCTCAAAACTTGAATATTGTTCTTTGTAAATTTTATCATAGTGCCTTTTTATATTATATTCTTAGCAACACTAATTGTTTCGTTACAAATAATGCACATAATTTTGTCCTTTGTTTCAGTGCAGAAGAATTCAATTTTTGCTTCTCTTGAAATTTTCTCCCCTCATCAGCAATTTTTCTTTTTCTTGTTGTCTTAGTAAGCGATATTGCCTGGGTGAATAAATATATTATTAATAACAATTTTTATAAAAATGCACAAAACTGTAGACCAGTGCATGATACTATTGCAAATAAAAAATAATAAAAAAGGGATTCTCTCACAGCTAGATTATGTTGCTAGTTTGTTGTTGGATCATGTTCGGCGCACTGGCATGCTTCGGAGATCTCTGATTGATAGTAGCAGGCATTTATAAACTCATAGCCTGGATTCACATGAGCACGTATGCTGCGCATCACGTGAACAGCTGCCAGCCAATAGAATTCAATTTTTTCAGTGTGCTATAAATTAACAATGAAAGCATAAATATAGTTTACGATTGATTAGGATTGGATCTAATATTGAAATTGCGATATAAATTTTCATCAATGGATTAAATCAGTTTTTAATCCATTGTTATTGTCTTTGCATTAATGACATTGGAAAGGATTTCATTGGAGACACAGTTTGATGATGTTAAGAAAGGCAGAGTAATCAGGAATGTGACTGACATGCAGTATTTGCAGTATAATTTGAATAAGCTAGAATTATTGGTATGTGAAGATAATTGTCAGTTCAATGTTGGTAATTGTGAAGTTAGGCACTTTGGTGTGATGAGATATCCAATGGTATATTATATTGACTGGATTATGCTAGAAGAAATTGATCAGGCTAGGGAACTTGTAGCTTTAATAAATAGGAAGGTGAATTTCAGGGGTCAGATAGCAAAGATTGCAACTGGGAAGATTGTGATGCTGAATTGTATATAAGGACAAGGACATCATTTTGCTTCTTTACAAACCTTCATATGGCCTCACTTGGACTATTAGGCACAGATCTGGTCTCCATCATAATAAAAATACAGTAAAAGTTGCAAAGAAGAAAGTTAAAGAGGATCAGGACTGTGGAGTATAAGTTATGATTGATTGAGAATTTATGGACTGTAGACGCTTGCAAACAGTGGAAAGAGAGGGAATAATAGGAACTTCTGAAAGAGTCATATAGGTTACTAGTAGATGGAGCTTCTAATTTTGTGAAGGGTGGGGATGGGAGTTTAGAATGAACACAGTCAAGAAAGGGAGCTAGATTTTTATGCCAGAGTAGTATGTGATTAGAATGGCTTTTCTGTAGAGGTGGTGAATGCAGGTAGTAGTATAAATGAATTCAAGAAAAGGTATACAACGTTTGATGTATGTCCTCCTTTAGTGAGTCCTTGAATGCGATGATAATATTGCTGATATATTTTTTTGGGGGGGGGGGAGTGTTTAAGGGTCAAGGCTGGATAACTGGGCAGAGAACTCCACATGGCTTTTTTGGGGAATGCAGACAAATGACTATGGATTCTAACCTGATGTCCAACCCCCCCCCCCCCCCTGTTGGGTATCTACCTGGATATTGAACAAACAAGGATGCACTCACAATTTGGGATTTACCCAAACAAATTGTATTCTTATTGGCTTAAATCATAACTCAAAATGATGGTAAAACATAATAGAATTTCATGCTGGCTTAGATGTTGCTTGGTTAAACAAGGCCTTATTGTTTTCATTAGGGAACAAGGGTGAACAGCAAAAAGTCAGCTACTCGAACAAACCCTAATTTAACATCAGCAGAATCACAATTAGTACCATCAACATAAGGAGCATCACTGGAAAAGAAATAGAACTAGCAGAAGAATTTGATAAGTACCAGACTGATTTAATAGGTGTTACCTAAACAAAGAAGATGAAAACAGGTGAGATCTTTCTCACCTGTTTATGGTAAACTACCAGCCTTTTCTTTTTCCATGGTGAAGGCTATTGATCTGTTGTAGGAATGTAGTAAGTTCCTCTTCAGCATGTGGCCAAATAGCAAAGACATCATTAACATAAAACCAAAGAGAGAGTTGGGAATGAATGGATGAGAACATAATCAGTTCACCATGGAAAAAGAAAAGGCTGATAGTTTACCATTCTTGGACATCCTTCTTACACGCACAGCCTCTGGTAATTTATCAACCAGTGTTTATCGAAAACCTACCTTTACTGGCAAATACATTCATCAAAAGTCTGTTCATCACACCTCTCAAAAAATTGGTGTTATCAAGTCTTTAATTAATAGAGCACGTAAATTGTGGTCCTCTCCCTCAAGCTTACAACAAGAACTTTTCACTATCAAAAAGTTAATAGAATTTAATGGCTACAACCCTAAGCAAATCCAGCAGATAATTGACTCCTATGTTCAACACCTTAGGATTCTTCAACAGACCGCAGAGTTCAATCCCTTATATTTCTGGCATCTCAGACCCAATTGGCAGAATTTTGAAGAAGTATCATCTCATTCCCACATTTTCCTATCAACAAAATTTCTCACTCGTTGCTATCTACAAAAGACAAACTGGCACCTCTATTGTTAGCTGGCATTTACCGGATACTGTGTGAATGTAATTTAACATGCTTTGGACAAACAGGCCGTTCTGTGGAAAAAAGAATGAAGGAACATCAGTATTATATCAAATACATGAAACCTCAAAAGTCTGGTTTGGCACAACATAGTGTTGATACTAAACACAATATTCAGTGGGATATTGTGTTTAGTGTTACTTATCTTCTCCACAGATGCAAGTTTAAATATGAATGCCTTTTCAAAGAAAGTTGCAAAGCCCTTTTACATTGGCCAAATTTGAATCGAAATGATTGTCTCTCTCCCACAAACGTTTGGGAGATTCTTATCTTATGTAACCATCAAAGAAATAGTTTTTAAGAATTATTTAATAATATTTTATTAATATTAATTTCTAGCACGTGGCAACAGTTTTTAATTGGTAATCCACCGACTGTTATGTACTTGTATTCCATTCCTTTGAACTGTTTGTTGTCTACACTGATGATGTACTGTTTCAGTAAATATTTGTACCTTTATTTCACTAAAGTTAATTACTGTGATTATCGTGTAATTTATTATTTATAGTTATGCCACAGGTACCTTTAAAGATAAGATCTGATAATATTGGAATGTAGATAGATAGCAGGTTAATCTGGAGGAAAATTGCTAATAGGATGTTAATGATGTAACTTTTCATGTAGTACTATCATAAGATCTTGTACACCCCCCCCTGCACTGAGGGTATATTTCAGGAATTTGATAATGATGATTTTTTTTTATAAAGGCACTTCAGGCTTCCAATAAATGAGTTGTTGGTGGTCTTACGCCAGGCAGTGTGAAATTGATATCCTACCTGAAGACAGTCTCAAACAGCTGCATTCGAATTCACAGAGAGCTGATACCCTAGCCAGTTAGCCAACTAGACAGTCATTTATATGAGAATACATAATATTTTGACCATTTCCTGAAAATATGAATATACAAAATGATATGTCATTAAAATTGCATGATTGTTTTTTATACAGATATTGCATATATTAAGTAATATTGAATCAATTGTTACTATTTCGTAGTCTGTGAAGTACTGAATGGATTTTTGTTTCAGGAAAAGAGTAAAGAAAATGAGCAAGCATCGAAGGTTACAAATAGTATAAAAAATAATCAAAATTGTGTAACAGATAGTATAAAAAATAACCAAAATTGTGTAAGTGCCAATTCAGACTCAAATCTTCAGAATTTAAATAATCAAGCAAAAAAAAGAAAACATTCTATTCCTTCAGAAAATGATCATAAAGCAGATTCAAATTATCAGGATGAAAATAAAAAGCACAAATCAGAAACAGAGTTACAAAATTTGTCAGCAGCTGAAGGTAGAATTAATCAAGAGGCTCAGAATGGTATGTTACTTATTTTCATTTTTAGTTTGAAAATAATTACTATTTCTGTTCTTTTTTCTCCTGTTGGATTAAAACTTTTACATTTTAAATAATTTGAAATAGTGCTCTGTTTGTATGTGGTTTAAAGATGGCATATTCTTTTTTCTTTTGAGAGTTCAAAAGGAAGAACTACAAAATAATAGAGAAAGTTCACAATAGATATGGTAAGGTAACAGAATGGTCAACAAATTTCTAATTATATATACGAGAGTGGTCTGAAAAGTTCTCGGCCTAACAATGATAAAAGGGATTCGTAATTTCAAAATTATTTTTATTTTTAAAACATAATTTCCCTTAAAACTAATACATTTATTCCAGCGATGCTCCAGTACCATTATCCCGTCCCTGGTTCTCAGTAAGATATGCAAAATACCCCTCTACTGTTGCAATCACCTCTTGATTCGAAGAAAAACGCTGACCAACGAGGAAGAGTTTTAGTTTTGGGAAGAGATAGAGGTCAGAGGGAGCCAAATCTGGGGAATAGGATGGACATTCCAACAATTCATAGTGCAGGTTCCTTAATTTTCCCATTGCCAAAACACCTTTGTGGGCAGGTGCATTGTCCTGATGAAAGATGATTTTTTTTTCTTCTGCAAACCAGTGTTTTCTCACAAATTTTTTCATCTAGTCTGGTTAAAAGATCAGAATAATATTCCCTGGTTCATCCCAAAACACTGATGCCACGACCTTTACTGCTGATGGAACCAACTTTGTCTTTTTTGGCGCTGAACAACTGGCTTCTGTCCACTGTTTTGACTGCTGTTTGCATTCTGCTGTGTAACTGTGAATCCAAGTCTCATCCATAGTAATAAATCGACACACAAAATCAATTTTATTCTTGTTAAAATGCGCCAAGCATTTTAACAAGAATAAAATACAGCACCCATTTTGCACAAAACTTTTTCATTTGCAATTCTTTATGCAAAATGTATCCTATACATTCTTTTGAAATGCCTATAGTCTCAGTAATTTCACGCACTTTAACTCACCGGTCATCCAATACCATATTGTGCACTTGATCAATGATTTCTGGTGTTACACTTTTTTGGATGTCCTTCACTTGGATCATCTTCAAGGCTGGTACGGCTGTTTAAACTCGGCAGTCCATTTCTTAATTGTCGAAAACAAAGGAGAAGAGTTCCCATAAACTTTTATGAACTTCGAATGAATTTCTTTTGGCATTAAACCTTCTCTTACAAAGAATTTTATAACCTCACGATACTCAATAATTAATCTGTGGTTGAGGCCTGGAACTTTTCAGACCATCCTCGTATATCCATTAATTGTGGTTCTTGTGTAAAGGAATGTAATGAAAACTGGTTTAGATCAATAAAGTTAAGTTTTATGGCATTTTGTGTCATGGCCTTATTGTTACAATGTCTGTGACCATCCTCAGTCATGAGATTTTTTTTTTTTTAAATAGAAATTTAAATAAAATAAATGACTCTACTTCACCCCACTTTTATTCCTCCTTTAGTTACTGAGTCTGATCTAGTGTCGTGTAGGCTACTTAAGTTTAACAAAGAAATTATCCATGTACTTAACTCACTGCAGATACATGTTTAGGAAGGGAAGAGAATGGAGATATTGTCTTCTTCTGATATTTGGAGAATTTAGAGATTACAGCTTGACAGGATAATATAGTATTTGCACATAATTCTTATGAAATTCATTCTTAGGCACTAAAATACCTAAGTCATTTCATTTAATCAAAGCTTGTATAAAGAAAGCTGTTAGTGCTGACACTTAAGGAAACTTTTTTTTTCTCTTAAGTACCAGATTGATGCTGAAAGAATTTCAGCATCGGTGAAAATACAAGTTTCTACACAATGTCTTTACCTAAGCAACCCTGCTGCTGAAGGAAGTTGTAATACGATAAGCTGTCAGTTCAAAACTTTAGTTTCAATATATTTGGCTGGAAGAAAAAACAAATTAGAATCGTCATATAGATATACAGTGTCCAAAAAAGTTATCTTTATAAGTTTAATATTAAATGAAGTCTAGGCAACTCCTGGTAAAGTTGGAATAAGCTCTGATCACTATTCTTAATATTTACCCTTAATGCAAAGCCCATTTCCTTGAGGAGATGTATGATGCTATGCATTAAAGTCAAGGGGCCACTACCCACACCAGTTTTGACCTTTATTGAGGTCTCATCAGTGGGAGCCAGGCTTAGAAATACCAAAGTTAAGTAATACAGAGCTTATAAGTATGTTACCAAAAGGTGCTTTGACCTTATTAAATAAGGTCCTTATTAAATATTAAATTATGAGACCTCAATAGAGGTCGAAACCAGTCTGGGTAGTGGCCCCTTGCCTTTCATGCATTGCATCATACATCTCAAGGAGATGGGCTTTGCATTAAGGATAAATATTAAGAATAGTGATCAGAGCTTATTCCAACTTTACCACGAGTTGCCTATCTTATACTACTTTACAGGTCACTTAGACTTGCATTACGTGGGAAATGGAGTAAAAAGGTTTAAAATAGCTTGGTATCTTTAACATATATTCATTTGTGTGGGTGGATTTTCTGTAATTGAAAAATCAAATCTATGTGACTATTTCTTCAGTACATAATTCCAGAAATTAGAGTTGACTTTTTTGCTCTCCATAATAAATTATACCATGTCCGTTGCCTTTCATGTGACAGAAATTTATTTTGGGCATCTCATCACTCATAAAAACATCTTTTTCAGACTTATAGTGTAATTTTCATAAGATGAATAGGATCTTTTGACTAATCCTTAATGCTTCTAGTGCACTGTACCGATATGATAATGCTGGGATGCAGAAAATAGAGAAATTTGGGTTTGTCCATGCTTTCCTTCAAATTTCATCACTTGTTATGAATCTTGAAAAAGGATGATGTGGGCAAACATGTCTACATCACTTTTTCCTGGCAGTCCTTTGTAACAGTATAAATCTACTAGGAGTAATGAGTGTTGTTGCAGAACCTCATTGACTTTTCACCCTTGAGTAAAGACATAATAAGCTCCATCAGTATCATAGTAAGTTATCCTCTTTTTAGAAACAACAGTGGGATTTTTTTTTTTTTTTTTTAATTAGTAAGCTGCATACAAGAAGCTTAAACTTTGGGACATTATCAGCTTTAATTTCTGTTGTGAAATCATTCTTAGGCTCTAGATGCATTCAAGACTGAATGATGAAATTTTTTTTTTTCTTTTTTGCTTATAATTCGAATTTTATTAGCAAAACAATTCAAACTCATAATTCCATCCCAACTTGATGAAATTTGATCCTTAATAGCAACACTTAAACTCTAAAGAACTCTGCAAATCTGTTAAGATTTGTAGAGGTCTTCCCATTGGGCTAATTTAATGAAATGAGAAAAACCAAATTGGCTGTAGGTTTGATTGTTATTGTGATAGTGAATGGTGTCACATTATGACATGTACCTTTTTTATGATTGTCTAATGATTATTTTTCTTACTTGTTGTGATAGGATAGATCTCTACTTTACCTGGAATTTGATCTCCTGAATTTTAAGGTATTGTGTTTTGTGTAATTCATTTGTAATTTGTATTAAATTGGTTTCTGTTAATCATGAGTGTTAAGTCGCCTAACAGTGAAAAAGGTGGCAGTACTAATAAGATAAGACAAAAAAGTGATTTCCATGGAAGTGAAAGTGTTTTGACGCTTTCCAAGTTACTAAAAATGTGGATATTATTCATGTTTGAGGCTTAAGCAGTGATATATATATATATATATATATATATATATATATATATATATATATATATATATATATATATATATATATATGCGTATATATATATTCTTGGAACCATGGCAGATGAAACAGTGGGCTAAGAGTATTATGCATCTAAATTAGAATAGTTGATATTTTGACAAACATGAGTGAAGATTTAGGAAGAGAACTGCCAGTATATGGGTAAATATTAAGGTATATATATATATATATATATATACTTTCTCAGTGTCTCAAAGAAAAGCATTGTTACTGTTCTGTTTCAAAAGCAACTGGGAAAACATGTATAAAAAAATCCTTTCAGGCAAGTTATTGATAACCATTCTCATTAAAATTATAGATTATTTTATCATAGTTATAAATCCATGCATACATACAGTGAATTATCATTATAACAGACTAGTGAAAATTCCAGCCAGAGTTTCATAGCATCGTTTTTATTCTAAAGGAAATTCACTATATACACTTTTCACCATATCCAACTATTTTTCTGGTTCTAAGTGAGTCAACTGTATACTATTATAATTAACAAATTCCTGTTATTTTTATTATTTTTATATCGATTCCATATATGAGAGATCAGGAGCGCATCAGTGCTTGTGTGTTTGTTGCAGATAGAAAAAGCTTATTGACATTTTTTTGGAGAGTTGCAAGTTGTTGTTATTTGGGAATACTTTATGAGAAAAGCTGTTTGAGAAGACATGGGTAGATAGAACCAGAGAGAAAGAAAAGCAGGTTTGGCATGTTTTGCAGTTGTACTGAAAAGGGATACTGAGCAGATACTGAGCAGATGCTACTCCTTGTTTTAAGCAAAACAGAAAATGGAGGAATGGCGGTTGCTAGTACAGTGGAACAGTATACCTGTAGAACAGACTTTCAATGCTGAAGTATTACATCTACAACAGATAGAAGTTGAAGTGAATATGTAAGTGAGGGATCACCTATGAGCTGAATTGCTCTCCTCTGGATAGCATTGAGAGTTTGGGAAATATTAGGTCTTATCTTTTGTGCAATTACTATCCCAAACATGTGAGCAGTATTCTAAGGGTGGGTTGGATTTGGGATTTGTATTTAGCTTAGTGAATGAAAAATAGCATCTTGAGTGAAAGAGAGTGCCTAGTTTTTTAGATACTAGAGAAGTGACTGATGCAATGTTTTTATAAGGAGAGATTGGAAGTAAACATTAGTCCAATTAGAAAGATCATGTTCCTGTGTGATGTTTTTGTGTAACTAAGGGTAAGTGAATTAAGATCCCTATTGTGAGAGAAAAGGCAAGGCAGCATTTTAGTGGCAGTGAAGGTGATCAGATTGTCCTTACCCCATTTATCTCCATGCCATGGAGATCAATGTTTAAGGTACTAGCTGAAGATCATCGTGATGCCTGGGATGTCAGAACATTGCATGGCCTGTCAAATGAGCAGGATGAATGGAGAACACTATCATCACCAAAGCAGTGAATAGGCTTAGTGGTGATGGAGAGTAGATCATGTTTGTACAGAGAGTGGGTGATTGAACAGAGTCCTAAGGCACTAGTGGCAAAACTTGAATAGAAAGAGCCATCCGCTGTGACACGCACATAACGTGATCTATAAAGGCACCTGTGGCATAACTATAAAGCAACAAAAAATTACATAATAACCACAGTAACGAACAAACATTTCATGCTGAAAATAACAGCATATCATCAGATGGTGTAAAGAACAAGAATACAAGGTGCATATACCAATCCATTTACCAATTAAAAATGGTTGCAACATGCTAGAAAATAATAGTAAAACTATTTTTGATATTTACATAAGACGAGAATCTCTCAAAGTTTTGGGGAAGAAAGATAATCATCCGGTCAGATTTGCTGGCCTGGGTTGACCAAGTGGTTAGCATATTTAAAACTGCTTCTATGTAGAAGTCAAGCTTTATCCCACAGGATACTTTGCTTAATGATAATATTACGCTATGCTAGACCAGACTTCTTGGACTTTCACATATTCAATGTAGTACTGATGCTCATTATTTTTTTCTACAGAACGGCCTATCTGCCCAAAGTATGCACAAATTACATTCTCGGGGGATCTGGTAAACACCAGCTAAAGATAGAGGCAACAATCTGTTTTTTTTTTTATATATATATATATATATATATATAATATATGGTAAGAGAAGAAAACATTTGTTTATAGGAAAATAATTGGGATTAAGGTGAAACTTCAAAATTCTACCAGTAAGCTCAGAAATATAGATTGGAACTCTGCAGTATATTGAAGAATCCTTCATGTTCATCAATATTATACTGAATATGTGAAATCCCAAAACTCTGGTCTGACACAGCATAGTATTGATACTAAACACATTATCCTGTGGGCTGAAGCTCGTCTTCTCCATAGAAGCAGTTTTAAATATGAATGCCTTTTCAAAGAAAGTTGTGAAGCCCTTTTACATTGGCCTAATCTGAATCAGAATGATGGTCTCTCTCTCTCACCCAAAAGTTTGAGATTCTCATTTTATGTAAATACCAAAAATAGTTTTAATATTATTTATTTTTAATGATTTCTAGCACATGACAACTGTTTTTAATTGGTAAACCAATTAAAAGCAAATTGTATGTAACTTGAATTCCTGTTCTTTGATTTGCTTGTTGTTTCCACACTCTGATAATGAACTGTTATTTTCAGTATGAAATACACTGGTGTCCAAAACTTAAGGGCTAACGCTATTTCTGAAGATTTCAGATGAAAATTCAAGCCTGAAGTAACTTGAAAAAAGTCCCATGTTTGGTTTCTAGAGCAGGGTTCTATACTAGGTTAAAAAAATAATAAATAAAAAAATTAATAAAAACAGAAAAAAAAAATCCTTAGCCCAATGATACTAATGTACTATAGGTTTACAACTTTTTGTGGTTGGGAGTCATAAAAAATTATTTGTACACTATCTACCAGTAATTGTCCAGACATCCCTGTTATTTGAAGTTATGGAACATTCCAAGGTTAATAACATAAAAACTGGTGTACAGATAGTAGGAAGCAGTACTTCATTGTAGCAGTTGAATACAGGTGGTATGGCAACACAATGTGAACTCAGTGACTTCAAGAGAGGTATCATTGTAGGCTGTCACATTGGTGGCAAATCCAGACATGTCATTACCACTTGACTGGAGCATCCAAAATCAACAGTTGGTGATGTGATCAACAAATGGAGACGTTCTGGTATCACCAGTGCAGGAAAACACCAAGGGTGGCTTCCAGAAATGACTGAGAGGGACAGAAGTATGTTAAAACGAGTAGCATGCTAAAACTGACTACAATCAGCACAGACCATCTGTGATGTGTTCCAGAGCACCAGTAACACCACTAATACTGTACAACAAGAACTCCATTTACTGGGTTTCCACGGAAGAGCAGTGCTACAAAAGCCAAACATGACACAACGAACAAGGCAGCTCATCTGGCCTGGTGCGAAGAGCATGTGAACTGGACAGTTGACCAATGGAAAAATGGTACTCTGGAGTGATGAATGAAGGCTCACCTATTTCCAGTCTGATGGCAGGGTGTGGAGGCAACCTGGTGAATGCTTGTTACCACAGTAAAGTTTGGTGGTTGTGGTGAAGTAATGGTGTGGGGTGCATTCAGCTGTTTTGAAGTGAGACCTCTAGTCGTTTTCTGTGGTTCTATGAAGGCAGCTCAGTACCTTGATATTCTGGATAATCAGGTGCTGCCTACACTGGGAGTGTTTATGCAATGGACACTTGAATATGTTTTTAATCTTCATATGATGAAACACTTCCCAGGTATCTGGTATTTCATCATCCATCACTGTTTTTTACTTACAAGGTTTTCCCTCTTGGCTATTATTTATTTTTTCCTGGGATGTTTTCATATTATACTGTTCTGAGATTTCATTTAATGACTTTATCCTCTTTATTTCTATACAAAATAAATTCTTTTGATTCTACATCATTTTATATATATATATACAGTAAACCATCCCTCTACAACTGAACACTTTATGACTGATATAAATTTTCTATTGTAACTATGAAATGATTCTGGGCCACAGAAATGAGGTGATGGAAATATGTAGCCGATTGGCAGTTTGCCAATTGATTGAGACAATATTACAATGATGCAATATTTTATCTAGCGTGAATGATTTCTAATAACTGAATCAGCATGGTTTTACATCACAAAACATTTTATACATATCTGCTTTTTAAAAATTCATCACACTGCCTGTATAAAGGCAGTTAAAGAAGATCCCAGTGATCCAAGAGTTGATTAGATGCAACAAAACCTTTAGAGATGCTCAGAATGAACTCACCAAATCTAATCTGAAGGAAGTTAGAAAGAAACTCTGCTCACAGTTATTTGAAGACTTTGAAGGTTTTGAATCACCTTTGGAAAAGCAACAACAGCTATGGTTGAGATAGCAAATTGACTGGCTGTAGATATTTAAAAAATGTAAATGAGTTACTGAACTTAGAGGAAAAGGAGCCTGCATTGAGGACCTTATCAAAATTGGCAAAGCAAGGAACTTCCAAAGAAGATACTGAAAAACCTAATTCTACCACTACTTCTACATTACAAAGACTTACACAGGTGTTTAAACAAAACTGACTAGTCTGAAAATTTTAAAACTGATGATCCAGTTTTGAACAAGATAAACTTTGAAAAATGGAGCTCGAAGATCTTAGCCATGGTTAGGAATACGTCAAGAACAAAAAAGACAGCTTAGTTCAGAAAAAAACTAGATGCAGTTTTATTTAAAAAAATTATAAACAGTAAACCCTGTACCATTTTTGCAGTTGCATGATTAAATAGATGTGTTTCTTTGTATTTCCAAGAACATAACCTCAATTCATGTCATGGCCTATAGGAATTTAGTGTTCACTTTACAGCAACTTAAGGGGTCTATCTCATAAAGTACAATCCTACCACACTCCTCTTAATAATTCTTTCCATTCTGATATTTTTTTTCTAACTTGATTGTTATTTTATATCTTGCAATATTTCTTGAATTCATACAAGAGTGGTTTGGTTGGTTAAACCAGCTAACATTTTAAACTTAAAATTTTTGTCTGTCAATTTCATCAAAGGCCTTTTTCATGATCAGTAAAGGCCATATGTTTCTTTTTGAAGTTCTCTTTTTGAGAACTTCAAAAAGAAACTGTTTTTCTAGAGTAAAAATTGAGTCTCTAGATCTTTTCAGGATCCATTTTATTCTTCTAGTATCTTGTTCTCTGTAATTTTGTTTAATATTCCTTTATACATCTTGTAACCTGCATTAATATACTAATTCCTTTAAGTGTTGCCACTACAGCTTTTTTACCCTGATGAGCATTTTTTGTAAGCATTTAAAAACCTTAAACAATACAATTTCAAGAACCTTTAATTTTTTTTTATTTTTTAATTTATAATATTTATCTTTCTCCTAGTATTTTGCTGTTTTTAATTTTATTCATTGTAGTTTTTAGTTTTGACATTATAATATTTTCTATTAGGTCTTTCTTTGTTTTATATTTTTTATTTCTTTATTACCATCAGTCTTCAAGATTTTGAAAAAGAGTTACCCATTTTTTGAAGGTTGTTTGTATTTTTATTTTTTATATTTATTATGTTTGTATTTTCATCTGTTATTCATTTATTTTATAAGTTTTTAGTTGTAGCTTTGATACCTGCTTTTTATAGTTCTGTCTTTTATTTATTTTCTTTTTGCAGTAGCATCATTTCACTGTAACACTAGAATTCAGTCATTTCTGATAACCCTTTATTATTATATTTTCTCTTTCTCTGTTCAAGTTACTTTCTTTCCACCATGAAGTTTGGAGTTTTCTGTTCGTGTAAACAATTCACCACATGCCTCCCTAATTGAATCAATGAATGCTTTCTTCATTTTAGCACTGAGCATCCAGGGTTTGATTCTTGCTTTCAGACTTATTTTTCTTGAATAATATTTGTATGTTTGAGTCTGCAAGTCAGTTCTGAGATCTGCTTGAATATGATTCTTTAGAAAACTTTCTATATATTTTTTTTCAGTATGGTATTCATTTTTATCCTCCTCTGAGCTACACAGTGATCATCTCCTATTTCAAATTACCTGTACACTCTCCTGAATCAACATGAAAGCATCAATATCAACAATAATATAGTCAAGACTTTTCTTATTTCTTGTCTTCCTTCTCTGTGAATTTGTGTGCATCTTATGCCGGCCTGGGTGGCCGAGTGGTTAGCGCATCCGCTCTCCAGCCAAAAGGCTGCGTGTTCGTGATTGTCTGTGAAAGCATTAGTGGTGGTAGTCGGCGGTAAATGGCGTTGGTGTTAGATGATGAAGGTTGGTGAAGTAGTGAGACGACGAGTTGTAGAGTTGATGCCTGCCCTCGATGAGTCTTTGGACTCCCTGAAGATGTGATATAATAATAACTTATTAGTGATGACTAATCCATGTCCTGAACAGCAATCTAGAAGGTACTTACCATTACTATTAGCTTTGCTGTTTTCTCTAAATTTTCTCAAACGTTTTGACCTGTCTAGTGTTCATTTCCATCTAATATACTACCTGATAGTTATTATTTAACAGTACTTCACCTTCACCTGTTTTGGTCTTCATCTTGGTAACATCAATTAAATTGAATTGATACTTTAGTTTTTTATGAGTTCTGCTTCTTTTCCATTGACACTGATTATATTGATGGTACTTGTGTGTGTGTGTGTGTGTGTGTGTGTGTGTGTGTGTGTGTGTGTGTGTGTGTGTGTGTGTGTGTGTGTGTGTTGAGTTTCATTTTCTTTCACTAGTCCGCTTTCATTATTCACCTATTTTCTGATGAACACAGCATGAATTTTAACTGGATGATGGTCCAATAAATATGACATTCCATCATGTTTTTGCTTTAAGCTAATACAGAATACAATTTGGTTGGCTAAGTCTCAAATTGCCAGCCCATTCATTTATTGAATACCCAAGAGACATACCATGAGAAGGTGAAGACTAGACATTAGGTGAAAAGCCTCAGTCTGTTTTCCACATTCCTTAGTCTCCTCCCATTTATCTAGCTCTGGTCCTTTAGAGACTTATCATACATTAATTTTAAATGCTTAAACAGTAAATGTATTGAAAATATATTCAAAATAGTATTGAAGTATAAAAAGGTTAAAAAAAAGTATAGGCAAAAAAATATCTAATGGTTGATCTAGAATTTAATCCATTCATAGTACATTTTCTATGCAAAAATTATTTCCAAGATATGTAAGTTGAAAGATATATATATATATATATATTCATTAAGGTTTATCTTCTTTTCGGTAGTCTTTTTAGAAACCAAAAATGGAAGGAAAAGGTTCAAATGGCAGCGAGTAATCAAGAGTATTTTAAGACAAGAACAAAATAAACAATTGTCAGTTAAAAGGTTAAACAAAAAGGTAAATTTTGCATCTTAGTTTTTTAAACTATTGTTAGAAAAGGAATCAGTTCAATTGCATATTTATTGAAGTGTGTAGTTTATATGAATTTTTATAGCAGTTTTTTTTTTTTTTTCATGTTGTAATAATGTAGCATCACAGCATATACTAGTACTGTGAGAAATCTAAATATATTTAAATATCACAGTTTTAAAAAGTTTGCATATACAGAGACAATAAGACACAAAGGGATTTAAATATTTAATAACTTTTTTATTTGTTATAATGAAATACAGAACCTGGAGATTTTTTTATTAGCTTTTCCATTTCCAGTTTCACAAAGATAGGCCTGATAAATAGAAGGCTCAATCCAAATATCGTACAAAAAGAAACATACATGAAAATATACAATATTTGAGCTGTATTTACATTATTATATGGCAATTATTAATGAAATTTGGGCAATAAACAAAGAATGAAAACAAGAAAATGAAATGAGATTCATGAGAACTGCAAAATCACATCATTAGACAAAAAAAAAAAAAGGAATGAAGATATTTTAAAAGAACTAAATATAAAATCAATAGAAGAAAAACTAAACAATTACAAACAAAATTGAATAGAACATGGACAGACCAAATGGCCACCACTTTGATATCCACATCATCAATTTCCTGATATATACTCCCAAGGGGGTGGGGGTGTTCAGTATGTGATATCCTAACCAATTAGAAAGAGAAGGGGCCAGGTAGACCTCAAAAGAGAATATTAGATGGATAATGAGATTGGAAGAGACCAGTATAATCTATAACTGTAATTAGCATTAAGATGATGATGGCAAAGATGGGCTCTTTCTACAGCATGTTCCATGACAGCTGTTAACGTTTCTGGCTGCAGTGCCCTAATTTCTGCATGAATATTCTCCTTCAGCTGTTGGATTGTCTGGGTCTTGTTCAATACACCTTTTCCTTCATGTAACCCCCATAGGAAGAAGTCTGGAGCTGTCAGATCTCGAGAGTATGATGGCCAATTAATTGCAGATCTTTGCAAAATTATTTGCTTGCCAAAAATGTTCCTTAGGCATTCCATTGTCATTCCATCCTGCTGAAATCACATCTTGGATCTCTCCTCTGCTGCAAGGTGTACAAAATTTTCAATCATGACCTGATATTGCTCCATGGTGACCATCATTACATTGCTATTATCATTTTGAAAAAGTAAGGCCTAATGGTTCATTGTGACGTTAACCTCGCCAGACCATTCACTTGAGGGAGTGCACTTCACGCTAATGAACCCATGGATTCTCCATACCACAAAACTGGCAGTTCTGCTCTTTTTTGAAACCACTGAATTGAAAGTGAGCCTAATTAGACATAATCAGATGATGGATAAAGTTATTTCTTCTCTAGCCAATCGTTGAAAGCAGACTTCAAAATTTACATGTTACTGATAATCTATTGGTTTTAATTCTTGTACCAGTTGGATTTTTTATGCGAAGAGGCATAAATCATTTAAAATGTGTTGAAACATACCCAGCTGGCCAGAACGTCTTCAGGTTGACTTTTCCATGGTTCTTTTGGTGTCCTGGCTGAACTCCAAGATCATGACAAGTCACTTATAGAACCCTCTTGCTTGAAACATTCAATCAAGTGAAGAATCATTGTTTCTGAGGTAGCATTTCTGACATTAAAATGGTGGTGATATGCTCTTTGCATTAGAATAATCGAATGCTGATTTTCAAAAAAGAATTGCATGATTTTGGTTTGTTGTTGGGTTGTGAACTTTTCCATTATTAATTTTCAAAACATTCCTTAGAATACCTGAAAAAATTAATGAGAAAAGTTATTCACATTTTAAACCTCTTTGTGACTTATGGGCCACCCTGTATAATGTACTTTACTATATACTTTAATAGGTCAGAATAATTTCTTCACTGTTTTAGTTGACCAGAATATAGCAGGTGTTTGGTAGATGCATATCATTTCTAGTCATTATCCTGATGATGATGCTGTCAGATATTTGAATTGAAACTTAGATGTTTCACTGTTAATCTTCTGCTTTTAAAGAGAACATTGTGTTTAAAATGATAAACCTGGGGTTAGATAATCCAGAAATTCTGCTCTGGAGAGGCAACATGTCATACATTTTCCAAGTAACTTCAGGCTTTAGGTAAGTATCATACCTGTTGATCCACAGAATGAAAGTAATCATCTACCACCAGAAAGCATTCCCAAATATCCATGCCACAGTAAGATTTAACTTAATAGTCTATAGATAATATAATAGTATATAATAGACTTAAGATACTGTATGCTCAGCTAACCATGTCACAAAAACATTAGAGCAATCAATTTTCAAATTTGTCTGGTCTCTCTTATTTGGAGTTTTGCCTGTTATCTGAACAGAAAATCACCTGGTATGACATCCATTTATTCTGAACAACCACTCCACCTCCCTGGTAACTGTGGAGATCAGATATCACTTAATCCTCTGTGTTGAGACAACGAAACTCATAGAAAACTTTTTTCCACGAATCCCCTTGCTTGCCATGGCCATCACTCATAATGCATGATCTACAGTAGTACCATACAGGAAAGTATCATTCTAGGTGATATTCTTAAACTAGCTGAACCAATTTTTATTAGGGGTGAACTTATAAGATTTTTTTTTTTTTTTTGGTCCATATTGTCCACTGTAAAAAATATCATTTTTTTTTTAAATTAAAAAAAATAGAAAATAATAAAATCATTAGCCCATCCACAATAAAATTCACTAAGTTAACAGCCTTTATGATGGGAGTCCTTAAAAAAAAAAAAATCTTTGCAGTCATGTTCATTTATTTAGATGCAGATGATATCATTACATAATATCATCAGTATACTCAATACATTGTGATTGAACCTGTGAGCCATAATCCTAATTAAGTGAGGGTGCCAGTGTCATTAATTCTCGGTGTAAAGTTGCCAATATTCGCTGGCATTCCAACTACAAACTCGCCAAATTCTCTTTCAAAGGCTTAAGATTAGGAAATGATGCAAGTACCTATAGAAAAGGCATAAGGCAGAGACATTATCTTTGAGATAGCAATCAAAACAAGTGAGAGAACTAATTACTTTCTTCTATAGATAGCATCGCATATTTTTAGAGGATGTTGGTTACTACCCCACATATGAGAACAATATTCTAAGACACATTTGAACAGGTGAATGGAAAAAGGATGCATGTCTTTTTTTTTTTTTTTTTTTTAGGCTAAAGAGGCAACCATCATCAATATTTTTCATGGACAGGTGTGCAGTGGCCTGTTCCAGCCTCAGAGGTCATCATTGAATTTGAAAATTGAATCTCATTAGAGGATGTCCTGGTTTTCTTTTTCCTAATGGTTTGTAATTTAATTCTTGTTTTGGTAATCTTTCTAGTTTCATTCTTTCAACATGTTCCATCATTTATGTTTATATTTCTTTATTTTTTAATCTATTAATATTTTAGTTACTTTCCTTTAGTTACAACACTTTCCTTGCACATGGATCTTTCTGCTGCTTGCCTGGTGATTAGAACCCAGTTAACTTCAGTGCTATTGAAATGCAGTCCTGTCTTCTCTCCACCAAGAAAGGCCCATTTTATGTCCTACCGTTTACCTCTGATGATAGAACTACCTAACAACAGATTCTCATTCCAAGCTGACATTGACCTCTAGCCTTTCCTGACATATCATGATCCATGGCCTCTTTCTCTTGGAGCACGTCCCATAGGTGGTGGATAGGATCCCACCAGATATTGTGGGATGGTCTGAATATGTTGAATAAGGACTCGTGGACCAACATAGCCAACCATCTTGATTGTAAAGGAAGTGGCACATCCCTGGTCCCCTAGCTGGATCTATTCTCTTCTACTACTTTGAGGAAGATTCGCTCACTTTAACCTTTCCTTACCAACCAACTCTTATTTTATGACCATTATGCTACTAGAGTACTCAAGGGCTATAGGATTTCCCATTTTTGGTCTATATTTATGTCCCCTATAAAATCGCCTCTTTTCTCTTTAATACATCCTATTCCTCCTATGGGTTTAAATTTGGAAGAAAGCAAGTTCAGAAACCTTCAGGTAGCAGCCCTAGCACTGGACTATCCATCGCCATGCTCGTAACCTGATATAGAGAACACTAAATTACTTTTCAGCCAACAGAGAAAGGTATTCAAAATGAATCTATGGAAAATGACCCTGGAATGAAAAAGGCAAAATGAAAATAGAAATAACATGTTGGTCCACGAGTCCTTATTCAACATATTCAGACCATCTCACAATATCTGGTGGGATCTCCTATCCACCACCTATGGGATGTGCTCCAAGAGAAAGAGGCCATGGATCATGATATTATGTCAGGAAAGGCTAAAGATGAATGTCAGCTTGGAATGAGAATCTGTTGTTAAATAGTTCTATCATCACAGGTAAAAGGTAGGACATAAAGTGGCCCTTTCTTGTTGGAGAGAAGACAGGACTGCATTTCAATAGCACTGAAGTTAACTGGGTTCTAATCACAAGGCAAGCAGCACAAAGGTCCAAGGAAAGTGTTGTCAAAGGAGGAGGAATGGAATGCACTATTATCCAGAGAAAAACTATGCATAGATTTTGAGATAGGCTAGTTGGGGGGGGGGGGGGGGAGGTCCTGGACTAGCTCTGTATTCTTAGGAAAATATGGAGATTGGAAACTGCCTGCCATAACAAGTAGTGAACAGCCAGAGAAGAAACTACCCATTTCAGAGCACATTATGAGTGGTACCTTGTACTTCTAAGCCAGATAAATCAAATTCATTGGTAATGTTAAGGTAACATTTTCAGGATATTTATCCTAAGGTAGATAAAGTGTGCAAGATTTGCTATAAATTGAGCATAGCAGTCAGTGATTATTTGGTGAGTAGCTTTCAGTTGATGAAGTGGCTGATAAGTTAATAACCTCTGTTGTAGAGAAAAACAAAGTGAGGACAGTGGTTTGAATATAGTCCTGCATTCTTACAAAATATATGCTGGGTGACTGTTTGAAAAAAAAAAAAAAATGCATATCTTAATAGAAGATGGACAAATTTTAAAAAATATCAGTTTATATGAACAAGATGAAATATATGAATTATAGCGCTCAGATTCTTTCGTGAAATGGACAAATTCATAGCAGTACAAGTAAACCTATCCTGAATTTGTAATAAGGTTGGAAGAACATCTATCAAGACTTATCAGTCTAGATTTTGTTCTTTTGAAACTGGATGAATTTTTAATATACAACAGTGATTTATTTATGAAAGCAGATACAAAGATCCATATATCAAAACTAAAATCTGCTTCACATGACAATTTTACCTAGCTTTGATATTAAATGCTCGAATGGTGTTCTTTTGGAGGACATTCAACAGGAAACAAGGTTATTCTGACATATATGGGAATGCAAGGCAGAAGGTTGGAGTATGAGCGTTGGAGATGGTCTACATATATCTTCAAAAAGCTTGAAGAGATCACTATGGAGAGGTTGAATTTACAAGAAAATGTGGACTGCTTGAAGTATCTCTTTATAGGGATCAGTGTGTTTTTAGTGGTGTTCTAGGAGACCATGAGGAAGAGAATGACCTGAGTTAGGAGTTGAAAAATTGATGCAAGCTCAAGGGTGGAAAGAAATGCTTAGGATGATTGTTTATATTGGAGAAGGGATTATAAGGGAGCAGTGGAGGTGCCTTTTAAAATAAAAAATAATTCTGTTCCAAAAATTAGCCATTTTTCTTACTTTAAATGCCGTATTATTTTGCTTAATTGTTTCCATATTTTAATAGTTCATTGTGTATTATCTGTTTTGACTTTTTTTTTGCTTCAATACTTTTTTCCGTTACATTTTCCTCTTTATAACCATTTCCTTCTCCTGTTTCGTGTTTATATTTTCCCTCATGTTTTACTTTGAGTGCTAAATTATGGCTATTGCTAATGGTAGAATTCTAAATTTCTTTCTTTTCTTTTCTTTTTTTTTTTCCTGCTTGTGATTTCTCTAGTAATCACTGATAGATTTTTGTTGTATGTCCTATCTTTTATAATCTTAGAGAAGACGGGACTGCATTTGAATAGCACTAAAGCTAACTAGGAGGAATGGAGTGTACTACTATCCAGAGAAAAACCATGAATAGAATGGAGGTTTTGTAGCAGCATATGTATAAGAATTTAAATGAAAGATAATGCTATTGTAATAACTGAATATAAATTTTAAGTTTTTTAGTATTACAAAACTGATGCTGCCTTCTGAATGGGTTGCACATGTCAGCATAGCATAACATGTTTATTCTTGCTTTAACTTCGGTAACAGTTTAAGAAATTATGATTTAATTTCTAATTTACCTTCAATGAAGAATTCTTTCTAGAAATATCAAAAAAAGGATTCAAACATTTCAAAAAATTCTAGCAATTTACCTTCCCTGTAAGTAGTGTTTTATTATTTGTTTAGGTATATAGTGTTTTGAGAGCTAAAGAATTTAATTCAATAACAAACTGGAAAGTGAGTGCAAGTGCTTTCATTCCTGTTATCTACTGGAATTTAGACCTGAATATTATTCTCATAAGATGCATAATTCTTTGATTTTAGTGAAGTGCTCACAGTAAATTTCCACTTATCAAAGTGGAAATTTTCTGAGATTGAAGTGTTACACATTATGATTAAGATCTTGATTTTTCTGTTAACATTTATCAGCACATTAACGCTTTAACTGCTCCAGTCGAGTTAACTCGATTTGAACTTTCAGTGTGTAATACTCAATTTAGTTTGTGAAAGCATTTGAATTGAGTGGGCTTATAGTGCCATCTCTTAGGATTAGAAGGAACTAATTTTCATGCTTCTGTCTGCTTTGTGGTGCTATCTTCATAAAAAAAAATTGTGAGACCATGCACAATGTTATCAGAGCCGTCCTTGACAATAGGAGCCAGGCGATCACGTGATGCAGTGATTCCAGGGTTAGTGAAAATGGCTTCGACAAGCGTTCTCTTACTGAGGCGGAATTAGTAGAAGTATTAGAAACTTTACCTTCCGATTTATCGGATTTCAGTGACAATGATGATATTTATTTTTTAGAAAATAGTGATAGTGAAAGTTCAGATAACGAACTGCCAGCACCAGTGTATCCGCAAAAAATAAATCTTACTGACTCTTCCAACAATTCAGCAATTATAGATGATGGTTCAACTGTTTTTGATTTTTTCAAACTATTTTTCCCCCCTTCATATAATGTAACATATTGCTGACGCAACTAATAAATATTATGTATTTTTGACTCAAATGCACTCCAATCTCGTTTGCAAAAATGGAAAAATACTACCCCAGAGGAATTATGCTTATGGCTAGGGTAAAAAAAGCTAACAATAGCAGAATATTGGTCCAAGAATCCCCTCATAGCTACTCCACAGTCTAGGGACAGATTTCCTTTTACTTTTACGTATTTTACATTTCAATGACAATGAAACTCAGGTTCTGGGACAAAGACTACACAAACTACAACCAATTATTGATCATCTGAGAAAAACCTACAGTGAAGTATTTACCCCTTTTCAAAATATATGTATTGACGAGAGCTTAGTACTGTTCAAGGGCTGCCTCCAGTTCAAACAGTACATTTCTTCGAAAAGATATAGATTCAGGATCAAAGTTTTTGTGTTGTGTGACTAGATATGTCTTGGATTTTGTAATGTACACTGGGACAACTACAGACATTATTCCAGAACGTGAATTTGGGATTTCTGGGGCCATGGTGCAAACGCTAGTGGCAAAGTATTTGCAGAAAGGGCACACATTGTGGTTAGACAGTTGGTATTCTGGCCCTCTTCTGTACAACTGGCTACATAAAAATGGTACCAATGTGGTACTGTTAGGAAAAACAGGAAAGGGTTGCCGAAACTGAACAAAGGACAGGTAGAATCCAGACACACAGATAATATGATGGTGGTAAAATGGATTGACAAACGAGAAGTTTGCATGTTGACCTTAGTATGAAACAAACACACCAATAATGAAACCTGAACATGTCATGGATTATAATAGGAATATGGGGGCTGTGGACAGGACAGACATGATGGTCAGTTCTCTTGAATGTATGCAAAAGGCCTTCAAGTGGTATAGAAAATCTTTTATCATCTCTTGGATCTTACTGTTCTCAATTCACATGTTTTGTATAATGTACATACTGGTGAAAAATCACACATGCTAATTTTCAGTTGACTCTCATCAGAGAAATTTTTCAAAAGTTCCACAAGCCAAGACTGACCACTACATCTGGACAACCATCACAAGGTGGCGAACCCCTCAGACTGAGGAAAAGACATTTCCTAATACCTGTGTCACCCACACCCAAGAAAGCAAATCCCACTAGGCATTGTCATTTGTTCAAATACCACATTGGGGCAAAGAAAAAGAAAAGATAGCCGGTATATGTGTGCCAAATGTGGCATAGCCTTATATGTACACCCCTGCTTTCAAAATTACCACACACTATTGAAGTATTTTTGGGGAGATGTTTCTCACTGGAAGTTGTGTGTGACATTATTTGACATGGAATAAACTTTAAGATAAATTTTGGACATCCCTAACTAAAATTCTTATATAACAGTTTTGTTCAGTGACTTCGATTTATACAAGAAAACAGTCCAAAAATGTGTAATAATATATTATAAAATATTTTATAATTGTGAAAATAACTCAGCAAGGAGCGTCATACTGGTTATTTAGTATCTCAGCAGTTAAAAGGTTAAATAAAACCCATTTTAAGGAAATACCAATTGAGCCACACTATCTTACAATAATTTTTTATCTGCCATCTTAAATATACTTGATTTAACTTGAAAAATAAGTTACTCTTTTTGGAGTTTACTGAATATTATTAATGAAAAGTCATCATTCAGTGTTTCTGACCATAGAATTAAGACAGATGCTCATTGGTAGTTTTATATGCATTAATTGTGGGTCTGGTTTAGATCAATAATTAAAGTTTATGGTATCTTGTTTCATGGCCTTATTGTTACAATGTCTGTGACCATCCTCAGTCATGAGATTTTTTTTAATAGAAATTTAAATAAAATAAATGACTGTGCAACCCAGGTTTTGATTCTGGAATTATCCTACTTCACCTCACCCCCTTTCTTGCACTTTTATTCCTTATTTAGTTACTCTGATCTAGTGCCATGTAGGCTACTTGAGTTTAATAAAGAAATTATCCATGTACTTAACTCACTGCAGATATATGTTCAGGAAGAGAAGAGAATGGAGATATTGTCTTCTTCTGATGTTTGGAGAATTTAGAGATTACAGCTTGACAGGATAATATAGTAATTGCACATAATTCTTATGAAATTCATTAGGCACTAAAGTACCTAAGTCATTTCATTTAATCAAAGTTTGTATAAAGAAAGCTGTTAGTGTTGACATTTAAGGAAACTTTTTTTTTCTCTTAAGTACCAGATTGATGCTGAAAGAATTTCAGCATTGGTGAAAATACAAGCTTCTGTACAATGTCTTTACCTAAACAACCCTGCTGCTGAATCAGGTTGTAATCCGATAAGCTGTCACTTTCAACACTTTAGTTTCAATATATATTTGGCTGAAAAAAGAATGGTTCTTTAATATTGTAGTCATAGCGACAGCCAACTCTAACTTTTTACTGATATTTTGTTTTATAGGTTCTTACAGTATATCTTTACTGTGGTCATGAAAGTAAAATATTAGCTGAAAATGAAGTATTGGCCAAGGTTCAGAAAAAGATCACAAAAAATCCAAGGTTTAAAATTCATGACAATCAAGTCCAGCTTCTAGATTAAGATATAATTATGATCTGTATTTTCATTCATATTGAATGAATAAAATATTTAAAAAGTGTTGTGGACATAATTTGTTGCCATTATTCACATTTAGCTTGGTTTTATGATTTTAAAGTCTACTCCTAAACAAGTAATGTTGAGTAAATATGGTATAAGAAGGGACTCATCAAGGGAGGCCACATACACCAGCTATCATATATGTTCTTGAATTCATTCACACTTTTTGCACGCACTACTCTATTAGAAAAAAAACCTATATCTCACCTACTTCTTAGCAGCATTCATTCTCAGCTTCCAAGGATGCCCTCTTATCCTTTTCCCACCCAGTTTCATTGATGTACAGATTGAATAACAGACTGAGGACTGATCCTTGGGGGACACCACTTTTTGATGTCAGTCAGCCATCCACTTATCTACGCTAATATATTATATTATAATCCAAACTCATTCTTCAATTTATGAAATAGTCTCATGCTGTATTATATAGATAGATAGATAAATACAAGGTGTGATAATTCCTGGAATGTACCTGTAAAACACCTACATTGGAACTATGCATTAGTGGCTACTGTCCCCTTCTAAGTAGTCCATTTATACACTGGTTTAGACAGTGTTCCCATTTTTGAAAACAGGCCTGGAGCTCTTTTTTTTTTTTGGAGTACTCTTGAGTTCCTTTATCAGCGATATCAGAAAATCTTCGTCCTTTTAGCACAGTCGTTAATTTTGGAAACAGCCAAAAATCACGGGGAGCTAAGTCGGGTAAGTAAGCAGGATGACCTTATTCGGTAATCGTTTTTTTGGCCAGAAACTCTCTCATGATGGCTTGATGCATTGTCCTGGTGGATGATCCACTTGTCAGGCCATAATTCAGGTCTTTTGTTCCCAACAAAATCTCGTAATCTTTTCAGCACCTATAAATAGCATTGTTGGTTGACCATTTGTCATGTTAAATGAATTCATAGTGGACTATCCCCCTTGTGATCAAAAAAACACACGCATGGTCTTGAACTGCGAACATGACATGCATGCTTTTTTCAGACATGGCGAATTCAGGGTTTTCCACTGCATGCTCTGGCATTTGGTTTTGGGATTGTACTGGAAGCACCAGGTTTCATTACCCTTGATTACTTTCGGAAACATGCTTATTTGTAGAAAGATCAGTCGCAACTTGATGGAGAAACAGAAGCAGCAGTTTTTCAAGATCCAAGGCACAAACTTGGCAGAAATCTTTCGCATATCCAATTCAGTTAAAATTAACCTGTTTCTTGATTCATTTGCAATTCATCACCCATTAATTGCACACTTAATCATCCACCAAATCTCTCACTCTTTCACTTTTGTTTTTGGCTGCCCACTTCTGGGGTAATTGTTTACATCTTATCGCCCACTTTTGAATCTCTTATGTCACTCAGACACTTTCAACAGCTCCAACGTTTCAGTAGCAATTTTGCGAATTTTCACAAAATTTGATGTTAACACGGTGCTCTAAATTTCGATCACACATTTTTATGCCAAAGTTTACATGCAAATCTCTTATTTTTGCTATAACCAAACTAGCAAATGGCTCTATCAGCTTGAGATTTATGCACACATTAGTTAAAAGATGTACGAACAAGATTACTCAGGTGACTCCAATCAAATCACCACACAGTAGATACTATGTGGCCGTTCCAGAAATTAAATTGTCACACCTTGCTTGGAAAGAAGTCAACATACACCTTAGCATGAGGAACAAACAGCCATTGCACCCACCATAAATAGATGGAGGACCTCCTTTCATTATGACGACTGCAGCAATCCCACAGAGATTGCTCTCACCAAGTGCACAATAGCAATCAATGGAAATTTTGGACCATTCTTCCTGTAGGCATATAATGAGGTCCTGGACTGTTGAGTCAGATGTCCCTTGACTTCACCTAATGCTCCAGTTCATCCCACAGATGTTCGATAGGGTTAAGATCAGGGTTTTATGGGGGGGAGGCAGTCAATTGTGGTGATGCTGTCCACAAACTATGCAGTTACAGCAGCATTATGACACAGTGCATTGTCTTATGAGAAATGTTTATAGTTGGGGTTATGCACTCTGGTACAAGACGTTTGCCAGGTATGCACTGCATCCATCTATTTGCTCAGTAAAGGGTGTAGCATGATTTGTTGCTATATAATGCAGCTTTTCAAGGTTTTACATCCTACTGGACACACTCTTTGCACCATTAAAACAATGCTGCATGTTGGTTTGGTAATGTGGGACTTGTATATTGCAGTCCTGCCATGAAAACCCATGTTGTGAGCTTTTGTTCTGAAAGCTTTTATGCAGATTTATGTGTCGGCCAACAAATGGTGGTTTTTACTTATTATCCTTTGAAGCACCTTAGTCACATTCAGTGAGGGTGGTGGGTCATTCACTGTGACTAGCATTTCCATCTCAGTATGGTATCACTGATTGTTGACCTGGGATGACCCAATTTGCCAAACTATCACAATTCCTCCAACAGTTCCCTTCAAGCAGCCATTTCATTTCCAGACACAGCTGCAGTGACTTGGGAACATCACGTTCCTCCAATTTATACTGGCTACAAAGATATGACTCGTTACATGGCATGATGCATACTGCCCATGGAGGGTATCCATTGACTTCTTTCCAAGCGTTGTGTATACACCAGAGGCAAAACATTATGACCACCTACCTAATATTATGTTGGTCCTCCACGTGTCACCGAAACAGCTCTTTTCCAGTGAAGTATCGACACTACATGATTTCTACAGGTTTCTTGTGGCACTGGTACAACACAAAACCAGCAAATCCTTGTAAGTTAAATGGTTGAGCCACTGCAGAGCAGATGTGCTGTTCCATCACAAACCACACATACTAGATTGGATCGATGTCTGGGGAATTTGGAGGCCAGGACAATACCTTGATCATGTTCCATGAACCATTCTCACACAACCCAGGCAGCAGCGTGACATGGCACATTATCCTGTGAAAGAAGGCACAAGCAGAGGGGAATAGCATTGCCATTAACAGATGTACCTGGTCTGCAATGATGTTCAGGTGGGTGGTAAATGCCAGTTTCCTGGACCCAGGGTTTCCCAGCAGAACATTGCCCAAAGCATTACACTGGCTTGCTTTTGTCTTGTGGTGCATCCTGGTGCCAACACCCCCCCCCCCCTAAACACACATATCCAGCTATCCACATGGTGCAACAGGAAACGAGATTCAGTGGACCAGATGACCTTGTTCTACTCATGCAAAGTCTAGTTTCGATGCGTGCTTGTGATGATCGAGTTCAGCCAGTGAAATTCATGGAGTGCAGCAACAGTATTGCAATTGTTGCAATACTGTTACAGCTTTATGAGCAGAGTACATTGGGACAGGGTTAGTGCCATCACTGTAGACTGTATTAACAACCAGAATGACTAGAAAAATCCTGTATCCATCTTTTTAAACCCTCCTGAGTTAGTAGTGAATTTTGAAATTTTTTTTTCCTCGGATATCATTTCCACGTGATGCACAATGTATTCCTGCAGAATTTCATGGCATTTGGCTTACACTGGATAATGCTCCATATGGCCTTTGAAAAGAGCATTGCTGGATATAACACTAGCAATGCTACTTTTAAGGAAAACTTGCCAACTATACTATTGTTAGAAATAGTATAATAAGGAATTTATGAAAGAGCAATAAAAAGTTTTTATAAGATGAAAACATGAGATTTTTAAACCAATGAAAGGATTGCAATAAAATTGTTTATTTTAAAACATTATTTTCAGCAAGTTTTGTTTAAGCTTCAGGTCCTTAAGCTTTCTTAAGGATCTGAACCTACAGATGACAGTGTGTCTCCCAAGACTGCTGAATTAGATTCACTGTTAATCTTAAACATTTGACAATATGCATGGCATACATTTACAATTAATATTAGAATCTCTTTTCAGAAGAATCCAATACATTAATGAATAAAAAATTTAACATGCACTATGACAAGAAAGATATTAAACGAGAAGACATACAAATACCTACATACAGCAGCTCTTGCTCTAGCAAACTCAGAGGAATCAGTGATTCATTGTGGAAATGCATAGGCCCTGTCTGATGGTGGTACTTGCTGACTGAATTCCAAGAATTAGAAAAAACAAATTACTTTTTTATTATTATTATTTGACACCTCCAGGGAGTCCAAAGACTCATCGAGCGAGAGTGTGCCAACAGCATCGAACGATTGGTCCCCTTCCAACTACTAACCGCGCTCAAACTTACTTCACTAAGCCATTAGTAGCAGAGGCTCTATCAATCGACCAACTTTAACACACATCATGTTTCGTTGGAATGCATGATGTGTGTCAATGCGTGAGAACATTAAAAGCAAACAAAAAAACACCATAAAGAAACATTGTACCACTACAATAACAGACTATGAACTGGAATTAAGTTTGAACTGAAGCTACAGTCCGGGATAAAGTTCTATTGTTAGGCATATGTGAGCGTGTGACTTCATGAGTGTACCAGTATCTGATAGCAGAGCTCTGCGAATCTGCCAAACTATAAGGTTACTGTTTTATGTGAGAAAAGTCGAGGATAATTTCTTTGGATTCAACTATCCGGCGTTCTACTTCATCGTGGCATATATGAATGTTTGATGTTGTATTCCAGTCTATTTCGTGTTGGTGGCCCTCATTATTTGTGTTCACTGAGAACAGGACATGGCTTGAGAGGGGGGCTTGCTCTGGTTCTACTAAATAGATGTCGCTCTGATGTTCTTCGAGACACACGAGGATGGACTTCTCAGTTTGGTCATAATATGGCTTCTCTCCGTCACATAATTTTATATACACCTGGAAACTGAAGATGGTTGTGAGCCTGTTTTGGTTGGCTTAGAATTGATCTGAGTTTAGGAAGAGTGGAAAAGCACATTTTTATATTAAGTTTTTTCAAAATTCTTCTTAGTTTCTGGGAGAGCAAGCTGATGTACAGTAAAGAGATAAAACCCTTGGAGTTGTCCTGTGTGTCTGTTGTTTTGAGGACGGTGGTATAGTTGTTTATTGATAGTTTTTGAAGAGTAGCCATTATTTGCAAAGGTTCTTTTGAGATGTTGTAGATCATTTTTTAGCTCCTCCCCATCTGACAATACAGACCTGGCACAATGAGCCAGAGTGGAGATGATACTTAACTTCTGTGCTGGATAGTGGTGTGAGGACGCATGCAGGTATCTATCCGTGTGCGTTGATTTTCTGAAGATTGAGATTTTTAAGGAGTCAGACATCTTAGTGAGTTCGATGTCTAAAAACAGCAGAGATCCGTTTTCTTCAATTTTGATGGTAAACTTGATGTCGGGGTGGAAGTTGTTTAAGTGATTTAAAAAAATGTGAAGATTATCTATAATGTATTCTCAAATAAGGAATATGTCAACGTAACAGAGCCAGATTTTAGGTTTAAGTGTAGCAGTAGAGATGACCTTCTCTTTGAAATCCTCAAAAAAATGTTGGCTAGTATTGGAGACAGGGCTGCCCATTGCTAATCCCTTATTTTGCTTATAACTTTTTTCTTCAAACTTAAAGTAGCCTGAATTAATACAATGTGACAGCAGAGCAAACATAATTTTTTTTCGAGGATTTCAAAGAAAAGTCCATCTCTACTGCTACACTTAAACCTAAAATCTGGCTCTGCTACGTGGATGATATATTCCTTATTTGGAAATACGGTATAGATAATCTTCACATTTTTTAAATCACTTAAACAACTTCCACCCAGACATCAAGTTTAACATCGAAATTAAAGAAAATCGACCTCTGCTGTTTTTAGACATCAAACTTACTAAGATCTCTGACTCCTTAAAAATTTCGATCTTCAGAAAATCAGCGCACACAGATAGATACCTGCATGCATCCTCACACCACTATCCAGCACAGAAGTTAGCTATCATCGTGCCAGGTCTGTATTGTCAGATGAGGAGCTAAAAATGAACTACATCTCAAAAGAAACTTTGCAAATAAGGGCTATTCTTCAAAAATTGTCAATAAACAACTATACCGCCATCCTCAAAACAACAGACGCAGGACAAGCCCAAGGGTTATATCTCTTTACCATACATCGGCTTGCTCTCCCAGAAACTAAGAAGAATTTTGAAAAAATTTAATATAAAAACGTGCTTTTCCACTCTTCCTAAATTCAGATCAATTCTAAGCCAACCAAAACAGGCTCACAACCATCTTCAGTTTGCAGGTGTATATAAAATCATATATGACTGTGGGAAGCCGTATTATGGCCAAACTGAGAAGCCCATCTTCCTGCATCTCGAAGAACATCAGAGAGACATCGCTTATAATAGATCCAGAGCAAGCGCCCTCTCAAGCCATGTCCAGTTCTCAGTGAACACAAATAATGAGGGCCACCAACACGAAATAGACTGGAATACAACATCAAACATTAATATATGCCACGATGAAGTAGAATGCCACATAGTTGAATCCAAAGAAATTATCCTCAACTCTTCTCACATAAAACAGTAACCTTATAGTTTGGCAGATTTGCAGAGCTCTGCTATCAGATACTGGTACACTCATGAAGTCACACGCTCACATATGCCTAACAATAGAACTTTATCCCGGACTGTAGCTTCAGTTCAAACTTAATTCCAGTTCATAGTCTGTTATTGTAGTGGTACAATGTTTCTTTATGGTGTTTTTTATGTTTGCTTTTAATGTTCTCACACCTGAAGAAGTCGGCATTCTGACGAAACATGTTGTATGTTAAAGTAATTTGTGTTTTCTAATTTCGTAATTCAGTCAGTAAATAATGTGAACAAATCTACATAGCTGATAATCATATATATATATATATATACACACACTTTTTGATATATCCATTTCTTCTAATAATTTGCATAACAGTGTTCTATGTGGTATTCTGTCAAATGCCTTTGCAAAATCATCATGTAGCCATTTCCTTTATCCAACTCAATTGTTACTCTATTATAAAAAGTTAATTACTAAGCCATGACCAACTCTTCACAAAGCCATGTTGACCCTCATGCAGTATCATATTTTTATCGATTTTTGAAGTCTCTTTTTTACCAATTTTTCTAGTACTTTTACCACCATAACCTGAGATACTGATTAGTCTATAATTTGCTACTGTAGTCTTAGAACCTCCTTCATGCAAAGGAATAATTTTGCCCTCTTTTTCCACTCTACCAGAGCTGAGACTTAAATTAAACAGCTTAGTCAAAGACAATGCCAGTTACCTTGCCCTTCTCGCAAAACCCTAGCTGATATCCCATCTAATCCCACAGCTGTATTTACATTGAGATTCTGCAATATCCAAAGAACCTCCAGTTCATCAACCTGTGTTCCCGCATTAGTGTCTGCCACATAGATTAAAGCAGTAACCACACTAGGAAGATATATGTTTGCAAAGTGGTCACTCAGTAACTCAACTATTTTATCTGCTTCTGTCTCCTTGTGACCATCATCACTCATTAAGGTTAATCTTCCATAGTTACTCTTCCTCTTACTTGGCACATAACAAAATAACTCTGAGATTTCCTTTGGCCTGCTCGGCTAAATTCTCATAATCTGATTTTACCTTTCTTGTACTGTTCATGAGTTTGCTGGTCACCTCTCTTTATTTATATATCCTCCATAGCATTTTCTTCTTCTGCAGCTTGTGCTTAATGATATTACCCATTCATCTAACTCCTACTCAATTAACCCTCCTCACCCTAGGTATACAATTTAATACTACTTCCTCTAGATGACCCTTAACTATATCCCATGCATTACTAACATCCTTACCCTGCAGTTTGATGCCATGGTACAAATTTAAGCTTTTTCGTAAGCATGTCATAATCACCTGCCTTGTAGTTTCACAAATACCCCTTGATAGAATATTCCTCATGTTTTACAGTCTCCCAAGTCAAGACCACCAATTGGAGGCAATGTTATCACCTTGGTTATGGATAGTTCTGATCCTATTACCAGGTCCAGTACTATTTCCTTTCTGCCATATGATCTTTCTTTCTTCCCGTCTACATCTCTATAGTTGAAGTCCCCCATAATAACCTGCTGAAACATTTGCAGTCACTAATGACCTCATGCAAATTGTTCAAAAACTGACCAGAATACCAGATAACCCAAACCACTCCCCCCAAATACCCTAGATCTCTTCCTTACTAATGACCCCTCCAAATATGCAGTGAATGTAGTAATCCCCCCCCCCCAGGTAATTCTGACCACAACTAAGTGCTTATCTCCTCCCCCATGCAACAACACCTACACAGTTATTCCCACACGAGTAGTTTGGCATTATAATAGTGCCAAATGGGAGTCTCCGAGACTACTATGCTTCATTCCCATGGTTAGACTATTGTTTCCGGTCTTCCAGTCCAGACGTATGCACTGAATGCATCACCAAAGTGATCTCCCCCCCCCCAGGTAATCCCCCCCCACAGTTACTCCCACACGAGTAGTTTGGCATTATAATAGTGCCAAATGGGAGTCTCCGAGACTACTATGCTTCATTCCCATGGTTAGACTATTGTTTCCAGTCCAGACGTATGCACTGAATGCATCACCAAAGTGATCCTCACTGGCATGAAAGCATATATTCCCCACACTACTCAGACCTGCTGTCCCCTAACTAAACCCTGGTTCTCCAAAAAATGTGCCAAGGCAGTACAAATGAAAAAGCAGGCATACCACAACTGGCTCAAATCAAGAACCCCATCCTCATTCAAAGCCTACACTGAAGCCTGAAACAAATGCAAGAAAACTATCAATACTTCTGAAACAGATTTTGAATGGGCAAAAAGCAGGAAGCTTGTAGCTTGTCCAAACGGAAGCAGTGCCTTTTGGTCCCTTGCCAAGGCAATTGGTCATAACTTTTGCCCTACACTATTCCCACCTCTATCATACCCAGATGGCTCATTTGCAACATCACCCATAGAAAAAACTAACCTCCTGGCATCACACTTTGCCTCCAATGCACACAACTGACAATGACAAATGCCCTCCAGTCATTCTTACTGCCCAACATACAATGCCCCCTATATCCTTTTGCCAAAAAGACATCACAAACCTATGATGTCTAAATTAGGCCCAGACGGAATTCCTCCACTTATTCTGAAGGCCTGTGCATCTGAACTAACTCCTATACTATGTCACCTGTACACACACACTCTTACTCCACTGGTATATATATCCCAAAACCTGGAAACTGGCCTATATTCAACCCATTCCTAAAAAGGGTGACAAATCACTGCCATCTAACTACCACCCTATCTCACTTCAGTCCTGTCTAAAGTAATGGAGAAAATTATCAACTCTCAAATCCTAATCTACCGTGAAAGTACCCAGCTAATAAGTGACAACCAGTACGGATTCTGCCAAAGCCGTTCGACAGGAGATCTACTCTCATACATCACCCATCACTGGACAAGCGCTGTGGAGAAATTCGGCGAATCCCAAGTAGTTGCACTTCATATCTCCAAAGCCTTTGACCGAGTCTGGCACAAAGGCTTACTAAGCAAACTCCCATCATTTGGACTGCCTCAGGACTTCTGCAGATGGATTGCCAGCTTACTGTCTGGACGCACACTATGTGTGATGGTAGACAGCTCCCTATCCTCTCACCATCCAACTAATACTGGGGTCCCTCAAGGCTCAGTTCTCTCACCGACCCTCTTCCTTCTCTATATATCAATGACCTACTTCCATTGACCTCTAACGCAATACACATTTGCAGATGACAGCACACTACATTCCTCCCTTTCATTTGACAAACCCTAACCTACACAACTCACAGAACATCAACCACCACTGCCCTTCAAGCCATCCTCCGATGGGGCTTAGACAACCTTGTCAACTTCAACGCTAGTAAAACCCAGTTCTGTCTTATTTCTCGCAAAAAAGAACCATTTTCCCCAAGCATTGTTTTCGATAACACTCAAATTCACAGACAAGACTAAATTTCTCTTCTCGGAATTACCTTGACATCAAGTCTCTCCTGGCATAAACACATCACAACCATTGCATCCTCAGCTTCCCAAAAACTAGGTTTCTCTTTTGCTCAAGATGCTACTTCACCTCTAAACAGCTGTTAACACTATACAAGTCACAAATCCACCCAGCTCTCGAATACTCCACTCACATCTGGAGTGGGACTCCAAAAAGCTCCCTCAAAATGCTTGACTCAATATAAAGGAGAGCAATTGGACTAATAAATGACCCATCCCTTACCAACTCCCCCCCCACACACACACACGCTTTCACATCTATACTTGGTCTCTGCAATCTATATCTTCATAGTACTGTGGAACAGTCTTCCCTCCTGACGTATTTCCCAAGGAATACAATACACAGGCATTCAAAGCAAAGGTAAAGAAGTTTCTCCTTTCACAACCCATCACCCATATACGGTACTAACGTACCATAGGTTGACCAGCCAACCTCCTGTATATGGGCCCAACATAAAAAAAAAATAATCACTCAACCTGTACTAATTTGGCGATGCATGTCTTCCAGATCATCTGTGTAACTTCCTGGCCTGTAGCAACAACCAACTGTCTATTTTGTGTTATTGGGCTTAATCTCGCACCAGATTGCTTCAAGTGAGCAGCCACCCTCCTGCCTGTCTCCTATTCTTTTTGGTTGCAATTCATCTACTGTCACAGCAGTACTCCTCTCCCCCATGCTATCTTCCCTGAAAATACTAAACCCTTCACATTCAATCCCTGTAACTACATCATCTGCTGTTAGTCAAGTCTCACCAATGCCTGTAATGTTTGGTGAGGTTGCACCAACCAATGCCCTCCCTCTTGCTCCTGATACATCTGGCATTAGTATATAGAAACGGCAACATTTCTTCCCCCCCCCCACCTTTACTTTCTGAATTGACTATCCTATTCAATATATTTGCTTGACTGACTAGATTCCTCACTTGCTTCATGGGTGCCATCACACAAACTCACTTGCTTCCACTCTAATTGCTTAAGTTTCCCTGAATTTGGATGTCAGCCTGCTCGATGAGCAAAGCTCTTTCCAGACACCTAACACCAAAACCATTCAGATGCAGTCTATCTGCATTGTACAAATCCTTCTTTCCAAACAGAGATCACAAATTCTACATCATTCCTTTTGTAATCAATATATAGCCTCATTGACTATCACTGCCCTCCTCAGTTGGCCTCTGTCATAGCATCGTGAGAGACTTAATCTTCACCTTTTTGCTCTTCAGTTTTGCCTCTTCTAACAATTCCTTTACATTCTCCCTCATAGAATATTTCACCACCCAAATCATTGGTATCAACCAAGATGATCATTTCCTTCAACTTTTTTTGCATCTGGGTGGCATGGCTAATATTGTTAATTTTTGCTCCTGGAAAACACGATTTTGTCCTACTTTTGTTATGTGTTCCTCTGATCGAGTCTCCATACATAAATTTCTCCTTAACTTGTTTTTCTTGCTTGTTCAGTCAGTCTTTATTATTCTTTCAGATCACCTGTTCTTTATTTCTTCAGCTCTGCTTAACTCTTGCCACTTCAGTTTTATGCTTTGTCCTATGAAGGATAACATTTAAGCAAGATATTTCTTTATTGATATTCATTTTGTTCTCCTCTATTTCCACAGCTGCATGTTCGACATTATTAACATTATTTTCTGTCTTATCGTCAGTATTTGTTGCATTGTCATCACCTAACAGACACTCACTTTTAAAACATGTAATACATACTCTCTCTCCATTTTCAATTTCCTTCCACATATTCTTTAATTTTCTCAATGCATACACTGAATAATATCCCACAGATTCAAATAGCCTAATGTGGTCTTTGCTGCCATTGTTCTATAGTATTTTGCCCAGAGTTGGGAACCTCTGGGCAAAATATCATAGAAATTCAGTAAAAATCACCCGTTGTCGATTAAATGTTGAAATTTATACTCATAATAATGAGAGGTATCCCAGATGGTAATTTGATAAAAATTTGTCACCTTTCTTAGGAACAGGCTGAATATGGGCTGGTGTTAAAACTGCAGGACAAATACAACTAGAACAGGATAGATTAAAAACATGGGATTCTGGAGTAGAAACATTCTGAAATCTAAGAAATACCATCCGAACCAGAAGACTTATTGGTATCTCTTTTGGCAATGTTGAGTTTGAAATGGAAGCCAGTTTTCTTGATTCTTAAAATTTGAAACAATACAATCCCACTATGTTCAAGTACAAAAGTGGAAGTAGGGACATACAATAGCTATCATCTGTAACTTTGGTAAAAGACCAGAAAACATGACTATTATTTGGACACGATGCATGCTTTCTTCTTTTTGACTTTTCAAAATCTGTGTTGATGATTTGCATTTTTCAGCCCCTTGAAAAGACAAGGCTAAGATAACATTAAAAATTAAAGTGAAATGGAGAATGAATGATTTCATATTTATAAGAATTGTTTTGGTGATGTGTTCAAATGAAAATGTTATTAGGAAGACTGGAAACAATAAGCCAGTACATGAAGCACATAGGAGTCACAGAAATCACCCTACTTGACATTTCTTATGTCAGAAAGTAGAAACAGAGGCTGTGAAAGATTTGCATCATGGGAATAAAAATGAACTATTACATTGTGGTTGGACTGTATCTGCAATATAGAATTGATCTCTTTGTTACTGATGACCAAGATCAATTGTGGTTAGCCTTGTCATCTCCATTACTGGATCAGTGTAGTTGACGAAAAAGGAAAGTCAGTTATGATTGTGAATATTAATAAATTTGAAGAAAATAACAGAAAACTAACCGGCGGAAATCAACATTTAAAAACAGGACATAAATGTCAGCATGATTGGTGGTATTAGGAAAGAGACCATTTCTTTGACTCATCTCTAAATATATGTTCATTCACTGATATCCTATGATATCAGAGTGAACATATATACAGTAAAACCCCAAAGTTACGCGGTAGGTGGGACCAACAAAAAGCGCGTAAGTCGAATTCACGTAACTCGGGATATAATTTTGCATGTAATTTATATATACAAACATACAAAATATTAGTCAATTGGGACCAAAGGTTTACAAAAACACCTATTTTTTTAAGAAATATAATTATAGTTTTTCGTACATAAAAAAAAAGAAGTTATTTTGATGTCGATGGTTTCATAAAATCTAACAGATTCATCTGACAGCATAATGTCTTTTTCTTGTCACGCTAAATTTCTTCATAGCAAGTCAATTATTTTTTTATTCCTTGCCTTGTGGCTACAATTCGTTCCTTGTTAGAATCTATGTCCTCCAAAATCTGTAAACCTTTCTTAATTAAGCTAAGACCTCTTTATCAGCACTTGCCACCTCTCTGCGATGCTGTGCCAGTTACAGCAATTTTTTAAATTGGTTGAACCAACCATTACCGGCCACGAAATTTTTTTTTTTTGCCGCTTCTACTTTTAGCCTCTCAGAAATCAGCTTGGCTTGGCTACATATTGTCGTTTGATCAACTGGACAATTTTTTACTCTCATTTGGTTATCACACCATAATTTAAGCATCGTTTCCATCTCATCAATAATCCCATGAAATTTATGAAATATGCTTGAATTCAATGATTGGGCATTTTTTGCAGCAGCGAGAATTCTTTCTTTTATGATTGTTCTTACGGTGGATTCCTGTAGATCGAACTTCTTTGCTAGCTCACAAATTTTCATTCCGCCTTCAAAATCCTTAATAATGTTGAGTTTTGTTTCCAAAGTCAATGTTTTTCTTTTCTTGCTAGCTGTAGAAGAATCGGACTTGCTTCTTTTCGACGACATTATTATGGGATAAAATTTTTATCAAGAACATAACATTAAACATTCGCAAGGTTTGTAGACTATAAAAATAGTGTATGAATGGAGACCGCACAAAACACGTCAGTGCTTGTTCACAGCATGTGCGACACTGGCGAATGCGGCCGGCGCCAGAAAGATATGCCTTTCCGGCGCCGACTAGTGACAGATATGCCTGACTAGTAATGAGGCGTGAAGCGGGACAGGAATACGTACATATAAGAAACCGTGCAACTTCGGATTCAAGTAAGTTGGGATATTACTATATATACAAATAACATTTAGAGAGTTAAAAAAAAAAAAAAAATGAGAAAAGCAAAATGAGTAGTGCATGAAAAGCTGAAAGTTGTTAGGAAAAGTAGGTGTAGTATGGTATAAAAATGGACATCACCAAGGTTGGAACTAAGACCATGTATTTGTGAAATGAAAGGAAGGTCTTGAAGAGGTGACTTTTCACTGTATGCCATGCACCAAGAGAATTTCAGCCAACTTTTAGCTTCTGTAGTACTTTCAGGTATGCCTGGTAGAACAGTGTTAGTTACAGTATGTATTTACTAGTTAACCTGGAAGCTTCCAAAAGCATTACCATTAAGTTAAACTTAGTGCACTATATTCCAGCTAGTCTGCAGAATAACTATATCCTTGAAAAGATATGTTCAGTGTTTCTCCACGGTGTCTGCCATAAACTAGAAAACATCATTAGATACTTTTTGAAAGAAATGGGGGGGGGGGATGAGATATGGAATCAATGAGAGGACTGAAACATAGAATGGAATAGACAAATTGTGAACAGCATGCAAAACTAAGTAGAGACATTATACAGATACACTGGCAAGATCATATTCCTTATCTATTCAATGACTGCATTTTTTTTTTTACACATCTTACGATATGCCATATAAATCACATAAGATCATAGAGACTATAAAATAAAGTTTCCAAAAAAAAAAAATTCTTCTCTCATGTCTTCAGCATTTTCTTAAGTGGAAAAAGAAGACATGGAACAAGGAACTTGTTTAATTAAAAAATTTATTGTAAGAAATGTAACTAAAATATAATCATTCAGCATAGAAATCATGCCAGATATATACACAAAATATATAACATCAGTGGAAATGCAATATTTTTAAAGCAGTAATTGTTAAAACTGTACATTTAAGAATGAACAAACACTGTTCAGTACAAAATTATGGTTTAGTTTTGCATCTTTCCAAGCTGGCAATTTCTTTCAACGTCTTCCAACTTTCGCTATTAGCTCATCACAAATGCCAGAGAGTTCTGTATTTTCTCTTGTCTGGAAAAGAAATGAAAGAAAACAGTTATGTGCATACTTTTTATGCTTTAGAAGTGTTTTTTTTTTTTCTCACTTCTAAAGTAAAAAACATTTCCATGTCCATAAAAATACTGCTTTTTCACTCTAGTCATTAAGTGGATACATATCATAATATATCACCTTGAAGCAGAAAAAAATGTTAAGAGATCTAACATTTATGCTAATTCTTCAGAAGTTGCATCAATTTGAATTTGTATCTTATCACCAATGAAAACAATGCTGGTTTGTGATAATTTTAATTCATGTAAACTACCACTGATAGTCATTTGTTTCATGTTTACAATTACCAATATCATGAATTATTGGTGATATCTATGCTGGACTATCACTATGAGTCCAACACTTATTGATTTGATTGCAAGATAGTGAAATAATGTATCATATTTTTGATTTCTTATTTGCATTTTCAGATGAACATTTTTTTTTTCAAGATGGTAGCCACTTGATATGTTCTGAGTACTCTTCATTTTGTACTCTATATACCCTGTAAGATCTATTTTGAATCCACAAGTATTAATTTTTGTGTTATACATGTAGTGAAATATATATATATGTCCAATAATCATCTTGATCAAAACCTTTCTTTTATGAAGAAAACTGCCTCAAAGTATGTAAAAAATTAAAAATGCTGACTCTGTAGCTCAAAAAATTATTGGGGGGGGGGGGGGGACCGCAAAAAAAAAAAAACTTGAAATTTTTATGAAACACTCTTGATAGGTGCTGTACAGCAAAACTGATCCTACTGCATTATTTCCATGCCTTCAAACCTAGACAGCTTCTTGAAAATGAAGAAAACCAATTTTTTTATCGCTATTAAGACAAGTTTTTTGGGATCATGAGTAGTGTAGCATTGTGACAATATGAAAACAGCAAATGAGAGAGTCGTCTTCTTATCCAGGCTCTAGGCCATGTGGCCTGTTCCAGACTCAGTCCATCTTCTTCTTGGTTATCCCCTATTCCTTGTTCCTCTAGGATTATATGTTAAGACATTTTTTGATAGCCTTTCTCTCTGCATTCTTGCTATATGGTCTAGCCAGTTTTTCCTATATTTGATCATTGAGTTTGTTATGGGATTGATTTTTAGATTTTTAATTATTTCACTTTTTTTTTTTTTTTTTAATCTAATAGTCAAGTTTTTCTGTTTTTCAAATGAGAGAGGATAAAAAAAAAAATGAGAATGCTTAAAAAGAACAACAACAAAAAAAGCACTTACGTACAAGTACATAAAGTACCAAATGTAATTGTAGAAATTCAATTCTAATATGGTCATTGAGGGTTATATGGCTCCTGTCTTTTTTTTTTAAATTAGATATGATGATAGCAACAATTTATGAAGGAAAGAGTATAATATGAATAGGAGTTATATATAGTAAATTACACTTGTCAACAAAATATATTATTTAATCCTTAATCCAAGTATAAGCACAAAACGTTTGTGGGTGAATTATTTTTTACGACTAGTTACTTGTATACAGAGACTGATAACTTCACATTGCTTTAGTATCCCATAATGCAAAGCACACTTCCTTTTTGTTTAGAGAAATATATGACTTCTGTATTAATTCAACTTTGGTATCTTCCTTGGTCTGGGTAGTGACCCATCCCTTCATGCACAGTATTAAGTGCATATGAAAATATGCCAACAGAATTAGACAAGTTAGTATGGTAGGAAGTCAACTGAATAAATTATATGGAATAAGAGAAAAATTAGTCAAAACAGTAAACTAGCTATATACTAGACAGCATTCAAACCAATTTTAACTTACAGATCTCAGCGGTAGGTTAGAAATAAAACATTTATTGCTGATGTTCTTAAGTACAATTCTAACTATTACTTATCCAATCTCTGTCTACTCGCATGCATAAGAGTAATATTCTGTAGGTTTCAAAATCTTTTATAGCACACTACTGTAAAATAAGTTTTATTATTATGACAGTAACAGTTGATTTTTTAAACAACTATAAATAGATTTTGTGAATGTATCCGTAAAATATATCACTATATGAAATATTTATATACAAGTACTCACTTTTTCTTCTAAACTTCTCTCTAAACTATTAATCTTCATTTCAGATTTTCTTATTAACGCTTTTAAAGCAGCAATTTCAGCTTCACCTGCACTCTTGATATTTTCAATTTCACCATTTGCACTAAAGAATATTACAACTTATTAAACATTTTATATTTTGTAAAATGCAAATCTTAATGCGAGTTAGCAGATTTTATAACATCTAAGATTATAATATCCATTACATAAGAAATATATTCAAGAACAGAAGACATCATTAGAGGTCAGTAACTAAAACAAAACTATACAAGTTTCAAGGATAATTGATACATTATCCTTAAATAGGAATAACTTCGAAGCACTGAAAAGTCATTGTAATAATGATAAAAACAAAATAGGTTCAATCATACCAAGGAGTGATGATGGTGACCTTACATAAGTCACCAAAACCATATCGGAAGTAAAAAACCAAGTATGTATGTATGTGTGTGTGTGTATATAAGATGTTATGAAGGAAAAATTACTGAACACAAGGATTGCAAATCAGGTGTTTCAAATATTTATGCAAGGAATTCACTAATCATAAATATGGATGTTTTAATTCTTAAATGAGAGAAGCTGAAATTATGTTTTGCTTTGGTATAATGCTTTTACATTCTTGTTTTATTAAGTATGTGAATAGATTTAAATTTATTTATTTTACTAAACTTCAAAACGTTTAAGTGTAAATATTCAATTTTCCAAACTTTTTTTATTTTATACTTTATATTGAGCCCATACATGCGAGGTTGGTTGATCAACCTATAGTACATTAGTACCATGTAGGTAGTATTGCAGTAGTATGGGTAATGAATAGGGAAAGGAGAAACTTATTTGATTCAAAGGCTTGTATATTTTATTCCTTGAGAAACCATTTAAAAAAAATTTAATATTAAAATGTGTGCTACCAATTTTGATCTTTAACACTGGAAAATTCAAATAATTAAGATAATTATTTACAAACACAGAAATACTTAATGACTAAGTCAAGATCACTGTGCTTACTTGTTGATAATGATGAACAAACTCTAGCATTATTAAAGAAATTAGAGAAAGTTTTCTAAAGAGATAGCTCATATAAGGAAAACATTGGAACTACTACTGATGCTAATAAATGATTGGAAAGCAGACTGGGATTTAAATGTATCCTGTAAAATTAATTCAGAACTAAAGAATGGCAACTAGTAATGAACAAAATTACTTTATTAACTGAATCTTCTTCTTCTGCAGCTTTTCCCACTTAAGTAGGATCGCTATTTGTGGTGAGTCTCCTCCACAACCTCCTGTCTTGGGCTGTAGCCACATCCAAGTTCTTCATCCTCAAGTCCTCCTCCACCATCTCTTCTTTGGCTGTCCACGCTTCCTCCTCCCCTTCACATCCATCTGCATGACCTTTCTTCCCACATACTCTTCCTCGTCACATGACCAAACCATCTCAACACTGCCTCCTGTATCTTTGCTCCTAAGTTTGTAACTTTCACCGTTCCCCTTACATAGTCATTTCTCAGATGATCCTTTCTGGTCACACCGCACATCCACCTAAACAATCTCATCTCTGCTACCTCCATCCTGCTGATATTATTTTTCCTCAGGGCCACAGTTTCCATAGCATACGTCTCACTACTGTCCTGTAGATTTTGCCTTTTAGATTGATCAGCACCCTCTTATCGCATAGCACTCTAGTCATCTCTTTCTCCAGTTCCTGCATCCCACTTCCTTCTCAGCCTCACTATCCTCTTTCATTGTTAAACCTAAGTATCTAAAGTCACTGACCTTCCTGATGATATTTCCTTCCAGCTCCAGAGCTGTCTCCTGGCTGCCATCCAATTTTGCAACACATATACTCTGTCTTACTTCTGCTCAGTCTCATACCTCTCTCTTCCAGTACTTTCCAGTTTAGTTGCCACTTCTCTTAATTCTGCACACAGCACAATGTCATCTGCATACAACATAGTCCAAGGCGCATCTTCTCTCACCTCCTCCATCAAAATATTAAACAGGAACGGACTTAATGCTGACCCTTGATGCAAGCCAACTGTCACTGGAAAACTTTCTGTCTCTCCCAGGCAGGTTCGAACTCTTATCTTTACATTTTTGTACATCTCCTGCTGCACCAACCTGACATATTTCTTCGGTACCTTCTTCTCCCTCAGACACCTCCAGACTTCTTGCCTTGGCACTCTATCATACGCTTTCTCCAGATCAATAAATGCCAGATGTAGCTCCCGTTGCTTCTCTCGACCTTTATTAACTGAATAAATGTAAATAATATTTGTTACTGTTTACTATTTCACCTATACTGGCAAATTTCAGCTTCTCTTGTATGAATGTATGCAGTTTAGAAATAAAATATAAAAAAAGCAATGCTTGTTGCATCCACTATAATTTTTTATTGCTTAAATTACAAAAAAAATCAGCATTAGCATATTACACTAGAGAAAAAGCTGGTGGTCAGGATTAGACACTTATTGATCATACTGGTATTTTTAATAAGTACATTATTACACTGTAGAGTATATCTTTATTGTAAGTATTAATTAAATTATTCAAATATTTCAGCAAAGTCACGTTGCCATCATCAAGGAATAATGTATGAAAAGATATGTGCATGCAGGAACTTCATTGGGTAAATGAGACTGAAGCAGAACAACAAAAGATGAGCCATAAGTCCTATATAGTGGTCCCTAGTGAGATACATAGGGTGTACTTGTCTATCGGGTTGATGGTCTGAGGATAAACATATCTCAGATTGCTCATCTTTGGTTGCTCTGCTTCATTCTCACTTATCCAACATAATTCCTATGTGCATGTATCTGTACACTGCTCCCTGATGATGGCAGTTTGATTTTGCCAAACTATCAGAAGTATTATCCAAACAGCAGTCAAAACAGTGTACAGAAGGCTGGTTGTTCAGCACCAAAGAAGACAAAGGCAGTTCCATCAGCAGGAAAAGTCATGGCATCAGTGTTTTGGGATGCTAAAGGCATTTTGTTTATTAATTATCTTGAAAAGGGTAAAACAATAACTGGGGAATATTATTCCGATCTTTTAACCACCAGACTATATGAAAAAATTCGTGAGAAAAGACCTTTGTAGAAGGAAAAAAAAAGCATCTTTCATCAGGACAATGCACCTGCCCACAAAGGTGTTTTGGCAATGGGAAAATTAAGGTATCTGCACTATGAATTGTTAGAACATCCACTCTATTACCCAGATTTGGCTCCCTCTGACTTCTGTCTCTTCCCAAAACTAAAACAATTCTTTGCTGGTCAGCATTTTTCTTCGAATCAAGAGGTGATTGCAGCTGTAAAGAGGTATTTTGCAAATCTTACTGAGAACCACTTCAGGGACAGGATAATGGTGCTGGAGCATTGCTGGAATAGATGTATTAGTCTTAAGGGTGATTATGTTGAAAAATAAAAATAATTTTGAAATTATACATTCGTTTTTTCATTGCTAGGCTGAGAAGTCTAATGACACAGATGATGATTAAACTAAGTGACTGACTCTTTAAATCTTTCAGTTTGTTAAAATAATGGCTGTTTTCTCTCTGAAAGCAAGTTCTGTCATCTCTAAAGTTTCTGTGACAGTTTTCTCGGTTACAAAGAACTTGCTGCATATAGGCTATTTTTCAAATTCTGCCACTGATCCAGAAGATCCTAGTCTACTTGCAGCTATAGGAATAATCAAAGGTTGAGTAGGTTTGGGATTTGTATACACAGTCAGTAGCTGGACAGGTAAAGTAAAAAAATAAAAGCTTTGTACTACTGCAGTAACATCATCTAGTATTCAATCCAGATTTTTTTTATTATTATTATCATCACCATCATCACACCTTGGTATATGCCTTTAAGTGATGTACAGTATAACTAACATGGCTATTTTCTGATTAACAACTTTCTTCTAAATTTGTCTGTTATTTGTCAGATCTCCCATTCACTTACTATTACATGCCCAGTGTTGTACTACCTTACTGGGGTAAGGTAGTACAAGACCATATTCAGTCCTGAAGATATTTTCAGGTGCAAACTTTGTTTGCTCACACTTGGATAAAGGATTAAACTAAATTTATTATACTTACTATTATAGTTTGATCTTCTAAACCACTCTTCACTGTATTCAATCGTCTATATTTTCTGTGATTTTTGCTTCATTGTTTTGCTTACCTTTCATCTTCCATTCTTTTGAAGAGAAAGAAAGCTTCAGTGATCACAGAATCTTAGAGTAGCTCTGCTTACACATTCTTGAATATTAATAATGTCAATTGCTTTTCTGATATCTTCATTATTAATAAGATTCTGTCATTATTTCCATCTGTTCACTCTAAAGTTCCTCAAAAACTTTCATTTGTGTTGTCTTTCAGTTTGTTTAATTTCTAAATGAACTCTGATCATCAGCTCAACAGCATGCCCTATGTGGGCCTTGGCCTTTTTCAGAAACTTCTGCCAGCCTTCCTAATTCATTGCAAAGTTCCTCCAGTTTTTAACTACCAGAACCTTAACATCCTGGATCACTCCATCTTCCCATCTCCATTTAGGTCTTCCAATTTTCCTTTTTCCTTCTGGCCTAGCATTGAATATCTTCTTAGAAACTCTATTATTATCCATGAGTATAATATGCCTTACCCAAATTAATCTATTGATTTTAATGTTCTTAATAATGTTAGGCTCATTAAACAATCTGTACAATTCATAATTGTATCTTTTTCTCCACATCCTATTCTCTTGTACTGCTCCAAAAAAATATGTCTGAGAACCCTTCTTTCAAATACACTAACAATCTTTCATCTGCCATAGATAATACCAGTTTTCAGATGAATAAGTTAATGCTGGTCTTATAAGCACTTTGTACATAGTTATTTTTGTTTTTCTTGAGATCAAGCATGACACTGTTTCCATAGAGACATCTATTCACAGAAAGAATGCATTTCTCAACACTGACATAATTTTTACTATTAACTTCTAGTCCCAGGTACTTAAAGCTATGTACAGTTTGTTTGTAGTAACCAATTTCAATTTGAGAAGGATCATCACAACTTTTTCTTGTTACTGGCATATATTTTGTTTTTTCTTGGTTAATCTGCAGATGCATCTTCTTTGTTGCCTTTTGTAAATTGATTTCTAAATTGATAAAAATTTCTTTCATTGCTTTTTTGTGTCCTTCCTATAATATCGATATCATCTGCATATGCCAGAATTTGTATCGACTTGTAAACAATAGTTCCTCATGTATTAATACCAACATCTTTAAAGACATTCTAAAGTACGATATTAAAGAATAAGCAAGCTAAGGCATCCCCTTGCTGAACACCATTTTTTATATATAGAATCAGACAACATTCTGAATTTTAATCTGACAACTGAGTGTTTCTCATTTGTAGCTTTTTAATAAAGGTAATAACTTTCTAAGGTATCTGTAGTTCCTTCATTGCAATTAATAAATTAGATCTATCTCTACTATAATATCCAGCTTTAAAATCTATGAATAGATTTCAATTCCAAATTAATTGCATTTTTCAAGTATTTGGCACATAATTAAAAATTTGGGCTAATTCTGATCCTACTATGGTTGGTTGAAAAGTTTAGTAAATTTCCAATAGACTGCAACACAATTCGTTCATTCATACCAGTGTCAGCACGTATTATCTTTTTCAAGACCCCGTCTCACATGGCAAAATTTTAGCCATGTGCGATGCATAGTTTTCATTTGGCAAACATTTAAAATGACCATGTTTGCATTTTTCATAAAAATGGAGAAAAACGAGTTTTGTGCAGTGATAAAACACTTTTATTTGAAGAAGTGAACAGCTGTGCAGATCAACGCCAAGTTAGATGCAATTCATGGGGACTCTGCACCAGCAATAAAGACTATTTATTTTTGGATAAATGAATTTAAATGTTGTCGTAAGTCCATCAAAGGTAAAGTGACTACCGACTGAGGTCACTATGAAGGAAATGATTGACAAAATCCATGGTATCGTTATGGAAGACTGCTGAGTGAAAGTGCATTAGATTACTGAGATTGTAGGCTTCTCAACTGAACAGGTGTATAATATCCTGCACGAAAAAGTGCACATAAAAAAAAACTGTGTGCATGATGGGTGCCGCGATTGTTGACTGTAGATCAAAAATGCATGCAAAAAGACATTTCAATGCAGTCTAGGGCCATGTTTAATTGCAATTCGCAGGATTTTCTCTGAGGCCAAGCAGCAGTCAATGCCCAGTGAAAGAGCACTGAAAAAAGCAAAGATTGTTTTGTCAGCTGGGAAGGTGATGGCCACTGTTTTATGGGATTCCCAAAGAATTATCATGATAGACTATTTGGAAAAGGGTAAGACAATAACAGGAGTCTATTATGCATCATTGTTGGACTGTTTAAAAGAAGTATTAAATGCAATAAGTGTGTGCAATATCAGATGCCTTAATCTGATATTGCACACAAAAGAAGAGTGCAATATCAGATGGCTTAATCTCTCTAGATTTCTATACCAATGCAAGATCATCAAGGGGCTCTTATTCTAATACTATCTTCTTTCTACTACACAGAAATGATCAAACTTTATCTGTAGCTTTGCTAATGATCGCATGCTCCATTTCTCACTGTAAGGTTTATTGATTAACAATAAACCTTACAGTGCTCAAAAATCAAAAGAAAGACCAATTCTTAAACATTGATATCTATTCTATTCTATTCTTCAAAGGCTGATTACAACCTCTGATAACACTTCCCCAGCTTTCCAAATCATACCAGGTCTCTTTTCCTTTTCCCTTCTTGGGCATTTATTCTTATACACGCACATTACATCTTTCACATGGAAATGCTTATGTGTTGGCAGTACATTTAATTATTTTCACAAGAAAAAATGGCCAAGATTGGCACACATCTTTCATCAAGACAATGCACAGTCCCACACATTGACCATCGCAATGGCAAAATTGCATGAATTGGTTTTACATCCATCGTATTCTCTGGAGTTGGCCTCATGCAACTTCTTCTTGTTCCCAAACTTAAAATTTTGGCTGTGGGAAAAAATTTTCTTCAAAGGATGTCATAAAGGCTGTTGATGACTATTTTGCACAATTTGACAAATTCTACTTTTTAGATGGGATGAAAAAATTGGAAACTTGCTGGACCAAATATGTAGACCTTGATAGAGACTATGTTGAGAAATAAAGGTGATTTTTCCAAAAAAATGTATTTAACTTATTTTTTTTTACCAAACTTTTCAAACAACCCTCGTATATGTTAAATTGGTTTGAAGCAGTTTTGTATGCTGCTATCTTGATCTCGTTACTCACCCCACTCTCTTTCTCCATATAAACTTATTTAGCTGGCTTCCCACCATGCCATCTTTACTTAATCCATTATTTATTTTGATATTTAATTTGCTATCTTCATTAAAAATGCCTAAATAGCAAAAATGAGTAAGGTTTCTTTCCTGTAGGTTGCTGATGAGAAAGCAGATGACATTTTTTTTTGTTTTTCTATCAATTTATTTAGGAGAATAATATCATCTGCATAGAGTAACAATCTACATAGTTCCTATTTCAATACAGGTTTAATACAATGTAATCCATACAGATTATAAGTAACAGTGGGAATATCTATAATCCTGCCTTATGACCTAACGTCACAACTATATTTCTGTACACAACTTTCAATATTAATTTCTGATTTGCAACTTATACTGAATCTTATACAGAGCTTATGTATTGCTTGGCATAAGATTTCATTCATTCATGTAGATTTAGTGTCTTGAACAATTTCTTTTTGATACCTGATCATATACTTTTAAGAAATGAACACACACACGCTTGTTTTTTTTTTGTTTTTTTTTTCATGGACTGTTCTTTTAATTTCTTCATCCTCTGAGGAGTTATGATTTTTTTTATGTGGATAACCTGTTCACTGCTTTTTTTGGCAATGGTGTTCAACTCCACTTTGCTGCCACCAATAATATTTGCATTTAAGTTTACAGTTCATATACGAGAGCTGTTTGACTGGTTATATTTAGAAGTTTTGTATTCTACTAAAAAGAAAATGTACTAACTCATATACTGGACAATTCAAAAGGTATCACTATCAACATTAACGTAACTGATAAGACTTTTATTTTATGAGTTCTCTAGATGAATTTATGCATCAACTCACTATAGTAAACAAAACAGCACTATAACAAATTCATTCACTGTAGCAAACTAACTGACAAATATCCCAACCAATATCTGGAATATTCTGAAAAGCAAGTTTGATATTAGGCATTAAACAAGAAAGTTAAGCTTTACAGTAATGATGCTTTCCCTGTTTACCAATCTTTAGGCTTAAGATTAATGGATTATTAATTAATTAAAACATTCTTGAATTATAAAGAGACAATACTTCGATAATTTCAAGATCATAGTGAATGATGATTTTAATGGTCAGAATTTAAAATTATGCCAAAAAATAATGCGAGACGGAAAACAATGTGGAAGGTGAAACCAAATACATGAGTAAAGATAAGTCAAAAAAGCAGAAATAAAACTTTAAATAAAACAAAATTAAAAAGGTGATGAATTAAGGGATTATGGATTTCTTTTTTAAAAACTATGAGCTAAAAACCTGTAGTAAACATGATCACCCAGCAGTATAAATGACAGTGTGCTGGCCATTTCAGTGGATTTGTCATAAGATAAAGACAGGAAAAACAAGTTATGAGTTAGCCACATGGTTTACTAGATCAAATATGTTTTTATCTTTTCAGTTAGCTTGGTTCAAGAGTAAGGGGGTAGTTTTTTTTATTTTTTTTTTATAGCCACGTGGCAAGATCAAATAGGGTGTTTGCATATTGTATGGTTCTTATTGCTAAAAATTCTGAGCAGCATAATTAGTTTTCATTTTCTTAGAAATCAATAATGGTCCTTCTCGATTTCACAAGTATGTTTTAATTGTATGGCATGTAATGATATCTGGTCCTGACCAATTAGGTACAATACTATGCTAAAAGAAAAACTATAGCATACTATCCACTATAACACTGTTACCTGTGGTCCTTATGAGTCATTACTATGACAGTGACTAGTCCATGTAACAAGCAGAAATCTAGCAGACACCTCCCCTGCTCATTCCTCCAAGGCCTTCCAAAACAATTCTTCTATATGTCTGCGATTGATTTCCTAATCTCTGCTTAGATCTCCAACAAGAACTGCTTTATGTTACCTATCCTCTCTTGAAATTCTATACTTCTTTTCCGACCACATATCATTCTCACTATAACAAGCATTATACTGAATTATTGATAGGTCCTGACCACAGTCCTACAGATCCAATGCAATTTCCCAATTTTGAAATTTATTCTCATTTGATAGGATTTAATACAGAAGGCTGCTCAGAAAATTGCCATCTTATGGCCTGCCTTTTAATGGGCAGCCACTTTTCTGACTGATCATCGAGTGCAATATCAGATGGCTTAATCTCTCTAGATTTCTATACCAATGCAAGATCATCAAGGGGCTCTTATTCTAATACTATCTTCTTTCTACTACACAGAAATGATCAAACTTTATCTGTAGCTTTGCTAATGATCGCATGCTCCATTTCTCACTGTAAGGTTTATTGATTAACAATAAACCTTACAGTGCTCAAACATCAAAAGAAAGACCAATTCTTAAACATTGATATCTATTCTATTCTTCAAAGGCTGATTACAACCTCTGATAACACTTCCCCAGCTTTCCAAATCATACCAGGTCTCTTTTCCTTTTCCCTTCTTGGGCATTTATCCTTATACACGCACATTACATCTTTCACGTGGAAATGCTTATGTGTTGGCAGTACATTTAATTATTTTCACAGTATTGATTTTTAAGTATTGATTACAATACAGAATGATAAGTTAATAAAATTAATTATTTTCTTATTTGCTAATATTTCGCTGGTATTAATATCAAGCATCTTCAGAGCACAACAACTGTTTGTCACAGTACATGAAAGAACAATTTGATATAATAGTGAGACTAGTTTAAATAATTGTAATGGGCAAACAAGGAACTAAAGTCTTAATTAGGCACTATTTATGTTGGAAAAAGAGAGAAAAGTATTAATTAGATCTTAAAATGATTGTTCCCCAGATTTTTGGTAAATTTATATAACCATATTTGTTGAGGTTTGGAGTAAGTTTTAAAGCTGCTATTGATTCCAAAAACAATCTCTCTGACTTATGACTTCTGTGCACTTCTGTTTTCTTCCATTTGATCCTATGTGAAGGGGTATCCAAGGCATGGTCTCCCAGACACGACTTGACATAACAATAGTGCTGGATGTATTTTTTTTATGTTCACCAAGATGGATGGTCAACAGTTCTTCCTGTCTGTCCATAATAAGCCAGGCTACAAGAACAAGGCACTTCATAAACTCCTGGATATCATAAAGAAGAAAGTTTGTCTTTAGGTGAACAGATAAGAGTTGCCAATTTGACATATAGTTTAAATATGGCGTGTAGCTGATATTTATTAAGCACTCTAGATATCTTTTCAGATGTGCCTTGAATGTATGGGATGTTAACAGTTCTGCTGTAGTCTTGTGTGATAGGCAATGGAGGGGATTTCTGGGGAGCATTTAGTATTTTTTCTATCCTAACAGGATTATAGCCATTGACTAAAAGTGTGATGCAAGTGAGTGAGTTCAGCAGTAAGTGCATTGTCAGTGGAACAGATAGCTCAAGCTCTGTGAATCAGTGTTTTTAGGATACTATGCTTTTGAGCTGGATGATGGAGTGAATGTGTGCAAATATCTCCCTGTATGTGTGGGTTTTCTATAAACAGAAAATGATAAGGAACTATCTGGAAGCCATGTGATTAGTGTATCTAGGAAAGGTACAGTCATTAGCTTCTGTTCCACTGTGAAGTGAATTTTAAGGTTTGGCTATTTAGTGTTGCCAAATGAAAATTACTAAAAACAGCTAAATCTTTAAAAAAAAAAAGCTAGAAAGAGCTAAAAAGGAGTTAAAAATAAAAATTTGAAGCTAAAATTTTAAAAGTAGTAGCTGATACTTTTAAGTTACTTACTTTATTCAAGTTGAAGTGATACTTGCATATAAGTGGCTAAATACATCTTCCATCTGGTCTGTGCTTAATTCACGTTTTCACTTAGATTTTCAGCTTTATTATATGTGGCAATTGTTCCAATATTACTCAGTGTAGATGCTGGTAAATGATAGTCTGTACGGCACTTGTTGTTATGCCCGAGGCTATACTTGACTGACAAAATTGCTGTCAGCATTGACAATTCCATCTTGTTTCTTAATTTAGTTTTTAACTACATTCATGGAACTAAAAATTCGTTCAATTTTCGCATTAGAATTTGGCAGCATTAATAAATTTATTGCACACTGAGCAATTTCTTTAAATGGATTCATTCCAGATGCATCTTTATATTCTCGTACTTCAGTCCAGAATAGCTCAATGTTTTCTATATTTGTCTATACTTGACTGACAAAATTGCTGTCAGCATTGACAATTCCATCTTGTTTCTTAATTTAGTTTTTAACTACATTCATGGAACTAAAAATTCTTTCAATTTTCGCATTAGAATTTGGCAGCATTAATAAATTTATTGCACACTGAGCAATTTCTTTAAATGGATTCATTCCAGATGCATCTTTATATTCTCGTACTTCAGTCCAGAATAGCTCAATGTTTTCTATATTTGTCCATTTATTTAAGTGGACAGTATTGTACTGGTATTCAGCAGCATCATCTTTTTCTGTTTTCAGCATTATTTCTAAGATGGAAGTAATAGGTTCTTTTATATGTTTTAGGGTATTGCCAACAGAAAAAGAAGAGATCATTCTTAAAATATTCAAGTTTTCAGGCAACCTTTGCTTAAGCTGCTTGAAGAGACCAAGAAGAAACTGTCTTGCTCTACTTCTAAGATTATGCTCATCATTTTGCATTATTTTCTTTTATATCATCAACTCTGAAATTTTTCTTTCAAATCTGTAACCAAGATTTGGATTGGAATCCAAATAGTCATCAATCTCTGACTCTAGAGGGTGGACTGTGGATGATGGTAGCACTAACATATTAGCAATAGAACGAATCAAACGAGAAAGGTGTTCAAATAATCTCATCTTATCTGCACTGTTAGATTCGAAAATTTTGTTAACTTGCTAAACTTGAACTAGAACAGGATGTAAAAATAAAAGGTACAACAGATTCCTTTCATCTTTGTACATCTCCCACAAAATTTGAGCTTTGTAACATTTCTCAGTCACACTCACGACTTAGAAATGAGTTTTTAATTCCAACCACTGGGTGAGAATTCTGTCTACTGCAAATTCAATGGAGAGCCACCTTGTTGCACAATTGCTTATAATTTTCAGAGGAGCATCATTTTTGTTGATAGTTTGATACAGCTCTTTGTATGCTGCTTGTCTTGAAGAAGAATGAAAACCACTTATACGTTTCAGCAACTAATTTTCTTGGGAGAGATTCTGCACAAGTGTGAGACACTGCCAGTTGTAATGAATGGCAATTAAAATTAAGGAGAGAATATATGCCTTCAGTAGTTCATAAATGCCATTATTGACACCAACCATAACACACTGGCATTGTCTGTACCAATGGCAACGAGATTTTTAATGTCCAGTTTCTTGGGCAAGAGCTCTTTTTTTCAGTGCAGCCACAATACCACACTTTTCTAGAACCACCATGCTCAGAAATGTATGCATAATTTTGTTGAATTTCTTGCTATAATAAATGGCCATTTCTAAAATCTTATTCACTGTGCTATCATTCGATTCGTCTATTAGCAAGCTGAAATTTTCATCTCCAATGTCCACAATTAGATCTTCGTCATAATGCTCACTTAGAATATTCTTTACAATTGCAGAGCACTTAGTTCAGTGTATTTTTACGTTTGGCATAATTTGACTGTCTGGGATAAATTTTTGCAAAGATCTACTAGATGACTGCAACTGTTGAATGATGAGTGACAACAAAGAAATAATGCTAACCTACCTTCAAAGTTCGTGGTCTCATCAGACTTTTTCACAAGCATATTTGTAATAGGAACAGCCTTATATGGAACTGCAGCAAGATGTTTCTTAGTTTAACGCTACAAAAGGCCACTGGAAGTTTTGCAGATGTGAAACATCTGCAAAACTTAGAGCGACCTTTTGTAGCATCACCAGGAACTTCACACAACCACTTTCTAAATATTCCTATTTGCAACCACTCCCTCCTAAATTTTTGCTTGTATGCTTTATTTTTCTCTTTGTCATTTTTGAAGAAGGGTATACAACTCTTTACTGCAACAAATTACAATCAGTCTTTGAAAACTTCCCACTCGCTATCGTAACTAACAACCAGAACATCGTAACTAACACTGGTTGTTAGTTACGATATGTGAAAAGACTAACTTGTAGCGGTGCTATCAATTTTAAGGTGACAAAATGGTAGGCTGTTTGGGCCACGTGACTGACTGACGTCATCATGCATTTGAAACGTGCTCGCACCAAACGTACAATACAATTCCTTATCAAATGCGAACATCTGGAAAACTTTCAAAACAATTTCTTTAACAGTAAATTATAAAAACTAAAAAGAGCTGAAACTAGTTCTGAAATAGCTAGATTTGGAGCTAGGGAAGAAAAAAAAGAGCTAGATCTAGCTCCAAAAGAGCTAAATTGGCAACACTAATTTAAATGCATTAAAAATGTATCCAATGTGCCTGGATCATGTGGCCAAATAGCAAATACATAATCAACATAGCATAGCCAAAGCACTGGTTTGAGAGTGTATTCATAGATACTAGATATGTGTATTCTACATACAACACTTTTCCAAGTGTCGTATGTAGAAATTGGCTAAAGGGGGAGAGGGAAGTCTATTACTGTCCCATCTAGTTATTTGTATATCTTCCCTTTCTATGAACTTCAAATATATCTGGGGGAGAAATGAGACTTTAAACACCAGTTTTTTAAGATAGTCTCACTATTATACCAAAATTATTGTTTTGTGTACTGTGACAAACTATGAATACAAACTGTTCTTGTGCTCTGAAGAGATGCTGGATATAACATCAACAAATAAGTTAATAAAATTAATTGTTTTTTAAATCATTCTGTGTTGTAATCAATACCGTGAAAATAATTAACATGTTCAGCCAACACTTTCTATGCGTCTGAGAATTCTTCATGGAGATGATATTGTATGCAAAGCACGACAATTCAGTAAGTGAAAGACAAAATTGGCATTGCAGCTAAACAGGTTAGCTTTCTTCAAGAGGTGCTGAGACACCAATACAATACCAAACTCCGTCAGAATTAAAAGCAAGTTTCACTCGGCTAAAGCCCAGCGTATTTACAAATGAGCGAGTTTAGTACTATTGCATAAACAGATTAGTGCTAATCGTATGGAGCTCTCAAAAATATGCAACTATCAATGCTCTACATGACAAATTGTGTGATAAACTCAGAATTGTGGGATCTTGACAGCAGCAGATAAAGAATTCATAAAAGTCAAAAAACCAACACTAGAAAAAGTTTGAAATCCTCCAACATCGTAGTGCTACAAAACAACCACAATTACAAGATTGTGTCATTCTGAATTTATCATTGGTAGCCCTAATGGATGAAACTTAGTGCATTAAGTCATCGAGGACATAACTTTGCAGTTATTCCCAGACAAGTTCTATAAGGCAAAATAATGGCTTCCATTGAACAGAAAATATATGATCTGCCTTCAGCAATAGCCAATATGGCCAACATCTTAATCCATTCCAAGCCTCCCAAAAACAATATCTCAAAAAAGGAAATCAGTGCTTTAAAAGAGCTATACAATAATAACAATATTGTTATAACTAAAGCAGACAAAGTTAATGCAGCTGTGGTGATGAATTTAGCTGAATATGAAAACAAAATGTACATACTTATACAAAATTTTTATTGATAAAAAAGTCACTTCCTGGCCAAAAGAAACAGGTAACAAACTAATCTTTTCATGTTCACAAAACACCCAGAATATATGGAGCACCTAAAATTCACAACAAGGTACAACCCCCCCCCCCCCCGCACCACCACCACCACCATGATTTATTGTGGATAGTAGAAATAGTCCCACATACAAACTTGCTAAACATTTAGCTAAATTACTAGCCAACCTCATAAGTAATTCTTCCTCATTTGTTAAAAATTATGTTCACCTAAAAAGTACAGGGGGTGCTTAAGGGTCAAAGCTGTATAACTGAGAGGAGACCTCCACATAGCCTTTAAAGGAATGCGGAGAACCGACCAGGGCTTCTGACCTAATGTCCAATCCTCACCTTCTCGTGGTGCACCCTGTTGGGTATCTACTTTGATACTGAACGAACGAGGATGGGCTGGCAATTTGGGATTTAGCCGACCAAATTGTATTCTTATTGGTTAAACCAAAATAAAAAATTATGGTACAACATGACAAAATTTCATGCCGGCTGGGGCGTCGCCCGGTTAAACAACGTCCCCGTTGTTTTCGCCAGGGAACCAGGGCGAACAGCGAAAAGTCAGCTACTGGAACAAATCTGAAAACAAACCCCAACTCAACATCACCAGACTTAAAGATCGGTACTATCAACGTAAGAAGCCTGAATGGCAAAGAAATGGAGCTAGCTGAGGAATTAGATAAGTACCAGATTGACATAATAGGGGTGACTGAAACAAAAAAGACCAAAACTGGTGAGATCTTTCTGAGCAATAAATACAAAATGTTATATTCAGGCAATAACAATCAAGGAAAAGAAGGAATAGCCATAGTATTCAACACAAAATACGAGGCTAATCTTCTTGAATGGCAGTCAGTCTCAAGTAGAGTAATGTGGGCAAATATGAGAATGGGGAACTGGACAATGAGACTTATTTGTGCCTATGGTCCCACAGAAGGTTCTACTAAGGTAGAAGTGGAGGAATTTTTTGAGGCTTTAGAAAAAGCAACTGACACAATGAAAAAGGAAAAGTTGGTCCTTGTTGGGGATCTAAATAGTAGAGTAGGAAATGATTGTGAGACATACAAAAATATTTTGGGAAAATTTGGAGAAAAGAGCAAAGCTAATAATAATGGCAAATATCTGTTGGATTTCTGCTCAGGACATGGACTGGTTATTACTAACACCATGTTCCAACATAAAAATGTGCACAAATTCACATGGAGAGAAGAGGCTAGGAATAAGAAAAGTCTCATTGACTATGTTATTGTTGATAGTGATGTTTTCTCCCTGGTGCAGGACACCAGAGTGTACAGAGGATTTGAAATTGGAAGTGATCACTATTTAGTCTTGAGCAGGATAAAATTGAATTTCATATTGAAAAGAATAACATGTAAGAAAGTTTTAAAGCGAATAAAAGTTGAGCAGCTCTCAGATGTAAACTGTAGACTAAAATACAGAAATATTATTGAAAAGAAAATGAAAGAGTTTGAGAACAGGAATCAAACCTTGGAGATTCAGTGGCAAACTCTGAAGGAAACATTGATTGATTCTGCCAGAGAGGCATGTGGTGAGATTATCTGTAAGGATAAAAAAATCAGAACTCCCTGGTGGACACAGGAAGTTAAAGAGGCAGTGAAGGAAAAGAAGAAAGCATATCAAAAGTTCCTGGCAAATAAGTCAGCTTTTACTCTTACAGAATACAGAGACAAATGTAAGAAAGCTAAACAGTGTGTAAAACTAGCTAAACAAAAGTCATGGGAGGACTTTGGCAAGAATATAGAAAATAAATATCAAGAAGGTGGCAAAATATTCTGGAGGTTGTTGAAGAAGCTTAGGAATGGAGGAAAGAGTGCTGTAAAAGGAATTAGAGATGATAAAGGTGAAATGAAAACAGGAGAAAAAGATATCCTTGAAGTATGGAGTAATTACTTTGAAAAACTGCTAAATGAAACAAGCAGTGATGACAGCACAGTGATAAAAAACACTGACCAGGCATGCAGTCAGGAATACATATCCATACTTGAAGTAGAAAAAGCCGTCAAAGGCTTGAAATGTGGAAAGGCAGCAGGAGTAGATGATATTCGACCAGAAATGCTGAAGTATGGTGGTATAAGAGTCTTACAGTGGCTGCACTGCATAGTTCAGAAAGCCTGGACAGAGGGACGAATTCCCGATGATTGGAGTAGAGCTCTCATAGTACCCATATATAAAAAGGGAAATAAAACTGAATGTGAGAATTACAGAGGTATTTCCCTACTGAGTGTTCCTGGCAAGATCTATGCAAGTATACTTGAGAAACGGTTGAGAAGAATTGTGGAAGAAAAGCTTGGTGAAGAACAAGCTGGATTCAGGCCAAATAGAGGCTGTCAGGATCAGTTCTTCACTTTACGACAAATAGTCGAGAAAGCATGGGAATATAACAAAGATCTGTATTTAAGTTTTGTCGATTTGGAAAAGGCATATGACAAGGTGCCAAGAGAGAAGCTATTCAATACGCTGCAGTTATATGGTGTCAATGGGGCATTATATCAAGCAATACTTAGTCTTTATTTGAGTTGTGAGTCAGCAGTTAGAATTGAAGGAAGTACAGGAAGATGGTTTAATGTTAAATCTGGTGTGAGACAAGGATGTACATTATCCCCTCTGTTATTCATTATCTATATGGATCACATTATGAAGGAATGTGGTATTAAACCTGATATCAAAATTGGAGATGTTAATGTCAGCTCTTTGCTTTATGCGGATGATGTTATACTTCTAAATAAATCCGCTACAAGTCTGCAAGATTCTCTGACTAAATTGAATAGCTGTTGTAATAGATATGGTATGAAGGTCAGCAATAAAAAGACAAAGACAATGAAAATAGGCAGAATCATTGAAAATGTCAACTGTGTTGTGAATGGAGAACCTGTGGAACAAGTAAAACATTTCAGCTACTTAGGCACAATTTTTACTGAAGATGGTAAACTAAATATAGAAATAGACAACAGAATCAGCAAAGCTGGTATCGTGGGAAGTCAATTGAATAAATTCATATGGAATAAGAAAGAAATTAGTCGGAACACTAAATTAGCTGTATACAAGACTGTGTTCAAACCAATTTTAACTTATGGATCTGAGAGTCCTGAGAAAGATTAGAGGCGTGAACAGATGGCATCAATGGCAATATCATATTAAAAATGAGGATATTAGGAAAGAACTTGACATTGTCAGCATCCAGGAATGCGTTAGCAGAGCTAATTTCAGATGGTATGGTCACTTAAATAGAATGGGAGAGGAAAGATTAGCAAAACAAGTGTTCTCTGCCAGGTTGGCAGGAAAACGACCCAGAGGAAGACCAAGATATAGGTGGATTGATACGGTACAAAGTGCCTTAGACAATAGAAATATAAGATCTGATAATGTTGGAGTCTTGACAAGTAACAGACTGATTTGGAGGAAAATTGTAGATAGGAAGTTAGTAATGATGTAATTTTTTCATGTAGTACTGTCATATCCTGTACACCCCTTGAGGGTACATGGCAGGAATTTGATGATGATGATGATGATGATAAAAAGTACAGGCAGCCCTCAGTTTACAGCAATTCACAATAATGCCGGATGCCTGTGCATGCTTTCTTACTGTAGTGTGGTCTGACTGAGAAACGACGCTATTTGAGTGTTTACTGAGCTACTACGACATATATGTATCAAACCTAGTTTTACTGTTGAATCTACCTAATTGTTCTATTTAATTTTTTTTACATACATACGTATTTAAATTGATAAAGTACGTTATTACATACCATCTCTGATAAAAGAAGTGCAGGAAAGTCAGCAGAACTTGGTGTTAAGAAGGAGCGGCAATCAATCACACTTGAAAAGAAGATGGAGGTGATTCGAAGAATGGAAGATGGACAGACACACATGCTAATGTCTGTAGAAGTATGAATTTACCTCCATCGACTGTTACTACAATTATGAAAAATGTAGATAGAATAAAACAGTCTGTGCAACAATCTATGGCAGTACTAAATGCAAAACATGTAAGTTATAGCAGGGGTAAACTTCATGAAAAAATGGAAAAATTATTATCATTATAGGTGGATGACTTTGAATCAGAAAAATATTCCTCTGATGCAGGCTGTTATAACTGAGAAAGCAAAAACAATTTTTGAGAATCTTAAAAAGACAGATGGAGGTGAAGAAACATTTTTAGGAAGCAAAGGTTAGTTCATGAGATTTGAGTCTTGAAGTAAGTGCCATAGTGTCAAATTATGTGGTGAGGCGGCAAGTGCAGATGTTGCGGCAGCATCTGCTTTTCCTAAAGAATTTCAAGGCTGTGTAGAACAAGGAAGTTATCTTCCTGATCTCATTTTTAATGTTGATGAGACTAGGCTCTACTAGAAAAAAATTGCCATCATGCACCTTCATTTCCTGTGAAGAACGTTCCGCTCCAGGTTTTAAAGCTGCAGAAGATAGACTTATGCTTTTGTTGGGTGCAAATGTCTTTGGAACTTTGAAGCTTAAACCAATGTTGGTGTACCATTAACAGATACCACACACCTTCAAGGGTCTAAAAGCCATGCTGCCAGTCTATTGGAAATGGAACAAGAAAGCTTGGGTTACACAAGACGTTTTTATAGATTCGTACACAAATTATTTTTGTCCTACCGTGCTTCGTTTCTGTAAAGAAAATGATTTGCCAGCCAAGGCATTGCTTCTCTTGGATAATGCCCCTGGACATCCTCAAAACCTTGGTGAAATAAGAACACCATTGGATGTCAAGGTTTACATGCCCCCAAATACAACATCACTTTTTCAACTGATGGATCAGGGGATTATATCAATCTTCAAAGCCTATTATCTCCGTATAACATTTATGGAAATGGTAAGAGTCTTGGACACTTCAGGAAAAACTATTAAAGGCTATTGGCGGCCATTCAATATTTTGAAGGGCATTAACAACATCAAGGCAGCTTGGAACGAAGTGTCAGCAAAGTGTTTAAAAGGAGCATGGCGAAAACTTCTTCCAGCATTTATGCACGACTTCAAGGAATTAGAGCAAGAAGAGAATGTTATTGAAGACGTTACCAAGCTTGTGCGAGAGGTGGGATTGGAAGATGTGATAGAAGTCTTAGAGAGCCATGATAAACTACTTTCCAATGAAGACTTAAAAGAATTAGCTGAACAATTAAGTCAACATCCAAAGGAGGAGAAAGAAAATGAAGAAAATCCTCTGAGAATATAAAAATGGCCGATTTACAGTGTATCCTTGCAAACATAGAGACATTGACTGATGAACTCCGCAAAATGGACCACGATTGGGAATGGAGTGTAAACGTAAAAAAGAGTGTAATCACATGTATTTGACCTTACATTGAACTCCTTAAAGAAAGAAAAAGAAAATCTAGGCAGTTAACATTGGATACTTTTGTCAAAAAAAGTGCAGGTGATCCGAAACCAGGAACTTCAACATAGAAATATGTAATATCTTTTCGAAGTTTCATATTTTTTGTATATAATTTTGTTTTGTTTTCGTTATTAATAATTTTATTTTAACAAATATATATGTATGTATTATCAAAGCTTTAAATATAATAATGTTACACATACTTCGTGTGCATATTTTTTGACTGCACGGAACATTACTTTGTACCTCCCATTAAAATTGGGTTCGGTTTACGCCTGTTTTTTCAGGAACAGAAGTGAGGCATAAACCGAGGGCTGCCTGTATTTTAGAACACCATCCTTAAAAAGTTCAGATGTAATGATTACTGAAATAAAGAGCCAAGAGGCTTCACTTCAGCGATGCAAAATTATAGAAATTAAGTGGATAATTGAATTCAACATTTAAAAGTCAAATATATATAGAAACTACAAGAGCTTCGTGCCGAATATAGAAACTAAGGGTTTTGGCAGATCCAAGTGTGAGCAACTTTTCGGAATAGGGGCAACTCATGGCAAAGGTGGAGTAAGTTCTGATCGCTTCTCTTGGCATTCTCCATAATGCAAAGCACATCTCCTTGCGGAGACGTATGATGCTATGCTATGCATTATAGGAGGGGGTCACTATTCAGACCGTTTTTGACCTTTGTTGAGGTCTCGTCAGTGGGAGCCAGACCCAGATGTAAAATACCCAGGTTGAAGTGATGCAGAAGTCATTCTTTCCCATACGAGTTGCCAAAAGGTGTCACATTTCAAAAGGTACCAAGAATTACTGAAATAAAGAGCCAATTTTATTATCATCATTTCAAATTATCAGCATTATTTAAAAAAGCTTTGAAATATATGATGAATTCAATATCCATTCAATTTGTGTAATGATTACTATTATTATTTATTACTATTTCGCAACACCTCCAAGGAGTCAAACTCATCAACAGAGGGCACCTACTCTACAGCTCTCTGTCCCCACGACTTTCATCCTTTCCCATCATATACACAAACATCATCTACTGGCCACTACCAACACTAGTATTTTTTTGTCTGTAAATTGCGTGTGTCCTGAAGGCAGATTTTTCAGTATGCGGGATAAAAAAACCAGAGTTTCCGAGAGGGAAAAACTCTGCGACTTCCATACGAGATCGGCTAACTTACCTTCAATTGAAAAAAAAAAATATATATATATATATATATATATATCAAGATTCCTCCAATCACGATCAAACTTAGGCTTTTCCCAATCAGGCTACAGAGGTGCTTAATGATTAGTTTTGTTATTACTTCACTATTCACTAATGTACCATTAATCGAAACCCTTGATTTGCTAAAGTAACGTTTCCCCTGGATATATCTGAATTATTTAAATTTACAGTACATGCACGTCATTTTTCATGGAAAGGGAAGATATACAAACAACTAGATGGGACAGCAATAGGATTCACCCCCTTTCTCTCCCTATAGTCAATTTCTACATAGAGCACTTGGAAATGCTATGAATACAGCCACTCTCAAACCAATGGTTTAGCTATGCTATGTTTGCTATTTGGCCACATGGTAGATATATTGGATACATGTATCTAGTGCATTTAAATAGCCCAAACACTAAAATCCACTTCATCATGAAAGAGGAAGCTAATGACTGTCTGTCCTTCCTGGATACACTAATCACACTGCTTCCAGATTGTTCCTTATCTTTTTCTGTTTATAGAAAACCCACACATACAGGGCGATATTTGCATAGTCATACCATCATTCAGCTCAACAATATAGTATCCTAAAAAACACTAATTCACAGAGCGAGAGCTATCTGTTCCAATGACAATGCTCTTACTGCTGAACTGAACTCGCTTGCATCACACTTTCTTAGCCAATGGCTATAATTCCCCATAGGATAGAAAAAATGCGAAATGCTCCCCAGAAATCCCCTGCCCACTGTCTACTACAGAAGACTACAGCAAGACTGTTACCATCTTATACATTCAAGGCACACCTGAAAAGATATCTGAGTGCTTATATCAGCTACACACTATATTTACACCATATGTCAAACTGACAACTCTCACCTGTTAACCTAAGGACAAACGCTCTTCTTTATCACATCCAGGGAGTTTATGAAGTGTCCTGTTCTTGTGACCTGGCTTACTATGGACAGATAGGAAGAACTGTTGACATTCACCTTGGTGAACATAAAAAATACATCCAGCGCTATTGTTATGGCAAGTCGGGCCAGGAGACCATGCCTTGGATACCCCTTCACACAGGATCAAATGGAAGAAAACAGAAGTGCACAGAAGTCATAAGTCAGAGAGATTGGTTTTGGAATCAACAGCAGCTTTAAAACTTACTGCAAACCTCAACAAATATCTATACAAATAAATAACGGAAAAACTCACGTAGAAATATTATTTAATAGTATAATTTTTGCCTGTGTGTCACAGGCATCTTCAGTACAATTAGGCACAAAAATTAAACACTAACTGACAATTCCAAAAAGTGCCACCTAAGTAGCTGGTGTAAGATAACTAAAAAGTCAAAAAAAAAAAAAAAATTTAATACAATAAAAAGTTAGGAAAGATTAGCTGATTTGTAAAGTACTATCTCCCATAAAGGGAATAGACGTAAGCCGTCGGATCTGTTTAAGTTAGGAGAATGAAGTAGAGTTTCACATGCTTCTTTATAAAGGCGTTCCATGAGAAACTGACTTTTGTGAAGAACTCTTGTCTTTCTCCAATGAACTCTGTGTCTAGTGAAGATGGCATGTTCTGCAAGTCCAGACTTTTCAGGTTTAAAGTATTCAATATAAGATTGGTGTTCTTCTAGCCGAATGGAGGCAGATCTTCCCGTTTGTCCGAAATAGCATAATCCACAAGAGCACGGAATCTGGTAGACACCTGGATGATTAAGATGTGGAAGCTTGTCCTTTGGAGAAGCGAGAAAGGTGGAGATTTTTCTAAACGGTCGAAAGGCAACAAAAATATTCAGTGGTTTTAAAATTTTTGCTATACGTTCACTGATGCCTTGTATATAAGGGATGGTAATGCGCGTTATTTCCTCTGTGTTTGAAGAGGGAGACATATTAAATCTACTCAAAGTTCTTTTAATGAAGCAATTCTTATAGCCATTAGATAGAAAGGAAGAAGTTATATATCGTATTTCTTTCTGTAAAAGATCGTCTGTAGAACAAAAGGAGTGGGCCCGATGAACCAGTGTTTTAATAGTTCCTGCCTTTTGACTGGGATGGTGATGAGATTTCGCATGGATATAGTGGCCTGTATGAGTCTTCTTTCTATAAACTGAGAAATGTAGGTTACCATCTGGTTGGCGAAGAATTAGAAGATCTAAAAAGGCTAACTGCTTATTTGATTCTACTTCTAGGGTAAACTTGATCCTAGGATGAAATGCGTTTAACTTATTGAGAAATTGTTGAAGTTCATCAGAAGAGCCATTCCATACAACAGAAATGTCATTGACATATCTGAACCAATGAGTAGGTCTGGGAGAAATATTGTCAAAGATACGTTGTTCAAAATGTTCCATAAAGAAATTAGAGATAGCAGGAGAGAGAGGATTACCCATTGCTGTTCCTTCAATTTGTTGATACAACTTATTTTTAAAAGAAAAATAACCAGAATTTATTACAAAATCAAATAAGTTTACAATGTCTGAAGGAAATTCCTGTTGTAGTAATTCAATACTTTCCGAAAGAGGCACATTTGTAAATAAAGAAACAACATCTAAACTGATCATGATATCAGAAACGTCCAAATGAAGATCTGAAATTTTATTTTTAAAATCCAAAGTATTTTTTATATAAGTATCAGTTCTTCTAGTTGAAGAGGAGAGTAAATTAGATAAAAATTTTGAGATTTTGTAAGTTGGGCAACCTATACAATCCACGACTGGTCTTAACGGAATGCCTGGTTTATGAACTTTTGGAAGACCATACAATCTAGGTGGACGACCGAAGAAGGTTTTAAGTTTTTTCTTTTGATCTTCATTCCATGTAGATACATTATCTATAAGAGAATTAAGTCTCTTCAATTGACTCCGGGTAGGATCCGATGTAAGAGGCCTATAAGTTGAATAGTCGCGAAGTAAAAGAGACATTTTTCTCTCATATTCCTTCCTATCTTGAATCACTACAGCCTTCCCCTTATCAGCTTTCGTAATTATTAAATTATTGTTATTCTTCAGTGATTTCAATGCTTTAAATTCAGAGTAAGAAAGATTAGGACGAGGAGGCTTGGCATGAAAAAGAATTTGTGCACATTCAAAACGTAATCTGTTGGCTGTTTTTTGGGGTAAGGATCGAATACCCCTGTCTATGTTATGAAAAAAATCCATAATAGGCACCTTATTCGGCGTAACAGCAAAATCATATCCTTTTGATAAAACAAAACGTTCACAGTCTGTTAGTGGACGTCCGGAAAGATTTATGACTACTTTATCTATATCAATAGTATTATTACTGGATCTAGGTAAGCTGACTAGTGATTCAAATTTGCGTTTCAGCTATCTTTGACAATATTTCTCCCAGACCTACTCATTGGTTCAGATATGTCGATGACATTTTTGCTGTATGGAATGGCTCTTCTGATGAACTTCAACAATTTCTCAATAAGTTAAACGCATTTCATCCTAGGATCAAGTTTACCCTAGAAGTAGAATCAAATAAGCAGTTAGCCTTTTTAGATCTTCTAATTCTTCGCCAACCAGATGGTAACCTACATTTCTCAGTTTATAGAAAGAAGACTCATACAGGCCACTATATCCATGCGGAATCTCATCACCATCCCAGTCAAAAGGCAGGAACTATTAAAACACTGGTTCATCGGGCCCACTCCTTTTGTTCTACAGACGATCTTTTACAGAAAGAAATACGATATATAACTTCTTCCTTTCTATCTAATGGCTATAAGAATTGCTTCATTAAAAGAACTTTGAGTAGATTTAATGTCTCCCTCTTCAAACACAGAGGAAATAACGCGCATTACCATCCCTTATATACAAGGCATCAGTGAACGTATAGCAAAAATTTTAAAACCACTGAATATTTTTGTTGCCTTTCGACCGTTTAGAAAAATCTCCATCTTTCTCGCTTCTCCAAAGGACAAGCTTCCACATCTTAATCATCCAGGTGTCTACCAGATTCCGTGCTCTTGTGGATTATGTTATTTCGGACAAACGGGAAGATCTGCCTCCATTCGGCTAGAAGAACACCAATCTTATATTGAGTACTTTAAACCTGAAAAGTCTGAACTTGCAGAACATGCCATCTTCACTAGACACAGAGTTCATTGGAGAAAGACAAGAGTTCTTCACAAAAGTCAGTTTCTCATGGAACGCCTTTATAAAGAAGCATGTGAAACTCTACTTCATTCTCCTAACTTAAACAGATCCGACGGCTTACGTCTATCCCCTTTATGGGAGATAGTACTTTACAAATCAGCTAATCTTTCCTAACTTTTTATTGTATTAAATTTTTTTTTTTTTTAGGAAAGTTATTGACCTTTTTAGTTATCTTACACCAGCTACTTAGGTGGCGCTTTTTGGAATTGTCAGTTAGTGTTTAATTTTTGTGCCTAATTGTACTGAAGATGCCTGTGACACACAGGCGAAAATTATACTATTAAATAATATTTCTATGTGAGTTTTTCCGTTATTTATTTGTATAGTTATGTCTACTCACGGTTTACCTCTTTTAAAACTCAACAAATATGCCTGTACAGATTTAACTAAAATAGGGGAGACAGTCAGTTTAAGAGCTAATTAATACTTGTTTTCTCTCTTTTTTCAACATAATAAATGGCACCTAATTAGGACTTTTGTTCCTCTTGTTGTCCATTACATTTTTTTAAACTTGTCCCACTGTTATACCAAGTGTTTGTTGTTTTGTGTACTTTGACAAACTGTTTTTGTGCTGTATAAATGCTGGATATAATACCAGCAAAATATCAGTAAATAAGAAAATAATTAATATTTATTAACTTATCATTCTGTGTTGTAATCAATACCATGAAAATAATTAACACATTACATCATTATATTATATTACAATAAAAGTAACTGTCTTGAGTATAAAAGGATGCCTCCAAAAAATTGGCATCGTTTTCTACTCAAGACAGTTACTTTTATTTCATCTGTCAAGCTATTGATTCTATATACATATTCTAAACCTACCAAATTAGACTACTGCTTTGACATTTTAGAGGGTGTATCAAAAAAAAAAAAAAAAACTAAAATTTTTTGATGCTGAAAATGGGTTATTAATGATCTCTCTCTCCCCATGCCATGACTCATTTCAATCACTATCTGTTTGTATTTCATGTCTTTTTTGGGGGAAGGTTGAGGAGAGGAAGGGTTGCTATGGATTGTATTTTGCATGAAGTAGGAATAACTTAATGCAAGATGCAATTTATAAATAATGCCAATTACCTAATAGAAATAGCAAGAAATGCATTATTACATGAAAAGCATATTCACCTTGTTATTTTATCTTCAGCCCGTGTCCTTAGCATGTCATACATCTGCTGCTGCTGAACTAATTTAGCACTCCCCGCCTCTAGTTTCTGCTTTAGACATTCTTCATTCTATAAATTTCATAAATAACACTGTTTCTTCCAACTGAAAACTAAATTTATTACAAAAATATGGAATATCTGTATTATGCTAAAATCAAACTAATGGAATACAAAAATTCTCCATTATATATATGCAAAGTGTGATGGTTATAATAAAAAATCTAGATTGAAATTGAATACCAGATATGGTACTGCAGTAGTACAAAACTTATTTTTTACTTTACCTGTCCAGCTACTGACTGTGTATGCAAATCCCAAACCTACTCAACCTTTGATTATTCCTATAGCTGCAAGCAGACTAGGATCTTCTGGGTGTGGCAGAATTTGAAGAATAGCCTATATACAGCAAGTTCTGTTTGCAACTAAGGAAGCTGTTACAGAAACCTTAGAGATGACAGAACTTGCTTTCAGAGAGAAAACAATGAGATGAACTTGATTTTTTCAAATTCAAATACAACTAGTGGATGAATACCAAATATGTGGCTATTTATAGATGAAAATTCTGTAGCACACAGATAAGAATTTACCCACAAAATCAGACATAACTAAATATTAGCCAAGTAATTAGTTGGAAATTACTCATTTTGGATAATGGCAAAGTATCTAACAAATTTTAACATGTGGTGCATTTACACACAAATTCTTGATACAAATACTGTGACAAATATAAATATAGCATATAAGTGCTTTTTTTGGGGGGGGGGGGAGAAGTTACAACCTGAGTAGGTCATAAACTCAGTGTATGCTGAGGAAACCGATTCGTCTCCTGATTATTTAAGTAGGAGGGTTTCTCTGATTACTATTATCACACCCTCCATGGAGTCGGCAGACTCATCGGATGTTCAATCAACTGACAACATATTTATCGCGCTGAATCTTAAAGTCTTTAACACTCTCTCTACATTCACAACATATTCCTATAATGTGTTCCATTCACCCAAAATTCTCCATTGTAAAAAATCTACTCCTCACATCCTCCTTCACCATACTTATATAACTTCCAAGGATGGCCCCTGGTTCCTCCCCTCTCACCTTCTACTTTTTTTTTATACTTTTTATAATATCCTCTGTATTAATCTGATAAAGTACCCTAACTAATCCCTATCATATCACCTCTTAGCCAACATTCCAGATTTCTGATAGCGCATTAGTCAATTGTCTCTAGATCTTCTCCAATATAATAAAATTAGTTTAATCCTTTATCCAAGTGTGAGCAAACAAAGTTTGCGCCTGAAAGTATCTTCAGGACTGGGGTAAGGTGGTACAACACCAGGGAAACTCATTGCAAAGGTGGAGCAAGCTACCCACACTCCTATCTCAGTATCTTCTATAATGCAAAACACATCTCCTTGCGGATATGTCTAATGTTATGCATTAAGGGAAGGGCCACTACCCAGACTAGTTTCGACCTTTATTGAGGTCTCTTCAGTGGGAGCCAGGCAAGGAGATGTGTTTTGCATTATAGGAGATACTGAGATAGGAGTGTTGGTAGCTTGCTCCACCTTTGCAATGAGTTTCCCTGGTGTTGTACCACCTTACCCCAGTCCTGAAGATACTTTCAGGTGCAAACTTTGTTTGCTCACACTTGGATAAAGGATTAAACTAATTTTATTATACTCTAACCAAGTGAAAAATAAACTTTCAACATCTTCTCCAATATTTTCACCTCACAATGAAAACTAAATGCAAATTTGAGCCAAAGTGTCCAAGTGTGGTCTGATCAGTGCTTTATATAGTGACACAACCACCTCCTTACTCTTACATCTCAGTGTACTCCCTATCATACTGCAATTTGATGTATGATCTTTACAACATGTACAATGTGACCTTTAAATTTGTCTACTGTCAACTAACATTCTCAGATCTCAATCTCATCCATGTCCTGAAGAACAGTTTCATCAACATAGTGCATAGCTTTATAATATCGCTACACTCCAAAATGCAACATCCTTGTGATTATTAATATTAAAACTACAACCCTACTCATTTGTCCAAAGTCTATTTAAATCTTTCTGACTTAAATATCTTGATGACAACTGCAGATATACAGACTGTCTATAATTAGAAACTTTTGTCCTACCATGCTTGTGGATTGGTACTGCTTTGCCTTCTTTCCACTCTCTAGGAACCTTTCCCACTGCAAGACTTTCATTAAATAATTCATTAAAAAATTGAATACCTCTAATTCTCCTAATACTTGCCTCCCCTCTACACATTACCTAGCATCATTTACATGAATATATACTGATCAAGTGCTTATCAAATAACTCCACTATATCCTTTGCAATGGTCCCCTCTACTACCATAACTATCCAATGTCAACCTGCCATAATTCACTTTCTCTTATTTGCCATATAGCATAAGAATTCCCTTGAATTATCCTTGACCAATCTCCTCTCATGCTGTGCTTTTGCTTTCTTTAACATGCTCGTCACCTTTCTAGCCTGCATTTGATCACCATTGAATGTCTTGTACCTCCTCCATAACATCTTTTCCAATACTGCTTGCTTGATTTCATTTCATCCATTTCACTCTTACTCTATTTATTCACTTAACTCTTAGTATGCAGTTATACACTACTTGTGTCAGATACTGCCTTCCTTACCAATTCCCAGCCTATGTAAAATGTATTCTCCACAGCTTATCAATCCAACATATTGATGTTAGTTGGCTACAGAATTTCCCATAATTATCCACCTTATAATTCCACATATATCCTTTCTTGGTAGTAACCTTTTCTTTCTTCACCACTTCCCAAATAAGTCACCTCATGATCACTCTCTCCAACCAGCAGCAGTGTTGACACCTCATTAACTACATCCAGTGAGGATATCACCAAATCTAAAACTATGAGTTGCTTCCACCACATGCTGCTTAAGACAGTTATCCTTCAGAAATTTAACAAATTCACTCTCCTTTTTCCCATATAACATATCCTCCTTCCGGTTCACATTTCTATGATTAAAATTTTCTATTACAATCATTTTGTTATATGCCCAATCAATTTGCCAAAACATTTCACAATCAGTGCTCTCTACATTCCCTGGCCTATAGCAACATCCTAATTAGATATATTATTCTGTTAATTTTAACTTCTCACCACACAGATTCAAAATCTTTGCATGAACTACAATTTTCAACTTCCTCTCTATGAACACAGTTCCTCTATCATTAAAGAGTACTCCCCTTCCTCTCTGCCTGTTCCTATTCTTCCAGAAAATTGTATGTCCATCCATTTCTATTCCCGACAGTACATCCTCCTCAGACAACCAAGTTTCACTCACCAATTACCTATGGGTGTACTGACTCAATCAATGTAACAAACTCAGCTTTCTTATTTCTAATACTCCTTACATTAGTATACAAAAATAACAATCCTACTCTCTATGAGGCCATTCTACCAACACCATCACTTCCTACTCTAGCTGCTATACTACATCCTCTCTTAGGTCTGACCACCCCTGTTTCTATGATTCATATTCATCTCATCCATACCGTGATGCATTTCATCACTAGCTCATCAATGCTTATCAATTCTTGAATCACGACTTGACTTATCTCTAAGGTATGAATAAATTTTGCTGTTGAAGTTTTGTATCCCCTTTTACAGTTGTAGTTCACTCACCACATTTCAGTTATGCTCTTATTATAATGAATTTTGTTTAATCCTGTATCCAAGTGTAAGCAAACAAAGTTTGCACGCACCTGAAATATCTTCAGGACTGAGACAACTCGTGGTAAAGGTGGACCAAGCTCTCATCACTCCTTGTCTTAGTATCTCCCATAATGCAAAGCACATCTCCTTGTGGAGATGTATTACACTATGCATTAAGGGAAGGGCCACTACCCAGATGGGTTTAGACCTTTATTGAGATCTCGTCAGTGGGAGCCAGACCCAGAGGTGGTGATACTAAGGTGTAAGCAATGGAGAAATTACTCTGGATTTAGAGAACGATGTTGGAAATTTTTTTTTCACTTGGTTAGACTATAACAAATTTAGTTTAATCCTTTATCCAAGTGTAAGCAAACAAAGTTTGTGCCTGAAGTATCTTCAAGACTGAGGTAACTCGTGGTACCACCTCTGGGTCTGGCTACCACTGACGAGACCTCAATAAAGGTCAAAACTTAGTCTGGGTAGTGGCCCTTCCCTTAATGCATAGCATTATACATCTCTGTAAGGAGATGTGCTTTGCATTATGGGAGATACTAAGACAAGGAGTGATAAGAGCTTGGTCCACCTTTACCACGAGTTGTCTCAGTGTCCTGAAGATACTTCAGGTGCAAACTTTGTTGCTTACACTTGGATAAAGGATTAAACTAAATTTATTATAGTCTAACCAAGTGGGAAAAAACTTCCAACATCTTTCTCATTATGCTCTTATTCTTTGCTGTTAGCCATGTGCTCGCAAGTTATTCTTTTCACCAGGAGTCACATATGGCTTACTTTCCTACACTTCTAATGATCATGCTAACCTGATACTCTGCTAGGTCCATGTTTCAAGTCTAGACTTCTTTATCCCTACTCTCTCCCTATTCTTTTGTATATTCTCTTCTCTGTTATTCTTCTCTTCCTTTTTCATTCCCCCTTTCTCTATTCAAGAAGTTTCGTATATATATCTCCTGATCATGTGATTGTGCATGCACTTAAATGCATGTTATCATTACTACTCAGTTTATTTCCATGACAATGACATATTTTTAAAGGTAAGTTGCATTCTCTATTTGGCACTCATCCTCATTCTTTTTTGTAAGAATTCAGGTGTAACATAAGTTATACACACAACTGAATTCATACAGGATATAATAATACCAGAAATTCTGCAACTGCACTTTTATAACCATTAAGTGGCCTATACCTGCTACCTAACAGAGCTGATTCTGCTCATCTTATAGATGCTCAATTGGTTTGACATCCAGTGATTCAACAAGCCAATAAAATCATTCCTATTTCATGAGCATCACATCAAACATGCATTAGTAATTTTCAAGCCATTTCACACCTTTAATAAGCAAGGTGGTAGTCATACACTTGGTGATAAAATTCATTTATCTACTACCTAAAGACATTCACAAATATCCACATCCATGGTGGGATTCAGACCCACTGACCATTTGTTGAGGAAAAGAGATACTATCCACTCAGCTAACAAATGATCTCCCAACTAGCAAATGATTTTGATACCTTGTGATATGGTGCACTTATTCTACTGGAAACAACTTACCAGATGAATAAATTGCGGACATGAAGAAATGCACCTTGTCAGCATTTGAAGAGTGGGGGGGAGAAGTCATCTAGTTAAATGAATCTCAAAATTTTTACAGTGACAGCAAGGCTAAAGTATAGAAATAGAATCATCAACAAGTATATTCACATTATGTAAGTAAACCTCAGAGTGGTTCAAGAAGACTTGGCATCAGGAAATCTAATGTGTGCCAAGAAAACACTTCCCCACAACATCACCACCTAGCTTGTAGTGCTGCTACTTGACATAATGGATTCACTAATTAAAAATGCTGCCACAAGTCTAATCCACTGGCATGCTATTAGCATGGGACCAAGATGTGATATAATTAACTTTTCCCATTCCCCAAATGTTGTATCCGTGTTCCTATATTCATGTCTATTTGATTTTAGTTGAGAGGAATGGAATTTGCTGCAATACTCCACTTCTGATAGGTTCCAACATTGTGCAGTCATCTGAATGATTGTGACTCTGTTAAGACTACACTATTCCTCTAACCACCACCACCACTCTTGGCAGCCTCTCATATCAGAAAACTCTCTGGCCACGGCATTGCAAATGGGTGCATGTTTCCTAGTTGTTGAGTCACATCTGATATACTGGAGACGTTCAAAAAAGGTATTCTTAGATGTCAACTGTTATTCATATTTTTTGATGATAGTTAACAAATCTAAAAGAAATTAGCTAAAATACTCAATTAGTAGTATACAAGACAGTCTTCAAATCAATTTTAACTTATGGATGTGAAAGTTGAGTTGGAAATAAAATAGTTAATCAAAGACTAGAGAAGTGCAGGGCCTCTAGTCTTCACTTAACCAAAACTGAACATGGGTTTAAATCTTGAGGAGTCTTTGCTCCTCAAGATTCCATCACTAAGAGTTAAGTCTATTTCCGATGCTGGGAATGGGAAGTAAACAGATTTCACTGGAAGTTCAGTGTTCATTCCTAATGAACAACTGCATCATGAATGTTAGCTAGAAAGAATGACAGAGTGAACAGTTGGCATTATGCAGAATTAAACTAAAAATGAAAGTAATAGCAAAGAAACTAACATAATTAGCTTTATAAGTGTGTGACCAACCATGCTAATCAAGGTGGTATATGATCATGTAAACATAATGAGAGAGAGGGAGAGGAAAGGTTAACAAAGCAAGCATTTGTTGACAGGATAGCATAAAAAAGAAGTATAAGAGGAAGTTAATAGTTTTTTTAATATAAGACTGGAATATCATAACTAATATTTGAGAAATTACAAATAACATATTAACATGGAATAAAACTATTAACAGGAAGTTAACAATAATGCAAACCTATATGTTGTATGTATAAACAGATGATGTTATATTTTTAGGCAATACTACTCAGGTAAAGAAAGGAATAGCTGTAACCATAAAGAGAAACTTAACTGGCAGCACTTTCAAGCAGAGTGATATGAGCACATTTCAAAATGGGGGAATTGGACAACGGAACTTATTTGTGCCTATGGTCCCATATAAAGTTCTACTAAAGAATAAATGGAGGAATTCTTCAATTATTATTAGAAGGCAGTAAACAAAGAAATATGATAAGCTCTTTTTGAAGACTTAAATGGCAGAGTAGAAAATTACTGCTTTTTGAGAATACCTGAAAATAAAGGCAAAGCTAATAACAATGGTTTAATTATCTGTTAGATTTCTGTTCAGAACACAGATTAGTCATCACAAGTATAATGTTCCAACATATAGATGCACACAAACTCACAAAGAGAAGATACAAGAAATAAGAAATCTTATTACTATGTTACTGCTGATAGCAATATCTTCATGCGAGTTCAGAATGCAAGCGTATACAAAGGGTGATCACCTTTTAGTTCTGAGTAGTAGTAGTAGTTAACTATAGTTAAAAGTGAATATCACACTGAAAAGAAAAACATGCAAGAAAGTTTTTAAAAAGAATCGAGGTCAAAACAGCTTTTAGGGATGAGATGTAGCCAAATATACAAATATTATTCAAAGCAAAACTTAAACAGTCTAAAAACAAGAACCAAACCTTGGATTGTCAGTGGCAAGCTGCGAAGAAAACACTGATTGTCTTGCAAGGACAGAAAAATCCAAACTTCATGCAGACTCAAGAAGTTAAACAAGGCACTCTTAGATAAGAAAAAAGCACATAGAAAATTCCTATCAAGTAAGTCAGCCAAGGTCCTGAAAAAACACAGAAAAATGCCAGAAAGTTTAGCTGACTGTAAACATAGCTAAACAAAAATCATGGGAAGACTGGTAAAAATATAGAAAATAAATATTATAAGGGTGGCAAAATGTTCTGGGATGAGTTGAAAAAATTAAGAATGGAGGAAATAGTACTGTGAAAGTCATCAGGGATGATAAAGATATTTTAGATATCTGGAGTAATTACTTTGAAAGACTTAAATGAAACAAGCAGTTACAGAGCAGTGGTAAAATATAGCTAAGAGAAATGGAATCAAGTATACATATCAATTCATACATTTCAGAAATCTGAAATGTGAAATGGCAGCTGGAAAAAACTAGATAAGATTTCCATATACATACTTGAGAAGAGGAAGAAAAACTGTAAAAAGAAAACTTGAAGAATAGACTGGGTTCAAGTCAAACAGGAGTTATCAAGATCATGTTTTTACTTTAAGACAAACAGCTGAGAAATCATGGGAACAGCTGGTGGAGAGAGAGAGAAGCCAGTTGAATAAATTTAAATGGAATAAGTAAGAAATTAGCCAATACATGAAACTAGCAGATAAATAATTTTAACTTATGGGTCTGAGCATTGGATTAGAAATAAAGCAGTTTCTGTAAAACTAGAGACAACACATATGAGAGTTGCAAGAAATATCAGAGGAATGAATAGCAGAATCATATTAAAAATGAAGATCCAGGAATGTGTGAGTAGAGCTAACCTAAACTGGTATGGTTAGTAATAGAAAGTTAGTAATCACAAACTTTTCATGTAGTACCATCATCATATCCAGTACGTCCTTGGGGAGAGTGCATATCAGGAATTTTATGATTATGATGATGGTGCAAAGAAGAGTTACAAAGATTATATCCTGATTATGGGATTTAGATTATGAGGACGGATTGCAGTCTCTGGTTAACAGGAGAAAGAGGGGTGATATGATTGAGGTCTGTAAACTCTTGAATGGGTGTTATAGGATATCGTCTAATGAAATTTTTTGTTATATGAAAGGTGGGAAGAGAACACAGGGACATCCATGGAAGTTAATTTTATTCACAGTCAAGAAAGGAGTAAGAGCTAGGTTTTTCTCTCATAGAGCAGTAAGTGAGTGGTGAGTGGAATAGTTTGCCTTTAGGGATAAGTGAATCTAGTGTGAATGAATTTAAGGGAAAGTATGACAGCTGGTTTGGGTGAATTATAGCCTCTCTCAATGAGTCCTTGACTCCATGGAGGTCTCAGATGACAATAATAATACACTGCAATGTCTTTTCCTGGTTACTACTGCCTGAATATAATAGCTTATAGTTATCATTTAGAAGTATGTCACCTGTTCTTTGTCTCAGCAACACCAATTATAACTAGATGGTATTTCTGCAATTCCTCTGATAGCATTCCTTCTTTTCCATTCATGCTTCTTAAGTCTGCAATTCCATTAAGTTTGAGATGTTATGCCAGCAGCCGATTTTTGCACTGTTCACACTGGTTCCCTGAAAAAAGTAGCCAAACCATCATGTAACCAATTAACACAACACACTAGTTGGTTGGTATAATTATTATTATTACGGGCGACTCCAAGGAGTCCTTAGACTCATTGAGGGAGGTCCTAAACATCATGTCCATCACAACTATTCGACATTCACACAGTATCTATCATACTTTGCCTTGAACTCATTCACTGTCATAGCACCCACAACAGACTCTGGCAGCTTATTCCATTCATTCACCACTCTAAAAGTAAAAAACCCAGCTCTAACACCCTTACTAACCACACTCTTGCCCAGCTTCCATGGATGTCCCTATATTTCATCATATTGTACCACTTCATTTTTCAGGGGTTAAGACATTCTCAAATGGCTAATACATCTTCATTCCTTCAGTATTTCAAGTATTTCAGTGGATAGCTAATAAGAAAGCACACACACTATAAGAATCTCAAAATTGGACAATGGAGAAGAAGCCCTGTTGGTTCTCTGCATTCCTTACAGATCATGTTGAAGAGCTCTTTCCATTTATCTAACTTTGACTCTTCAGTAATTCCATGCTAAACATCATAAAAAAATTAATCAGTGTAAATTACAGATACTTGCGTGATTTCCCCGTTTGAAAATTTAATGACCTGAGATTTTTGAAACATGATGCCACACACACACACACACACAGTTCGGTTGTGATTAACCCAAAGTAAACAGGACCTTTAGTTTTCAGTTATCCAACTAATTCACCCCCCCCCCACACACACACACTTGGATGTGGAAGAGGTGGATAACTGAAAATACTGGTTAAAATGGAAACCAGAAAATGCATATATAGTGAAAACAGATACTATACAGAACTGTAGTACAGTATGTATGTATGTATTCATCACAAATAAAAAATAATCAATGAATATAGAAAAGTTCACCATTTAGAGAAGCAAGTGATTAGGATTTGTTTCTCATTTTAATAGCAAATTTTGTTAGCATTTCAAAAGCAGTATGCCTGTGCTACTTACTTCCTTTTGGTTGATTCATGTAAACAAGAGTGTCAATTTCAAGGCTTAAATGAAGACAAAAGAGAACATGTATGGAGCAGGGGGCATGCATGACACACTACTAATGAAGAAATACTCTGGCCTGTTTTTGAATTCCACATAGTTAGACTGCAATTACTGTACCTCAATAGATCTTTCTCTCATGCACACACACACATACCAAGGATAACAGGACATGGAATAAGCAAGATCACTATACTAAAGTTTCAGTAAAAACAAATTTATATTACCAAACATTTTAAAATGTTTAGTAATATAAATATATTGGCAATATAAATAAGTTTTCAATTTTTAATTAATAAAATTTCACAATACCTGCTTAAGCCCTTCTAGAGCTAACTTGGTTTTCTCATAGCGTTTATGTAGGTCTCCAAAGGCATTTTCAACACCTCTTAGATCTTCAAGTGCCTATATATTCAGTGAAAAAAAAATTTTATTTAAGAAATGATTAAAACAATTTAAAAATTTTACTTATGTACTTCATACAAAGAATAATAAAGAAAAGCTGTATAACTGAGAGGAGACCTCCACATAGCCTTTAAAGGAATGTGGAGAACCGACCAGGGCTTCCTACCTAATGTCCAATCCTCACCTTCTCGTGGTGCACCCCGTTGGGTATCTACCTGGACACTGAACGAACGAGGATGGGCTGGTAATTTTGGATTTAGCCAACCAAATGTATTCTTACTGATTAAACCAAAATACAAAATGGTACAACATGACAAAATTTCATGCCGGCTGGGGCGTTGCCTGGTTAAACAAGACCCCCCCCCCCCCTTGTTTTTGCCACTGAAATGGGCGAACAGCCAAAAGTCAGCTACTGGAACAAATCTGAAAACACACCCCAACTCAACACCACCAGAGTTAAAGATTGGTACTATCAATATAAGAAGCCTGAATGGCAAAGAAATGGAGCTAGCAGAGGAATTAGATAAGTACCAGATCAACATAATAAGGGTGACTGAAACAAAAAAGACAAAAACTGGTGAGATCTTTCTGAGCAATAAATACAAAATGTTGTATTTGGGCAATGACAATCAAGGAAAAGAAGGAGTAGCGATAGTCTTCAACACAAAATACGAGGCTAATCTTCTTGAATGGCAGGCAGTCTCAAGTAGAGTATTGTGGGCAAATATTAGAATGGGGAATCGGACAATGACACTTATTTGTGCCTGTGGTCCCACAGAAGGTTCTACTAAGGTAGAAGTGGAGGAATTTTTTGATGCTTTAGAAAAAGCAACTGACACAATGAAAAAGGAAAAGTTGGTCCTTGTTGAGGATCTAAACAGCAGAGTAGGAAATGATTGTCAGACATACAAAAATATTTTGGGAAAATTTGGAGAAAAGAGCACAGCTAATAATAATGGCAAATATCTGTTGGATTTCTGCTCAGGACATGGACTGGTTATTACTAACACCATGTTCCAACATAAAAATGTGCACAAATTCACATGGAGAGAAGAGGCAAGGAATAAGAAAAGTCTCATTGACTATGTTATTGTTGATAGTGATGTTTTCTCCCTGGTGCAGGACACCAGAGTGTACAGAGGATTTGAAATTGGAAGTGGTCACTATTTAGTCTTGAGCAGAATAAAATTGAATTTCATATTGGAAAGAATGACATGTAAGAAAGTTTTAAAGCGAATAAAAGTTGAGCAGCTCTCAGATGTGAACTGTAGACTAAAATACACAAAGATTATTGAAGAAAAAATGAAAGAGTTTGAGAACAGGAATCGAACCTTGGAGATTCAGTAGCAAGTCTTACAGAAAACTCTGATTGATTCAGCCAGAGAGGCATATGGAAATTTTTCTATCCTTGTCTGCAAGGATAGAAAAATTAGAACTCCACAGTGGAGACAGGAAATTAAAGAGGTAGTGAAGGAAAAGAAGAAAGCATATCAAAAGTTTCTGGCAAATAAGTGAGCTTGTGCTCTCAGAGAATACAGAGACAAATGTAAGAAAGCTAAACACTGCGTAAAACTAGGTAAACAAGTCATGGGAGGACTTTGGCAAGAACATAGAAAATAAATATCAAGAAGGTGGCAAAATATTCTGGTGGTTATTGAAGAAGCTTAGGAATTGAGGAAAGAGTGCTGTAAAAGGAGTTAGAGATGATAAAGGTGACATGAAAACGGGAGAAAAAGATATCCTTGAAGTATGGAGTAATTACTTTGAAAAACTGCTAAATTAAACAAGCAGTGAAGACAGCACAGTGGTAAAAAATACTGACCAGGCATGCAGTCAGGAATACATACTTGAAGTAGAAAAAGCCATCAAATGCTTGAAAAGTGGAAAGGCAACAGGAGTAAATGATATTTGACCAGAAATGCTGAAGTATGGTGGTATAAAAGTCTCACAGTGGCTGCACAAGGTCAGCAATAAAAAGACAAAGACAATGAAAATAGGCAGAATCATTGAAAATGTCAACACTGTTGGGAATGGAGAACATGTGGAACAAGTAAAACATTTCAACTACTTAGGCATGATTTTTACTGAAGATGGTAAATTAAATATAGAAATATACAACAGAATCAACAAAGCTGGTATGGTAGGAAGTCAAATGAATAAATTCATATGGAATAAGAGAGAAATTAGTCAGAACACTAAATTAGCTGTATACAAGACAGTGTTCAAACCAGTTTTAACTTATGGATCTGAGAGCTGATTCAGAAGCAAAACACTTGACCAAAGACTAGAGACTGCAGATATGAGAGTCCTGAGAAAGATTATAGGCATGAACAGATGGCATCAATGGCAATATCATATTAAAAACGAGGATATTAGCAAAGAACTTGATATTGTCAGCATCCAGGAATGCATTAGCAGAGCTAATCTCAGGTGGTATGGTTACTTAAACAGAATGGGCGAAGAAAGATTAGCAAGCCAAGTGTTCTCTGCCAGTTTGACCGGTTTCTTGGTCTTCCTCTGAACATAACGCTCCAATGCAGGACTACACTTTATATGATTGCACACTAAGGGAGTTAAAAGACTAGGATTGAAAACATATGCAATTTTGGAAAGTATGTCATAATTAAAAACATTAACTCTTCCATGTATACTTATAACAATGTCTACTGATAATATTTTCACTTCAGAGATAGATTTTTGCAATAGTAAAAGTTGGCGCATTACTAAAAGCACACAAAAAACGCAAAATAGGGCAAATGGTCCTAAAATAACTAAAACATACGATTAATAACAATTTTAAGAATGCACAAAAGCAATGATTGTTATCCTTGGTTTATGACAAAAAAAGGAGAGACTTCTAGAATGATCGGACAAAAATAGTTGAGGAAGGCTCGAATTACTCCTATATTGAAAGTACAACGGCAAAGGGATGAAATAATAGAAAGTTGCATTTCATAATAGAATTTGTATAGTAACACCAGTCATTCCAGAACTTTATTTGCAATAGACAATTTTCAATTCCAATAGACCGTTAATTGAAACTCTTGATTTACTCAAGTCACACTTTCCCCCTGATATATTTGAACTATTTAAATTGCAGTACATGCAGATTATTTTACATGAAAAGAGAAAATATACAATTAGATGGGACAGCAATGGCTCCCCACCTTAGCCAATTTCTACATAGAACACATCAATACAGCCAGTCTCAAACCAGTGCTTTGGTTTGAGTTAGATTTAACTTTCCTGCCAACTATCATGCATACCTACTGAACAATGACTAACCTGAGCAAGCTTCCATGCTCCACAGTTTTTTTTTTTGTTTTAATTTTGTTTAATGGTTCCCACGTTTGGTTTTAGTTATGTAATTGTTCACATTTATCACTTTTTTTTTTTTTTTGTTCTTCCTAACCAGAAGAAGTCACTCTCATATGTAGCAAAACTAGTCGGTTCAAGTATCTATATTATCATGACCTATTAAACCCAGCATTAGTTATCATTTCTCACATTCGTTTTTTGGTCAAGAAATCTACATGCTCATCAATAAACAGATTTGATGAAAAAGTAAAAAAAAAAAAAGTACACATACTAGAACTAAAATGCAAGAAACAATAATTTGAATTCAACTTTTCAAAGAATGTTTCTATTCCAGAAGAGCTAAAGAGATCTATCAAAAAGTGTTGTTAGCCATATTATGCAAAAGAATAAAATCTATTACTTTGTGATCATAACAAATATATATATATATATATATGTATGTGATGATTTTTAAAACTATCTAAAATTATGTGTAATGTATAATGAGAAATAAAGAATGTATCACTTTGTTTTGTGATAATAACATTGTTTTTTTAAAACATCACCTATAATAATATTCATATAAAGTAGACCAATACCTTGGAATCGTAAAATTTTTGTGGTTAGTAGATTTAAGTTGTATTTCTGGAGCCCCGACCCAGAAAGTTTTGAAAGTTGTCAGACATATCATCAGGGATATGAAACTAATATTAAAAAGACTAGAACAAATTAATTAAACCCAGCAGATGTTATCAGAAGTTCAACATTAGTATATGTACCAAAAAAATATATAGTGACCAAAAAAAAAAAATTATATATTAACTAATATGCAAACATTGTAACAGTACTAGTTGTTGCTGTCATGTTCTGGGGTATAACATGTCATATCCCAGTTTCACAGTTGTTAGATTTTTAATGAATGTAGACCAAACTTAGGGTAGTAATAAACATTGGTTTTTGTAACATTGTGCATGGACACAGAAACATTTCTGAGGCTTATTTAAATTTTCTTATAAAAGTGTTATGATCAACACATGCAATATTTCTGTTTCTTGTCAAACTAGTTGGTTCTGTATTTGTTGTGTGGAAGGATAATCGTGATCTGTGCTGCTTCCTTTTTTTTTTTTTTTTATCATCTTATGTGTTGTAAAAATAATCATAATTTAAAATTCTGAATATTTTTACGAATTGTTTATGTTAGAATGTTTATTAGTATTAATTTCATAACACATTGTCGGCACTTGCGATGTGCCCGTTATTGAAATTGTTTTGTCAAAAATGATATGTAAAGCAGTTAAAAAATTTATGTACTTACAGGATTTGATATCTGTATTACTTACAGGAATTTTATTGTAGTTTAAAATTATCAAAAGTTGTGTTTTACGAAGACATTCTCTTATCGCTAATGGAGACAACGTGTCAGCCATTATACAGTACTTAGTTTCTTGCTTGCCACTTTCATAGAGTGCACATGTGCCCGAAAGGTATGATGTGTGATTGACAGCTGACAAGAACAGCGTTTGGTATCGCAGCAATGGGAGAATAAACAAGGTAGCGTTCAGAGAAAATTAGAACACAGGCTGGCAGACATTTAGATTCGGAGGAAATTGAGTTTTTTTTTATGTGACAGTCAGATGAAAATTAATAGTATATTCCGAAAAAGGAATCGTGGAACTATGAAGTTTTAACGTGGAATGAGTATTGATAAATAAAAGGGAAATATAGCTATAGATCGTTTTAAAAGGAATATTCGAGGAAACGCTAATTGGAAGATTTATAGTAATTCTCGTGGAAAGGCTTAGACATTGGTTATGCATTTTTTATTAAATAATTTAAGGAAATTACAATGTCAACTAGGACATACATTCAAATAAATTTTAATATACTTCAATATTTCGGCAACGTCACTTTGCCATTTTCAAGAAACTTAAGAACAAGACACATGCACGCAAGTACAACAAACAGTAAGTGAGGAAGAAGTAGGAAGCTATTATTTCTCCTAAAGTCCTGATGGTGCCCCCTAAGAGGCAATGTTGGTATTCTTGGGCAATTGGGCTGAAGGTCTTCTGATGTAGGTTTCCCAAATTTGAGGCAGTCTCATGCAGCCAAATTTGTGTGAGGTTTGGATTGTTTCTCAGGGCTGAAGCCGATTCCATGAAAAGCCTTTCATATTTGTATTTACTACGGTGTATTATTGTGGCTTTCTTCCACCAAATTCTATGGCAGGTATCCAGTGCATGGTCAGCAACACCAGAGTGGCTGTATTGCTGAAACCGGATGTAGTCCTTGTGTTCTGAAATTCTGATATTTGCTGTCCTGCCTGTTTGGCCAAAGTAGGACAGCTTACAGCTGCAAGGGACCTGGTATACACCAGGTAGGTCGGGGGGGGGGGGGTAGTAGAGCAGATAAGGGATGCCAATTTTTTATATGGTCTGTAACAAGAAGTTAAGTCATGTCATGTTTTTTTTTTTAGGATTTTTTACATTTTTTCTGAGGTGCCTCAGATATAGGGTATGGTGATGGATTTAGAATAATCTTTGTTGTGTATGTGTGTGTGTGGGGGGGGGGTTACTGGTTTCAATATTTTTTGGATTTTTTGTGGGCGTAGCCATTGGCTGAGAAAGTGTTGAGAATGTGGTTTATTTCTGTGGTTAGGGCATTGTCATTTGAACAGATAAGTTTAGCCCTGTTGTGTAGTGTCTTAATGACTCCATACTGTTGCAAGGAAAGGTGGTGGGATTGTTGGTGAATGTATCTACCTGTATGGGTGGGCTTTCTATAAACTGAGAAAACCAAGGTTCCATCAGGCTGGTGGGTGACTAGTGTCTAAGACAGGAAGGCAGTTGTTTTTTTCCTCTCTTCGAAATCTGTTCGGAGAAAATTAGAACAACAGGCCGGCAGACATTTAGATTCGGAAGAAATTGAGTTTTTTTTATGCGACAGTTGGAGAAAAAATAATATTATATTCTGAAAAAGGAATCGTGGAACTATGAAGTTTTAATGTGGAATAAGTATTGATAAATAAAAGGGAAATATTGCTATAGATCGTTTTAAAAGCAATATTCGAGGAAACGCTAATTGGAAGATTTGTAGTAGATTCCGAAAAGGGAATCGTAGAACTAATCGTAGAACTTTTTTTAAATGGAAGAGTTAAGACTGTCAATAAGCATTAGTGAATAAAAGAAGAAATTGGTATTTACATTCCAAAGGAATTTTCGAGAAAACTCTGATTAGGAAGTTTCATCTGTATTAAGGACGTCGAATCTAACTATTATTTCTAGTAAAAAGAGACAGAATTGAGTTAGGAAGAATTAATGTCTGCTACATAAGTGATGATAAAGGATCCTATGAAAATGAAGAATAAAGTCATATATCTTCGGAAAAGGGCCTTGACAAAAAAAAACTGGCTATGAATATGTTGTCATTGTGAAAACAAAGTGTTTAGTCTAGTCTTAAGTGTAAGACTATTTTTAAAAGGCCTTGGATCCAATTAATTCTGTAGTTTATAATAAATTTAGTTTAATCCTTTATCCAAGTGTGAGCAAACAAGTGTGAGGTAAGGTAGTACAACGTGTGCAATGAGTTGCACACGTTGTACTACCTTATCCCAGTCCTGAAGATACTTTCAGGCACAAACGTTGTTTGCTCACACTTGGAAAAAGGATTAAACTGAATTTATTATAGTCTAACCAAGTGAAAAATAAACTTTCAACACAATTCTGTAGTTATAGTTATGTAAAGTTGTTTGAAGTGTATATATATATATATATATATTGTTTTTGTTTTATTAAATGTGTTTATTTTGGTCTTGAGTCAGTGATTTTTTGGATTCTGAAAGAAATAGTAAAAAAAAAAGTCACTGCACCAATCGGAGTAAACCCTTGTGCAATACAGTGGTATCTCGCTAATCCGAACCTCTTTAGTCCAAACCCTCCAGTAATCGGAACTGCGGTTTGAAAGGAAAAAAAAAAATATTTATTACGTATTATTAGTTTATGCACTATTATTTTTATTTAATAATTATTATTTATTTTATTATAATTACAATACAGTATTTTTTTCATACTTTCGATTGTACGGTTATATTGTAGGCCTATTTTGATTTATTGAGTGTGTTCCTGTTTGCTTTTTTATACTGTACAGTACGTACTATAGTGTCGGCATGAATCACTGAATTTGAAATCAAATCAGATGCAGAAATTATAAATATGACGCTACAGAATGAATTAGAAGATGACGACGATACAGAAATTGACAGTTTTAATATGTGTGTAGAGGCTTAAGTGCTGTGAGGATATCATGTTGGAGGCTTAATGGATTTTTTTACAACACTCAAAAAGAATTAAAATAGAATTTAATATTTCCTATATTTCGTCCTAGTCACTAGGACATCTATGGGGATTACAAAAACAATTAAATGTAACATGCACACAAAAACTTACAATACTAAGCCCAACCACGTGGGTGACACTAAAGTCCTATCTAGGTGTAGCACCCTCTAAGGGCGGTAGTAGGTGGCCTGGAATGTAAGGTGGGACCTCTGGTGATGAGTGTTTCCCAAATCTTCGGAAGCTTAATGCAACCGTATTTATTAAGATTTGGTTGGTTTCTGAGAGCTGCTGCTTCTAAGAAAAGTCTCTCTTTCTTGAATTTGCTGTGGTGGAGCATGGTGGTTTTTTTCCATGATACTCTGTGGGTGGTGTCCAAAACATGGTCAGCCAAGCCTGAATGGCCATAGTTGTGTTTACAGATGTAAGACTTGTGTTCCTCCAGGCGGATGGATGCTGATCTGCCTGTCTGTCCAAAGTACGCCAGCTTACAGGAACAGGGTACTTTATAAACTCCAGGCAGAGAGAGAGGCAGGAGCTGATCTTTCGTAGAACGGATAAGGATAGCAAGTTTTTGGTAGGGCTTATATGCTGTGTGTAGGTTGTACTTTTTTAGTATCTTGGCTATTTTTTCGGATGTGCCACGGATGTAGGGTATGATGATGGCATTTTTAAAATCTTGTTGACGAGAAGGACGGGGAATGGGGGAGGAACCGATTATTTTTTTGATACTGTGTTCGCTGTAGCCATTGGAGAGGAAAGTTCTGTATATGTGGTTAAGCTTTCCTCTCCAATGGCTACATACACAGAACTTTCCTCTCCAATGGCTACAGCGATTGATGCCATATTGTTGCGTGGGGTGGTGGTGGGAGAGTTTGTGAATGTATCTGCCTGTGTGTGTGGGTTTTCTGTATACAGTGAAGGCAAGTGTATTATTAGGCAGGCGTGTGACTAAGGTGTCTAGGAAGGGTAAACAATTGTTCTTTTCCTTTTCCATAGTAAACTGGATTCTTGGATGTAGGCTATTGAGATGACTGAGGAAGGAGTCTAATGTGTCTGGTCCATGAGGCCAAATAGAGAACACATCATCTACATATCTTAGCCAGACAAAAGGTTTGAGTGGGGCTGAGTCTATGGCTCGTTTTTCGAAATCTTCCATATAGAAATTGGCAGGGGGGGAGAGATGGTGGGGGGGACCCATGGCGGTTGATTCTATCTGCTTGTAGATTTTGTTCTTCCAAGAGAAAAATCCAGAGTTAATGGCAAAGGAAAAGAGATCTAAGATGTCAGAGGGAAAAACGTTTTCTAAGAGAGATAAGATGTCAGTTAAGGGAATATTGGTAAACAAAGAGGAGATATCAAAGCTTACCAATATGTCTGTATTATTCATTCAAGGTTAAATTTTCTGTGAGGGCTTTAAAGTGGGTCGAATTTTTTATATAGGCAGCGGACCTTCCGGTGAGGGGGGTCCGAGAGTTGGCCAGCTGTTTAGACAGTCTGTAACAATTGCCAGCCTGGCATTACTACGCGAGCAAATCGCCTCTATTCGTGCCATCCTCGCAGTGACAAATGCCGCCATTGGCTCCTTACATTCAGAGCTCACCACCATTCTTAACCCTGAACTTTGGTTGATTCTCTCTGGCATTTCGGAAACTTCTGCACAGAGAGAGAATTTCAAAAAATAAAAAAAATAAACACGTCAAGAAATATAGCAACCTGGTTAAAGACAAACCACAACCACAAATTCAACCGCTCCAGACAGTAGTAAACCTCTCTTCCAAAAGGCTTAATGATGATGCCGTCAGCGCCCTTTGCCTCGGTCGTAATTTTGCCGTCGCAAAGGAAGTGCCGGTGCTCGATGTAATGGTTAACATCGAACGAGGGATGAGTCACTTGCCGTCGGAGATAGCCAACATCAGACTTGACGTAGCCAACATCCTCGCTCATTCTTCGCCTCCAAAAAGTAAACTTATCGTATGTCCAACGCATGGCTCTCCTGAAACTATGCAAAGAAAAAAGTATCGTCATCACCAGAGCAGATTAGGGTAATGCCACAGTCGTTCTTAATACCAGTGAATACAATCGTAAAATGAACATTATCCTCCGCGATCGCACTACCTACATCCTGCTAGAACACGACCCCACACAAAACACAAGCTAAAAAATTAAAAATCTTACTTAAAAAAGTAACCTCCTGGCCCCCTGACGTCACGAAAAAACTTAAACCTTTCCACTACCGTCCCCCCCGAATATACGGTTTACCAAAAATCCACAAACCCAATTCCCCACTCAGGCCTATAGTAGATGCCACTAATGCACCTTGTTACAAACTGTCTAAACAGCTGGCTGACTCTCTGACTCCCCTCACCGGAAGGTCCACTTCCTATATAAAAAACTCGACCCACTTTAAAGCCCTCACAGAAAATTTAACCTTGAATGAATAATACAGACATATTGGTAAGCTTTGATATCTCCTCTTTGTTTACCAATATTCCCTTAACTGACACCTTATCTCTCTTAGAAAACGTTTTTCCCTCTGACATCTTAGATCTCTTTTCCTTTGCCATTAACTCTGGGTATTTCTCTTGGAAGAACAAAATCTACAAGCAGATAGAGGGAACCGCCATGGGTTCCCCCCTCTCACCCCCCCTTGCTAATTTCTATATGGAAGATTTCAAAAAACGAGCCATAGACTCAGCCCCACTCAAACCTTCTATCTGGCTAAGATATGTAGATGGCGTGTTCTCTATTTGGCCTCATGGACCAGACACGTTAGACTCCTTCCTCAGTCATCTCAATAGCCTACATCCAAGAATCCAGTTTACTATGGAAAAGGAAAAGAACAATTGTTTACCCTTCCTAGACACCTTAGTCACACGCATGCCTAATGATACACTTGCCTTCACTGTATACAGAAAACCCACACACACAGGCAGATACATTCACAAACTCTCTCACCACCACCCCACGCAACAATATGGCATCAATTGCTGTAGCCATTGGAGAGGAAAGCTTAACCACATACACAGAACTTTCCTCTCCAATGGCTACAGCGAACACAGTATCAAAAAAATAATCAGTTCCTTCCCCATTCCCCGTCCTTCTCGTCAACAAGATTTTAAAAATGCCATCACCATACCCTACATCCGTGGCACATCCGAAAAAATAGCCAAGATACTAAAAAAGTACAACCTACACACAGCATATCAGCCCTACCAAAAACTTGCTATCCTTATCCGTTCTACGAAAGATCAGCTCCCGCCTCTCTCTCTGCCTGGAGTTTACAAAGTACCCTGTTCCTGTAAGCTGGCGTACTTTGGACAGACAGGCAGATCAGCATCCATCCGCCTGGAGGAACACAAGTCTTACATCTGTAAACACAACTATGGCCATTCAGGCTTGGCTGACCATGTTTTGGACACCACCCACAGAGTATCATGGAAAAAAACCACCATGCTCCACCACAGCAAATTCAAGAAAGAGAGACTTTTCTTAGAAGCAGCAGCTCTCAGAAACCAACCAAATCTTAATAAATACGGTTGCATTAAGCTTCCGAAGATTTGGGAAACACTCATCACCAGAGGTCCCACCTTACATTCCAGGCCACCTACTACTGCCCTTCGAGGGCGCTACACCTAGATAGGACTTTAGTGTCACCCACGTGGTTGGGCTTAGTATTGTAAGTTTTTGTGTGCATGTTACATTAATTGTTTTTGTAATCCCTGTAGATGTCCTAGTGACTAGGACGAAATATAGAAAGTATTAAATTCTATTTTAATTCTTTTTGAGAGTTGTAAAAAATCCATTAAGCCTCCAACATGAAGTTTTAATATGTGTATAGAATGGGCTAAGCAGGATGATATGTCATGCAACAAAATTTTGTTGCTAATGTAGCCCCGAGAAGAAGCATTTGAAAAAAGTTTAGCTTCCAAGAAGCAAAAAGAAAATCAGTGACTTTTTTTACAAAGAAATAAAAAAAAACTTTTTTGTGTGTTATTTTGTGAAATTTTTTTTGTGATGTGTACAAGAAAGTGATATTTTTTATGCAAATTAAGTTATGTAATGAACTATGCAATTTTATTAAATCAGAATCCTTAACAAAACAGGTACATACAAAACTAAATTTTTTTACTAAAATAAACTTGTGTACTGTATTTTTCCATTACAGTACAGTAGCTTTTTTTCTATCAGTTACTTCATTTATTTACAGAATTAAATTTGATGTACCATTAGAATCTTGTTATTTTTGTCTTAAACGCTAGTTGTTATTGTCTCTTGGGGGAAAATTCACTAATCCGAACAAGCATGGTTTTTATTAGTTCGGATTAGCGAGATACCACTGTAAATAAAAAAACTCTGAAATAAAAAAAATAATTGCTGAACAGAAATCATCTCTATATACAGGATTAAATAAATAAAAATCCTATAATTAAACAATGGCGCAGCCGGTAGGATTAATATTAGGATAATATCCTCTACATCTAACATCTCTAAATATAATAATTTCTCTCTTTTTTTTTTTTTTTAAATCATCTTATGTGTTCTTCTTCGAACATTTCTGTCTGGCTGGCCTACATGGTAAATACCACAGTAGGTATGAATGTTGCATATTCCTTTTTTTTTTTTTTTTTATGGGAGGATGTAGATATTCTGGTGGATGTAAGAAACATCATTATCTTATACACTGACAAAAAAAAACCCACTTTAACATTGTAATCATGAAGCAAATAATTGTATATTTTAAATTTTGTTTATTTGAAGAAGTTGTCAAAAACATATCAAGAATTTTATTAATCAACTTCAGTCTCAAAATCAAGCCTCAGGTAACGTAGTTCTTCATTCCTTTTTTCAACGTACTGGAAATGTTGTAGGCTCTGTCCCACAATGTACTGAATTATGCCACGGAACATGAAAGCAACACTACCATTGTTCCAATTCTTGCATATTAGTTAATATATTTTCATCACTTTTTTTTATAACCACTAGTGTTGAAGTTCTGATAACACCTGCTGTGTAATTAATTTTTTTCTGGTCTTTTTTTTTTTGAAGTCCAACAACTCACAAAAGTTGTCAAGTTATGTTGTTTATTTTAATAGCCTGTTTTATAGTGGTGAATGAATGGAGTGGACTGCCAGAGGTAGTTGTGAGTACACTGACAGTGAATGAATATAACAAGAGTTATGATAGGTATTGCAATTATAAAGGTTAGTGTTGGTCTTCTAACTTCTAAGTGAGTCTTCTGACTCTATGGAGATACCTATACAATATTAATTGTCATTTTATAAATCCTAGTTCACAAGTTAGTTAAAAACTCCTTTTAGTGATTATTTAGGAAAATACATTTCCCATTCACCCTCAATAATTGAGTCCAACTGTATTAACTTTATAGAATTAAGTCATAAACCCACACCATTTGTAGATGTATGATATATAAACTGCATATAAGGTTTCCAATCTGAGGAAACAAATTGGATGCTTGCAATTAATGACTGTAGCTGACACGTGAGAAGTGATTTTTGCTGCATGTATGTTTGTTTGTGTATGTGTGTGGGGGAGGGGGAACTAGTGAAATCCATGACTTATTGCAAACATTGCAGTTACTGTCAGCTATGCAGGAATGCACTGTTTTCAATTATTTTTTTTTTTTTTTGAAAAAAAAAAAATTATTATTCAGTCATTATCATCATCATCATCAAATTCCTGCCATGTACCTTCAAGGGGTGGTACAGGATATGATAGTACTACATGAAAAATTTACATCATTACTTACTTCCTATCTAAAATTTTGCTCCAAATCAGTCTGTTACTTGACAAGACTCCAACATTATCAGATCTTATATTTCTATCGTCTAAGGCACTTTGTACTGCATCAATCCACCTATATCTTGGTCTTCCTCTGGGTCGTTTTCCTGCCAGCCTGGCAGAGAACACTGATTTTGCTAATCTTTCTTCGCCCATTCTGTTTAAGTGACTATACCACCTGAAATTAGCTCTGTTAACGCATTCCTGGATGTTGACAATGTCAAGTTCTTTCCTAATATCCTCGTTTTTAATATGATATTGCCATTGATGCCATCTGTTCACGTCTATAATCTTTCTCAGGACTCTCATATCTGCAGTATCTAGTCTTTGGTCAAGTGTTTTACTTCTGACCCAGCTCTCAGATCCATAAGTTAAAACTGGTTTGAACACTGTCTTGTATACAGCTAATTTAGTGTTCTGACTAATTTCTCTCTTATTCCATATGAATTTATTCAATTGACTTACCACCATACCAGCTTTGCTGATTCTGTTGTCTATTTCTATATTTAATTTACCATCTTCAGTAAAAATCGTGCCTAAGTAGCTGAAATGTTTTACTTGTTCCACAGGTTCTCCATTCACAACACAGTTGACATTTTCAATGATTCTGCCTATTTTCATTGTCTTTGTCTTTTTATTGCTGACCTTCATACCATATCTATTACAACAGCTATTCAATTTAGTCAGAGAATCTTGCAGACTTGTAGCGGATTTATTTAGAAGTATAACATCATCCGCATAAAGCAAAGAGCTGACATTAACATCTCCAATTTTGATATCATGTTTAATACCACTTTCCTTCATAATGTGATCCATATAGATAATGAATAACAGAGGGGATAATGTACATCCTTGTCTCACACCAGATTTAACATTAAACCATCTTCCTGTACTTCCTTCAATTCTAACTACTGACTTACAACTCAAATAAAGACTAAGTATTGTCTTGATATAATGGCCCATTGACAACGTATAACTGCAGCGTATTGAACAGCTTCTCTCTTGGCACCTTGTCATATGCCTTTTCCAAATCGACAAAACTTAAATACAGATCATTGTTATATTCCCATGCTTTCTCGACTATTTGTCGTAAAGTGAAGATCTGATCCTGACAGCCTCTATTTGGCTTGAATCCAGCTTGTTCTTCACCAAGCTTTTCTTTCACAATTCTTCTCAACCGTTTCTCAAGTATACTTGCATATATCTTGCCAGGAACACTCAGTAGGGAAATACCTCTGTAATTCTCACATTCAGTTTTATTTCCCTTTTTATATATTGATACTATGAGAGCTCTACTCCAATCATCGGGAATTCATCCCTCTGTCCAGGCTTTCTGAACTATGCAGTGCAGCCACTGTAAGACTTTTATATCACCATATTTCAGCATTTCTGGTCGAATATCATCTACTCCTGCTGCCTTTCCACATTTCAAGCCTTTGATTGCTTTTTCTACTTCAAGTATGGATATGTATTCCTGACTGCATGCCTGGTTAGTGTTTTTTTACCACTGTGCTATCATCACTACTTGTTTCATTTAGCAGTTTTTCAAAGTAATTACTCCATACTTCAAGGATATCTTTTTCTCCCGTTTTCATGTCACCTTTATCATCTCTAACTCCTTTTACAGCACTCTTTCCTCCATTCCTAAGCTTCTTCAACAACCTCCAGAATATTTTGCCACCTTCTTGATATTTATTTTCTATATTCTTGCCAAAGTCCTCCCATGCATTTTGTTTAGCTAGTTTTACAGTGTTTAGCATTCTTGCATTTGTCTCTATATTCTCTAAGAGCACAAGCTGACTTATTTGACAGAAACTTTTGATATGCTTTCTTCTTTTCCTTCACTGCCTCTTTAACTTCCTGTGTCCACCAGAGAGTTCTGATTTTTTTATCCTTGCAGACAACCTCACCACATGCCTCTAGCTGAATCAATCAATGTTTTCTTCAGAGTTTGCCACTGAATCTCCAAGGTTTGATTCCTCTTCTCAAACTCTTTCATTTTTTCTTCAATAATCTTTGTGTATTTTAGTCTACAGTTCACATCTGAGAGCTGCTCAACTTTTATTCGCTTTAAAACTTTCTTACATGTCATTCTTTCCAATATGAAATTCAATTTTATCCTGCTCAAGACTAAATAGTGATCACTTCCAATTTCAAATCCTGTGTACACTCTGGTGTCCTGCACCAGGGAGAAAACATCACTATCAACAATAACATAGTCAATGAGACTTTTCATATTCCTTGCCTCTTCTCTACATGTGAATTTGTGCACATTTTTATGTTGGCACATGGTGTTAGTAATAACCAGTCCATGTCCTGAGCAGAAATCCAACAGATATTTGCCATTATTATTAGCTTTGCTCTTTTCTCCAAATTTTCTCAAAATATTTTTCTGTATGTCTCACAATCATTTCCTACTCTGCTATTTAGATCCCCAACAAGGACCAACTTTTCCTTTTTCATTGTGTCAGTTGCTTTTTCTAAAGCTTCAAAAAATTCCTCCACTTCTACCTTAGTAGAACCTTCTGTGGGACCATAGGCACAAATATGTCTCATTGTCCAGTTCCCCATTCTCATATTTACCTACATTACTCTACTCGAGACTGACTGCCATTCAAGAAGATTAGCCTCGTATTTTGTGTTGAATACTATGGCTACTCCTTCTTTTCCTTGATTGTCATTGCCTGAATATAACATTTTGTATTTATTGCTCAGAAAAATCTCACCAGTTTTGGTCTTTTTTGTTTCAGTCACCCCTATTATGTCGATCTGGTACTTATCTAACTCCTCAGCTAGCTCCATTTCTTTGCCATTCAGGCTTCTTACGTTGATAGTACCGATCTTTAACTCTGGTGATGTTGAGTTGGGGTTTGTTTTCAGATTTGTTCCAGTAGCTGACTTTTCGCTGTTCGTCCTGGTTCCCTGGCAACAACGGGGCCTTGTTTAACCGGGCGACGCCCCAGCCGGCATGAAATTTTGTCATGTTGTACCATCATTTTTTATTTTGGTTTAACCAATAAGAATACAATTTGGTCGGCTAAATCCCAAATTGCCAGCCCATCCTCGTTCGTTCAGTATCAAAGTAGATACCCAACAGGGTGCACCACGAGAAGGTGAGGATTGGACATTAGGTCAGAAGCCCTGGTCAGTTCTCCGCATTCCTTTAAGGCTATGTGGAGGTCTCCTCCCAGTTATACAGTTTTGACCCTTAAGCACCCCTTTAGTCATTATTTATTAATTAATTATTTTCTCAAGTCATTGTTTATTTACACTGTAAATAAACACTGACTTCAGAAAATATCCAGATCACACTTGAAGCAATTTTTCACAAATACCAATTTTTTCAAGAACTTTTCAATTTGTTTTTCTGATATCATCATCATCAGTTTCCTTACATATATCCTCACGGATTGTACACAATCTTATGATAGTACAGTCATCCCTCAACCCACGTCCATTCGAAGATATGTCCGTGATCCCATAAGGGAATAAATAACCTTTTCAACTATACTTTCAAACAAGATGGAAGGGAACAGAAAGTAAAAAGGTTTCTATTTAGCAACAATGCATTCAGCAACAACTCCCTTGGCAGTCTGTAAAAGTCTTCAATAGTTCCTTTGTTGATTTTGTGTTTGAGAAATAGGTTATTTGTGTATTCATCATTAAATATTTTGTGCAACATGGCTCCTACACGCCCAATCAAAAAACCTAGTCAAGAATCACAGAAAAAGGTCTTGAAACGATGCTGCAATATGAAGCTGGTAAACCCGTCAATGTGATTGCACATGACTTTGGATGGTACCATTCTATAGTGGCAACCATTTTGAAAAATAAAGATAAAAATGTTGAGGCTGTGAAAGGATCTGCTTCCATTAAATCGACGATAGTGATGAAGCAATGAAAAGGTTCTATCGGTGATATGGAAAAGCTACTAGCATCATGGATAGAGGACCTGAGCCAAAAGTGCATACCTTTAGTTTGTTCATGAGATCTAAGCAGCATTTTGCGGTGCATAATGTGAAAATATATGGTGAAACTGAAAGTGCTGATGAGAAGGCTTCCTAGAAAAAATTATTGGATAAAATTATTTACCACAGCAAATATTTAATATGGATGATACCTTGTGTTGGAAAAAAAATGCCCAAGCAGACATTCATCCACAAAAAGCTAAAATCTCTGCCTGGTTTCAAAGACCGTATTATGATTCTGTTAGGGGGTAATGTGGCTGGAAATAAACTGAAACCATTTGTGATATGGCACAGGTGAGAATCCACGAGACTTCAAAAACATCAGGAAGCCTACTCTTCAAGTTCATTATCACAGCAATAAAAAGTAGAAGTGGACTCAAAAATTGTTTGTGGATGCCTTAACTGTTATGCGAGTGAAATGGAAAGCTATTGTGTGAAAGAAAATGTAGAATTTAAAATTTTAATTCTTGATAATGCTCCAGGTCATTCGTCTTATATCTGTATCTTCACCAAGTTCAAGGTCATGTGTCTCCATAATAAATTTATTGGAAGTTTATTTTGCACTTGGTTAGACTATAAGTCATGTGTCTCCCTTCAAACACTACTTCATTGATCCAAACCGATGGATCAGGGAGTTCTTGCAGTGCTTAAGGCTTATTATCTATGGAGAACTTTTTCACAAGCCATTTTTGCTACTGAAGGAAATGACCAGACTCTCATGCAATTCTGGAAAGCATTCAATATTTATCATGCTATTAAAAATATTGCTGTGGCTTGAGATGAAGTGACCTCTCAATGCATGAGTGGCATATGGAAAAAGACATTAAAAAGGTTTATGCATGATTTCAGAAGTTCTGAAAAAAAAATGAAGACCTTTCTAAATTGACTGAAGAAATAGTGGGCCTAGAAAGTAATCTGAATCTCGAAGTGAATGATAACGCCATAGTTCAACTCATAGAAAGTGTCCCTGAAGAGTTGACCAACAAAGAACTGGTTGAACTGGAGGAACAATGTGTTGTAGAAGAGGAAGAACGAGAAAAGAGAAAAAAGAGAAACAAGAAGAGGTAGTTAAATCATTTACAGCGAAGGATCTTGCAAAAATGTTCTCTGCAGTTAGAAATTTTCTCAAAATGGCTGAAGATATGGACCCAATGTTGAACACTACTTATTAGTAGAAACTAAGGTACATGATGCGTTTGCTTGCTATAAATAAATTTATGATGAAAAGAAGAGAAATAAGCAAAGCAAAGCACATTTTCATAAAAAAAAAAAGTTACACCAGAAGAGCTGCAGCCACCTAGTCTTTCACAAAGGAAAGGTAGTGAAGATATGTGATTGTGGAGGAAGATTTTGGTGTGATTATTCTCAGTGTTTTATAGTAGCAGTAATGTATAGTACAGTTTTATAAGGTTTAAAAATTAAAATGACAGTATACTTATTATGGTTAAGTCCCTAACCCCTATAACTCTGTTGATTTAAAGTGTTGACTTACGTCTGGTCGGACGGAACGGAACCAGACATAAGTCGAGGGATGACTGTACTACACGAAAAGTTAAACTTCCTATTGATGATTTTTCTCCGGATCAGCCAGTTATTTGTCAACATTCCAATATTATCAGATCTTATATTTCTGTCTTCTAAGGCAATTTTTATTGTATCAATCCACCTAATTACATCTTGGTTTTCACACCAAATTTATTACAGCAGTTATTCAATTTGGTCAGGGAATCCTGTAAACTTGTCCTGGATTTATTTAAAAGTATATCATCATCTCCATGAAGTAAAGAACTGAGATTAACATCTCCAATTTTGATATCAGGTTTAATACTGCTTTCCTTCAAATCATCATCCATATAGATGATGAATAACAGTGGAGATGTCCTTGTCACACACCTGACTTAACATGAAACCATCTTCCTGTACCTTCTTCAAATTCTAACTGCTGATTTACAAATTCAAATAGAGACTACATACTGCTTGATATAATGTCCCATTTACACCATATAAATGGAACATTTTGAACAGCTTTCCTCTTGGCAACTTGTCATATGCCTTTTTCCAGATCTATAAAATTTAAACACAGATGTTATATTCCCATGATTTCTCAACTATTTGTCTTAAAGTGAAAATCTGATCCTGACAATCTGTTTGGCTTGAACACAAACCAAACAGATTGTTTGGCTTGTGTTCTTCTACAAGCTTCTGCATAATTTTTCTTAGCCATTTCTCAAGAATACTTGCATAAACCTTATCAGGGACACTCAGTAGAGAAACGCCTCTGTAATTCTCACAATCAGCTTTATTCCTGTTTTTTTATATATATATATATATATATATATATAGATGGGTACTATGAGTGCTCTACACCCATCACCTGGAACTTGATCCTCTGACCAGGCTTTCAGAATTATGCATAGCCACTGTAAAACTTTTAAACCTCCATATTTTATCATTTCTGATTGAATTTTATCTACTTCAGCTGGCTTTTTACATTTTAGGTTTGTGATAGCTTTTTCTACTTCAAGTACAGATATATATTCCAGATGGCATTCTTGTTGAGTGTTTTCTACCACCATGCTGTCATTGCTTGATTCTTTATTCTCAGTTTTCATGTCTCCTTTATCATCTCTAATTCCTTTTACAGTATTTTTTTCCTCCATTTCTGAGATTTTTCAATAGCTTTCAGAATATTTTATCACCTTCCTGATATTTATTTTGTATGTTCTTACCAAAGCTTAACCATGACTTTTGTTTAGCTAATTTTACACAATGCTTTGCTTTCTTACATGTTTATCTGTATTCCTTAAGAGCACAAGGTGACTTACTTGCTAGGAACTAGGAATCTCCAAGGTTTGGTTCTTGTTTTCAAACTCTTTCAGTTTTTCTTGAATAATGTTTGTGTATTTCAGTCTATAGTTTCCCATATGATAGCTGTTCAACTTTGATTTGTTTCTAAACTTTCTTACACACCCACACTCTTCTTGATATGAAGTTCAATTTTATCCTGCTCGACACTAAATGATCACCTAAATGGTGATCACTTCCTATCTGAAATCCTCTGTATACTCTTCTGTACTGAACAAGTGGAAAATATCACTGTTGACAATAACACAATTAATGAGACTTCTTATTCCTTGCATTTTCTCTGCATGTGAATTTGTGTGCACATTTTTATATTGGAACATGGTGTTAGTAATAACTAGTCCATGTCCTGAGCAGAAATCTAGCAGGTACTTACCATTATTATTAGCTCTGTTCTTTTCTCCAAATTTTCCCAAAACATTCTTATATGGCTGGTAATCATTTCCCACTCTGTTTAGATCTCTCACAAGGACAAACTTTTCCTTTTTTTTTTGTTGTGTCAGCTGCCTTCTCTAATGCCTCAAAAAATTCTTTCACTTCTTCCTTAGCAGAACCTTATGTGGGACATTAAGCACAAATTTGTCTTGTTGTCCAGTTCTCCATTCTGATATTAGCCCACATCATTCTACTTGATATTGCCTGCCATTCAAGAAGATCATCCTCATATTTATTGTTGAATACTATGGTCACTCCCTTTTTTCCCAGAGTGTTATTTCCTGAATACAGCATCTTGTATTTGTTGCTTAGAAAGATCTCACCTGTTTTTGTTTTCGTATCATCTATTATGTCGATCTGGTACTTATGCAATTCTTCTACTAATTTTTCTGATATTGTGGGAAATGGGGCAACCAGGTGAACAGGGCTTTAACCCTTTCAGGACCAGAAGAACTTATGAAGTAATACAAAGTTTTTAGGTATTAAAATGACTTTATTAGGTATCTATTTAACATAAAACATCATTAATATGTAGGAAAAAATAGTATGTTTTATAGAATTTCATGGGACACGTGTCCCAATGGACGTAAAGGATTGCAAATAAAATAAAATTACTAACATTTATGTATTGGGTTCAATTACATTTTACTAAACATAACAGTACATAAATGAACAAAAACAACAATGGATGTAAAAAAGATAAACACTATAATCGTAAATAAATAAAAATGAACAAATAAAGTCTTTTAGTTATGGTATTTAGCAAAGCAATTTCTGTTGTTTGCGTAGAATAGGTGAACGTTACATGTAGTGCAAGTGTTATTAGTGCTATTTTCAATTTTACTTTTAGCACAGTTTACATCTTTTACACGTATTCGCTTTTGCTATGGGATGTGAAGGCATGGAACATTTCAGAAATATATGTTTTGTACTTGTCACCATCATAGGTATGGACCTCTTCCTTGAAAAGAAATCGCCAATCAAAGATCGAGCCATGAATTGTCTGTACTCGAGGCAGGACAGTAAAGGGCCCACAGCACGTTTATTTTCATGAAACTTTGTGTAAATGATATAGTCATTATTGACAGCTATATCCAGAAGATCAAAAAATATATGGAGGTAGTATTTTATCTTTGATTTATGATCCAATTCATAGCACACCTTGTGCTGATCCATAAGGTCAACACTGCCCATGTTTTTGTTGTACTTTATGACAATTTCGGGGCACTTTACGTCAATCTTTTCAGCAGATCCTGCCTTCCGCCGCTTTACAGTGGACATAAGGATAGGTGATATAAAGTTTGTCAAAAGATGTACCGACTTGTTGTCCATCCACTTTACATACGATATACCATCAAAACTTTCAATATAAATATCTCCACAATTCATATGTTCTTCATCGTCGCTATTTTTTGCTACTAACCACTGCAAAATTTCATTATCTTTCAGTTCAAACTGCTTAAACCCTTTTCTTGACATGTCTGTAATGATAAAAAGACAAAATACAAAAGTGGGTAAAATAAATAAAAAAACACCAATTACAACAACAAGTAATTTACTTGTAAAATGTGTCCCCTTACGTCCGTCCATCACAGGGATAACGGTGTACCGTTATCCCTGTGATGGTAAGTAAATAATAATACTATTATTTACTTACCATCAAATGAAAATATTACACCATAAACATATAACAAACAATATTCTATGCAGAAACGCTTATGAAAAGTTCTGAATACGCCACGCTCTGAATGTACGATTTGCTGCAAAACTTTCTTTTGACAGGTGGCGCTAACGTAGGGTTTCCAGTAATAAAATTATCAAAAATACGTTCCAGATTACGCATTTGCTGGAAAAAAATATTGACATTATTTTGGTTTACGTACACAATCAAGATTTTATGTGAGGACACATGTCCCATGGTCGTGAAAGGGTTAAGGAAACATTCATGTACAGGTAATTCAAATTCATTTAATTTAAATCTGATAATTTTTAGTCCCTTCGGGCTTTGAAACAGCTAGAATTTACTGTATGTCTTTAATCCAAGAAGTTCATTCAAATTAAGTAAAATTGTGCTGTAAAATTAATATTTACAGAACAGTAGCAATCTGGATAGAAATATTTTAACTGACTATTTATTAGCATGCCAGTGGTTTTAAACACAACACTATTCACTTATATTTTTTGTGCATTTTTAAGATGAAAACTATATTTAGATTCGTTTTTAGGTGTAATGCAAGACATATTTCCATATTTATTAAGCTCTTGGCATGTCCTTTTTATTGATTTCCTGAATTTGAAATCAGAGGAAGTCAGAAAATGCAAAAAACCACAGAAACTTATGTGTACATCTGAAAGATTTTTCATCATCATCAAATTCCTGCCATGTACCCTCAAGAGGTGTACAGGATATGATAGTACTACATGAAAAAAATTACATCATTACTAACTTCCTATCTACAAATTTCCTCCAAATCAGTCTGTTACTTGTCAAGATGCCAACATTATCAGATCTTATATTTCTATCGTCTAAGGCACTTTGTACTGTATCAATCCACCTATATCTTGGTCTTCCTCTGGTTCGTTTTGCTGCCAGCCTGGCAGAGAACACTTGTTTTGCTAATATTTCTTCGCCCATTCTGTTTAAGTGACCATACTACCTGAGATTAGCTCTGCTAACGCATTCCTGGATGTTGACAATGTGAAGTTCTTTCCTAATATCCTCATTTTTAATATGATATTGCCATTGATGCCATCTGTTCATGCCTATAATCTTTCTCAGGACTCTCTCACATCTGCAGTCTCTAGTCTTTGGTCAAGTGTTTTACTTCTGAACCAGCTCTCAGATCCATAAGTTAAAACTGGTTTGAACACTGTCTTGTATACAGCTAATTTAGTGTTCCGACTAATTTCTCTCTTATTCCATATGAATTTATTCAATTGACTTCCTACCATACCAGCTTTGCTGATTCTGTTTTCTATTTCTATATTTAATTTACCATCTTCAGTAAAAATCGTGCCTACGTAGCTGAAATGTCTCACTTGTTCCACAGGTTCTCCATTCACAACACAGTTGATATTTTCAACGATTCTGCCTATTTTCATTGTCTTTGTCTTTTTATTGCTGACCTTCATACCATATTTATTACAACAACTATTCAATTTAGTCTGAGAATCTTGCAGACTTGTAGCAGATTTATTTAGAAATATAACATCATCTGCATAAAGCAAAGAGCTGACATTAACATCTCCAATTTTGATATCATGTTTAATACCACTTTCCTTCATAATGTGATCCATATAGATAATGAATAACAGAGGGGATAATGTACATCCTTGTCTCACACCAGATTTAACATTAAACCATCTTCCTGTACTTCCTTCAATTCTAACTGCTGACTTACAACCCAAATAAAGACTAAGTATTGCTTGATATAATGCCCCATTGACAGCATATAACTGTAGCATATTGAATAGCTTCTCTCTTGGCACCTTGTCATATGCCTTTTCCAAATCTACAAAACTTAAATACAGATCTCCGTTATATTCCCATGCTTTCTCGACTATTTGTCGTAAAGTGAAGATCTGATCCTGACAGCCTCTATTTGGCCTGAATCCAGCTTGTTCTTCACCAAGCTTTTCTTCCACAATTCTTCTCAACCGTTTCTCAAGTATACTTGCATAGATCTTGCCAGGAACACTCAGTAGGGAAATACCTCTGTAATTCTCAGATTCAGTTTTATTTCCCTTTGTATATATGGGTACTATGAGAGCTCTATTCCAATCATCGGGAATTCGTCCCTCTGTCCAGGCTTTATGAACTATGCAATGCAGCCGCTGTAAGACTCTTATACCACACCTCAGCATTTCTGGTCAAATATCATCTACTCCTGCTGCCTTTCAAGCCTTTGATGGCTTTTTCTACTTCAAGTATGGATATGTATTCCTGACTGCATGTTTGGTCAGTGTTTTTTACCACTGTGCTGTCATCACTGCTTGTTTCATTTAGCAGTTTTTCAAAGTAATTACTCCATACTTCAAGGATATCTTTTTCTCCCTTTTTCATGTTACTTATTTTTTTTATCATCTCTAACTCCTTTTACAGCACTTTTTCCTCCATTCCTAAGCTTCTTCAACAACCTCCAGAATATTTTGCCACCTTCTTGATATTTATTTTCTATATTCTTGCCAAAGTCCTCCCATGACTTTTGTTTAGCTAGTTTTACACGGTGTTTAGCATTCTTGTATTTGTCTCTGTATTCTCCAAGAGCACAAGCTGGCTTATTTGACAGGAACTTTTGATATGCTTTCTTCTTTTCCTTTACTGCCTCTTTAACTTCCTGTGTCCACCAGGGAGTTCTGATTTTTTTATCCTTGCAGACAACCTCACCACATGCCTCTCTGGCAGACTCAATCAATGTTTTCTTCAGAGTTTGCCACTGAATCTTCAAGGTTTGATTCCTCTTCTCAAACTCTTTCATTTTTTCTTCAATAATCTTTGTGTATTTTAGTCTACAGTTCACATCTGAGAGCTGCTCAACTTTTATTCGGTTTAAAACTTTCTTAGATGTTATTCTTTTCAATATGAAATTCAATTTTATCCTGCTCAAGACTAAATAGTGATCGCTTCCAATTTCAAATCCTCTGTACACTCTGGTGCCTGCACCAGGGAGAAAACATCACTATCAACAATAACATAGTCAATGAGACTTTTCTTATTCCTAGCCTCTTTTCTCCATGTGAATTTGTGCACATTTTTATGTTGGAACATGGTGTTAGTAATAACTAGTCCATGTCCTGAGCAGAAATCCAACAGATATTTGCCATTATTAGCTTTGCTCTTTTCTCCAAATTTTCCCAAAATATTTTTGTATGTCTCACAATCATTTCCTACTCTGCTATTTAGATCCTCAACAAGGACCAACTTTTCCTTTTTTTATTGTGTCAGTTGCTTTTTCTAAAGCCTCAAAAAATTCCTCAGAAGGTTCTGTGGGACCATATGCACAAATAAGTCTCATTGTCCAGTTCCCCATTCTCATATTTGCCCACATTACTCTACTTGAGACTGGCTGCCATTCAAGAAGATTAGCCTCGTATTTTGTGTTGAATACCATGGCTACTCCTTCTTTTCCTTGATTGTCATTGAAATTAGAAAGATTTTTCTAATTTCATTAATTTACCTTAGATAATTTGTTGAATATGTGGAAAGTTCGTTTTACTTTTATCTTAGGCTCAAGAAATTTAGATTGCTTTTGTTTTTCTCAAATGCATATAAAAAATCTGATTTTTATTATTTTACCTGATCTCTTTCTTCAACTATTTTTTGTTTTGTAATGGATAATTCAACTTGTTCTTTGTGCCATTCCTTAGTACTTGAAAACATCACCTCTGATAATTCTGAAGTCACTTTCCTGTAAAAATAAAGGATAAATGTATATCATATATATATATATATATATATATATATATATATATATATATATATATATATTTTTTTTTTTTTTTAATTATTAATTTTTAAAATGTCTACAAGCCGAGTCAATACTAGTCACAATATTATATGTATATATATTTTAAAAACATAGATTTAATGACTAAAAACCGAGATAACTTATAAAGATTTTAATAAGAATAATATGACTAGTTTCAGCTTATAACAGCCTTCCTCAGGTATTCTTAAAGGAAAAGATTAGTAATAAACATTGAAGTATCTAAACTAACTGGAAATTACAGGTAAAAATTGCCACACATAATTGATACATAAAAAAACGTATTTTTTCAAGTTGTTCTAACAGGTGTGCCATTGTTTATTGTAAGTGTGCATGCAGGCTCACGTGAACGCCAATATTGAATAACTGCAGCATGGCTATCTGGGATGTTATAACTCAAATTGTTATCCTTTCTTTTAGGGTTACACAGTGATCAGCATTCATTTTAAAAATTTTTATGGAATTCACAACCGTGTTAAAAAACTTTTTTATTATCCCCACGTTTCGATCTTCACATCAAGATCATCATCTGGAGCGTACATAAGTATACAGAACAAGCTGAGTTACATTATTAACTGTAAGCTAAAGAAACAATGACTTGATCACATGTTATTCTACTGGCGTGACCTCTGGTGAAAAAAAAAAAAAAAATAAAATAAAATAAAATAACTTTTTTACATCAAGCTAAATTCTATTTTTACAATGACAAGAATAAACATTCTTTTAGATGGTTTTCTTTCAGAAACAATTGGTGTCCTATTTTTAGTACGATTCTTATTTTTGATTTACAATGCTGGATTTTCTACAGTCCTGTTTATAGTTGTTCTTGGTGAAGAAGGTCGAATATATGCCTTCCATATGTTTGGGATCCATTTTGTTTAAAGATAAGAGTGAGGTGATTTATTTCTTTTTTTATTTATTATCTTTAAACAAAATGGATACTTTAAAAAAAACGATTAAGAAATTTCTTCTGGATCCTCCTAGACGGAGGATCCAGACAACAGAAACTATTAATTTTAAAGGTAGCATCTCCATTCCATACATTAGCACAGTCTCTAAAAAATTAGCTAAAGTCCTTAAAAAATATAATATCAGGACGTTCTTCACCACACTTCCTAAAATCCGTTCTCTAATCAGCCATCCAAAACCTACTCATCACAACCTAAAATATCCAGGTGTATATAAATTATGGTGCGATTGCAATATCCCTTATTTTGGACAAACTAACAAATCTATTGAACAACGTATAGAAGAGCATAAGAGAGACATCTCTTACAAAAGATCTCATGCAACTGCATTATCCAGTCATGTTCTTTTTTCAAATAAGCCTAATGATGATCAACAAAGTCACTCTGTTTGCTGGGATAGATCAGAAAATATCTTTCGCTGTGATGATGAGTTTGAGAGAAAAATTGTAGAATCAAGGGAAATCCTGCTGAACCCTGTCCATTTAAACAACAATTTGAGTTATAACATCCCAGATAGCCATACTGCAGTTATTCAATATTGGCGTTCACGTGAGCCTGCACGCACACTTGCAATAAACAATGGCACGCCTGTTAGAACAACTTGAAATAATACGTTTTTTATGTATCAATTATGTGTGGCAATTTTTACCTGTAATTTCCAGTTTGTTTAGATACTTCAATGTTTATTACTATTCTTTTCCTTTAAGAATACCTGAGAGAGGCTGTTATAAGCCGAAACTAGTCGTATTATTCTTATTAAAATCTTTATAAGTTATCTCGGTTTTTAGTCGTTAAATCTATGTTTTTAAAATGTATCACAACAACCGAGTAAAAGCCGATTATCACATATATATATATATATGAAAGAATGATCATTAACTCGGTTAACATACATATTTTTATGAAGACTCGGTTCTAGTCATTCAATTCTTCATAAATATATATGTGTGTGTATATATATATCACTGATCATTATAATACTATTATAAATCATGTAATAATTGAGTGCATAGCCGACTCTTGCTATATCAAATATCATTATAGCAAAAACTCGCTATATCAAAATGCTAACCTTATAGACAAAATGCCATTCGACTATGAAACTTAAAAACGTGAAAAAGAAGAGAATCACGTTTCCTCCTCTGTTCAAGTTTTGATGTAAAATTATTATTGACAAATATTGTCAGCCTTGTCTTTCATATGCTCTGTTCAAAAACCTCACTGGAGATCTGAATATTTTTCCATCCAACCCCAAAAATTTACCGTTATATTCACATTTCTGAGTTCTTTGTTATATCAATTCCTTCATATATTTTTGTACTTCATAATGCCATACAAAATATTTTGAATGGACCAGATAGCCTTGAATTGCTCCAACTCCTAAATAGCTTTCATGGATAACCTTGTGTGCATTTATCTTGTTCATCTTTGCTACAACTGGATGGGAAAATATGATTATTTGTGAAGGGGAAATACAGTAAAAAACAGTACAAGTATTGGCAGTGAAAATGAAACAAACATGCATTTTCAACAAAATTTTGGACAATATAACAACCATTTCATTTTCACGTCATTCAATGATCAATGCAACACCATGAATAATGGATCTGTCTACATTTCAAGTAACACTGCAGTGTATGCTAGAGGATGGATAATGAGCATCAGCAATCTGAAAAGAAGCTCCTAGCATCCTCATAATCATAAACTTTTAAACTGCAATTATAACATGTATATCTGCTTTCCAGCTGGCACCTGCATCATTATTCAACCTGGGATACATGAAGTTTCAAGTTTGAACCCAGTTCAAATTTGAAACAGTTTCAGCTACAGAAACAAAACTGTTATGTTCTCAATACTTACATTATACCATTAGCAGCTCTAGTGTATAATTTATGAGCTACTACTTGTAAGTTGAATTTTATGTATTTCTTATTCATTTATTTGAAATCATTATAATTTTTTTTCCTCTTATAATATATATGGCCACTATTATTCCTCTACTCTCCTCCAAAATCATTGAAATAAGAGCCACTGCTAACCAACATTCTTTTACAGTCCATCTTGAAACTCACCGAACAAACTTCGCTGCCTCCTACCTTCATCCCATCTACTTCTGTCCTTTGGAGCAGTCTCCCTCAAAGATTACAACCCTCAGCTATTCAAGCAAAACGTGAACAGATTCCTCCTTTCTTTTATTCTTCTTGCCCACACACGGCATTAATGTGCTATAAGGTCTTGTGGTCTTTCATGTGTGGATCAGACATAGAATATATATATTTTTTTAATTTATTTTTTACATAGTCTGGAAACCCTGCTCCAGAGACTAATAGAACTTTTTCAAGCCACTTCAGGCTTCCGATAAGCAGTGGTCTCACACCGGGCAATCGAGCAAGGAGTAAACCAACACTCAAATAAGTTAGCATGTCAAATTACTTCTGGTACAGTACCACGTAATTGTATCTTCAAGTTATCCAACCCTTCAATTATCTGACCAGCAAACTGCTTTCCTGCTGTGGTTGGATAATTGAAAGATTGCTGTAAAAGCAAAACATACTTCAAGATTCAAGCTTTTCAAATCTAGCACAAGAAGACTAAATTAAATTCAGTTTATATACAAGATACATTAGTAGTTAAGACACATGACAGTCTTTGAAGTCTAATGTTAGCCCTAAGTTCTCCACTATCCTTACCATTTGAGTGAGACCCATTGGGGGAAACAGAAAAAGCCCAAAATGATTTGAAACTGCTCTTTTCTTGAAGAGAACAAACTGCTTAGAAGTAATAAAAGATGGTGGAAGAGCTCAATTTTTTAAGCTTAAGAAGCACTACAGTGTTTCTTAACTGATTAATTTAGATCTTGTATGCAAACTCCAGTTTACTTTTGGGATCTTACATTACCATAAAGCTGTGGCATGGAAGATCTTCACAATGGCAAAATGTATTTAGAGCTGCTTCATTAACTGCAGATACTACAGTTCATGCAAGCTACATGGTTAGTCAAATTTCAGCAAAAAGAATGAAATAAATGAGAAAGAGTAAAAGGAAGCTTACTAGTGGTAGCAAATGTCACTTTCCTCAATAAAAAAGATATAATTTCAAAAATGAAGCTTGTTGCAATTTACAATCGCAAGAAGGATTGAGGATCTTTCACAAAGTATTAAGGAAATTTTAAAGGGATATATTTCTAAGTTAGAATAGATTTCTTTGGCTTTGGATGAAAGCTGTGATATTAGTGATACAGCACAACTTGCTGTCTTTTTTGAGAGGAACAGATTCTAGTTTTAATATCACTGAAGAATTTGCATCTTCAGCTTCAATGAAAGGAACTACTACCAGAAAAGATATATATACAGGAAACTAAAAACTGTTCTTAATCAATTAAATATCCCAAATATTAAAGATCATCAGTATAACAACAGATGGAGCTCAAGCCATGTCTAGTAGCAATGTTGGTCTGTCGAGATTATTATCTAGAGACATAAAAAGATTAACAGAATGCAAAATAATTATTTCTCACTGAATTTTGCACCAAGAAAATTTGAGTGCAAAAGTTTTGAAAATGTCCAATGTTGTTCCACCAATAATTAAAATTGTAAATTTTATTAGATCTTGGGGAATGAATCATTCCAAATTTAAGCAATTTTTGAGAGATATGGAAAGTGAATATGGCAATATCCTTTTTAACACCAAGGTTCGATAGTTAAGTTGCAGCACAATGCTTAACCATGTGTATGATTTGATGAACAAAATTCAGTTATTCTTGGAGATGAAAGACATTTCCAGAATTTAATGACAAGGAATGGATGTGCTACTTTGCATTTTGCTTTGATATTACTCAACATTTGAGCAAATTAAATGTAAATCTTCAAGGACAGAACAAACTTATTAATGAAATGTTCGATAAAATAAAAGCTGTGGCATTGAAAATAAACTAAAAATTTGGAATTGGCACCTGGAATCTAATAATATGGCCCATTTTCCAATTTTGAGAAAAGAAAATCCACCTGAAATGAAAAAATATACAGCAGAAATACAGAGACTACAAGAAGAATTCTGTTCGCAGTTCAAAAACTTACGCAAAAATGAAACTAATTGTGATATTTTCTCATCACCCTTTAATATAGACGTTGAAGGCACTCCCGAAGAATTTCAAGAATTTCATTATTGATTTGCAAAGCAACACTGAACTAAGAAATAAGAGAATTGTAAAAAATGATCATCGAAATTGCCTTGATATTGCAGTCGCAATTTCAAACGTACCTCCCAATTTTGAAAAGCTTGTTGATGAGAAACAGAGCCAAATATCTCATTAATTAAATTTCTTAAATTAAATTAAATTAAATTTCAGCAGCTATTTAATTTCTTTTGATTAAAAAAAAATGTACACATACCTGTGTATATATTGAAAGTATTACTAATAAAAAAAGTAAATCAATTTAAATAAAAAAAAACTTTTCATTTTGAATCTATGTCGAAAATAAATTCCATCCCATGAATTTAAATTTTTTGATTAATATATTCAAGTATTTAATACTGTGTTCGTTGCGGCCCGTATGGACTATTAGGTTTTCAATTGTGGCCCACTTAAGAACAAAGGTTGCTCATCACTGTTTTACATAATCACAAAAAATATACATACAAATAATTTAAAACTATTAAAAAAATTCAAAATTTGCCAGTCTGGCTGGCCGAGTGGTTAGCATATCCACTCTCCAGCCAAAGGGCTGCAGGTTCGAATCCACCCATGGGCATGGATGTTTATGATTGTCTGTGGAAATAGTAGTGGTGGTGGTCGGCAGTAGATAGCATTGGTGTAGTTGCGGTCAGTTGGTAGATTGAGTGGTGGAGACAGAGTTGTAGAGCAGGTGTCCTTCCTCGATGAGTCTTTGGACTCCCTGAAGGTGTCAAATAATAATAAAAACTAAATTACCATAACCTTCCCAACAACCGAAGTTTAAAGGTGGAAACATGCTTAATGACTAAAAAATGCAATAGCCATGCAGTAAGAAAAACCCGACTTTTCAGGAAGAAACCTCACTAGTCTCTGCATAAGGCCAACTAAATCATCTTCAGTTGAAAGTTCCTTCCAATGTTTCTCACATTGCAAATGTTCTCCAGTTTGTCTGTTTTGCAGGAAGAAAACCCCAACTTTCTGAAGAGAAACCTCTACTCTGCATGAAGCCAGTTAAATTACCCTGAGATAAAAGTCCTTGTAGTGGTTCCTACTTCGAGACAGGATTTCAGTTTCCAGGTTTTACCAAATAAAGGGCAAATGCCTTGAGATCATTATGACTGCACTGGAGGTATATGGGGAGAATAAAGATTGATAGAGTACTGATAGCTGCATTTCATGGAATGCATTCTAAAAAGGAAAGATACAGATGTACAACTGATATTTGACCGTAACATACCATGAACTATGCACAAGTAAAAAAAAATTTCTATACCTAAATTAATTTTGTAGCTCAAAATCAAATTTAAAGTGCCAGTTATTGCAATGATTAATTATCAATCATTGCATAACTAAAAATAAATACCACAAATGGCTACTGCAAAATATTATAGCAATAAAAAAGTCAGCTGTTTAATCTAATTTTATCTCTAATCTAAATGCAAAAAACCACAATCCATAATAGCCAAATTAAAATAACACGAAAAGATAAAATGTGTGCAATGAAGTTAAAATTATTTTTACTTTACAAATGATATTCAATTTGCACACTGACCAAGAGTAAATTGCTACAATATACTTCATCATATTATGACTGACTGGAGAAAAACAAAGTTATATTAAGCCATCAAATGGGTATAAGTGCTGAACAAATAGAAAGTATAAATATCTAAGGAGTTTTTGTAACTCTGCTGTCAGTTTTGATGATGCCCTTTGGAAAGACTGAGTCTAATCCCATCTAGAATGTGAAGAACATTCTTTTTTTTTTTTTTTCATTTGAGGATGACTTAGCCAGTCTTACATATATAGGCGGAAGGGTTTGCCCTCAAGGAAACTGTTTTTTCATCAAACAAAACAGGTAAATAGGCCAGAAGAACACAAGCAACTGATGGCTGAACAACACTATGCAGACAGGATTAACTACCTTATCAAAGCATTAATTAAGATTCAAGGTAGCCAAGTTACTTGGCCATGACAAATGTGGTGAAAATTGGGATATAAGAAACATTATGAGAAAAGTAAACTATTTTTTGGAATAGTCATGTCAGAAAGAAAGTAAAAGCCTTAAAAGTACTGTAAAAACTGCATCTATGCTCAATTTTAGGGTTTCATATGAAAATAACTATTAATATCACTATTAATATTCATAATCAACTGTATCTTCTATTTTTAATACAGAAACACAACTTCAGTAGATAAATAACAAAGAATGCAATAATTTCCAACTGTTAGTAAGGGAAAAAAGAATAAATAAATTTTAAAAAAAAGGATAAGCTAATAATATTGAGGAACATCTCTTAAATTTCATTTCAGGCCTGGATTATGCATTATTAAACACAATGCTCCAACTTAAAAATGGGCAGAAGTTCACATAGGGAAGAGGTAAGAAAAGACAGTGATAATGTTAAACAAAATAAATAAGACAGAAGAAAACTCATGTAAAAAAAAACTCAATGTAAAATTTTTGCCAAAGTGTCATAGACATATTCAGTACAAAATTATAGAGATTGTCTGTTATTGTTTATTTGCAATAAACTAGTGTTACTTTCTATGAGAGTAGAGACCAAAAAATAAATAATGATCAAAAATGCAAAAATGGCTTTTTCATAAACTAATGGTCTTCCAAAGAGGATCATATAATGCTGCTTTTCTAAATATACATCCTAATATTTCAAGTGAATTTTCTTCAATATTTATCATGGATAATAATTCCAACTTCAAGCCAAGTTTTATACAGAATTATATATTTTTTTTAGAAAATTTTTATTTCAGTTTGTAAACTTTTGTTAAATATTATTTATATTTCTGTTCACTTCCCCTCCCACCCCAGCTTCTCTATTAGAAACATTCTGCTTTTTTTCTCAACAGCCAATTTTCTAAACTGCCCCCCCCCCCCGATGACAATATAGGACTTAAGAAACACTTTTTATAATATGAGAGCAGATAATATAATAATGATTTTTTTTTTTTTTTTTGAGCACAACAGGACAATATAAAAATTACTCTATTGTTTTGAAAATGAAGTATCACTTGGTATCAACCAAGTGATAACTATTGGCTATATATGGAAATATGACTTCTGCATTACTTCAACATTGGTATCACTTTTGGATCTGGCTCCCACTAACGAGACCTCAATAAAGGTCAAAACTGGTCTGGGTAGTGGCCCTTCCCATAATACATAGCATTATACATGTCTGCAAATATATGTGCATTGCATTATGGGATATTGAGGCAATTGATGTGAAGTCATTAGTCTCTATATACAAGTAGCCTAGTTGTGAAGTGACTTCACACAGAAGTGCAAGCAAACACAAACTGTTTGCTTACACTTGAATAAAGGACGAAACCAAGAATATAATTTCTTGGCATCTTTAATTTGTAACTTACAAAGAACTAATATCATACAAAGGTGCCCACTATAGGCCAATTAAAAGCAAAATTAATTTGGAGAAGTCAGGCTATCTGGACTCGGAAAATTTTTGCTCATAGAGTGGTGCATGATTTGAATGGATTGCCAGTGGATGCTGTGGGCAAGAACAGTGTGAATGAATTCAAGAACAAGTATAAGAGCTGGGGCGGGTATGTGACCTCCCTCAATGTGTCTCTGAATCCCTGGAGGTGTCTCTAAATAATTTTCCTTAATATCAATCTGATAATTCAAAGAATTCCTCAACTTCTTTAGTGCCAATACCTTCAGTGAAACTATAAGTACAAATAAATCGTATTTTCTAACTTCCATTATTGAAATTTTTGTCCACACTCTACATGAAATCATTTCCCATTCAAGAATTTATATTTATAAAAAAATAAGATTAGCATATTAAAAAATAATTATTATTATTATGACGGCTATTTTAACCTGTTTTAATATTTTTAATAATATATTTTTTTTCTTATTTTTCTTAAGGGGGAGTTACATGTAATTCACAAGGGGATATTTTTACCTTAGAGCAAGGTGCTGATCTTTGATAACTGCAATCTGATTTGAAAAACAATCATTCTGCCTTTGAATTGACTTTATTTTTTCATTCCACTCTTTATCTTTGTTAATTAATTTTTCCTCAAATAAAAGTTCTTGCAATTTCAATGCTTTGCTGAATTCCTCTTGAGTAAATGTCTGGAATTCCTGGAAAAATAATATAAAACTCAAAAAAATAAAATAAAAATAAATAGATAATTCCTATAATTCCCATTTTAGTATATTTAGGAAAGAGTGATAAAAATATATATAATAATTATTATTTTCTAAATTTTTCCAGTCAAATTGGTATCATCAAGGACCACCTAAGCATTCTCATCTCTGCTACCTCTATCCTGCTGATATTATTTTTCCTCATGGCCAGAGTTTCCATAGCATACATCATAGCTGATCTCACTACTGTCCTATAGATTTTGCCTTTTAGATTGATCGGTACAGTCTTATCACATGGCACTCCAGCCCCTCCATCCTGCTTCCCACTTCCTTCTCAGCCTCACCATCATCTTTCATTGTTGAACCTAAGTATCTAAAGTCACTGACCTTCCTGATGACATTTCCTTCCAGATCTGACTCCTGGCTGCCATCCACTTTGCAACACATATACTCTGTCTTACTTCTCTGCTCAGTCTCATACCTCTCTCTCTCTCTCTTCCAGTACTTTCCTCCAACTTTCCAGTTTAGCTGCCACTTCTTCTCTTGATTCTGCACACAGCACGATGTCATCTGCAAACAACGTAGTCCAAGGCACGTCTTCTCTCACCTCCTCCATCACAATATTAAACAGGAATGGACTTAATGCTGACCCTTGATGAAAGCCAACTGTCACTGGAAAACTTTCTGTCTCTCCCTAGCAGGTTCGAACTTTTGTCTTCACATTTCTGTACATCTCCTACACCAACCTGACATATTTCTCCAGTACCTTCTTCTCCCTCAGACACCTCCAGACTTCTTGCCTTGGCACTCTATCATACGCTTTCTCCAGATCAATGTTTCGAAAGAAGCAATGGGAGCTACATTTGGTATTTATTGATCTGGAGAAAGAAAAACAAAATGTAGCTCCCGTTGCTTCTCTCGAAACTTTTCCATCATCTGTCGTAACCCAAAGATAGCAGCTGTCGTCGATCGACCAGGCATGAAGTGGAGGTGGAGATTTGCAATCTCCACCTCCTTCCTTAGTCTTCTATCAAGAACCCTCTCTAGGATTTTCATTGTGTGGGACATCAACTTTATTCCTCTGTAATTCTTATAGTCTTGGGCATCCCCTTTACTCTTGTAGATGGGAACAAGAGTACTTTCCCTCCATTCCTCAGGGATATTTTCCTGTTGACAGGATAATTTCCCCAAAATGGGAAAGCTTAATAATCATTTTTGTTCAGGTTAGGATGATGAATGTGGGCTTTACTCTTTATACAATCTTTCAAATAAAAATAGGCTTCCATGTAAAACCTTTAGTCTTATTCTAATGAATCCTGTGTCTAATAGACATTGTGCAAGTGGTACAACCTGATTTATACACATTCTGCCTGGCATGAATATGTATATAATCATACAAAGGACTATTGATGATCTCAGTTGATCTCCACTACTGACTGAAAGGCAGAAGGACGGATCCTAGAAAGGATCAATAGGAGAAAAAGAACTTTTTTGAGCTACTTCAAATCTCCAACAAGCAGGCCAGTGGTCTTATACCAAGTGATGAAATTTATATCCCATCTAAAGGCATAAAAAAAATATATGTCTATAGCATGATTACCCACATTATTGGTTAGAGAATGAGCACACTAATCAATTGCCAAACTAAGCAAGCTTCATGGATTACTTAAACACTGACCAGCTATATGGCAAAGTTACAAACATGATACAAGGGGGGGCTGAAAAGTTCTCAGCCTAACAATGAAAAAACAAATTTATAATTTCAAAATTATTTTTATTTCTCAACATAATCTCCCTTAAGACTAATACATTTATTCCAACAATGCTCCAGCACCATTATCCCATCTCTGTAGTTGATCCTCAGTAAGATCTGCAAAATACCCCTATACAGCTGCAATCACCTCTTGATTCGAAGAAAAATGCTGACCAGAGAGGAAGAGTTTTAGTTTTAGGAAGAGATAGAAGTCAGAGGGAGCCAAATCTGGGGAACAGGGTGGATGTTCCAACAATTCATAGTGCAGATCCCTTAATTTTCCCATTGCCAAAACACCTTTGTGGGCAGCTGCATTGTCCTGATAAAAGATGATTTTTTTTCTCCTGCAAAACCGGGTCTTTTCTCACAAATTTTTTCGTCTGGTCTGGTTAAAACATCGGAATAATATTCCCCAGTTATTGTTTTACCCTTTTCAAGATAATTAATATACAAAATGCCTTTAGCATCCCAAAACACCGATGTCATGACTTTTCCTGCTGATGGAACGGACTTTGTCTTCTTTGGCACCAAACAACTGGCTTCTGTCCACTGTTTTGACTGCTGTTTGGATTCTTGTGTGTAATGGGGAATCCAAGTCTCATCCATAGTAATAAATTGACGCAAAATCAGTTTTATCCTTGTTAAAATGCTTCATGCAAGTGTGTTTTTGATCTGCTGTGAGCAAGTGCGACACCAATCTTGTGCAAAACTTTTTCATTTGCAATTCTTCATGCAAAATATATCCTACACATTCTTTTGAAATGCCTATAGTCTCAGCAATTTCATGCACTTTGACTTGACGGTCATCGAATACCATATCGTGCACTTGATCAATGATTTCTGGTGTTCTTACACTTTTTGGACGTATTTCACGTAAATTATCTTCAAGATTGGTACAGCCACATTTAAACTCAGCAGTCTATTTCTTAATTTTTGAAAATGAAGAAGAGTGCCCATAAACTTTTATGAACTTTGAATGAATTTCTTTTGGTGTTAAATCTTCTTTTACAAAGAATTTTATAACTGCACGATACTCAATTTTATCCATTTTAAGGGATACAGACAACACTTTTGCTTCAGACAGCTGTATAAAAAAAACTACTTGATAGAATGACTTGCAATTTCACATGGATGTTTGACAGATGTACCAACTTAGGAAAAAAAAAAATCTTGCCAATAGTGTTGCCATCTATGGTCAAGGCCGAGAACTTTTCAGACCACTCTCATATTTGTTTTAGCAGATGACAAACTTTTTAAGACATCTGTAGTTAAGTTATAAAATTTATGTAACATTATTCTTAACCAATAAAAAATAACTCATTTGTTGTGAGCTATAAACAGATATTTCTAATCCTGTAGGTATACAGGATTAGAATTTAAAATTCTAAATAAAAGTATTATTTTAAATAGTATTTGAAGTTGTGAATACATTATCCTTACGACCTGGGAAAAAGGGACATTATATGCAAATTCTGCAATGAAAATATAAGGTCACTACAACAAATTACTGGCAGAGAGAGAAGGAATGCATAAAAATTTGAGGGAGGTTGACACTGCTATGCTCAGTTTCCACTGAAGTGCCTCAAAAATCTTAAATATTGGCATATCACTATTATTACTGAATCAGGAATTTTGTTTATTAGAGTAGCATCATCAGACGTAGGTTATCAATAATATGCAACAAGTCTGTTTTCTGCAGAATAAAAATATATAATACACAATGAAACAACATTTTTTAAAAGGATAAAATTTACACTTCCTCTAAAATTAATCAACACTTATAAATATATAAAAATATACTTAGTATACACAAACTCAACGAAATAGTTTTATCTTCTTAGAGGAAATTCCTATCTCTAAAAGAAAATTCCACTAGTAGCTACATATGTTAAATGGCACATAAAAGTACAAGGTATGCAATCAATTTGTGAAAGGACAAGTATTTTTTTGAATATCTGGCCTCATAGTCATAGCAATATGCAGAGAAGTTGTTATTACTAGGCATATTCCTGACATTAGTCATGAACATTTATAATAAAAATTAATGAAACTAAAATTCAGATAACAATAATATACAAAATTAATGTGTTAGGCACATTAGAGCACTACTATATACCTTTAAAGGAGAAAGACTGAGGTCAAGCAGAGTACCACATTTTAAATTCTCATGGTCTGTTCCAGATTTATCTTTAACATATTCCACTGCTCCTTCAGTTTCACTAACCTCTATTAGATCTTTTGAAATGTCATATATATTCCTAAAAATGAAAAAATAAAATACAAGTTCAAATGACAAATGATCAAAGATTGTTATATGAATAACCTAAGCTTTATTTATATGCGAGGTACCTAAAATATTAGTACCTGAATATAAACCCAAATATATTTGCATAATTTGCAGAGTAACAGTCAACATAATGTGTCTGTCTTTCCAAAAGCTAAAAATTTGGTGCCAAAATAAAAAGGACTACCAAATTACAATTCCACCATACTCAAGCCTCTACCTAACAATGAAATGTTAGCTTTGGTAGTAGCATTCCTTGTCAATATCATCTTGATATCATTTTTCAATATCCTCCAACATTTGAATTAACAACTGGAAAAACTGCCTCCCACCATACCAAATATATGTCTTCGGGATTTTATGATAGATTTCAAAATTATGTTGACAAGTGTGGATACCAAAATATCTTTTAATCTTGATAGTACCTCAAATTGAACTTGTACTTAACTTACTTCTGCCTTACCTAACCACGCATCTACAGCTTAAAATTTAGACCACTGTAATAAAATGAATACGAATTGTTTTGAATATAATGATTGCAGTGGATCTTTAGCCATATAAAATCAGGACTCTAGATTTGATATTATACCCATATGAGGTCAGGCAAGTATAGCTGACCAAATAATTATCATATGGGCACCTCCAAAGAGTCTGATAACTCATCATGAGATACCCAAACTATTCACACAATTTCTGTTAATGGGTTCTATCATAGAACCCATTAACAGAAAAAGCATTCAAATGACTGGCAACCCATATTCTACTCATTCACGACTCTCCAAGCAAAAATTCTAGTCCCGACACACGTACTAAGCACACCTTTATTCGTTCAGGGGATAACCTCTTGTTGTGGTCCCTCTAGCCAAGTGTCAAAACATTTCCCCTGTATCAATCCTATAAAACCATTTAAGTAATTTATATGTTTCTATCATATTCTCTCGTTTTCTCCTGTCAACCAACTTCTGCAATCCACACACTTTGAATTTATCTTCATAGGGAACATTCCACAGACTACTCACCTCTGAATCTTCACCACTTCCTCATCCTCAAGAAACATAGTCGACCAGACCTGAACACAGTAATCCAGATGTAGATGCATCAAGGCCTTATAAAAGAGGAATAACAACTTCCTTATCTCTACTTGTTAATGTGTTCTTCAATAGTCAAGTAATCTTATGGGCTACCTTAGAAGCATGTCCTCTAAACTAACTCTGTCTACCACCCTTAAATTTCTAGCTTCATCTATTTCCTGGAGTACAGTGCCATCAATGCAATACACAGCTTGTAATCTATTTATCCCAAAATTACATTTCTCCATATTAAAGTGACACCCATTATCTTTTGCCCATACTGACAGCCTATTTATTTGAGAGATGATAGTGGATAAGAACTTGAAATTTCAGGAATATTTTGCTAAAATTGTGATGACAAGGCAGCAGATTATAACAACAATGAAGAGAAGATTGACCTACAGAAGCAAGGATGTTATGATTCCCTTGCACAAGACTTTGATCAGACCACATGTGAATTATTGTGCATAGATTTGGTTGCCTGGTTTCAAAAAAAGGATGAGTCACTGGTGAGGGTTCACATACAATTGACTAAGTTTCTGGTCTCTAGAATGTGGAGAATGAGAGAATGCATATTGTAGAGCCTAGTGGATAGAGGGAAGTGAACAAGACTGAGACATATAAGTTGATAAAGGGTAATTACCAGATTAATGTGGATGAAACCTTTCATGGAGATGGTGATGATGATGATAACAATAATAATAATAATACAAAGTCACATGGCTCAATGGATAATAAATAATTGTATGCATGGTACTATCACTTGAAAAATCCAGCAAAACATGAATGGCTTTCTGATTGGTGTACTTTGATATAGGGAAAAAAAAAAATGCATAAACAATGTATAATGATAGGGATTTGGGAAATGTCAGCAACTGAGAGACAGTTTTCCCATACTCAGTCATCAAAAGAAATTTTTTAGAAGTATGATTTAAGTTACATGGAAAAAAATAATAATAAATAACATTTTACTAAAATATAAATTTAAAAAAAATCCCGAATTCCATTTTGTGAAAAGTCTTTTGAAACAAAACAGAATTGCACCACAACTGAGGAATTGCCACTGATCTTTTCCAGCATATGCTTGATACATTCTAGCAAGAATTCCTTGTTTTCTGATAGCTGAACATATAATTCACTATAACAAACTCGCAGGACCTATAGAATGATAAATCCTCTTTTTTGATCTGCTCAGGCTCAAAATTTCCTTCCTGCATTTTGTAGTATTCGTTTGTTGTTAAATCTGGTGTGAGACAAGGATGTACATTATCCCCCTCTGTTATTCATTATCTATATGGATCACATTATGAAGGAAAGTGGTATTAAACATGATATCAAAATTGGATATGTTAATGTCAGCTCTTTGCTTTATGCGGATGATGTTATTCTTCTAAATAAATCCGCTACATGTCTGCAAGATTCTCTGACTAAATTTAATAACTGTTGTAATAGATATGGTTATGAAGGTCAGCAATAAAAGAAAAAGACAATGAAAATAGGTAGAATCATTGAAAATGTCAACTGTATTGAGAATGGAGAACCTGTGGAACAAGTAAAACATTTCAGCTACTTAGGCACGATTTTTAGTGCAGATGGTAACTTAAATATGGAAATAGACAACAGTATCAACAAAGCTGGTATGGAAGGAAGTCAATTGAATAAATTCATATGGAATAAGAGAGAAATTAGTCAGAACACTAAATTAGCTGTATACAAGACAGTGTTCAAACCAGTTTTAACTTATGGATCTGAGAGCTGATTCAGAAGTAAAACACTTGACCAAAGACTAGAGACCGCACATATGAGAGTCCTGAGAAAGATTATAGGCGTGAACAGATGGCATCAATGGCAATATCATATTAAAAATGAGGATATTAGGAAAAAACTTGTTGTCAGCATCCAGGAATGTGTTAGCAGAGCTAATCTCAGGTGGTATGGTCACTTAAACAGAATGGGCGAAGAAAGATTAGCAAAACAAGTGTTCTTTACCAGGTTGGCAGCAAAACGACCCAGAGGAAGACCAAGATATAGGTGGATTGATACAGTACAAAGTGCCTTAGACAATAGAAATATAAGATCTGATAATGTTGGAGTCTTGACAAGTAACAGGCTGATTTGGAGGGAAATTGTAGATAGGAAGTTAGTAATGGTGTAATTTTTTTTCATGTAGTACTATCATATCCTGTACACCCCTTGAGGGTACATGGTAGGAATTTGATGATGATTTCTTTCCAAATCCTGATAACAACTCTAATCACTTGGATTATTTATTTCTCAGTGTATTTTCTATAGTCCAAGATCTCCAACAGTAAATGCATCTTTCCTGGGGATTTCGATATCTGCAATTCAAATTCTTCAATCTCAACTGAAACTGTAGAGATATTTGATACTAACAATGACCTAACACAACGTCTACTTATCAGAATAACAAATAATTATCACCATCCTTCCAACACTCTTGATCATTTCTTAACCAGTTATCTTTCAAAATATATGTGGATGTCAACTCTCCTATTGAAAACTCAGACCATAACTTTGTATAGATTCCTTTACTTTGTACTTCATCTTTTGTTCAAGGGCCAAATGGGATGACCTTCAGGATATCCATTCCTCCTTTCTACAACATCTGATTACTGTCTCTGCTCCAGCTGAATAGCAGATATAATTATAACTGGAACAAAGGAAATCCTCCTTCAACTCAAAATTCCTGACCAATATCTAAGTTTTGGTTCACTAACAAATGTATCAAGGTAGTCTAAGAAAAATTTTCTGCATATATTTTAATGTAAACCCCTCTTTAGAAAAGTCTGTAAACATTTTGTGAATGAGTGAGGTAAGGTTCACATTATACTTTTTCAATCTTCTTCATGCCTACAATAAGCATGGTGGTAGTAGTTTCATGCTAGCGATGAAATTCATCTACCCTCCTCCCAATTCTAACCAACGGTGTGTTGGTGGGAGCATGGATTTACTATGGTATTCTATCCTCTTGCCAAGCCAGGCTAGCAAATAAGTGGCTCAAAGCCAAACTCCAGGTTAGTATTTAGTTTACACAGCAGTTCACAAAAACATTAACTCCAAAATCAAATTTAGAAAACTTGTGTGCCTTCTGGTCTTTCAGGATCACTCGGTACAATAAGACTGATCTCCTGATATCATTATTTTCCTAGACTCCTACAAAGATAACAGAATTACTTCCCACTACCATAATAACTCACTCCATACCTCCAGAAGGACATTAAAAAAAAATCCTTAACAGCTTGGATGCCTATGTATTCTGGACTTGATCAGCACTCCAATTATCCTCAAAAATTATGCTTAAGAATTAACACACATTCCATATATCATCTTCACAATCTTTCATAGTTATATGAAATCTAACCTTCAGCAAAGAAGTCAGCCAGCTGTCACACAACTGATTGCAAGTTGCAACTGCATCAGTTTTCTGAAAAAACATGGAGATTAAGAGCTAATGTCACCATCTGGAAAAACACTAGCTAATTAGTGATCAGCCATGTAGACTCTTCCATTCTTGGTCCACAGCAATCTTCGCCACGTGCATTTGGACTCAATCCATGGAAAGACTTAGAGAAACTCTTATGGTTACTTTCTCAAGATTCCCAGTGCATTTCAATGGGTCTCACATAGAAGTTTGCAAACCAAATTACTTCCTTATGGTCCACCTTCTACCCTCTTCAACTGAATCACCATTTCCTCTGTAATGTTTGCCTCGTGTCACAGTGGATGGCTTCCTCTACTCACATTTTCCTGTAGAGTACCCCAGGAGTTTATAATTTCATCCATGTTCATCCTCCTATACATTATTGGCATCTTTTCTCACTGATCAGAAATCCTATTCATAGTTTAGCTAATGCCAGTATGCCACATCCCCCCCTTCTTCGTTTGATGAACCATAATGAGTGCACAATCATTCCAACTTCAAGTTCTTTCGTAATCAATACTTCCGATCTTATTATTTTTCATTTAGGTAAAGACAACCTATTTCATCTAAGAAAATGTATATTTCACTTCTCCTCATATTTGATAGTATCCAGATCTTCATACAAGGTCAAATTTATCTTCTTGGGTTGATTGCCGACACACTTCTAGCCTTTCCTGACACAAATTCATCACATACATAGCCTCTTTGGCTTTGTATGTGAAAACTGTGTCCTTTTCTGATCAAGACACTACTTCTCAGCTCACCAACTGCTAATACTATATCCCAAATCTTCCCAACCTTGGAACATTTCCCATACTTGGAGTAATGCACCAAAAACCTGCTTAAACAAATCTCAATAAACATGCTTGATATTATCAAAACATATTTTAAGGAGGTTTCTGGTGCACTGATGACCCTTTTCTCTCTCTCACACTCACACAGAGATGCACTCCAAGCACTAGTTCAATGACACAGATGCACTCCAAGCACTAGTTCAATGAACATTTCCTATGAAAATATGTATAGAAGAGGCATAATCAGAAATATGATGTTTATGAGAAGGTGATTAAGTGGCATATATAGGTCTAAAAACTATACAGTGGTGCCTTGGTTAACAACGGCCTCAGATAATGACGTACTTGGTTAACGACGAGTGGCTGTAAGAAAAAAATCTCTTGGTTAACGACTCTCGATTATGTGAACCTCTATCCAATCTAAAAAAACCGGAATTTTCTGATCGCACTCAGCAACGCGCGGGAAGACATTGTTGAATAGAGAACAGCCATGTAGCATAGATGTGAAGCTCAGATATATTTGACCCATCATAGCCAGCTGTTTACGTTTTCCATTTATTGTTTCTTTTCTTGTAGTACTGTGCTTTATTTAAAAATCTGTGGTTATAAATGCATTTTATAATGAAAATGAGTATTTAAGCATTTATTTTTTATGTGTTGGTTCATATAGACAATAAACCGGCGGGTGTGTGTCACTGTTCGTTTGCCATCAAAAGGCAAAATGAAATTTCATCTGTATAATAATCATTGTATCTATAAGCTGCTAATCAGTGTTGTTATGGTAAGTGCTGTATCTAATGTCGTCACCTTACAAGCAAAATGCACTAAGTCAAAAATTGCAGGTTTCGAATTTAACTATTAACTTTTATTTCAAAAAGTTTTTTTTTTTTGAACTTTTACTTTTATTTTCAGGTGACGATATGTTCTTTGTATCCCTTGTCTTAGTGTTGTACAATTTGTAATAATACCGTATTTTGTGTATTTTTTTTTTTATAAAGTGAATTTTTTTACCATGTAACAAAATGGGTCCCAAAAAGAAAGCTAATGAGGGGAAAAAAAAATACAGAAAAATTTTCTCTATTGAACAGAAGAAAGAAATAATAGCAAAACATCATGAAAGTGTGCAAGTTATGCAGCTAACTCGAATATATAAAACCAGTCATTCTACAATATCAACCATTTTGGCTAAGAAAGAAGAACTTATGGTAGCTAAGGTTGCTAAGGGAACTTCAAGGTTGAATGTCAGAGGGCTTCTTTTTGAGCAAATGGAAAATCTATTACTAATTGGATTAAAGAAAGAGAAATTGCAGGCGATACTACATCTTAAAATGCAATCTGTCAGAAAACTAAACAGATTTATCAAGATTTGAAAAAGAAGACTTTGGGATCAAGTTCTGAGGTAGATGATGATTTCAAAAGGTAGCAGAGGTTGGTTTGACAACTTGAAAAAAATAACAGGAATTCATAGTGTGGTAGCTAGTGCTGACAAAGCAGCAGCAGATAAATCTGTCAATAGCTTTACAAGAATTATAGAAGGAGAATACCTACCTCAACAAATCTTCAATTGTGATGAGACTGGGTTATTTTGGAAGAAAATGCCTAATAGGACATTTATCACAAAGGACGAAAAAACACTTCCTGGCATAAACCAATGAATGATAGGTTAACATTGCTTTTAGCAGCAAATGCAAGTGGAGACCACAAAGTAAAACCAATATTAATCTACCACTCAGAGAATCCCTGAGCATTCAAAAAGTTCAATGTCTCAAAATCCAATCTCGGTGTTTTGTGGAAGTCTAACAGCAAAGGCTGTGTCATAAGAATAGAATTTAGACACTGGATTCACGAAGTGTTTGGACCAATTGTCAAAGCCTATCGTTTGCAAAACAATCTGCCTCTAAAAGTCATTTTATTGACTAACGCACCTGGTCATCCAACGTGCATACAAGAAAAGCTACCATAGGAATTAGATTTTATCAAGGTGATTTTTCTTCCTCCCAAGACTACATCTCTGTTTCAACCTATGGATCAGCTGATAATTGCAAATTTTAAAAAACTTTACACAAGGGCACTTTTTACCAGGTGCTTTGAAATGTGTTAGGCTACCAACATAACCCTAAGAAAATTTTGGAAGGAAGAATTCAACATTGTCATAGCAATTAGGCTAATTGTAAAGGAATGGCAAGAAGTAACAATGAAATGTCTCAAAGCAGCATGGAGGAAATTGTGTCCTTCCTTTGGTAATGAAGAAACTTCAGATGAAAGACACAAATTGGTAAAGGATATTGTGGCAACTGCTCATGATCTTAACTTGGAAGTAGAGGAAGATGTTGAAGAATTATTGGAGATGCATGACTGAGAACTGACCACTGACGAGCTAAAAGAACTTTTCAAGCAGCAATGTGAAGAGAAGGAAATGGAATTTCATCTGAAGATGAGGATGGAGAGAAAGAACAAATTACAACTGCTGAAATCAAAAATGTTTTGGCAAAGTGGGAGGAAGTTCAAAATGTTGCTATGAAATGGAATCCAAACAAATCTGAGGTTATCAGAACTGCAGATCTATTTAATGAAAAGTCCATGCAGTTTTTCAGAAACATTTTACAAAAGAGGCAGAAGCAAACAACCCTAGACATATTTTTACAGGTCCATTTGTCAAAAACTCTGAAGTGAGTCCAATTGTCCTTCTGGTGAAGATTGATAATTAAAAACTGTTTTCCTGAACAATTCATTTTATTAATGTTAATTTTTTTTTGTAGCAAATACATATACTGTATAATAAATAAATGATATTTACCATATTTTTATGACATTTTAAATGAGTTTTATCTGCATTTTTAATATGTACTATGGTTGTTGGGAGGAGCCGGAACAAATTAATCGATTTTCAATTAAATCTTATGGGGAATCACACCTTGGATAATGATGGTTTTGGTTAGCGACGGTAATCCTGGAATGAATTACCATCATTAACCAAGGCACCACTGTATATAAAAATTGAAATAACAACAATGATTATAAATGAAACATTTCTTAAAAATATACTATACACTGGTGTCCAAGACCTAAGGATGAAATACAATTTTACCAGTATATGAAAAAATTTTCATGACTACAGTCAAATGTGGACGATAAATTTATGGCCAGTATACTAATAAATTATATTACACAAAAAATGTGTTATAATTTTGTGCAAATTAAATTGCAATATGTTTTTGGAAAAAGTTACGAATTTCCTAAGGACATAGTTAAGGAATTAACGTACAGTGTTTACAGAAAACTATGTGAAGGACATTTCAGTATTGGAATATGTCCACTCCGAACTGCGATGCAGCTCTCACAATGTCATACCACTTAGCACCAAGTGATTCAGGAGTTCTTGAGACTGGTCCACTCCTCCATCAGAGCAAGGTAAGGTCTTGTTTGTTTTCTGGAGGGGAATTTCGAACAGCATCTCCTATTACATCCCAAAACTGTTGTATGGGGTTGAGATCTGAGGTGCATGTTGGCCACTTGATTTGAGTGGCCGTCATGCTCAAACACATTCCATTTGTTTGAAATGCTACCCTGATTCTGAATTGAAGGCTAGTGAGATTCCAAACTCTCTGGCAATATCAGTAATTCTGCAGCCTTCTTCAAGCTTTTGCAATAATTCTTCCCTGCTTGAAATCATCTAGATCAGTGTTTCCCAAACTTCTGGATGTCAGGGCCCCTTTGCAAAAATTAAAATATTACAAGCCCCCCTCCCCCCTCGAAAAAAAATCGTAATAGAGAGATATATTATTATAATATTTATTGTATTTATATTCAATACAAAACATACACAGTGAATATTGCAAAAATCAAATGCATATATTACATTTTTTGCCTCTTACCATTTGGGTTCTGAAGACGATGTAGGCTGTTCTGGTAAAATATGAAATACTGTCCTTTTTTTTTTTTTGAGTCTGTTTCTGCTTCTTCTGATTGTTCGCAGGATTTTTTTTTTTATTATTTTTTATCAGCCACTTATCCATCTCAGGGTTAAATTTTTTAACGTAGAATAGATCAAATAATATCACCCCTTACTGATACTGGCACACCACAGACTGATAACATGAAATTAGTGAATATTACCTGAATAAGGGAATCCCCGGACCAAGAACATTTTTCTCTTTTGTGACTTTTCTCCCTTTATGGCAATTAAGCCTAATGCAAAACAGACAGCAAAGGCAGGTTATTAAAACGTACATGATTGGTGTGGTATTAACAAAAGATCGCGCAACTGAAAGATAAAAGCATAGCTGACAATTGAGTTGAAATGCTAACTCTCTTCATCCAAATTCCATATGTGAAACTGCCATAACATTCATTATATATACTGTATATATATTACTTAGCTTTAACACTTTTACGAATTTTAACATGTTTGGTTGAATTTTATTGCTGCCTTGGGAAATCGAACTCGCACACATCTAATTAATAACAATGGTTTTTAGGTAGATACTGTGTTTGCCCATGCAACATATGGTTTTGTTTCAGTCTATACAGCATAGTTTCTGTATGAGGGGACATGTGATTCATTAATTCGTGTGTTTTTATCCCAGTTGTCTCTAATTGCACTATTTGTTGAGAAATATATTACACAGACTCCTCATACCTTATTCCCTGGCATAATAAAAGTACTTGTTTTTATTGCCTCTGCAGTATAGTGGCTGTTAGGGAGGGCGTGTTGTTTACCACTGCAAGCGAGTTACTATCTCCCCACATGAACTTGTTTAAGCTTTATTTCATGTGTGAAGTATATGCAAAACTTTTATTGGTAACAGAAAACTAGCTCGGATGACAGTGATAATATAAAACGAGTTTTGATATGTATATAAAGTCAATATCAACAGTCCCTGATTACGAACGCATGATGAAAGGGACAGGAAGATTTGGAGCTTCCCTGGAGAGCATTTGAAGTAAATACAATTAACCACTGCTTTGAAATGAAACATATGAATAAGCAATATTTACTAATATTCATTAAGCACCGAAATATGCAGGAAGCAAAGTTTGTGAACCAACACCAATGTGTGAATTTTTCCATTAAAATATAAAAAATAACAAAAAAGAAATAATAATAAAAATTAAATACGTTTCTTTTAAAATAAAAAAAATCTACTTAGTCTTAAAACATTTTAAATTTGTTTTCATTATTTCACGGCCCCCCTCAACAAAACCTATGGTCCCCAAGGGGGCTACGGCCCACAGCTTGGGAAGCGCTGATCTAGATGATGTCTTTGAGACATCACAAGACATCTAAGTTTGCAACTTTATTTCTTCATGAAAGAGCATCCTTCAAAGACAATTTGCTTAGCGCAGCCTTTTGCCTTTTTTTTGTATGCGATTCAAAAATTTGAATGTATAACCACTTTCTACTTGAAATTATCAGTTACATAAATTGCCACAAGCTCATTCATCTGAATTTTCGGCCGTAATATTCAAAAATGTTCGTTTTTAGGTTTTAGACATCAGTGTATGTAATAAATTAGTACATAAAGTAAATAAGTGAATAAAAACAGCATAAAATCAGTGTAGGAAAGCAAATGTAAAAGATGGGTATAAAACAGATGAAGAAAGAAATATAAAAAAATATAAAAATTCAGAAAATGTATATAAGAGTAAAAACCAAGATATTAAAAGCACATTTACAATAAGTTATATGAAATGGTAAAATTAATACTTTATTAATATTTAATTAATACTTTGTAAAAATTTAAAAACCTCTTTTGAACTGACATGCGATGAGTGATAAAATCTGCTTGGGTGTACAGAACTAAGACAGATTATAAAAGTGGCTAAAATAATGACCATGTTCATTGGCAAAATGAGGGCCGTCAATTAAAATATGAGTGATGAATAGCCCAGTCTCACAAAACTCATACATAGGTATGTCATCATCGTCGAAAGGAAGAGTGCATTAGATGACTATGATGTGTGGAGCCGAGCAAAAATGACTTCTGTTCAAACCCTTCAGGGGCTAGACTGCCATAATTTAATTTCAGGCTAAATTTGGTAGAGCTCATTATGAGTCTTAGTGTTCTGAGATAACTGCCAATGGGATAGAAGTTTTTTCCTGATAATCTTCTGGTAATTTGTAAATGGCAGAGGGCAGATGTTTGAGAAACAAGCTTTTGTTACTCTAGTGGTATTTGTGCAGATATAATGTTGCCTGGAAAGATGGCAGAAGATCTCACTAGGTTTGTAGTTTTTTCAACTTTGCATTTTTAGGCAAGGAACTCGGGGGATAGAAAATGTTGACGTTTTTGCAAAAATCTCAGAGAGAGTGTCGGAAACTACCATTGGATCAACAACTGTACAGCCATTGCATTCAAAAATAGAGAGCCAGTGGATGGCATATCTGCTCTTCATTTTCCATATTTTGTTCACAAGTTTAGTGTTGGCTGTTATGCTAGATATATAATATCTATATATCTTATGCTAGAAATATAATAGATCTAGGATTCCTTTCAGCACTGATGCCATATATCATGCTCGAGTTCGGCCACATTTAAAAGCAGTGAAGTTTGCTGTTTTGGTAGGAAGAATTGATGGCAAAGGAACTAGAGGAAGAAAAAGAATATCATGGTTTGACAACATCAAGACATGGACAGGAAAGAGCAGTGCACAACTGCTCAGATTAGCACAAGACCGCAGTTTGTTCGCAAAGATGGTCGCTGACCTTCGATAGAAGATAGCACAATAATAAGAAGAAGAAGTTTGCTGTATTGAGGTATCTCTGAAAATATCACAACCTTTCTTCTGAGCTGCTTTGGCCACTGCGTAATTGTTGTTCCACCATGGCTTAACGAAACACGGATACTGACTAAATGTTTTAGCAATTGTAGTCGTGGCAGCCTGTGTAATACGCCATCATATGATTTACTGCATCATTAATGGAAGAGCTGACCATTGCAGAATCAAATTCTGAAATTATGAGAAGGTTAGTGAGTTAGCTTGCTCAATGTTCTATTGTGATATCCGTCAGGGAGTGCACGGTTGCCCATGCAGGAAACTGGATATCACGGGAAAGTATCCACTTCCAAATATATTCTCATCAGTTTCCCACTTGAAGAGTGTGAAAAGGGAGGACGAGGAGATATTAAGTCTATGGCAGTGAATATTTGGTTAGGCATATGGCAGGTCTTGCTTCCCGTGTTTAGGAGGGAGAGATTATTGTTGTTGAGCATATGCTCAACAATTCTCCCTCTGATGATGCCACAAGGTTTTCTGTCCATTTAAATCCCCCATTAAAAGTAAAGGAAGTACTTTGCAACATGACATCATTATGGTCATCTTGAGATATATCTGAGGCAGAAGGGGGACACAGACAGCATACAGTTAAAGAGTTCTGACTGAGAGTCAGACAGCAACTGCTTCTACGTTTGTATTGAGTGAGACTTGCTGGAATGGGATATAGTTGTCCACAAGAACAGTAACTCCTCAATGAGCAGGAGTATCCTCTGTCTTGTTCTTATCATCGTTGAGTAACTTTGGTTTTAATAGCCTCGGATGATTTTTTTTTTTTTTTTTTGAGAATTGAGGATTGCCGTTATCCTTTATCAGGAAAAATATCCAAGATATCATAGTGTACACCTTTTAGGACACTAGATATATGAATTATTTTATCTTCTTCGAAGGGGTGGGTGGGTGGAGGTATCCATGCCATCTGAAGATGGTTCATCTTCAAAATCCATACTGATTGGACTTCTTCTTGTGCTCCAAGAAGATAGAGAGCAGGTTATTGTTCAGGAATGTTATAAGTGCTTGAAGTAGGGATCAACATATAGGTTTGGATCCCAACTGAGACATTTTTTTTTTACAGTGGTATTCTTGGAATAAAAGGGTTTATCAGATGTTGCTGCCACTTTTGTGGTATGATGCCTCTTTGCCTCCTGATAAGCAATACGTTGCATGGTTTATTTTTAATCTCTTTGTCATCCTTCCACCTTTGGCAGGCTCTGGTGTATGACATATGTTTTACTCACAGAGCATTTTGACATTTTGCTCTTACAGTCTTTATTCTCATGATCTTTATTGCTACATCATGCATAGATGGCAGAACCACGACAGACAGTTTGAAAATGACTATATTTCTGGTATTTAAAGCCATAAAAGGTTTGGGATATAGAGCCTTACTGGACAGTTGATATCCTGACCGATACCAATTATATATTTGGTTTAATCCTTTATCCAAGTGTAAGAACAAAGTTTGCGCCTGAAGTATTTTCAGGAGTGGGGCAACTCATGGTAAAGATGGACCAAGCTCTCATCACTCCTTGTCTTAGTATCTCCCATAATGCAAAGCACATCTCCTTGCAGACATGTATAATGCTATGCATTAAGGGAAGGGCCACTATCTAGACTGGTTTCGACCTTGATTGAGGTCTCATCAGTGGGAGCCAGATCCAGAGGTGGTGATACTAAGGTGGAAGTAATGGAGAAGTCATATTTACCTATACCAGTTGTCAAAAAGTGTTACACCTTATTATTAAAATTCTCTGGTTTAGAGACAAGTTGATGAAAGTTTTTTCACTTGACTATGCTATCAATTATATATTTGGTTTAATCCTTTATCCAAGTGTAAGCAAACAAAGTTTGTGCCTGAAGTATTATCAGGACTGGGGCAACCACCTTTACCATGAGTTGCCCCAGTCCTGAAAATACTTCAGGAGCAAACTTTGTTTGCTTACACTTGGATAAAGGATTAAACCAAATATATAACTGATAGCATAGTCAAGTGAAAAAACTTTCATCAATATCCTGACCGACGTTGATAGATCAATCTAATAGACAATTTTAGGTGTTGAATATTATTCATAACTTATTTTAACAGTCTTCCAACACTAAACCAACTAAATTATAAAAAATATTTTTTTTTATATAATGTAGTTGGTCTGGTGTTGTAATACCGTAAAAATAAGTTATGAAAAAGATGTTAATAGATGATATTTGAAAGATGGTGGTTTTATTGAATTTAATAATGATGGTTCTGGTGGGAGCCAGATACTCACCCCTACGGTATCAGATTCTTCTTATGGCTATCACTCTTTGGTCCTTGAGTTCAGAGCACATCGCTTCATTAGGAACATTAAGGAAGTCCCACTCTGATATTATGCATCTAGAAAAGTTTAAAGTCATGTGGGAAGTAACCGTGAATGGTATTCTACCTACAGACGTCACATGGAGCAATTTTTATGATCTTGCAACTGTAGCTGTTTCAATAAGGATATCTCCTGAAAGCAGTTTCTTTAGAGATTTTGGATATCCTGTCAACCCTTTGAAAACCTTCTGGATGAGGAAGAGTGACATTTTTTCAATTGGACATTAACCTACTAAATGTAGGATTAAGAATGGTGGTGTATTTGTTGCAGCTTCTGATGTGATTTTTGTTTCTTACTTTTGCTTTCCATTATTGATTCTATGGATTTTGAACCTGGTTAAGGCTCCTGATAAACAAGAGGATGAAAAAGTATTCATTCTCAGAAGGAATTTGATTCACCACCAGCGCTATCCACCCACAATGAGCTAAACATGGACTTCCACTCTCAAGAAAAACAAATGTGCTCAGGAATGAAATGCCATGGCATTCTTGGATACTTATACAGATGCTACAGAAAGTCTTGGACCGAAGGTGACCACTACGCAACACCCTTGACTTATGTAGGCAAGCCCACTAGCCAAATAGTCAGAACTAGGCTATCAGAGACTGCCCCTCTTGCCAAAGTAGTGCAAAACTACCAGGATCCCCCTTTCAGTATCTATAGGTTGCAGCAAACAGTAAATATAGATCCACGTGATAGTGGTCTGGAAGAGGAGAGTAAAAAAAGGACTCAGGAAAAGTGGAGCAAAAAATATGGAAAGAAAAACATAGAATAAGAATGAAAAAGGCAAGTAATATCACTGGGATGTCTCTCCCCCTCAACTACAAATAGGTACCTCACATGGAGGGGTAATAAACTAGCAAAAAGTCATAATGCTATATTCCAATAAATAACAGACATGGGAAGTTTTTAAAGAATTAGAAGTGATGAAATCTCATTTTAATTTGAATAGAAACTGGGAATTAAATTTAAAACTAATTAATTACATTAATTACAAAGAACTGTCATTATAACAAGCTAGCAGAGCTTTCACAGTGGACAGTTTACTATAATAAATATCAGAACATTATGCCTATGGAGCTTTCATTAGGTTTTTCTGTAATTTGCTATAGTGAGAGAGTAAACTGTTAAACATTAAATTTCTCTGCCAAGAAAATCTTGAAGTCAAACTGTTTAAAAATTAAAAAAAAAAATACAATATCTATATATTTTTTAAATAGTAATCCCAATACAAAATACACTTCTTATACAAACAAGATCATATACCAAAGAGTAAACATCCTTTGGCTTAAGACTTTATTTATGCAATTATAATAAGCAATTACTTGGAAGGACTGCTAATTACTTCTTCAACTATCATTGGTTTCTTTTCTGTAAAATAAAGAATTTCAAAGTTAAAAAATAATTGACTACCAACTGAAAAAGTGTATAGATAAAATAAAGACATTCAAATTCTGCCAGTTATGATTCTATTGAATAAATTTATAAATCATGCTTACTGTAATGCTGCTTAAGTTTCTCTCCAAGTATGGATATCTCAATAACAAAAACAGACAACAGTGATGATTTATCATATATTAGCAAATGTCAATTACAGTGTTTTTTTATTTTATTTTTGATCCCTTTTGTAAATATAAATCCGTGGGGGGAGGGGATGTGAACTTCACATCCTAGTAGCTTTGTTATCATATTACATATTTTTTACGCATATAATCAGACATGTTCTTGTATGCTATGTGTAAAAATAACTATTAGGTCACCCTCCACTTCATTTTAGAAGAAAACCTAAAACAATATATATGCATATTCATGCGTATATGAGATTCCATTATTAGAGGATTGGTTAATGAGAAAGTCTATAAGGTCTGCTAACCAGCTGGGAGAATGAGCAAGATAATTAATTTGGGCATGAGGAGGAAACAAGCAAGAGAATTAGTGGTGGTTGTGAGGACAAATGATTTAAGTGAACATAAGGGGAATGTAAGGGTGAATATCAGGAGATTAAGGAGAGAGTGAAAAATAAGAGCATAGTGGGACAAGTTGTCAGCGTGTTGCCAAGGTATGACAATGAGTTTAGAAGAAGAGCCAGAATCATGAATAGTATGCTAGCAGAGATATGTGCGAGGAGAAGTGACTGCAGCTTGTGGATGTATGGCATGTATTTGAAGGAAGAATGGAATCCATCACATCTGTATAATTATATGGATGTGATCGATTGCATTTGAATGACTTTGAAGTGAGTGAACTGGAAAAACTGTTGCTACATGGAAGTGCAATATATGCAAGAAATCAGAAATAAAATATGAAGTGAAAGATCAGGAGAGTGATACTGAAGGGACAAAAGTGCTTGGTGGAAACAGTACCAGTGCGAGAGATGATTTATTTCATATCGAAACACAAGTGGTACTGTAAAATTCAATGCAGTGGGAATTTTTTTTTCTTAACTTTGCATCGACTTTTACAGAGGTCACAAATATTGTATATAGAAGGATAATGTAATTTTACACTAATTGTGGAATTTTGTATATAAGGGTTATATCGGCTCTGTAGTTATAATAATTTTGTGATGTGAAAAATTATGCAAGTACATATTTAAAAGGTAGGAATGTTAAACTGTATATTTCAAGGGCAATGCCTTAGAAAGTGGCCTGGCATTTGAAGTGGTTCTGATTTTAGAGAAATGGCTTAGAAGCTTTGTTTGTACAAGGTAAAGTGCCTTCAATTGTTCGAGCTTAACCTAATGCATGTCTCAAGGACAGTGTAACAAAAAGCGACAAACATCTAAGGATCTCCCGTAGTTGGTAAATAAGATTGTTTTTCTGTGTTCTGTGGAAAACAGAAGTAATCAACAACTCTGAAGGTCACATCCCCTTTTGCACGGGAATGTTAGGGGTTCTCAACCCTTAATCCAGGAACCGCAAGAGGAAGTATAAGAAAGGATCAAGAAAAACTCGGAGTATCCAGAGGCAGGAGAGCTAGTATGTAGTAGGCAGAGGCAGTATGTAGCAACGCAAAGGCAGAAATGTAGAAGGAAATGCTGTCTCCTTTTGTAGTGCCTCGGGATCAAGCATCGCAAACGCGGGTACATTGGACATCCAGAGGGAATTCGGGAGATGTCGAACCATAATATGTATCAAGCCCCGGGAATTCTTCACTGTGCGACGCTGCTAAAGGAAAGAAGCCCGAGGATGGAAAAGCAGTCAGTATCGGTGTAACATGCTCCAAGTCCTGAAAATTCTCCAAGATTCGACAGTGCTAAAGAAAAGAAAGCCCACACGAATGTTGAGACCCAGGACAGAAAAGCAGTCAGTATCAGTATAATATGCATCAAGCCCCGGGAATTCCTCATGATGTGACGGTGCTAAAGAATAAGAAGCCCACACGAGTGTTGAGGCCCAGGACAGATAAGAAGTTCAGTGGAACCAGATAAGAGATGAAAGAGCCAGATCAGATATATATGTCAAGAGTAGAACTGTGAGTAAAACCTTTATGTGTATTACTAAATCACTTAAGGAATCGACAATGTAGATAAGAATATAAATTAAATTATACTTGAATAAATATTTCCAATATTTTGGCGTCATTGCCATCTTCAAAAGGAACTTACAAAAAAGGCACGTGCACATAGGCACTACAACACAGTAACTGAGAATGAAGTGATGAAGCTATTGTTCTCCTAAAAGTCCTGCTGGTATGTAGGTGTTCTTAGGCATTGGGCTGAAGGTCTGCTGATGTAAGCCTCACAAATTTGGGGCAGTCTCATACAACCAAATTTGTTGAGGTTTGGAGAGTTTCATAGGGCTGAGGCTGATTCCATGAATAGCCTTTCGAATTTATATTTGCTACGGTGTATTACTGTAGCTTTCTTCCACCGTATTCTGTGGCGTGTATCCAGAGCATGGTCTGCAAGACCAGAGTGGTTCTATTTGTGAAACCGGATGTAGTCCTTATGTTCAGAGATTCTGATATTCACTGTCCTGCCTGTTTGGCCAAAGTACGACAGTTTACAACTGCAAGGGACCTGGTATACACCAGGTAGGTCTAGGGGAAGTGGTTGGTCTTTAGTGGAGCGGATAAGGGATGCCAATTTTCTGTATGGTCTGTAACAGGAAGTCAAATCGTGTTTTTTTAAGATTTTGGTAATTTTTTCCGAGGTGCCTTGGATGTAGGGAATGGTGGTGGATTTAGTAATCCTTGTTGTGAAGGGGGAGTTGTGGTTTGTTGGTTTCAATATTTTTTGGATTTGGGGGGGGATAGCCATTGGCAGAGAAAGTGTTGAGGATGTGATTTAGTTCAGTGTTTAGGGCCTTGTCATTAGAACAGATCAGTTTAGCCCTGTTGTATAGTGTTTTCACCACTCCATACTGTTGTGAATGTACCTGCCTGTATGGGTGGGTTTTCTATAAACTGAGAAAATCAAGGTTTCATCAGGCTAGTGGGCAACTAGTGTGTCTAGGAAAGGGAGGCTATTGTTTTCCTCTTTTCAGAGTGAACTTGATATGTTGGTTTTTAGTGGTCTTGCTTTGGAGAGGACACAAGCTACAGCCAGTCTTACACTGTTGGCGATTTGATTTGGAAGGTGGCAGACTCTGAGTTCAATCTGGATCATAATATCCTCAATAGGTATTTTTCTGGGAGCAATGGCGAAGTTGTGGCCACATGAAAACGCGTTGAGTGCTTCAGGGTGACTGAAGGTTGATTACGGTGTTGGTAGGAAGTTTTGGATTGATGGCAGAGTTCTTTTTTAATTTTTCGAATTTTTTATCTTGGAAAAAATTACCAAAATCTTAAAAAAACATGACTTGACCTCCTGTTACAGACCATACAGAAAATTGGCATCCCTTATCAGCTCCACTAAAGACCAATCACTTCCCCTAGACTTACCTGGTGAATACCAGGTCCCTTGGAGCTGTAAACTATCTTACTTTGGCCAAACAGGCAGGACAGCGAATAATATCAGAATTTCGGAACACAAGGACTACATCCGGTTTCACAAATAGAACCACTCTGGTCTTGCAGACCATGCTCTGGATACATGCCACAGAATACGGTGGAAGAAAGCTACAATAATACACCGTAGCAAATACAAATTCAAAAGACTATTCATGGAATCAGCCTCAGCCCTAAGAAACTCTCCAAACCTCAACAAATTTGGTTGTATGAGACTGCCCCAAATTTGGGAGGCTTACATCAGTAGACCTTCAGCCCAACGGCTAAGAACACCTACATAGCTCACTAGGGGGCACCATCAGGACTTTTAGGAGAACAATAGCTTCATCACTTCATTCTTAGTTAAGTTACTGTGTTGTTGTGCCTACGTGCACGTGCCTTTTTTGTAAGTTCCATTTGAAGATGGCAATGTGATGTTGCCGAAATATTGGAAATATTTATTAAAGTATAATTTAATTTATATTCTTATCTACATTGTCAATTCCTTAAGTGATTTAGTAATACAGAACCAACATATAAGCTTGTCTATGAGAATTACATTTATGTGTGTTTAACATTGTGGAAGATTGACTGATATTCGGTGAGACATTTACAAAGTTAAATTGTGATTATTTGTTCTGGACTAAGAGGCTAAAGAAAAATTGGTATATTTTAGATATGAGAAACTTGTTTGAAGTATATATATTGCATGAACAAATTAGTATTGGGATGAGATTATAGATTGGTGTATGATAGTATTGCTGCATGTTTTTATGTGTGTGTGTGTGTGCACAATTATTGAGATATCATAATTCTTAGCTTTAGATTTTTTTGTTTAATAAGAGTCAATTCATTCATGACACTGTAATTGCATCATAGGTTTAATAAATGTTTGTTATGTTAAAGAATGTGTGTTCACTGATCCTTAATCCAATGCACTGTTTCTAAAAAATTCAAACCTCTGAGCGAATGTAAATAAGAGTAGCCCACGACTGTCAATAAAGCTTGAGATAGATTTAGAGAGATACTACAAGTGATCTTAATTATATTTAATACCTATAAAGGGGAGTCTTGGTGGCACAGTCACCATGTTTCGGGTGGCATTTCTGGTTACTACAGGTTATCTAATCAGAAATTAGATAACCTAGTAACTTAAGTGAAAGTGTAAAGCGTAAGAGTAGAGTATAGAGCATAAAGAGAAAGTAAAGTAAATAGAGCATAAAAATAAAGTATAAAAATAGAAAATAAAGTAAAAGAACTAAGAGACTAAGTATTCCAGTCCATGTGGGCACCATGTGGAAGATGTTCAGCTGTTGGAATACCAGTATTATTCTCTAGGTATAGTGCTAGCCATTGTTGAAGTCTTGTCTCTGGAGGGAATTATGTCCACATAATTCCCATGAACTATCTTAGGCAGCATGTAAAGGAAGGTATGCAAAGATCAAGAATTTTAGCTCTGATCATTTCATCAGAGGATGTAAAATTGTGAGTGGGGTTTCGCACTTTCCTCCAGTTGGTAAGAGTGATCATGAAGTGATCACCTAGGTAGTGGTTAACCATTGAAAACCATGTTCTTCTTATGACGTCGGAAGCCCCAATTGCTCACCTGGAGCGCTGGCGAACAGTGCCACCTATCACTTTCGGGTGGCATTTCCGGCCATGCCTTTCCTATCAAAATCAACCATATGTGAATATGGTTGATTTTGATATTCTCTACTTCCCCTCAAAGTTTGTACGTGGAATTTTGAACTATCCTGTATATAGCTTCTAATAGTTCTGGCATATCTGGAAAGTAATGGCTGCTACAAAAACATACCTTACTTAGTGGAAGAAATGGCAAGTATAGTATACCTCTTAGTAATCTTAACAATGATCCAATTCTCTCTCCTCAACACATACCTCCCTTTTATTAACTGAGTGCTATCCTGACAAAGAATGTAGAGCTCACCCATACTTTTCTTCTCTTCCAATTAACATCACCAACATTTCTCCCCCCCCCCCCCTCAATACTGAATTGAGAAAAAAAAAGAGAATGGTAGATCACAAAACAAAAGATATGTAGCTCATAATTGTTTTGAATAACAAGACAAAAAAAAAAAAAAAAGAGATTATATATTACAAAATTCGTTTACTTTAAGATAAGAACTTCAGCAGTACTGAAGTCAAATATTAGAAATGTATTTATAATAAAAACTCCACTTACCTGGACTAGCAGGTTTTACAAGAGGATCAAACTTCAAGTATAAAGAATATCTTCCTAATTCAGATCCTTCTAATTTCTGTAGAATAATTTTTTCTTTTAATACAACTATTCATTTAAATATATGAAACATAAAAATCATACAATACAAACCATATAAATAATTTCCTATCTTTATTATATATTTTTTTTTTTAAAAAAAAGTACTGAGATAATCCCCCTTCCTCCACCACCTATAACCTTTGTTAGAAAAATAACAAAGATCATTTTTCTAATGAAGGTTATAAACCACATATCTCCTGGGGATGTGATCTATTACACTTAATACAGAACTTTGTGGGCCTCCCCTCTTCTTGGAAAAAAAAGCCAAGAAAAGGTTGATACCATTGAATTTGGAAGACTCATTATAAAATGTTTTGATAAAGTGAGGTTTCCCCACCCCACTTTTTTTTTTTTTTTTTTTTTTTTTTTTTTTTTTTTTTTTGATTATACATCTAGAGTTATATGCTGTGGCAATTCTGATTTTCTTTTAATGAACTGGCAACTGTACAAATTTGTGTGAACAAGATCAGTAATATTTATGTGAAAGAACTGACATGGTGCAGAAAGAGAGAATGCTGACAAAGCAGGGAACAACATGACAGGAAAAAAAAAAAAAAAAACTCAAAACATAACCAAGTCAGAGCACTATGCAAACAGCCTCTCTACTATACTATTGTAATTCTTCAAAGAATTAACATATGGAAAATATCCAAATAATCATAATATATATATATATATATATATATATATATATATATATATATATATAAACACACACATACATATTTGTAAGTAATAAATTATTATTTTTATGGTCACATTATTCATTACCAAACCAATTTAAAAGTGAGGGCAGTTAAGTCAACATTATGTAACAATTCTGCTTCAAATTGTTTTGCAAATTTCTCCCACTAAAAATCATATAATTCAAACTAAAATTGAGGTAGCAACAAAGTTTAGCAGAGATCCTAAATACTGAATTTTATAAAATTCCATACAAACAGAGTAGCAGTCATTCCCCAAATTTCTCAAGTAAAAATAGAAGTAAAAGCCAACTTGGTAAAGATTTCAAATTTCAATAAAATCTACTCATTCTGAGAAGAATTACTATACATACAAGAACAGGCAAATTGATTCCATGAACACTTATGCATTTTGAGAAATATACCTTTTTAGTTCCTGGAAAATGGACTAGATACTCCAACTTTACAACATTTAAAATAAGTCTACAACATAGATTCAAGTCGTATGATGATTTTTGCTAGCATATCAGCAACTTAGGCTATATGTGAAGACAACAGTTAAAAAATATGAAAAGCCATAAGTTTGAGTCAAGATAAAAATATATACAATTCTTGTAGATAAACTTATATGTTGGAAATGTATAACTGTCAGATTTTAGAGAAAGAGACAATGTATATTAGAATATTAATTAATTTTAAATAAAAAACTAATTAATACTTCCTATATTTGGGTAATGTTATATTACCATCTTCAGGGATGGTAATACAACACAAAATATATCACAAAATAATGATATGTGCACGCAGGCACTAACACTAAGCAAATATGGCCGAAGAGACTGACTTCAGTTGTTTTCAGTCCTAGATTCCTAAAGGTGCCCCCCTTAGTGGGCTAAATTGGGCTGTTGGGCTGATGTTCTTAGAATGCAAGCATCCCATATTTAGGGCAGTTTCATGCATCCAAATTAGTTGAGGGTTGGGGAGTTTTTTTTTTTTTAGAGCTGAGGCTGACTCCAGGAATAATCTCTCATATTTAACCTGCTGTGGTGTAGTAAAGTGGCTTTCTTCCAGTGTATTTTGTGGCAGGTGTCCAAAGCATGGTCAGCAAATCCTGAGTGGCTGCATTGGTGGAACGGGTCCTGCCTGTTTGGCCATAGTAGCCACTTTCTCTAGACCTACCTGGTATACTCGAGGTAGGTCTAGGGGAAGTGGCTGGTCTTTGGTGGAGCTGATAAGAGATGCCAATTTTTTATATGATTTGTAACAAGTTGTCGGGGGGAGGGGTAATTGGTTTTAATATTTTTTGGATTTTTGGGGGGTTGTAGCCATTGGCTATAAAGGTGTTAAGAATATGGTTAAGTTCAGTAGTTAGGGCATTGTTATCTGAAGTGATTAATTTTGTCCTTTTATATAGAGTTTTTATAATCCCATATTCTTGGGAGGGGGGAAGTGATTGCTGGTTAATGTATCTACCTGTATGTGTAGGTTTTCTGTAAACAGAAAGCCAGGGATCCATCAGGCTGGCTGTAATCAGAATGTCTAGGAAAGAGAGATTGTTATTGTTTTCCTTTTCCAAGGTAAACTGGATCCTGGGGTGTTGATTGTTTAAGTGTGTTGAGAAGTTGTGGAGAGTATCCAAGCCATGCGGCTAAATAGCGAACACATTATCTACGTAGTGTAGCCAAAAAGTAGGTTTATGTGGAGCCGAGTTTAAGGCTTTTTCTTCAGATTTAGGCTTGAAAGTTTAAGGTGTTTTCTTCAAAGTTTTAGGCTTGAAAGTTTAAGGTGTTTTCTTCAAAGTTTAAGACTTTTTCTTTGAAGGAAAAGCCTTAAATTCGGCTCCACATAAACCTATTGTTTAGTTACACTACATAGATGATGTGTTCGCTATTTGGCCACGTGACTTGGATACACCCACACCTTCTTAACACACTTAAACAATCAACATCCCAGGATCCAGTTTACCTTGGAAAAGGAAAACAATAATAATCCCCCTTTCCTAGACACTCTGATTACATGCCAGCCTGATGGATTCCCTGTCTTTCTGTTTACAGAAAACCTACACATACAAGTAGATACATTCACCAGAAATCACATCCCCTACCAACAATATGTGATTATAAAAAATCCTATATAACAGGCCAAAATTAATCACTTCAGTTAACAATGCCCTAACTACTGAACTTAACCATATTCTTAACACCTTCGTAGCTAATGGCTATAACCTCCAAAAAATATTAAACCAATTAACCCCCCCCCCCTCTCACCCTTCATAATAGAGATTACTCTAAATCTAAATATATGTGACATACAGGAATATAAGACATGATAATTAATAAATAACATAAAACGGATTTATCTCATGTATATATTTAATTAGTATAAAATTTTTTCCTAGTATCAAGGGCATCTTCAGTATTGACTTTCAAATTAAACAACAACAACAGAAACTGGTATATTCAACAGAATGGCACACACGAAGTGCACGTAAATGATGTAGCGGGTAATGGTCTAATTACATTCAAGTTCTAGTAAAATTAATTTTAACAAGATTTAAAAAAAAAAAAATAAATAAAACAAAAATAAAATAAATTTCTATAATTAAATTTAAGTTAATTCTGAAATTTGTGAAGAACTATTTCCCATAAGAGAATAATTTGAGTCTATCATTTCTATTTAGATTCAGTCAATGTAGCAAGGTCTCCAAGAGATTATTACTTTTATGAAGAACCTTAATTTTCGTCCAAAGAACTTTGAAAGAAAATTAAGGTTCTTTAAATTGGTCACGGAGTTGGTCACATAAAATTAAGGAAATTTTATGTGACCAATTCTGTGTCTGGTGATGATAGCATGCTCGAGGTCCTGATTGTAGAGCATGCATTACAAATTGACATCATTAATTTGGAATGCTGTGGAAATACAAGTGCTTTTTTTTTTCAAATTTTTGCTAATAATACTAAATGATTTATTGTATTTATAAGTGTGTGAGATACATAGAGTTATTTCGACGTAACTAAAATGTTACATTAGATATTACTAGATATAAATTAAATTAGATATCCATAAATCCATGACAATTATGTCATGAATTCAAAAATTGTTGTCATAAGTGAGACATGGTTGAACAAGGATGACATTCTGACAAAAATAAACATGGAGGGGGGATATGTAGCCTTTTTCGTGAAGACAAAGCAAAAAGGGAGGAGTGTCATTGATGATGACAAAGCAGTTGTGCACATCTAGAGTGGAGATGCAAGGAGCAAATACTGACAGTAATTTTGAAGCAATATGATGTGTAGTGGATGTGGACAGGATGAAATGTTTAGCAGGTTGTTGCTTAGACCTGGTAATGTGGAAGGCAGTGAGAAAAAAATGTTTAGATTGGTCTGGCTAATAAAAAAAAAGGGGAGGGTTATCATCATGGGTGATTTCAATTATGGTAATATACACTGGAATGAAAAGACAGCATCATGAACCAAAGAGAACGAATTTCTTGAGTTTTTAAGGGCTAACTACCTTAAGCAGTACATAACAGAGACCACATGTGGACTGAGGGTTTTGGATTTGATTATCTCATCAGAATATGTTATTAATGAAGTGTCACATCTTCCTCCATTTAGTGAATGTGACCATGAAGTGAGCACCTGGGTGGTGGCCAGCCATATCAGAACTTTTGCGAGAGAGAGATTTTTATGTGAACTACAAGGCAGGTGATTATGGCAAACTCGGGAGATGGCTTGGACAGGATGCAATTTTCCTTCCCATGCAATTCCTCATTCCATGAGGAATTGCATGGGAAGGAAATCAATACTGCTTCATCTCTACTCAGGAAGTACCTGGCAGATGCAATGACCGAGGATGTTGTGAGGACGTTGTAGAAGCAGTACAAGATGAGTGGAGATAATCAGTTACATGAGGAGGGCAAAGAGCAAGCAAGGAAAGTGGCTCACTTAGTAAGGGTAGCAAAAGTGTGGTGTGAACAGATTAGCAAACAACAATAAAAGAAACCCTACGGAGATTTTTTCAACATGTGGCCAGTAGAAGGAAGAATGATTATTGGAGGATGATGTTGGTTACTGATAATGGGAGAATGATAAGTACTGAGGAGGATGTAGTAGGTGTTTAATGAGCAGTTCATTAAAGCATTTCATCCTTGTGATTGTAACAATCCCAAAATTAAGAGCAGTAGGAATGGGAAAGGACCAATTATGGTAAGTGAGCAGGAGGTATACGAGGAATTGAGTAAACTAGATGTCAACAAGGCCATGGGACTTGATGGCATATCACCACACATCTTGAGGGAATGTTCCATGGAGTTAACATACCTTTAGGTTCCAAAGGAGTGGAAAGATAACAAAATTGTTCAGCTTGATAAAGGGGATGATAAGAATAAAGCTATGAATTATAGGCCAATCTGCTTATCTAGAGTTGTGATCAAAGTGTTGGAGAAGCTAATGAGGACAAGGATTCAGAACTATGTAGACAGCAGTAGAATTCTCTTTAATCGACAGCATGGGTTTGCTAAAGGAAGATAATGTTTTAGCAATCTGCTTACTTATTATAAAAGGTGACAAATACATTGGACAAATGGTGGGGATGTATATACAGTAGTATATTTAGATTTTGCAGAGGCTTTTGATAGATTGCCTCATGACAAGCTATTAGTTATATTGGAACAATGTGATGGAATAGCAGATTACATTGGATTGGAGAATGGCTGTCTAATAGGAATCAGCAGGTTGTGTATGTAGGGAATGATATCGGAGTAGAGGAAAGTCTAGTGGCATGCAGCAGAGATCTATTTTAGGACCATTATTTAATTTGTATGTAAATGACACTGGAAAGGACTTAAATCATGATATAGGGTTGTTTGCAGATGATGATGCAAAGTTGTGGGGAATTTTGAGAAGTACAACAGATGTTATAGCTTCACATGAGGACCTAAATAGTCTGTCTGAATGGGAGAGTGTGTGCGTGTGGAGATCAGTTTAATGTTGTTAAGTGTAAGGTTTTAAAATTTGGAAAGCAAATATGGGATGCAGAGTATAGGACTGGTGGAGATATTTTAGAGGAGGTGGAGAAGATGAAAGATTCAGAAGTGATGGTGGATAGTAACTTGAAATTTTGTGGATATTTTGTAAAAATTGTGAGGACAATAAAAGTGGATTATGGAAATGATGCAGAGAACACTGATGTGTAGAAGTAAGGATGTTCTGATTCCATTGTACAAGACTTTGGTCAAGCCACATATGGATTATTGTGCACAGATTTGGTTGCCAGGTTTTCAAAAGGATGATGGAGAACGTTCAGAAACTATGAAGTTGGTTTCTAGTCTCTGAAATGTGGAATATGAGGACAGATTGAGAGAATGCAAATTACAGAGCCCAGTGGATAGAAGGAAAAGGAGGAGGCAAGATTGAAACATAAGTTGGTAAGGAGTAATTACCAGATTAGTGTGGATGAGATTTTTTATAATATCTGGAGACAGGGGAAGAATAAGAGGCCATCCATAGAAGTTGTATAAGATGGGTGTGGTGAGGAAGTAAAGAGTAGATTTTTTCCCAAGGAGAGTGGTAGGTGATTGGAATGCATTGAGAGTGCCTGAGAGTGTGGTGAGTGCAGGGACAGTGAATGCATTTAAGTCGAGGTATAACAAGCTGTGCATGTGATAGTCGGACCTCCCATGATGAGTCTCTTGACTCCATGAAAGTCAGTTCGTAATAATAAATCACAATGAAATGAGGAACTCCTGTAAATCTGATGATTTACAGGAGTGACACAGGGGAGAAAAGCCACTGACACTGACAAACAATCTTGCAGTCATCCTGGAAAGGCCTTTATGCAGCAGTGGATCAATAATAGATGGCAATTTATTAATTAGCAGGATCTTACTTGTTTAGTTCACGTGGTACTCCTCCAGTTCTACAAGTTCAACTTCTATTCTGCTGATGGCATGCATCTTCAATAAAACATGTTCATCCTGGCTCCCTGACAAAATCAGCAAGCGCCTTGTTTAACCCTTATTTAACCAATACAAAATGCAGCTGGTCAACTAAGTGCCAAACCATCCTTGTTCATTCAATATGCAGTGGATACATACTAATGGAGTGAAAGTGAGGATTGGGCAGTGGGTCAGAAAGTCCTAGTCAGTTCTGTTAGATCTCAAATGGGCAACCTCACTTACAATGAAGTCACCCATCCAGAATCTAACAGAATATGTCCCACTAAAAAGCATACTTGTCTTTTCAGCAATTAAGTTCATGTCATAGAAAAATTAATATCATGATCAATAAGATGAAAGAAATATTTAGTATGAGTTTTGATAGATCTAAATTAAAATTGTGAATGTAAAATAACCAAAGAATATGTGCAAAGATAATTGCTAGTGATTTATAACTACCCATGCAAGAATGTCAGTACGCTGCCCAAAAAAGGGTAAAGGTCGCTCAGATGCCACCATAGTATTGTAAGCGCCCGTGGGTGCTAGTTCATGGAAAATATCTAGAGGCATGTGTTCCCGAAAATGGAAAGTCCCCATTTGGGGTGCGACGAAGTCACCCAGTTGGGGACGAATCGAAAAGTCGAATATGCAAAATCTAACTCGAAAAGAGGGCGCTGAAAAGGGAGAATATATGCAGCAACACAGGTCTGAAACCCCCCGCATTTTGTATGTTCCGGTTTTTCTCTCCATGTGCTCCTCAGTGGTCAATGATGTCCAACTCCTGCGTTCCCGGAGTTGACTACCATAAGTCCTGGCAAGGCATCACAGCAGAGTATGGCAGATAAACTTGCAGGAAATCAGCAAGAAAGTGCACCGATGTAATTCTTGAAGAAGCGAGCGCCAGACTCAAAGAGTACACGTGACTCCCACGTGGCAGCAGATCTTGAACAACAAAGTTTCCCATCATGAAGGAAGGACAGAAGGAATCCCGAAATCCTATACAGTGCAGATAAGTACTTTACATATTCTTTGTCCCTTAAACATTAGGATGATTGTGAATGGAAGAAATTTTGTGTTTCAGAACGAAAATTGAACTCTAAAGATTAAGCAGATTATAGAACATTTAATTCTCATTAGACTGACTGTCCGAGAATCGTGAATTTGTTAAGAACCAATGTTTAGACCCATACAAAATGGAAACAAGATGTGTTTTGTGACTAACAAGCACTTGATCAACTGTGTATAGTATTATAACCATTTGAAGGGAATATTCTATGTAGAAAATGAGAAATTGTATGTTTAAGGAACGAGAGAATGAGTGAATCTTTAGATGATTTAACTTAGTATTGCTTACATCACTTATGCCTTGTATTACTTGTGAGTTCATTAAATATGTTTTATAGTTTCATATGTGTGTGATCTGACCATGTAGATTGACTCTTACCACTCATAAAAGTTACGAATCTGTTCAATTGTATATGCAAGCAGGAATACCCAGAGTAAGTTAAGAAGGAAGGGCTACGACTGCAAGATTAGAACACCTACAGCCTCTGTTCAATTGTAACCACATTTGTGGCATCTAATTTCTGTGACCCCCAGAGTTAAGATATACTCTGTACCTAAGCTCAGGCTGGCGCAGTATATAAATTCGTCTGAGAGAAAAGGGGATGCCTCACACAGAGAGTAGGTAGTCTAAGGGCCATTAGCGAACAGGACATGCAGTATAAGAGGGGAAAAAAAGGGGGACAATAAATAAAACAAAGAGAACAAAAGAAGTAACACACAACAGTTCTTTGCATTTCTTAAAAGTTATGTGGAGGTTTCCTCTTTTCTAATACACAGGAACAAAACATTACCATTCCTATTCCCTCTGTCAGAGGTATATCAGAAAAGATAGTTAAAGTATTAAAACATGGCATTCACATCCTCAAGTAGAGGGTGAAGGATAAAGCTTCACCCTCTAGCATACCCTGGAGTATATGAAGTTCCCTGTAACTTGGCCTACTATGGGCAGACAGAAAAATCTGTCAACATCTGCCTGAAGGAGCATAAAAAATACATTCGCTACCATTATTATGGCAAGTTAGGACTGGCAGACCACGCTTTGGACACCCTTCACACAAGATTAGATTGAATGAACACCACCCACTATTCGGCCAAACCACAGTGTCCCAAAGACTAAGATCCCAACATAGCTTCCTAGCAACTGTTGAACCACCTAAAAACCCTCCAAAGATAAGACTTCAACAATGGCTTGCACTATACCCAGAGAATAATACTGGTATTCCAACAGCCAAACATCTTCCATGTGGTGCACACTTGGACTGGAATACTTTGAAAAGCCTCAACAGACTTCGAATGACAGGCAAACAAAACCTCATCAAATGGGGGCTACCTCGCTGGAACAGATAATTGTGAGAGTGCAGGACAATCTAGTCCATGGAACACCTTCTTTCTTGTCCCCTTATACAAAAGAGGACCTTATATCCTGCACAGAATGAGCAGTTGACTGTGCAAGATACTGGAGGAATATCTGACCATACAATATGTATGGTCAGATATTGTATATAAGATTATTGTATATAACTTATGTATAGTTTCCTTTTTCTTCATATTTTACTTATTAGTCCCTGTGTAATTCACCTACCAAATTTAAGCTGTTCTCATTTGTAATGGATCCTAATTTGTTGTAAATAATGTTGTACCACTTACTTACTACTGTACCACTTGTGTTTGGATACGAAATAAAATAATAGGATTAGATGGAAGAAAACTAACATGCTATATAGACATCATTACGGATCCGAAAGATTATTTTTTGAGTCAGCCTTGGTTAGGAAGAATTCTCCTCACCTGAACAAATATGGTTGCATTAATTTGCCAAAAACTTGAGAGACGTATCTTGAGAGCAATTCCCACATAGCTGTGATACTTTTTTTTTTTTTTTTTACATCAGAGGGCACCAAATTAGGACATTAGATTTTTTGCTGTTACAATTGTATTGTTTCACTTGCTCATTGTAGTGTATACATGCTGTGTTGTGCTCTGATGATACCAGATTAAAATCCAGTGAAATATAAGCTAGTTATTTTCATCTTGTTATAAAATACTTCATTTGGTGTTGTTTTCATTCATTACTAGTAATTCTGCCTTTTCCCCATTTATATATAAATATAAGTTTTTTTTACCTTTGTTCTATTATACATTAAAGATACCAATAAATTATATACTTGATTTTAATCCTTTATCCAAGGAAGCAAGACAATATTCACGTCTGAGCTACTTGTATATAGAGGCTAATGACTTCACATCACTTGCCTTAGCATATACCATAATGCAAAGCCCCCCCCTTCGGACATGCAAAATGCTATGTATAATGGGAAGGGTGACTATCCAGACTGGTTTCGACCTTTATTGAGGTCTCATCAGTGGGAGTCAGACCTGGGAGAGATGCCAAGGTTGAAGTAATGCAGAAGTTATATATATATATATCTCTTATACAAGTAGCCAAAAGGTGCTAGACCTTATTAATAAAAATGTCCGGATGAGAGAAAGATGTTGAAAGTTTTTTTTTTAATTTTTTTATTTTAAATCTTGGTTCTATTATATATTAAAGATACCAAGAAATTATATACTACTTGGATTTAATCCTTTACCCAAGGAAGCAAAACAATGTTTTCGACGTGAAATATATTCATGTCTGAGCTACTTGTATCTAGAGGCTAATGACTTCACATCACTTGCTCACAATGATGAGACCTCAAATAAAGGTTGAAACCGGTCTGGATAGCGACCCTTCACATTATGCATAGCATTTTACACATCTAAAAGGGTGTATGCTTTGCATTATGGGATACATTAAGGTAAGTGATGTGAAGTCATTAGCCTCCTTATAGAAGCAGCTCAGACGTGAATATATTTCACAAGCAAAACATTCTTTTGCTTCCTTGAGTAAAGGATTAAAACCAAGTATATAAGTTCTTCGTATCCTTAATATATATATATCAACAACCACATGAGATGCTTCAAAATTGATAGCATAGTACTACTATGTATGCAAAAGTTGGTAACATTTTGTATTTCTTGAAGGCTATAATTCTTGGCTAAAACAGCATGAGAAAAATGTTTCAAAGAATAGAGGGAGATGAAATGAAAGAAGATGATGAGAAGTTGAACTGTTAAGGTTGAAGGCAAACTGTGTATGGATGCTAGCCAGCAGAAGTTATGTTTTTACATGATAAGAGGAAAATGGAAGAATGATGGTAACCAGTTCAGTGGAACAGTAACAGAAAATTTCTTGAAAAGGCAGAAAGGAATTTCTATGAGTGAAGTGATTGCAATGACACTCTAAATATATATATATATATATATATATATATATATATATATTAAGCAAGAAAGACTAGAGGAGTAAGTCAGTCCAAGAAGAAAATATCTGAGGATGAACAATTCTCACATAAATGCTCGCATCTGTGTTTATTTTAACTCAACTCAGACTTGTATGTTAAAACATGTGTCAAAACTACAAATAAGCTACAAAAACATGTATGCTAAAAATTTCACACCTGCTTTAACATACAGATCTGTGACAGCAGAAAGAGTTAATGTCTCATTGATGGAATGAACTAATTTCTCTCATTCCATATAAATACAATCATCTACCATTATACCAGTTATGTTTATTATATCATCAATAAATAGTTTTGAAATAGCTAAAACATTTTACTTATAGAGAGATCCTCTATTGAAGAATGCAGTAAATGTTTTCTATATTCCTTCAAATTTCCATGATTTTTTTTATACTACTGATTTTTATTTCAAATTTGTTATCATTCAGTTTAGTTAAATAATTTTGAAGATCTGTAATTGACTAATTTAAGAGTATTATCACCTGCATAAAGTAAAGGAGATAGAGCTTAATATGTGACCAGTTTTGATATCAGTTTTAATGCCACTTTCTTTAACTGATCCACACAAATGAATAATCTGAAAGCAAAGTACAATGACACCTGACTTTCATGAAACCATCTTCTTTTACATTCTTCAATTCTAACTGCTGACTTGAAAAGTAAATATAGGTTACATAATGCACTGCATGTCTCCCAATTACACCATACAGTAATGCTTAGAGAGCTTTTCTTCTGGCACATTATCATATGCCTTTTCCAAATCTACAAAACTCAAATAAAGATCCTTGTTGTATTTATTTTCATAATTCCATGACAATTGTCTTAAATTAAAACCAAACCAATCTTCCTTAAGTCTGATTTCCACAGTTTTCAAAGCTGCTTAAGTATGCTTGTACAATTATACCAGGAATACTAAGTAAGGAAATCCCTCTATCAAAAGGGAAATATCACTGAATGTGAGAATACTGTTATATTTCCCTTTTAACAGCTGGGTACTATAAGTCTTACTGAACTCATCTAGAATTCAGATTTCTGAATTATCCAATAGTCATTATAAAACTTTTATGCCTCTATATTTGAGCATTTTGCTGGCCTGGGCTGAATGAACAAAGCTTCTACTCTTCAACCAATAAATCATGATTCAAATCACACATGGATATTTGTGAATGTCTTTAGGTAGTTGATGAATGTAATCACCTTCCTGATTAGAGACTTGTAGTGGCTTATTAAAGTTATCTGTTTGGTCTAGAGCCCAAACAGAAAACTTTCTAGATTATCTAACCTTTAGCAAACTTACAAACATCTGATATTAGTATGATGGGTTTATAACCTTTCATAAGTGGATTCACATAAGAATCTCAAGACATAAATTAAAAAGTCATCTTAATAAATTAATTAACAGTTCTTATATAACTTGATTGTTTTCTCACATTCTCATAAAGCATAGAATTCAGTGGCTGAATAAGGTTCTAAGTGAAAGTGATGACTAATGCTAGTAATAGTGACTATTCTTACTGCTTGAAGTCTACACAATGAATGTTTAAACTTCAAACAGCTACCAATCAATGTAGTTCATTCTTTCATAGTTTAAAAGTTGTAATGAAGCATGAGTGTGATTAATTTAGAATTAGCACTTTGATAAGGTTCTACAGCTTACCTTATTTCCTGCTTTCTGGAGGAACTCAAATGCACCCGGATCCTTGAAAACTGCAATGAATACAAGTACATTAATAAAATGTCTGCCATAATAATTTGCAAATTTTAAGTCAATACTGGTGTGCATGTCTTGTAGATTTGTAAAATAGCAAGAGATTTACAGGAGACTATGATAGTAGAGTAATAGATGTTTTTAGGTTAAATTGTCGAACAATTAATTCAAGTTATTCTTGTAACTCTGTCTTTCAGAGGTATTTACATAGTAATATTGATATTTTGATTTAAAAACAACCATTTAGATAGATAACTCTCTTCTATCTGTATATCATTTGTATGATCAACAGACATTAATTTTCTTTGTGTTTATGTATTGATGTCAATAGATAATTGTATTGCAAATGTGATTATCTAACTTGGAAAGGTTAAAGGTTAGATACAAAGAAAGAGTGACCTTGTAATTATAACTGTAAGAAAGAGTCACATTAATGCGATTCTTTCTTTATATTTAACACATCATAAAATACAGATTTTAAGGAATGTTTTAGCATAGTGTTATATTAGAAAAATATCGAGCTGGTAATTCATAAAGATTTTGTTAATCCCTGTTTTATCCATTTTTTAATGTTAAACCCATCCATTGGACAGGCAAAAAATGGGAAGAAAGAAGAAGAATGTTAACAATGGATTTGAAGTCCTGTAGATGTATTTTTCAAAAAATGCAAAAGGAGGACAGTTACAAAAGACAGCAACAGAAATAAATGAAGAAAATTTTGTTTTGTGAGTTTGGAGTTAAACTGAGAAGGGGGGTGTTGAAAGGCTGCTAGATGCATGTCAACAAATTTAGAATAGCACAAGAAAATTATTGCTACCAATTCTGATGAACAAGGTCTATTTGCAGAAAATGGCAAACAACGGATGCAGAACAACTGCGTGAAAAAGGCAATTACTCAGAGATGGGTCATAATTCAACCAAACTGCTCTCTTCCATTAGTGCACCTAACAGAAGAGTGACCAGACTTGAGCACAGTAATCCATATGTGGGTGCATCAATGCCTTATAAAGAGGAATTACAACTTCCTTATCTCTACTTGTTAATGTCTTCTTCACTATCCAAGTAATCTTATGGGCTACCTTAGCAATATGTCAGCTAAACGTTAACTCTGTCTACCACCATCCCTTAAATCTCTAGCTTCATCTATTTCCTGGAGTACAGTGCCATCAACGTGATACACAGCTTGTAATCTATTTATCCCAAAATGCATAACTTTACATTTCTCGACATCAAACTGACACCCATTAACTTTTTCCCATATAATTGACAGCCTATTTAAATTGACCTGCAAGCTCTCCACACCACATTGATTAACTATTATTCTTCCTAATTTTGCACCATCAGCAAACAGCTGAATATTTCCTTTCAGGTTATTTCTTATATCATTTATATACAAATTAAACAGCAATGATCCCAACACTGAACCTTGTGGTACACCACTAGTCACCTGTTGCTGCCTTGATTCTGCCCCTCCATATACCACTTTGATATCTGTCCAGCAATCATCCTCTTATCCACTTAACCAGTGTCATATCCATCCCCATTTGTTCTAATTTGTGTAACAGTGTTCCATGTGGTATTCTGTCAAATGCCTTTGCAAAATCCAGCAAAATGGTGTAGCCATTTCCTTTATCCAACTCAGCTGTTACTCTATTTCAAAATTTTCCATGTAAAAATTGGCAAGAGTGGGTGAGAGGAGAGTGTGTGTGTGGGGGGGGTCCCACCCCCTTTAAACAATATGGCATTATTAAAACTCTAACCAATAGAGCTCACAATCTTTGTTACAGTTGAACCTCCCTTTCAACTGAACTCAACCACATACACAACACCTTCCATTCCAATGGCTACAGTGATTACAGAAGTAAAAAAATAATCAGTTCCTCCCCCCATCTCTTCAGAAGGATTTCAGAAATGCCATCACCATACCCTACATATGTGGCATATCGGAAAAAATAGCCAGGTCCTTAAAAAAGTACAACCTCCACAGTAAATTTGCTATCCTTATCCAATTCTTCCAAAGACCAGCTTCCTCCTCTCTCAGTGACTGGAGTATATAAAGTACCCTGTTCCTGCAAGCTGGCTTACTTCGGACAGACAGGTAGATCAGCAGCCATCCATTTAGAAGAACACAAATCATACATCTGCAATCATAACTATGGTCAATCTGGCCTTGCAACCATGTTTTGGATACAAACCACAGGATCTCCTGGAAAAAAACCACCAAGCTCCACCATAGTAAATTCAAAAAAGAAAGACTATTTTTAGATTCTGCTGCAGCACTCAGAAATCCACCAAATTTAAATAAACACAGTCAGATAAAACTTCCCAAAATTTGGGAAAAATTAATTATCAGAGATCCAACTTTGCATCCTAGGCCACCTACAAATGCCCATAGAGTGCACACCACCTAGATAGGACTATAGAGTCACCCGCATGTTTCACTTAGTATTGTGTTGTATTTGAGTGTGTGTTACAAGAATTATTTGCAATCCCTGTGGATGTCTCAGTGACAGACGAAATATTGGAAGCATTAAAATTAGTTTTTAATTCTTGGCTAGTGCTGTAAATATTCCATTAAACCTCCAACATGATGTCCTCATAGCACTTAAGCCTCAACACACAAATAATAAATAGTATCTTCAATTTTAATATGATTCCCCCATTGATAATATTTCTTATATATGGCTCCTGCCCACAAAAGGATGTGAATTGTTTTTCAGTATTTTTATTGATTGCTTACATGGTTCAGATACCAAACATGGAACTTTCTCTTGCAGAGGTTCAATGTCTATCTTGCAAGATTTAATTGATCTACTTCTGTTTACCAAATGTTTAGCATTATATCTTTCCCAGTCAAAAATAGTATTCATTCCAAATAAGAAAGATGCATCTGTATCCTCACAGACTGCCATCCAATTATAATTGCTCCTGTTCTCTTACGTCTCTTTCATAAAGTGTTAGCTAAACATCTGTAGTCATACATCCAACATGATTTTGGGAAGAGAGTCTTCATTCCTGCAAATGGTGTGGTTGTGTGAGAATATCTTCATTCTTCATTTCTCTCTTCTCTCTGAATCCTGATGCCAACTTCAACCTCTCTTTATGGCATCCCTGAACCTCCAAAAGGCCTTTTATAGCATCTCCCTTCAAGCTCTGTCTATTGCAGGATGTCCAGAAGCTTTCCTCACCTATATCAGAGATTTACTCTTCAAATTTCCTTACCATCACCCTTCTTTCAAATTCATTTCAAATTTCAGAATTTTGCTAAGGCTTTTGACAGAATACAGGATGATAGACTGTTGCATAAATATCAATGTGACAAAGGTGAGCATGCTTTCTCTTGTCCCCTCAGGTAGAGAGAAAAAATTGAAGGTCAGGAACTTTGAATTTTTGCTGCATGGCATATCATTGCATTCTATCTCTGACCTGGAGGAGTAGAGATACCTTGGTATTCTCTTCCCATCCACTCTACAATGTTTTCTTTCATCTGTATAGGTGTATGAGGACAAGATATTAGAGCTGTTGCACAAATTGAGTAAGAATTCAACAATAGGGAATTCTTAATCCACAGGATTCCATTGCACAGGGGTGGTGCAAAGACCGATGTATCCAACTACCGATTAATAGTATCTCGGGAGTGGTGGTGAAGATTTTGGAAAAATTGGTTAGCGCTTGCATTCAGAAATGGATTGACAGTGAATCTCTACTTTGCAATGAACAACATAGGTTTACTAAGGGAAGGTCACATTTTAGCAACTTGCTCACATACTATAACAATGTTACCAATGAACTAGACAAGGAGAATAGATACACCATGATACTTTTGAATTTTGCTAAGGCTTTTGACAGAATACAGCATGATAGACTGTTGCATAAATTGGAAAAAATGGGTTTGGGTTATAGAATATTAGCATGGATAAGAGGAAGGCTTACTGACCGATATCAAAAAGTGGTATATGGGAGATGTGAGTCTACAAGATTTAAAGTAACAAGTGGTGTACCACAAGGATCAGTGCTTGGTCCACTGTTATTCACTCTGTACATTAATGATATTGGGAAGGATTTGACAAGTGACATACAGCTATTTGCTGATGATGCAAAGACAGGTAGGATAATCAGAAATGCTGCTGATATTCAGTACTTCAGAATGATTTGAATAGGTTAGAATTATGGGCATGGGAAAATGGGTGTCAGTTCAATGTCAGTAAACGTAAATTCATTCACTTCGGTGTGATTAGATATCCAATGTCGTAATATATTGGTGGGATTATGCTAGAAGAAACTGATGAGGCTAGGGATCTTGGAGTGTTAGTCGTAGGAAGTTGAAGTTCAGGGGGCCATGTGGCAAAGATTGCAAATACAACTAAAAAGATAATTGCAATGCTGAAATGAACGTTCACATGTAAAGATAAGGATGTCATTTTGCCTCTTTACAAAGGGTCATGCAGGATTTCAATTGATGGAATTTTTCAATTCATGGAGGGTGGAGAAAGGACAAGAGGGCATCCTTGGAAGCTGAGAATGAAGGCAGCTAAGAAGGGGCGAGGGCTAGATTTTTCTCTCAGAGGGTGGTGCATGATTGGAATGGATTACCATTGGATGTTGTGAGTGAAAGCAGTGTGAATGAATTCAATAATAAGTATGATAGCTGATGCATGTAGTATGTGGCCTCCCTCGATGAGTCTCTGACTGCCTGGAGGTCTGTCTTAATAATAATAATCTCTCCATAAAGCTCCACTTAAACTTCAACAGAAGCTCTTCATTCTGAATAACTTCCTTCTACCTAGGACTATCATAGGTTAGTCGTAGGTAAAGTCTCTCTCTCTCTCAGTAATGTCCTGGATGGATGTAGTGGTACACTCAACAGTCTGTTTGTGGTTATATCTTCCTCATGACGTGCCACTAGCGTTGTTCAATGCCACTGTAAATCAGGTTTCCTGACTGTGATGATTTGTGCCGAGATTAATATCTATCCACTTTAGAAATAGGTTTTGCAGCCTCTAGAACTTCAAGTATTAAGAATGATCATAGATGCACTTCTAGATGGATGTTTGATGGAAAGACACCAATTATGACTGCCTTGGCTGAACAAAGGAGATGAGCTTTAATATTGCACTGTTCAGTAGATGAAGCTGTATTACTAGCATCTATACATGTTCTCTCTTGGCATCAATGGATCAAGAATGGAACTCGCTTCCTGCTTGGTTTTGAATACATAGATTTAATTAGGATGAGAATCAATGCTCTGCCAAATTGAGTTCATACAACTCAGGGAAGAAGTGATGACAAGAACTGTAGAGTAGGTTGTCAGAGTATAGAACCTTTGGCTCATGTTGCTCAATGTTGTTATCACACACATGAAGTATGTGTGTCAGAAGACACAATACATTAATGAGGGTTATAGAGAATAAGTTGGATGACAGCAGTAGAACCCCACTATAGGACTAATATTGGATTGAGGAAGCCTTAAGGAGAGGAGATGAGTTAGTTGTTATTGATGCACGTTGGGGTGACCACTCAATACTCTCCATCATGAGAAAGCTGCCAACTATGTTGAAAACCAAGACTTGGTATGGCTACTTCAGGAAGAACACTACATCATACCAAAATTTACCTCTGCAAAAAAGTGCAAAAGTTAAAAAATAAAATTTCCAATAAACAGGATGGTGAGACCACCACCCTGTTTATTGGAAATTTTATGAAATGAAATTCATCTCCCACCTAAAAAAAAACATCACTGTCCACAGCAGGTTTTGAACCTGCACCCTGGTTGGAGAGCAGATACACTAACCACTTGGCCAAACCAGGCCAGCCAATCTGTTCATTCACTTAATTTTTCTTAGAATGCTCCAATCTTTGATCAACTATTTCTACCCCAACACTCAGATCCATACATGAAACTGAGCTTTATCTTGCATGTAGTTACTTTAGTGTTATAACTAATTTCTCTCTTATTCCATATAAAATTTATTCATTTGATATCCTACCATGCCACCTTTGCTAATTATGTTGTTCATTTTCACATTTAATTTGCCATCTCCACTAATAATGGTGACCATGAACTTGTTCTATGGGTTTCTCATAAAACAATATGCAATCGTTGTTTTCAATATCCTTGCCCATCACCATAGCTTGTCTGATCAATGTTGTTATCGCACACATGAAGTATGTGTGTCAGAAGACACAATACATTAATGAGGGTTATAGAGAATAGGTTGCATGACAGCAGTAGAACCCCACTATAGGACTAATATTGGATGATTTTCATATCCTATTTATTACAGTAGTTATTTAGCTATAGAATCCAGCAGACCTGTACAAGATTTATTTAAAATTATAACTATATAAAGTAAAGAGCTGAGTTAAATGTCTCTAATTGTGACATCAGTAGAGTGACCAAATAACTTATCATCTAAACTTGGACATTTTTTGAGAATGAAGGGAAGCTAAAATAATTAAAATTATATAATATTTTGAAATATTCATTTATTGACCAACACATTAAACTTATAAGCGCTTTCATAGTGCAATTGGAAGAACAATGGTACGTTGTGCCCTTTGACTGGAAAAGGCTTAAGTTTGATTCTTGTGACGAGAGGAATCTTTATGTTTTTTTTTTTCAATTGAAGGTGAGTTAACTGATCTAACATGCAGGTTGCAATGTTTTTTTCTCCCGGAAATTCGGGCTTTTCATCTCACATACAGACAAATCGGCCTTGAGAACACAAATACTAGTGGTAGGCAGTAGATGGTGTTGGTGTAGGAAATGATGGTAGTGGTGGTTCACTGTAGTTGGTGGATTAAAGATACTTTGGACTCCTCCTTGGAGATGTCTCGTAATAATAGTAAAATAGCTATTAAACTATATTCAAAAATAAAATTCTTTCTATAGGATATAAAAACAATATGACTGCATACATTAAAGTCAAACAAAAAACTTCATTACACTGATTACCTAAGCATTAAAAAATAACATAAGCAGAACTGTTTTTAGTAAAAATGTTCATATACTTTTATCAGTTTACTAGTAGTATCTCTAAAACTGTATAACTAGTATTTTTCTCAAGAATATATTTTTTTTTATATATTATGTTTTAATGTTTGCATAAAATTGTCAGCACTCTCCTTCAAAGTTACATTTCATGGTTAATAAATTTGAAATTGTTGACACTTTCACAACTGACTCTCCTCTGTAGACTAATATTTTTAATTGAGAAAATACTCTCTGCCAAGGAACTGGTAAGTTCAGAGAAAATTCTACTAAATGGGGAGTATTTTAATTCAAATTTTTATTGTACTGAAATGTGTAAATATTTCACCTGAAATATTTTTTTATTTTTTATCATTCTTTTGAAGGTTTTAACATGCTGCAAAATCATGGCCTTCTCAATTTCATTCCATTCTAGTACAAAGCATAAATTTATCCAATTAAAAACAGAAGTTTTATTAAAAAAATTCTTCCAAACAATCCAAGTTATTCCAAAGCACAATTACAGAATTCCAAAATTTAATCTTGTAGACTGAGCTCTCATCATTTAATTTGTTCAGATCTACCCTTGCTTTTGTAGGAATAAATTCTGCTCATTTTGCCCATTCACAGTTATTCCCATGTCTTCTGGAATACTCTAACTAGTTTTTAAAGACACATGTTAAAACAAATATGGTTAAAGCAAACATCCCTGCATGATACTTCTCTCAACAGGTATTTCAGAAGTTCCAAATGCTCCAAATTTTATTATGGCCATAGTATTTTTATAGTACAGGAGGATGATATTTAGTATTTTTTCCTCTTATTTTTTGTTAAAAATTTCAATATTTATTTCCTAATATATTGGGTCAAATGCTTCCTTAATGTCTATAAAGCATATGTCAATATTTCTGCTTTTTTCTAACATCAATTCAGCTAATTGTAACAGTATAGATTACATAGATTGTAGATTGTCAATTAGCACCAGCATAAGATGAATATATTTCGCCCACTATGACTAGCTAGCTAGCTAGTTCATCATCATACGTATCAAGGATTTAGGCTAGTATGGCCTGTTCTGGGCCTTAGAAGTCATCGTTGAATCGTTTAAGAGGACGTCCTGGTTTTCTTTTTCCTAATGGCTTGTACTTTAAGGCTTGTTTTGGTAATCTTTCTGTTTTCATTCTTTGAACGTGTTCCATCCATCTATGTTTATATTTTTTAATTTTTTCAATTACTGGTTCTTGGTTTAATTCTTTCATAATATTTTCGTTTCTTTTGTGATCAAATAGGGTATACTTTGCAGTTTTTCTCATAAACTTCATTTCTGCTGTTATTAATCTTCGTTTGTCTTTTTGTTTTATTGTCCAGATTTCGCTTCCATACATTAAGACCAGTAGGGCTAATGTATTGTATACTTTTAGCCTGGTTTGTTTTTGAACTAGGTTTGGTTTAAATATAGAGTTAATTACTCCTGTTATTTTTAAATATTTTGCAATTTTTATGTTTATATCTTTTTCATTTTCATAAGTGATCATACATCCTAGGTAGTTAAATGAATTCACCTGTTCTAAGATCTTGTTATCTAATACTATTTTAGTTCTTGCTGGATCTTGTCCTTTAAAGGCCATAGTTTTTGATTTTTCCGTTGATATTATCATACCATAAACTTTGGATATCTCATTTAGATTTAAAATAGCGCTTTCTGTAAGTTATCTTCAGAATTTAAATATTAAATTTAGTAAACTAGTTAAATATTAAATTTAGGATGTTCAACGAAAATTTTTGATATATTTCTATTTTAATTTAAAATAGGGCATTTTAAACCACAGTTATGGAAAAATACTTTATTTTACACACGCACACAATATTATGTGTCAATATACATAATATATTGTCAGAACTTTTCAGACCACTCATGTATAGTGGGTGGTCTGAAAAGTTCTCAGCCTAACATCGAAAAAACGAATTTATAATTTCAAAATATTATTTTTTCAACATAATCGCCCTTAAGACTAGTACGTTTATTCCAGTGATGCTCCAGCACCATTATCCCGTCCCTGTAATGGTTCTCAGTAAAATCTGCAAAATACCCCTCTGCAGCTGCAATCACCTCTTGATTCAAAGAAAAACACTGACAGTGAGGAAGAGTTTTAGTTTTGGGAAGAGACAGAAGCCAGAGGGAGCCAAAGAGAGTGGATGTTCCAATAATTCATAGTGCACATCTCTTAATTTTCCCCTTTATCCAAAACACCTTTGTGGACAGGTGCACTGTCCTGATGGAAGATAATTTTTTTCTTCTTCAAACGAAGTCTTTTTCTCACGAATTTTTTCGTCTAGTCTGGTTAAAAGATCAGAATAATATTTCCCAGTTATTGTTTTACCCTTTTCAAGATAATTAATATACAAAATGCCTTTAGCATTCCAAAACACCGATGCCAAGACCTTGTATTCTTTGGCACTGAACAACTGGCGTCTGTCAACTCTTTCGACCGCTGTTTGGATTCTGGTGAATCCAAGTCTCATCCATAGTAATAAATTGATGCACAAAATCAGTTTTATTCTTGTTAAAATGTTCCAAGCACTGTGTAGAGATTTTCATGCGAGTGCGTTTTTTTTTTTTTTTTTTTTTATCTCCACAGCACCCATCTTGTGCAAAGCTTTTTTATTTGCAATTCACCATGCAAAAAAATGTATCCTACACACTCTTTTGAAATGCCTATAGTCTCAGCAATTTCATGCACTTTGACTCCGGTTATCCAATACCACATCATGCACTGATCAATGATTTCTAGTGTTGTAACACTTTTTGAACGTCCTTCACGATGTGAAGAACGTCCAAAAGTGGATCATCTTCAATGCTGGTATGGCCGCATTTAAATTCTGCAGCCCATTTCTTAATTGTCGAAAACGAAGGAAAGAGTGCCCATAAAGTTTTATGAACTTTGAATGAATTTCTTTTGCCGTTAAACCTTCTTTTACAAAGAATTTTATAACGGCACGATACTCAATTTTATCCATTTCTAGGGATACAGATAACACTTTGGCTTCCAACAGCTGTATAAAAAAAATACTATTTGATAGAATGACTTGCAATTTTACATTGATGCTTATGACAGATATACCAACTTAGAAAAAAAAATCTTGCCAAAAGTTTTGCCATTTATGGTTAAGGCCATGAACTTTTCAGATATATCCACATACCACCCACATATATCTCATTATAAACTGAAAAATAATTCATGAAACAAGAGAAATCAATCGTTACCTTCTAGAGCTGACTTAAATTCCTCTTCAACAAATATCTCAGGATTGATTAATCTTTGATTTATTTCATCATTTTGTACAGTCTCCTTGACCTTGGTAGAAGTAGTAGTAATAACAATACAAATGATTTTTACACTTTTTTTTTAAAAAAACTTTAAATCATGATTTAGCAAAATTTCAGTTCTGAAATGCACAAAAAAATTTCAACTTTGTTCATTTTATTTTGAAGTACAAAATGAACTGTATTTCTATTGAATAATTTCAATGACAACAATACTAACAATTAGTGAAATTATCATAAAAACTGTGTCATGTTATCTGTCATGTCATGTCTCACTCTTTCAAAATACACAAATATCATTCAAGAAAAAATGAAAGAGTTTGAGAACAGGAACCAAACCTTGCAGATTCAGTGGCAAATCCTGAAGAAAACATTGATTCAGTCAGAGGCATGTTCTAAAACACTTAGGGAATTGAACAATGTAGATTAGAATATAAATTAAATTAAACTTTAATAAATATTTCCGATATTTCGGCAATGTCACGTTGCCATTTTCAAAAGGAACTTACAAAAAGGTACGTGCACGCAGGCACTACAACACAGTAACTAAGAATGAAGATATGAAGCTATCATTCTCCTAGAAGTCCTGATGGTGCCCTCTAGCAGGCTAAGTAGGTGTTCTTGGCCGTTGGGCTGAAGGTCTGCTGATGTATGCCTCCCAAATTTGGGGCAGTCGCATACAACCAAATTTGTTGAGGTTAGGAGAGTTTCAATGCCATCCACTATGGGACGTAATGGCACATTTTCTTTATGTATTTTTGGGAGTCCGTAAATACAGGGGGGGGGGGGGGTTAGAGTTAAACGGCTTTAATCTGTTGGTAACTTCTACAGGCCAAGAAGTGACTTTTTTAAGGAGCCTGTGAAGTTTTCTGATTTGGGAGTTGGTGGGATTGTAATTGATAGGGAGGTAAGTAGCCCGATCTAATAGAAGAGCATTAAGCTTACCTTTGTAGTCTTTTTCATTAAGTACTACAGTTGCATTTCCCTTATCCGCTTTGGTGATAACTAATTCTTTATTATTCCTCATTTCCTGTAGAGCTTTTTTCGCATGGCCACAACTTCGCCATTACACCCAGAAAAATACCTAGTGAGGATATTATGATCCAGATCGAAAGAGGAATCTGCCACCTTCCACATCAAATCGCCAACAGTGTGAGACTGGATGTAGCCTGTGTCCTTTCCAAAGCAAGACCGCCAAAAACTACCAACATATCCAACAAGGAATTTAAAACTCTACAGGAAATGAGGAATAATAAAGAATTAGTTATCACCAAAGCGGATAAGGGAAATGCAACTGTAGTACTTAATGAAAAAGACAACAAAGGTAAGCTTAATGCTCTTCTATTAGATCGGGCTACTTACCTCCCTATCAATTACAATCCCACCAACTCCCAAATCAGAAAACTTCACAGGCTCCTTAAGAAAGTCACTTCTTGGCCTGTAGAAGTTACCAACAGATTAAAGCCGTTTAACTCTAAACCCCCCCGTATTTACAGACTCCCAAAAATACATAAAGAAAATGTGCCATTACGTCCCATAGTGGATGGCATTGATTCCCCCACATACAAATTAGCTAAACATTTGGCCAAAGAGCTCACACACTATACTGGCAACACACCATCACACATAAAAAACTCAGCCCACTTCAAAGCCAGCATAGAAAACCTTGCACTCCACCATACTGACATAATGGTCAGCTTTGACGTCTCCTCCTTATTCACAAATATCCCACTCAAAGAAACTTTAGAGCTAATCCAAGCTAAATTTTCTCCCGATATCTCAGCCCTATTTCAGTTCACAATGAACTCAGGCTATTTCGTTTGACAGGGAAAATTCTACAAACAAATAGAGGGGACAGCCATGGGTTCTCCAGTCTCCCCACCCTTGGCCAATTTCTTTATGGAGACTTTTGAAGAAAAAGCCTTAGCCTCTGCCCCACAAAAACCAACCATATGGCTTCGCTACATTGATGATGTGTTTGTTATTTGGCCACATGGCTCTGAAACACTCCTCTCTTTCCTTACACATTTAAACAACCAACACTCCAGAATCAAGTTCACCCTGGAAAAAGAGGAAAACAACAGCCTCCCTTTCCTAGACACACTAGTCACCCGCCAGCCTGATGGAACCTTGATTTTCTCAGTTTATAGAAAACCCACCCATACAGGCAGATACAGTGAGATTGTTGGTGAGATTCACCAACAATCTCACCCCCCCCTCACAACAATATGGAGAGGTAAAAACGCTATACAACAGGGCTAAATTAATCTGTTCTAACAACATAACAACATGGCCCTAAACACTGAATTAAATCACATCCTCAACACTTTCTCAGCCAATAGCTACCCCCCCCCCAAAAAAAATTAAAACCTACAAACCACAGCCCCCCCCCCCTTCCACAACAAATATTACTCTAAATCCATCACCATTCCCTACATCCGAGGCAACTCGGAAAAAATTACCAAAATTTTAAAAAAACATGACCTCACCTCCTGTTACAGGCCTTACAAAAAATTGGCATCCCTTATCTGCTCCACCAAAGACCAACCACTTCCCCTAGACCTACCTGGTGTATACCAGGTCCCTTGCAGTTGTAAACTGTCGTACTTTGGCCAAACAGGCAGGACAGCGAATATCAGAATCTCTGAACATAAGGACTACATCCGGTTTCACAAGTACAGCCATTTTGGTCTTGCAGACCATGCTCTGGATACACGCCACAGAATACAGTGGAAGAAAGCTACAGTAATACATACACCGTAGCAAATATAAATTCGAAAGACTATTTATGGAATCAGCCTCTGCCCTAAGAAACTCTCCTAACCTCAACATATTTGGTTGTATGCGACTGCCCCAAATTTGGGAGGCATACATCAGCAGACCTTCAGCCCAACGGCCAAGAACACCTACTTAGCCTGCTAGTGGGCACCATCAAAACTTCTAGGAGAATGATAGCTTCATATCTTCATTCTTAGTTACTGTGTTGTAGTGCCTGCGTGCACGTACCTTTTGAAAATGGCAATGTGACATTGCTGAAATATCGAAAATATTTATTAAAGTTTAATTTAATTTATATTCTAATCTACGTTGTTCAATTCCCTAAGTGATTTAGAAATGCATAACCAATGTATAAGCCTGTCTACGAGAGAGGTATATGGTGAGGTTGTGTGCATGGATAGAAAAATCAGAACTCAATGATGGACACAGGAAGTTAGAGGCAGTGAAAGAAAAGAAAAAAAGCATATCAAAAGTTCCTGGCTAAGTCAGCTTGTGCTCAGAGAATACAGGGACCAATGTAAGAAAGCTAAACAAAAGTAATGGAAAGACTTTGGCATGTACACAGAAAATAAATATCAAGGTGGCAAGATATTCTGGAGGTTGATGAAAAAGCTCAGAAATAGAGGAAATAGTGCTGTAAAAGACATTACAGATGATAAAGGTGACATGAAAATTGGAGATATCCTTGATGTATGGAGTAATTACTTTGAAAAATTGCTAAATAAAACAATCAGTGACAGCACAGTGTTTTAAAACAATCAACAGGCATGTAATCAGGAATACATATCCATACTCGAAGTAGAAAAAACCATCAAAAGCTGTGGAAAGACAGTTGGAGTAGATGATATTCGACCAGAAATGCTCAAGCATGGAAGTGTAAAAGTCTTACAGTGGCTGCACTGCATAGTTCAGTAGGCCTGGACAGAGGGAAGAATTACAGATGGAGTACAGCTCTTATAGTACCCATATATAAAAGGAAAATAAAATTGAATGTAAGAATTACGAGATATTTATCTACTGAGTGTTCCAGGTAAGATTTGCAAGTATCCTTGAGAGATGGTTGAGAAAGATTATGGAAGGAAATCTTGGTGAAGAACAAGCTGGATACAGGCCAAATAGAGGCAGTCGGGATCAGATTTTCACTTTACGACAAATATTTGAGAAATCATGGGATATAAGAAATATCTGTATTTAAGTTTCATAGATCTGACAAGGTGCCAGGAAAAGCTATTCCAAACACTACAGTTATATGGTGTCAGTGGGGCAATATATCAAGCAATACTTAGTCTTTATTTAAGTTGTAAGTCAGCAGTTAGAATTGAAAGAAGTACAGGAAGATGGTTTAATGTTAAATCTGGTGTCAGACAAGAATGTTCATTATTCCCTCTGTTATTCATTATCTATATGGATCACATTATGAAGGAAAGTGGTAATAAACCTGATATCAAAATTGGAGATGTTAATGTCAGCTCTTCGCTTTATGCAGACGATGTTATACTTCTAAATAAATCTGCTACAAGTTGACAAGATTCCCAAACTAAATTGAATAACTGTCATAATAGATATAGTATGAAGGTCAGCAATAACAAGACAAAGACAATGAAAATATCAACTGCATTGTGAATGGAGAATCTAGAGAACAAGTAAAACATTTTTTTAGTGAAGGTGGTAAATTAAATATGGAAATAGTCCACAGAATCAACAAAGTTGGCATGGTTGGAAGTCAATTGAAAATTTATATGGAATAAGAGAGAAATTAGTCAAAACACTAAATTAGATGTATACAAGGCAGTGTTCAAGCCAATTTTAACTTATGGATCTGAGAGCTGGGTTAGAAATAGAACACTTCACCAAAGAATAGAGACTGCAGATGCGAGAGTCCTGAGAAAGATTAGAGGCATGAATGACAATATCATATTAAAAATGAGGATATTAGAAAAGAACTTGACATTGTTAGCATCCAGGAATGTGTTAGCAGAGCTAATCTCAGTGGTATGGTCACTTAAACAGAATGGGAGAGGAAAGATTAGCAAAACAAGTGTTCTCTGCCGGGTAGGCAGGAAAAAGACCCAGAGGAAGACCAAATATAGGTGGATTGATAAGCTAAAAAGTGCCTTAGAAGATAAAAATATAAGATCTGATAATGTTAGCGTCTTGACAAGTAACAGATTGATTTGTAGGAAAATTGTAGATAGGAAGTTAGTGGTGATTTAAGTTTTTCATGTAGTACTATCATATCCCATACACCCCTTGAGGGTACATGTCAGGAATTTGATGATCATAAAAATAAAAGCATTAAGAAAAGTTTATGGGTTATGCATTATTTGACTATTGTAACTTGCCTATGCACTGCATTATCGTCACATAATGTGATAAATCCAAAAAGACTTAAATCTTAGGACCTTTCAAGTATAGGACTGGAGGACTGATTACATACACGCAGTGCTTTCCTGTGACAGTATGCAATATGGTGTAACGGAATCTTTATTAACAGTGACACGTGACATACAGATGAATGTCGTTTTTATTTTCAATTTTTCCTAGCAGAGAATGCATACTGGCACCTACTGTTTGACAAAAAAAAAAAAAGTGCTGTGTATATATATGAGAGTATGTGTTTAAAAAAAATAATTTTATGCAAAAAAGAATAATGTTCTATAATCATCATTTAACAGCTTAAAGTATTATCCATATTGACACTGCAAAACAGTTCAGGAATTCAGTGAAAGGGAGTATGTTTTTGTGTATTTAGGCATTGTATGACTTGCTAAGCAAGTCATACAATGCCTAAATACACAAAACATTCACTATAGACCTCATAGGCAGTTTGTTCCAATGATTCTCACACACACACACACACATCCTATGAAAAGCACTGGTCTTTATATGCTTTTCTGACCACATTCTTACTCAGCTACCAGGGATGACCTGCAAGTTATCCCTACCTGCTGTGCTTTACATTATTAGCTTTTCTGAAAGAGAATAAGAAAAAGTTAAATCAATTATTAATAGCAATCCATCGCTTATTTTATTTATTTTAGAATAAGATGACAAAAGCTGTGAGGCATATAGTGAGCCAATATATTGTTACTGGTTATAACATAATTTTGCTCATAAATTGCATGTATTCTTTGAGTCAGTCTGTTTTGAAGGATGAAAAATCCAAATTTCAGAGAAAAAAAGCTCTATCAACCTCTGTATAAGATCAAAATCACATTGAAAAGCCCTCATATTTTTAGTGTCCTAGATGAGATTTGAACCCAAGTCTTTCCAACCAAAGGGCAACGTTGTTAATGATTGAGCTATGAAAGTTCAAACCACCACTAATAATGAATTTAAGAAAAGAAAATACAACAGCGGGGTGCTTAAGGGTCAAAGCTGTATAACTGAGAGGAGACCTCCACATAGCCTTTAAAGGAATGCGGAGAACCGACCAGGGCTTCTGACCTAATGTCCAATCCTCACCTTCTCGTGGTGCACCCTGTTGGGTATCTACTTGGATACTGAACGGACGAGGATGGGCTGGCAATTTGGGATTTAGCCGACCAAATTGTATTCTTATTGGTTAAACCAAAATATAGAATGATGGTACAACATGACAAAATTTCATGCCGGCTGGGGCGTCGCCCGGTTAAACAAGGCCCCCGTTGTTTTCGCCAGGGAACCAGGGCGAACAGCGAAAAGTCAGCTACTGGAACAAATCTGAAAATAAACCCCAACTCAACATCACCAGAGTTAAAGATCGGTACTATCAACGTAAGAAGCCTGAATGGCAAAGAAATGGAGCTAGCTGAGGAATTAGATAAGTACCAGATCGACATAATAGGGGTGACTGAAACAAAAAAGACCAAAACTGGTGAGCTCTTTCTGAGCAATAAATACAAAATGTTATATTCAGGCAATGACAATCAAGGAAAAGAAGGAGTAGCCATAGTATTCAACACAAAATACGAGGCTAATCTTCTTGAATGGCAGGCAGTCTCAAGTAGAGTAATGTGGGCAAATATGAGAATGGGGAACTGGACAATGAGACTTATTTGTGCCTATGGTCCCACAGAAGGTTCTACTAAGGTAGAAGTGGAGGAATTTTTTGAGGCTTTAGAAAAAGCAACTGACACAATGAAAAATGAAAAGTTGGTCCTTGTTGGGGATCTAAATAGCAGAGTAGGAAATGATTGTCAGACATACAAAAATATTTTGGGAAAATTTGGAGAAAAGAGCAAAGCTAATAATAATGGCAAATATCTGTTGGATTTCTGCTCAGGACATGGACTGGTCATTACTAACACCATGTTCCAACATAAAAATGTGCACAAATTCACATGGAGAGAAGAGGCTAGGAATAAGAAAAGTCTCATTGACTATGTTATTGTTGATAGTGATGTTTTCTTCCTGGTGCAGGACACCAGAGTGTACAGAGGATTTGAAATTGGAAGTGATCACTATTTAGTCTTGAGCAGGATAAAATTGAATTTCATATTGAAAAGAATAACATGTAAGAAAGTTTTAAAGCGAATAAAAGTTGAGCAGCTCTCAGATGTGAACTGTAGACTAAAATACACAAAGATTATTGAAGAAAAAATGAAAGAGTTTGAGAACAGGAACCAAACCTTGGAGATTCAGTGGCAAACTCTGAAGAAAACATTGATTGATTCTGCCAGAGAGGCATGTGGTGAGGTTGTTTGTAAGGATAAAAAAATCAGAACTCCCTGGTGGACACAGGAAGTTAAAGAGGCAGTGAAGGAAAAGAAGAAAGCATACCAAAAGTTCCTGGCAAATAAGTCAGCTTTTGCTCTTAGAGAATATAGAGACAAATGCAAGAATGCTAAACACTGTGTAAAACTAGCTAAACAAAAGTCATGGGAGGACTTTGGCAAGAATATAGAAAATAAATATCAAGAAGGTGGCAAAATATTCTGGAGGTTGTTGAAGAAACTTAAGAATGGAGGAAAGAGTGCTGTAAAAGGAATTAGAGATGATAAAGGTGACATGAAAACGGGAGAAAAAGATATCCTTGAAGTATGGAGTAATTACTTTGAAAAACTGCTAAATGAAACAAGCAGTGATGACAGCACAGTGGTAAAAAACACTGACCAGGCATGCAGTCAGGAATACATATCCATACTTGAAGTAGAAAAAGCCATCAAAGGCTTGAAATGTGGAAAGGCAGCAGGAGTAGATGATATTCGACCAGAAATGCTGAAGTATGGTGGTATAAGAGTATTACAGTGGCTGCACTGCATAGTTCAGAAAGCCTGGACAGAGGGACGAATTCCCGATGATTGGAGTAGAGCTCTCATAGTACCCATATATAAAAAGGGAAATAAAACTGAATGTGAGAATTACAGAGGTATTTCTCTACTGAGTGTTCCTGGCAAGATCTATGCAAGTATACTTGAGAAACGGTTGAGAAGAATTGTGGAAGAAAAGCTTGGTGAAGAACAAGCTGGATTCAGGCCAAATAGAGGCTGTCAGGATCAGATCTTCACTTTACGACAAATAGTCGAGAAAGCATGGGAATATAACAAAGATCTGTATTTAAGTTTTGTCGATCTGGAAAAGGCATATGACAAGGTGCCAAGAGAGAAGCTATTCAATACGCTGCAGTTATATGGTGTGAATGGGGCATTATACCAAGCAATACTTAGTCTTTATTTGAGTTGTAAGTCAGCAGTCAGAATTGAAGGAAGTACAGGAAGATGGTTTAATGTTAAATCTGGTGTGAGACAAGGATGTACATTATCCCCTCTGTTATTCATTATCTATATGGATCACATTATGAAGGAAAGTGGTATTGAACATGATATCAAAATTGGAGATGTTAATGTCAGCTCTTTGCTTTATGCAGATGATGTTATACTTCTAAATAAATCTGCTACAAGTCTGCAAGATTCTCTGACTAAATTGAATAGCTGTTGTAATAGATATGGTATGAAGGTCAGCAATAAAAAGACAAAGACAATGAAAATAGGCAGAATCATTGAAAATGTCAACTGTGTTGTGAATGGAGAACCTGTGGAACAAGTAAAACATTTCAGCTATTTAGGCACGATTTTTACTGAAGATGGTAAATTAAATATAGAAATAGACAACAGAATCAGCAAAGCTGGTATGGTGGGAAGTCAATTGAATAAATTCATATGGAATAAGAGAGAAATTAGTCGGAACACTAAATTAGCTGTATACAAGACAGTGTTCAAACCAGTTTTAACTTATGGATCTGAGAGCTGGGTCAGAAGTAAAACACTTGACCAAAGACTAGAGACCACAGATATGAGAGTCCTGAGAAAGATTATAGGCGTGAACAGATGGCAACAATGGCAATATCATATTAAAAACGAGGATATTAGGAAAGAACTTGACATTGTCAGCATCCAGGAATGCGTTAGCAGAGCTAATCTCAGGTGGTATGGTCACTTAAATAGAATGGGCGAGGAAAGATTAGCAAAACAAGTGTTCTCTGCCAGGGTGGCAGCAAAACGACCCAGAGGAAGGCCAAGATATAGGTGGATTGATACGATACAAAGTGCTTTAGACGATAGAAATATAAGATCTGATAATGTTGGAGTCTTGACAAGTAACAGACTGATTTGGAGGAAAATTGTAGATAGGAAATTAATAATGATGTAATTTTTTTCATGTAGTACTATCATATCCTGTACACCCCTTGAGGGTACATGGCAGGAATTTGATGATGATGATGATGATGAAATACAACAGCGGAAGATGGACCTATTGCTATGCCTGTGGAACTTGAACAATATTACTCTCCAAAATAGACTTCACATTATAACTTACAGAAAAACTACAGAAACAATAGTCTTGGGCATTAAACTATATTCGTCACAGTGATTTTTATACTGAGAAGATCTGACTTCACATTTTGTTCATTTCTTGTCAATTATATCACACTGACTAGTAAAATTATCAAAATAGTGTCACTAGTCAGCATATTATAACTGACAAGAAATTATACTGTTTTCATTTACATTTAATCCTAGTGTAAGCAAACAAACTTTGCACCATGAAGTACCTTCATTACTAGTTACATAATGAGAGCAAATAATTTCACTACAAGTCATCTGAAGTGTTCTATAGTACACAGTACATGTCCTAGAATCTGGAAGGAATACTACATTCAATTAAAGAGAATAATCTCCAGACACTACACAAGATCAGTAACGCACAACATATATCCTCACCAAACCTAGCCACCTCCACGTCCCCAATGAATGACCTGCTTCCATAAATTGGACTGGTGCATAAGAAAGTATTGTTGCTGACTTGAACCCTAAAAAGTAGATGACTGATTGGCTGAAGAAACACGACCACTTTGCTGGAGGCCAGGAAGTGGCTGCTTCCATGTTTGTTTCCAAGCATAGTCTAATTTCTCTCTTTAACACTTTCTTCTTAGACATAGTGTGGATGATATACATTTGGACATGCCTAACACACTATAATTTGCTAAGCTAGTACCACCTCCAAGGACTGACTGCAGAATAGGTTCTGCGGCACAGATGACAAATAGTATATGGGACTGAAAGTGATGTATTTGATTTTCTGGCAGCCTAGAAAGTAATTTTATTACCATATCTGCTCTGCCATATAATGGAGAGAATGAGAGTGTAATGATATGCAAGAGGCACTATCAAGTTCATGCATGACAGAAGATTAGATGTTCTCCTGTCTAGATATTTGAGTCATATCACTACACTGTATGTCCTTATATGGTAATTAACTTTTGGAATTCACCAACTGATTTAAAAAAAAAAAATCTCCCACAAAAACAACAGCAAAAGAAATCACAAAATAGAAATAAAATTAAAATAGGAAAAAAGAAAAACACAAAAATCTCCTCCGCATCCATTTCACTAACATCTGTTAGTTAAAAATGATATGCACCCACCACTTACCAGGCATCAAAAACTGGTTACGTCTCACAAAATCTGAAGTTGCAGCTTCTAGGGCTATTGTTCATTTCAGCTATTTAAACTACAATACGCATGATTCTCCCATCACAATAGTAGTGCATTCAGTATAATATTCCACATCAGAGAATGCAAAATCTAGAATCCTTCCTTATAATTTGCTCTGGTTTAAAATTTCCTTAAAATAGTAATTTTGCATTCGTGTCCTGTCTTTATTAACTTCTAAATTCTGATAGCCACACTGAACCTTTTGATCATTTATTATTATTACATGATAACTCCATGGCATTCCAGGATTACTGCAAGAAGCATTTTAAACTACACAATATTTAAAGGCACAGAAGTAAATGACAATTCCTAAATAATAAAAAAATCTTGAATTATAAATAAAAAAATAAAATTATACATACCAAGATAAATTATTTTGATCTTTTCACTCTTTGGGAATGTGTTAATGAAAATATCCAAATTTAATAATTAACTCAAATTAAGCACACTCAAGTATAGATCAGGTGCAAGCAGTACTTGCATTTGATCTGATCAATCTGTTAATTAGCCATATTGCTTGAAATTAGTTTGAATCTATTAAATTGGTATATTAGTATAAAAATTTATGGAAACTAAGTTTCATGTAACTCCTGATTTAAAAAAAAAAGAAGAAGAAACTTATTAGGTAATGGAGCTAACCCATTTCTCCTATCAGAGGCCAAGTTAAATTACTAATAAAAAATTTTTAATTTATATCAAAGAATAATTTAAAAGACATACCCGCTTGTATTAAGAAGGTAGGAATGAAACTATCTGGAGTCAAACTTCAGTCGAAAACATATTGTAAGAGGAAAGGCATTGAAAATGAAGCTCAATCATTCAAACTTGAACAGTTAAAAATGAAACATAAATAAAACTAGTAAACAAGGAAAATGATGAATCAAATGGACTACAGATTTTGAAAAATTAAGAATTAAAAATATAACTAAAAGATTTAAAACTATAAACTTCAAGACCAAAAATTAAAAAAGGGAGAAAGTAAAGTATACATACAAATAGCAACATGACAGTTGTCCTGGTCATCATCTAAGTTTCGCCATTAATCACCTGAGGATGATTTCCACAAAACAGCCAGCATAACCATCATGTGGGGTAGCTCCATTACCTAAAGAGCTTTGACATGTTTTTGTTTATATTCAACTGATTTGTTTGACCTAATATAAAACCTATAAGATTTTCAAATATTCAAAATTCATCATCATTATTATCAAATTCCTGATATGTATGTGTACAGGATACTATAATATTACATGATGAAATTTGCATTCCTCATAAATTCTATCAACAATTTTTCTATAAATCAGCTAGTTATTTGTCAGGACTCTGATATTGTGAGATGTTATATTTTGATCATTTAAGGTAGTTAGTTATAACAGCATCAGTCAATGCTGATCTCCTAGGTTTTTTAAAATACCATCCTGGCCTCAAACACCTGTTAAACAAATCTTTTTCTTTTCAATTCCACTAACTTTTCCATTTCAAGTGACTATACTACATGAGATTAGATCTGCTCACACACCATCCAATTCTAACAATGTCAAGTTCTTTTCATCACTTTCATTGGAATGTTTCTGTAAAGAAGGCTCCCATTTCAGATAAGTTTTTTTTTTTGAATAATTAATTGTAATTAAGTGTGTGTTTATGAGTAAGAGTTGCTGAAAAAAAAAAAGCAACTTAAATCAAGCTTGTACATTTGTAGTGTTTCTAGTGTGGGCTTATTTCAGTTTATCATCATCAAATTCCTGACATTTATTCTTGAGGAATGTACAGGATATGATAGTACTACATGAAAAAATTTACATCATTACTAACTCCCTATCTACAATTTTCCTCCAAATCAATCTATAACCTGTCAAAGCTCCAACATTGTCAGATTTTATATTTCTATCTTCTAAGGCACTTTTTTACCATATCAATCCACCTATATCTTGGTCTTCCACTTGGTCCTTTTCCTGCCAACCTGACAGAGAACACTTGTTTTGCTATCTTTTAAGATAAAATTGAATTCATATTGAAAAGAATAACATGTAAGAAAGTTTTAAAGCGAATAAAAGTTGAGCAGCTCTCAGATGTGAACTGTAGACTAAAATACACAAAGATTATTGAAGAAAAAATGAAAGAGTTTGAGAACAGGAATCAAACCTTGGAGATTCAGTGGCAAACTTTGAAGAAAACATTGACTGATTCAGACGGAGAGGCATGTGGTGAAGTTGTCTGCAAGAATAAAAAAATCAGAACACCCTAGTGGACACAAGAAGTTAAAGAGGTAGTGAAAGAAAAGAGAAAGCATATCAAAAGTTCCTGTCAAATAAGTCAGCTTGTGCTCTTAGAGAATATAGAGAAAAATGCAAGAATGCTAAACACTGTGTAAAACTAGCTAAACAAAAGTCATGGGAGGACTTAGGCAAGAATACAGAAAATAAATATCAAGAAGGTGGCAAAATATTCTGCAGGTTGTTGAAGAAGCTTAGGAATGGAGGAAAGATTGCTGAAGGAGTTAGAGATGATAAATGTGACATGAAGACGGGAGAAAAAGATATCCTTGACGTATGGAGTAATTACTTTGAAAAACTTCTAAATGAAACAAGCAGCGATGACAGCACAGTGGTAAAAAAACACTGACCAGGCATGCAGTCAGGAATACATATCTATACTTGAAGTAGAAAAAGCCATCAAAGGCTTGAAATGTGGAAAGGCAACAGGAGTAGATGATATTCGACCAGAAATGCTGAAATACGGTGGTATAAGAGTCTTACAGTGGCTGCACTGCATAGTTCAGAAAGCCTGGACAGTGGGACAAATTCCCAATGATTGGAGTAGAGCTATCATAGTACCTATATATAAAAAGGGAAATAAAACTGAATGTGAGAATTACAGAGGTATTTCCCTACTGAGGGTTCCTGGCAAGATCTATGCAAGTATTATACTTGAGAAACGGTTGAGAAGAATTGTGAAAGAAAATCTTGGTGAAGAACAAGCTGGATTCAGGCTAAATAGAGGCTGTCAGGATCAGATCTTCACTTTACGACAAATAGTCGAGAAAGCATGGGAATATAACAGAGATCTGTATTTAAGTTTTGTCGATTTGGAAAAGGCATATGACAAGGTGCCAAGAGAGAAGCTATTCAAATCGCTACAGTTGTATGGTGTCGGTGGGGCATTATATCAAGCAATACTTAGTCTTTATTTGAGTTGTAAGTCAGTAGTTAGAATTGAAGGAAGTACAGGAAGATGGTTTAATGTTAAATCTGGTGTGAGACAAGGATGTACATTATCCCCTCTGTTATTTATTATCTATATGGATCACATTATGAAGGAAAGTGGTATTAAACATGATATCAAAATTGAAGATGTTAATGTCAGCTCTTTGCTTTATGCAGATGATGTTATACTTCTAAATAAATCCGCTACAAGTCTGCAAGATTCTCTGACTAAATTGAATAGCTGTTGTAATAGATATGGTATGAAGGTCAGCAATAAAAAGACAAAGACAATGAAAATAGGCAGAATCATTGAAAATGTCAACTGTGTTGTGAATGGAGAACCTGTGGAACAAGTAAAACATTTCAGCTACTTAGGCACAAATTTTACTGAAGATGGTAAATTAAATATAGAAATAGACAACAGAATCAGCAAAGCTGGTATGGTAGGAAGTCAATTGAATAAATTCATATGGAATAAGAGAGAAATTAGTTGGAACAATAAATTAGCTGTATACAAGACAGTGTTCAAACCAGTTTTAACTTATGGATCTGAGAGCTGGGTCAGAAGTAAAACACTTGACGAAAGACTAGAGACCGCAGATACGAGAGTTCTGAGAAAGATTATAGGCGTGAACAGATGGCATCAATGGCAATATCATATTAAAAACGAGGATATTAGGAAAGAACTTGACATTGTCAACATCCAGGAATGCGTTAGCAGAGCTAATCTCAGGTGGTATGGTCACTTAAACAGAATGGGCGAAGAAAGATTAGCAAAATAAGTGTTCTCTGCCAGGTTGGCAGCAAAACGAACCAGAGGAAGACCAAGATATAGGTGGATTGATACGGTACAAAGTGGCTTAGATGATAGAAATATAAGATCTGATAATGTTGGAGTCTTGACAAGTAACAGACTGATTTGGAGGAAAATTGTAGATAGGAAGTTAGTAATGATGTAAATTTTTCATGTAGTACTATCCTGTACACCCCTTGAGGGTACATGACAGGAATTTGATTATGATATTCCCTATAAAGTTATTCAGTTGACTTCCTACCATACCAACTTTATTGATCCTGTTGTCTATTTCCATAATTAATTTACCATCTTCAGTAAAAATCGTGTCTAAGTAGCTGAAATGTTTTACTTGTTGTATAGGTTTTCCATTCACAATGCAACTGACATTTTCAATGCTCCTGCTATTTTCATTGTCTTGTTATTGCTGACCTTCATACCATATCTATTACAACAGCTATTCAATTTATTTAGAGGTATAACATTCATCTGCATAAAGCAAAGAGCTGACATTAACATCTCCAATTTTGATATCAGATTCAATACCACTTTCCTTCATGATGTGATCCATATAGATACTAAGTAACAGAGGGGGATAATATGCATACTTGTCTGACACCAGATTTAACATTAAATAATCTTCCTGTACTTCCTTCAGTTCTAACTCCTGAGACTTACAGCTCAAATAAAGACTAAGTATTGCTTGATATAATGCCCCACTGACACCATACAACTGTAGCGTTTTGAATAGCTTCTCTCTTGGCACCTTGCCATATGCCTTTTCCATATCTACAAAATTTAAATACAGATCTTTGTTATATTCTCATGATTTCTCAACTATTTGTCATAAAGTGAAAATCTGATTCTGACGGCCACTATTTGGCCTGAATCCAGCTTGTTCTTCCACAATCCTTCTCAACCGTTTCTCAAATAAACTCACAAATCTTACCAGGAATACTCAGTAGAGAAATACCTCTGTAATTCTTACATTCAGTTTTATTTCCCTTTTTATATATGGGTACTATGAGAGCTCTACTCCAATTATCTGGAATTCGTTCCTCTCAACTATGCAGTGCAGCCACTGTAGATGATATTCTGCTTGAATATCATCTACTCTAGCCACCTTTCCACATTTCAGAGTTTTGATGGCTTGTTTAAGTTTGTTTACAAAACTGTTAAACTTACAGCTTAGCACTGTAACTAGCAAAGGAAAGATGGCAGCAGCGTTGTCTCTGCAGGAATTTAATTTTGATTTCAGTCATTTCGTAAAATGTGAGGTGTATTATATGTATTCATTTGATTATGTGGATAATGGATATTTAAGGCACATGGAAGGAGGGTCTGTGCGAAGTACGATTTGCATGAGGACTTGAGCTGTAACATATTCATAACTGAAAGTGCTAGTAATGAGAATGCCACAGGGAGGATGAGTACTCATTTGATAGAAAAAAGTGACAACGTAAAAGAGCAAGAAAACAATTGTAAAAAAAATTTAAAAAAATCAAACAAGTGATCTGATGAAGTTAATAATCGATGGTAAAAAAAGACGAAAGCAATACAAATGTAGTAGAAGATGATAAACAGAGCAATTAAAAGGTAAGGTGGTGAACAGGTGTGTATGGCTGGCAATAAAATTGAGAGAGAGAAAAAACGAGAGATATATGTAATTCAATATTTGAAAGATGAATTGGTTAAAAGAAATGGATGTGGAAAGAAATTAAAAGAATTCAAGATATGTATGGAAGAATGAAAAATGATAAAAAACGGATATCAGTTTGAAAGAGGTAAAAAGAACCACGAGTGGCATTGTACGAGGGTGGTCTGAAAAGTTCTTAGCCTCGATCATAGATGGCGACACTATCTGCAAGGTTTTTTTTCTGAGTTAGTACATCTGTCATAAGCATTCATGTGAAATTGCAAGTCATTCTATCAAGTAGTTTGTTTTAAACAGCTGTCTGAAGCAAAAGTGTTGTCTGTATCTCTTGAAATGGATAAAATTGAGTAATACGGTTATAAAATTCTTTGTAAAAGAAGGTTTAACGCCAAAAGAAATTCATTCAAAGTTCATAAAAGTTTATAGGCACTCTTCTCCTTTGTTTTCAAAAATTAAGAAATCGGCTACCGAGTTTAAAAGTGGCCATACCAGCCTTGAAGATGATCCACATGAAGGATGTCCAAAAAAAGGATAACACCACCAGAAATCATTGATGAAGTGCACAATATGTTACTGGATGACCGGAGAGTCAAAGTGCGTGAAATTGCTGAGACTACAGGCATTTCAAGAGAATGTGCAGGATATATTTTGCATGAAGAATTGCAAATGAGAAAGCTTTGTGCGAGATGGATGCCACGTGAAAATCTCTGAACAGTGCTAGGAGCATTTTAACAAGAATAAACCTGATTTTGTGCATCAATTTATTAGTATGGATGAGACCTGGATTCACCTTTACACACCAGAATCCAAACAACAGTCAAAACAGTGGAGAGAAGCCGGTTGTTCAGCACCAAAAAAGACAAAGTCAGTTCCATCAGCAGTAAAAGTCACAGCAACTGGGGAATATTATTCCGATCTTTTAACCAGACTGGACAAAAAAAATTCGTGAGAAAAGACCCAGTTTGCAGAAGAAAAAAATCATCTTTCACCAGAACAATGCACCTGCCCACAAAGGTGTTTTGGCAATGGGAAAATTAAGGAATCTGCACTATGAATTATTGGAACATCCACCCTATTTCCCAGATTTGGCTTCCTCTCATTTCTATCTCTTCCCAAAACTAAAACTATTCCGCTCTGGTCAACGTTTTTCTTTGAATCAAGAGGTGATTTCAGCTGTAGAGGGTTATTTTGCAGATCTTACTGATAATCAACTACAGAGATGGGATAATGGTGCTGGAGCATCGCTGGAATAAATGTATTAGTCTTACGGGAGATTATGTTGAAAAATAAACATAATTCTGAAATTATAAATTCGTTTTTGTATTGTTAGGCCGAGAACTTTTCAGACCACCCTCGTACCTTGTTGTTATTAATATTATGATTACCAAGTTCAGGCTTTTTTGCCTATCCTTGTTCTGATCCTTTTTCTTATCCTGTCTAAGTTTAGTTAAATGTTTTTCCACTTTTTCTAATTCTTGGTTGATTTTGTAATAATTTCTTTTAATCGAGATATTTCTAAGGTCAGCTTATCCTCAGATAATTTATTATCTTCACTGTAGTAGTACTTTTGTTCTGTCAAACCAATCTCAGAATGATGTTTGAAATGGCATACCAAAAACCTCTTGATGCCATCTAGAAGAGAGCAATTAGGCCCATAAATGATTCTCTCTCACACAATGACTTACTTCACCCACTATCTCACAGATGGTGCATTTCAGCCTTATGTCTTTTTTTATAGGTTCTTCCATAAAGGCTGCTCCAACAAACTGGTATTCATCATTCCTTCACTTTCCACTAAACCTGTAAAAATACAAGCTGCAACTGCTCAACATCCTTTTACAGTCCAATTGAAAATCACTGAACCTGCTTTCCTCTTTTATTAAATCTACCACTGCTCTCTGGAGCAGCCTTTCTCACAAGATGTTACCAAAAACTACAACCTCCAGCTTTTCATGAAAAATTAATCAATATATTGTTCTTTCTTTCTTTCCCAACTCTTGCATGTTAAGGCATACACAATAGGCAGAACATATAACACTAATGTGTTATATGTTCTGCCATTGTCATGTGAAAATGAAAAAAAAAAAAAAAAACTATACAAAAAAATATATGAAAAACATTATATTTAAAGAAGTTATCTCAAAATTTTATATAAACTGTTCTAAACCATCATAAGAGTAATAAGAGTATACCTACTGTTGATAAATTATTCATCATTTCTGGCTGTTGTAAATGAGTGGTAGTATTTTGAGTGGTAGTATTTTCTAGAAATACACCATCTTCATTCAATCTTTCTTTCTTTGGTTCTTTTCTTTTGTCCTTGTTTAGGATTAAATAACTGTTACCTGAAGGATAAATTCTGGAAGAATGATGTGAAGAGATCAGCAAAGATTTTTTCTTTGGGCTTTTGGCATTATTAATACCACTGACTTCTGCATTAGTATGCTGCAAACTTTGATTTATAATTAAAGAGTTTAAATTTTCTTTATCACTGTTCTGCACAAATTCCAAGTTTTCATTTCTTTTTGCAAAAGAAAACACATCAGTACCCAGTTCTTTAGGAGTAGAATAGTCAAAACTGCCAACAAGAGCATTTGCAATGTTATGATTTACTTTCGTTTGCATACTTGTAATGTCTAAATTAGTATTTGAGGCTTTGATAAAATCTGAATCTTGTTCATTTTCCATATGTGCAGAAATGTCGTGATTATTCCTTGTCTGTATATTTAAAGGAAATTCTGAATTCCGTGCTTCTGAATTATTTGGAGGATCTTTTATTTCTTTTGCAGTGTTAGACTTTAGATTTCTTTGAACAGATATGGGAAGATTTATTACATTTTTTTTGGTGCAGCTTTTGGAGTTCTGATTCCTATTTACTTCTGAATGGAATGGTAGTTCTGAGTTTGTTTCCATGGGGGAAAGAATATCTCTATCATTTTGCTTCTCTTCTATGCTTGTACAAGTGACCAAACTTTGCTTTGCTTGGGCATCAGAAACTACAACTGCTGATGACTCAGAAGTATTTGTAACATCTGAAGTCATTTTTAAACTGGTAGTAACTGATGAACTGAGTTTAGTTTCCATACTGAAAGGAATTTGCTCATGGTGAACTGCTTGTGTTGTGGATGGAGATTTAATAAACAAACATTGATTGTTTTCATCATTTCTGGAGCCATCTATTTCTGATTTCTCATTAACTGATTTGGAACTAAATTCTGGTTTCATACTAAAAGAAACTTCAGGAATGCATTCTACTTCCAAAGAAATCTCTAGATCTTTTGATTTTTTTCTAACAGGAGTATCAGAAACTTTTTTGTCCATATCAAAAGGCATATCTGAATACTGTGAGTCTACCATGGATGGAAGACTAGCACTTTCTGCATTATTAACAGAAACCAGAGCGTCTTTATCACTGATTCTGTTCGCAATTGAAGAATCCTCATTTTCTTTACTCACAATACAAGATTCTTCATTCAACTTTTCAATATGAGTAGGAATCTCAGACACATCATTCACATCAAAACCAAGGGAAGTTTCCACATTTTCACCTTTAACTCCTTGAGATATTCTTTCACTTGAAATACTAATATCCTTTATTTCTATATTACTAGAGCTCATAATATCCTTAGTAATCTTCCTATTTTGGGTTGACAATGTGTCATCATCTGTATTCAAAGGAATGTTTTCAACGATTTCCACATGACTGGAAGGTTCTGAACTTAGCTGTGTTCCAACAACAGTAGGAACTTCAAATGTATTAACTTCCAAATCATGGGAAATGTCTAAAATATCCTGGGTTTTGCTGACTGATTTATCCAACATCTCTCTTTCTGTATCAAATGAAATTCCTTGATGATGTGTTTCTGTTTTGGTTGAAATAATTACATCTTTTATTTCAATCTTAGAAGGAATCTGATTGTTTCTCTCAGCATTCATACTCTTCAGAATACATGTGTCATATTGATCTAAACTCAATGGAAGATTTCTGATGGTTTCCACATTACTGGCAGCTTCTGAACTTAACCGTGTTTCTAGAATAACAGGAACTTCAGATGCATTATCCATTTCCAAACTATGAGAAATTTCTAAGATATCCTGGGTTTTGTTAACTGATTTATGTAGCATCTCTTTTTCTATATTAAGTGAAATTCCTTGATGTAGTGTTTCTGTTGCATTTGAAATACTAGTATCTTTTATTTCAATATTAGATGGAATCGGAGTATTTCTTTCAACCTTCCTGTTCTGGGGAGACAGTATACCATCCTCTTCATCTACACTCAAAGGAATATTTACAATAGTTCCCACGTTTGTAAGTTCCAAACTTAGCTGTGTTTCATCAATAATAGGAACTTCAGATGCATTATCTATTTCCAGATCAAGAGATGGTTCTACAACAGCTGGGGTTTTGACAACTGATTTATTAAACATCTCAAAGTCAAATGAAATTCCTTGAATTAATGTATCTGTTTCATTTGAAATGTGAATATCTTTTATTTCAGCTTTAGGAGAAATATGAGGGACACTTTCAATCCTTCCAAGAAACTGTGCATCATCCTCTTCATTTATATTCAAGAGAATAGCATGTTCTGAACATTGCTCTGTTTCAATGTTAACAGAAATTTCAGAAACACTGACTGTTTCCAAACAAAGAGTAGTTTCTATATTATTTTTTGCTTTCATAATAGGCTCATTGAAATCATTTCTTTCTACATCATAAAGAATTTCTTGAAGTACTGTTTGTACTTCATTTTCAAAAACATCTGATTTTGCATTTTCCAAAATTGGGGAGTAATTTGCTTTCCCATCTTTGAGGCAATTTTCATCCTCACCTCTTTTGTTTTTATTTTCAAGGTCAGCTGCAGTGCTGAAAAGTTCTGGAATTAACATTGGTTCTTCAGCATTATATGAAATATCAAATTCAATAAGGGATCCAGGCAAATTTTTTTTTTCAGATTCAGGAGCAATTTCTGGAAGTGCTGTTTCAATTTCATTTAAAATCATATCTTTTGATTTAATATTAACAGGAACTGATGAAACCTTTACGTCTTTGTGGAAGTCATCTTCTCTTCCTTCAGCACTTCCAGAAATAGCATTTGTTCCTAGACCAAAAGATATCTCTAAATCTTCATCTTTCTTGAAAGAAATATCCAAAGTCTTTGTTTTTGTGTCAAGAGAAATTTCTGTAAGCACTGTTTCTGTATCATCTGAAATTCTGATGTCCTTTGTTTTAGTATCAAATAAGACTGGAGAACTTAAATTTTTTTGTTCATCATAAATTAAATCTGTACTGTCCTTTTCTCCATTATTCTCAGAAACAACTACAGACGTTCCAGAAGTAAGAGACTCAGAGGTAAACATACCCTGGTCAGTTTCCAAATTACAAGAATTGGTGATAATATCCTTCATTTCTAATCTAACTGAACCATCTACAATTTGACTTTCTGTGGCAAGAGGAATTGCTGAGATCCCTTCACATATTTGGATATTTGCAGAAATTAATGAAATAGACTCAACTTTCATATCAGAATGAAGATGAAAATCACTATTTTCTTCAGTACCTACAGACGTGGTTTTGATTTTCTCACCAATAACAATGGGAAGTTCTAGACTTTGCTTTAATGATGTACTTTCAAGAATAGCTAAATCTACTCTTTTTTCTGTATAAGGAGTCTCTAAAATTTCATTCATTTGAACATTTGCTAATACAGCTAAATCTTTTGCTTCAGTTATTGCAAAAGGCAATGAGCTGTCAAAAAATTCTGCATGTGTGTTAATGTCTTGATCTGCCATACCCACAGGTGGGATGAATTTCTTTGCTTGGGAATCACCATCATCTTCTGAAATTGATTTCTGATGAATACTTTTCTCAAAGTGGCATGTGTTCTTTTCTGGACTATCAGAAAAAATTTTATCTGAATTTGTTTCCAAATGACCAACAGAATCAAAATTCATTTCTATATTTACAGGAATATCAAGATCCTTATTATTCAATTCCATAACAACACAAGTATCTAAATCAATCTCTGAAGTTATTTCAGAAGAATGCAGTGTTTTTATCTCTGCTGAATTATCATCTTTTATTTTTTGGATGCCAAAAAACAGTGAATCTTTTTTTAGTTCTCCAGTCATGTGATTATGCAGATTTTGATGTTCTTCTGTACTAAGAGGAATACTTTGTTCTTGCTGGATTTCAGTAATTGGAAGATGGTCTAAATTTATTTTCATATGCTCACTAGATGCTTCAAGGGAATTCTCAATGTTTAGTCTCATTAAATTACTTTCACAGACATTCATTCTGGACCTTTTGATATCTGAAGTATGAGAATGATCCAAAATAATTTTGTTTTCACTTCTATCTGGTATTTTGGAATGCTGGTTTACACTGCTGCTAAATTCTTGATTACAACTTAAATGAGACATAGGACTAGCTGCCTCATTTTCACTATTAAGTGTAGATAGTTTGGTCAATACATTTTTTTCTTGTTCCGTTTCTTTCAAACAAGTAATAATATCTGATTTTTCAATGCTAAATCTTCCATAATTTTCAACTTCACCTGAAGTCTTTTCAACAGAATTATCAGTGTAATTAATAATAATCTGTTCTGGAGAAGACATGGATGTAAAATTACTTATTCTCTCTTCCTCTTGATTAACATCACAGAAAATATGTTGTGAAATCTCTGAATTAATCTTTTGGTCAGAAGTAACAGACAGATTATCTATTACCTGTACGTCATTACTTGTTTCAATCTTTTGAACTAATAAATCTCCATGCTTCAATGGCACTTCAGAAACATTATGTAATTCAATTTCTCCATCTCCCAACTTCTGTCTGCTACTCTGTTCTACATTAAATGAATTAAAAAATGCAGAGTTACTAGAATATGATATGTCATTTTGATGGTTTGATGCTTTTCCAACCTCTCCTATTAGAGTATGTTCTGTTTCATATTTTACTATATTTTTAAAATGTTGACATTCACATTCTTTATACTCTAAAGGATTTTGTGCAGACTGTTCAAATGAAAATATTTCTCCTAAAGATGGTATCGAGTCCAATTTTGGCAATTCATTTTTAACAGGATTACCAGAATTTTGTTGTTGTCTACTTATTAAATCAGGAAACAGCTGTGTGGAATGTGCTTTTGGCTGTGGTGTATTATTTGAATCTTTCCAACAATTAATATTTTTTTCAATATTCAAATCACTGGAATGATAATTAAGTAACTTATCCCTGTTATTAGAAGACCCTTTAATTTCAAAAGCATCACTATTGTTTGGTGAACAATTTGCTGCTGCTTCCTTCAACAGAATATCTTCATTTAATTTACAGGAAAGCATTAACTCCTTACATTTATTTGAAAGATTCACTTGATTGTGTGACTCTTCCTTTAGACATTCAGAAGACTGTGCTTCATTTTTATTGCAAATGTTATCAAATTTTGCCTCTACAAACTGAAATTCTCTGGCATCACTAGATTTTAAGAGCAATGATTCATTCATATCTTTGGTTTTTGAATTTCCTAAAATAGTACTGTTAGAATTTGACTGCCTTTTAGCATCAGAAAATAAAGAACCAGATGCATTTTCATAATCAAGCTTTTTGCAGGAACTCTCTTTACTTGCTTTGTTATCTCCACTAAGTGAATGTGTAAATTTCTGATCTACGTTAACTGGTTTTAGCATACCTGTGGTTCTGTAACTACTACTATCAAATTCTAGTTTCTTTAATTTTGGATAATCAACAGTAGGAGATGTTTTAGAAAATTCTGCCGAATGATCCATGCTTGTTATATAAGAATCTCCACTGGAAGTGCCCTCGCTGCTTGTTTCCCTTGAAGGCAAAGTTATGTGCACTGTAGCATTATTAGCCTGAGGAGAGCAAACAGGAGAAAAGAAAACTTCATCTCCACTACTAGATTCCTTGGTGATGTTGAGTTCATCTGCATTTTTCAAATATTCAGGATTCTGTAGATCTTGGGATGGAGCCACTGGAAACATTATATTCCTAATTCTCCCAATATCATCATCACATGAAGTTTTTAGACTTTTCTTAACATTAGATTTTTGACACGGATGCAACTAAAATAAAGAATAAAAATATCTATTAAGAAAACGAGTGACAACCTCATTACTTTAAAATACAATAATATTTCTATAGTGAAACATCGATAAAAACCAGCAAAAATATATCATACCTCAATGGTATATGCAAGAAGAAGCAATCCTTGAAAAGAATAAAGTATATTGAAAGTTTCTGGCAATTTTGCAAACTAAGTCAGTAAATGTCCTAAGATAATACAGAAAAAAATAAGAGCTAAGCTATGTGTAAAAGTAGCTAAACAAAAGTCAAGGGAAGACTTTGGTAAAGGTCTTGGAAGATAAACATCAGGTAGGTAGCAAAATGTTCTGAAGGCCATTGAAAAAAACTTAAAAATTAATCAGAGATGAAAAGGTAATAACATGCATGAGATTTATAAAAAAAAAAAAAAGCAAGAAGGCAACAGGAGTAGATGATATTTGACTAGAAATATTCAAATATAGAAGTAAAAAGGTTTTACAGCAGCTACACTGCATAATTCAGGAGGCTTAGCAGAAAGTTGAATTAAAAGGGAAATAAAACTGAAAGTAAGAATTACAGAGGAATTTTCCTACATGGTTCCAGATAAGATTTATACACATATACTTAATAAGAAGCTAAAACAAACTGTGACAGAGAAACAGAGAACCTGGATTCAGGCCACGTACAGTTTGTCAGGATCACATTTCCATTTAAGACAAAGAGTCGAGAAATTATGTGAACATAAAGGATTTATATATACCTGTTGCAGATCTGACAAGACATGACAAGGTAGAAAGAAAAAAGCTGTTCAAAATGCTACAATTATATGGTATAAATGAAACATGATATTGAGTATCATATAGTCTAGGTTTGAGTTCTTAAATCAGCAGTTAGAATTAAAGAAGGTATAGGAAGATAATTTGATGAAAATCAGGTGCAAGATCAGACTGCACTCTATCTTCACTCTTATTCATCATTTAAATGGATCACAAGAAGAAAGAAAATGGCATCAAACCTAATGTGAGAATTGGAGATATCAAACACAGTTCCTTGCTTTATGCAGATGATTGATGTAGTCCTATGCAAGTCCAATGCAAGTCTCCAGGATTCTTTAACTACATGAAGATTAGCAATAAAAAGACAAAAACTATGAAATGAGGCAGAAACATGGAAAAATCTTTAGAATAAGTAAAATGTTTCAAGCCATTTAATGAATATGACAAAATAAATATAGATTTAACAGAATTAAAAAAAAAAAAAAAGTAGCCATGGTAGGGAGCCAGCTAAATAAATTTATATTAAATAATAGAGAAATCAGTAAAACACCAAACTAGCAATACATGAAATGGTGTTTTAACCAATTTTAAGTTATGGAGAGTTGGGTTAGAAGTAAAACAGTTGATCAAAGACAGACTGCATATATGAGTTAAGAAAAAAATTATGGGAATGAAAAAATGGCATCAATGACAGAATCATATTAAAAATTAAAGTACAATATTAGGAAGAATCTTGACAGTGTAAACATTCAAGATGCATGAGTAGAGCTAACTTGAGGTGGCATGGTTACTTCAACAGAATGGGAGTGACAGGTTAGAAAAGGTATTTGATACCAAGATAGGTCAAAATAGCCAGAGAACAGAAATATAAGATCTGAAAATACTGGAGAGCTCTCAAGTGAGAGACTAATTCTGAGCATAATTAATGACAGGATATAAGTAATCTTCTTATTATTATTGTGCTATCTTCTATCGAAGGTCAGCAACCATATTGGAGAACAAACTGCGCTCATGTGCTAATCTGAGCAGTTGTGCACTGCTCTTTCCTGTCCACGTCTTGATGTTGTCAAACCATGATATTCTTTTTCTTCCTCTAGTTCCTTTGCCACCAATTCTTCCTATCAAAATAGTTTGTAGAAGTTGGTATTTGCTGTTTCTCATGATGTGGCCAAGATATGTTTTTCGTTTCTTGATTATTTGTACAAGATGTTTAGCTTTGCCAATGGATTAAGACATCTTCATTGGTAATTTTTTCTGTCCATGATATCTTTAGCATTCTTCTGTATAGCCACATCTCAAAGGCTTTGATTTTCTTGATGGTTGTCGCCTTCAATGTCCATGTTTCAACTCCATAGAGCAGAATAGACCACACGTAGCATTTCAGCATTCGGCATCTGACTTCCATGTTTAGGTCTTTATTGCAGAATAGTGTTCTCATTTTCATGAGAACACTATTCTGATATAAAGATATAAAGACAAGGATTGAAGTTGCCATGCAACTTCAATCCTTGTCTTTATATCTATTTCTGGATCCCACCGTTCATTAAGCCAGCAACCAAGATATTTATATCTTGACACTTGATCAATATTTTTCCCATTGAGTCAGTTTCATTGATGAGGCTGGATGTTTGCTGATGATCATGTATTTTGTCTTGTTGATGTTTATATTTATTCCCAGAAGTTTATTATTACTTATTATAGAAGTAATAATAAACTTAATAGTGTGGGACTGTCACCCAACCATGTGTCTTATATACCGCTTCAGGATACATATCAAGAAGCTGATAACAGAGGGAAAGAGAGAAAAATCACTATTTGTAAATATATAATGTTTATTTTTTTTTTCTTGATCTGATTACAGTGAAAATATTTTTTATGATGGAAGTTTTTTCAGGTTATGCTACCAATTATATATTTGGTTTAATCCTTTATCCAAGTGTAAGCAAACAAAGTTTTCACCTGAAGTATTTTCAGGACGGGGCAACTCTTGGTAAAGGTCGTATAACTTCTCATCACTTGCCTTAGTATCCCATAATGCAAAGCACATATCCTTATGGGTATGTATAATGCTATGCATTACGCAAAGTGTCACTGCCCAGACCAGTTTCGACCTTTATTGAGGTCTTGTCAGTGGGAGCCAGACCAAGAGGTGGCAATACTGAAGTAATGCAGAAGTCACATCACTATATACAAGTTGCCAAAAGGTGTCAACACCTTATTATTAAAATTCTCTGGATTAGAGACAGCTGATGAAAGTTTTTTCACTTTGCTATGCAACCAATTATATATTTGGTTTAATCCTTTATTCAAGTGTAAACAAACAAAGTTTGCGCCTGAAGTATTTTCAGGACTGGGGCAACTCGTGGTAAAGTTGGTATAAGTTCTGATCTTAGTATCCCATAATGCAAAGCACATATCCTTATGGGTATGTATAATGCTATGCATTATGGAAAGGGTCCCTGCTCAGACCGGTTTCAACCTTTATTGAGGTCTCGTCAGTAGGAGCCAGACCCAGAGGTGGTGATACTATAGTGGAAGTAATGCAGAAGTCATATCATATACCAGTTGCCAAAAGGTGTCAACACCTTATTATTAAAATTCTCTGGATTAGAGATAGTTGATGGAAGTTTTTTTCACTTGGCTATGCTATCAATTATAGTAAAACCCAGTTTTTACATTCCCACAATTTACATTTTCCTGCCATTTATGTCATTTTCCGTTGGTCCTGTCTTAAGGTCTATTCTTACGATACATATACCAGTTGTTGCCAAAAGGTGTCAACACCTTATTATTAAAATTCTCTGGATTAGAGATAGTTGATGGAAGTTTTTTTTCACTTGGCTATGCTACCAATTATAGTAAAACCCAGTTTTTACATTCCCACAATTTACATTTTCCTGCCATTTATGTCATTTTCCGTTGGTCCTGTCTTAAGGTCTATTCTTACGATATATTGTTTTCCCACCATTAACAACTTGATGTGGACGTTATTTCCCGTGATTTGAGGTTTTTTTCTCGGGTGGCACTGATTTTCGAATCGATTTCTGCAGAAATTTGCGCATTTCTGTTCCCAGATGGCATTGCTTTCGGCTGTAGTTTCGTTGCCGCCAAATGTATTTCAGTAGAAGAAAAGATGGCAATTCTGTGATGTGTAGATTGGCATGTAGGAACACGTGTGCAATTAGCAAAAGATCTTGGCCTCTCCGTGTCTGCTTTGAACGTTTCCACTTTTTCAGTGCAAAGCAATCTGGCGCTATGTCAAAAAAATGAAAATATATCTGGACATCGACATACAATGAATTGGATAAACTTGTGGCGGAGTGGTTTGTTTCTATGAAAGTGTCAGGTATTCCAGTCGATGATACTATACTCTGAGCAAAAGCCCTTGAATTTCCTGTGAGGTTGGGGATTAATGGTTTAACTGTGCGTCAAATGGATGAATTGATCGTTTCAGGACTCATCACAATATTGTGTATAAGTGTGTGTAGAAAGTAATAGTGTTGCAGGGGAAACATGAACTAAAGACTATTATTCAGGACTACGAACCGAAAAATATTTTCAATGTTGATGAAACTGGACTCTTTTATAACATTCTGTCAAGTAAAACATTGTGTTTTAGAGGAGAAAGGTGTCACAGTGGAAATCTCAGTAAGCAGAGGGTAAATGTTTTGCTCATGATCAATGCTGATATCAGAAAAATTACCTCTACTGGTAATTGGTAAATTCAAAAAGACAAGGTGGCTTAAGAATGTGAAAAATCTGTCTACTAAGTATGATGCCAACAGCACAGCATGGATGACCAGCAGCATCTTCACATCCACCATGCATGCTCTGGATGCTAAAATGGGGGCAAATCACTGCAATACTACTACTGCTAGACAAATGTCCTGCATACCCTGAAGATCTGCAACTCAGAAACATTAGATTAGTGCCCCCCCCCCCCCCATAATTGTACTAGTGAGTTTCAGCCATCAGATCTGGGCATCATCCATGCATTTAAATGGAAATACAGAAAAATGCTTGTTGAAAAAGCTGTGTTTATGCATGATAATGGTATGGACCCAAAACAAATGATTATATCAATCCCTGATGCCACCATGCATTATGTCGCCAAAGCATGGTTGCATGTTACTCCTGAAACCATATCCAACTGTTTCCGGAGTTACATTTGTGGAAGAGGAGGAACAAGTACAGGAGGAGGAAGAAGAAGAAGAAGATATGTCAGAGCCCAACAACTGGTATGTGATGGATGAGTCTTCCTCATTTCAAGACTATGTTGATGCTGGTGTGATCACATCAATGGTACCAAGTGTAGAAGACATCCTTTCCAACCACTTTGGTGAAGAAGACTGATCAAGAATCTACCATCCCTACTAGTAAAGAAGCAATGGAAGCTATCTCTGTTTTGAGATGGTATATTACAAGCATATCAGGAGATGATGGGGCATTTAATGCCTTAGACACTGTGGAGAGGCAGGTGGAACTTATAAGAGTGCAGAAAAAGCAAAAACAATCAACAATTAAAGATTTTTTTTTAAAATAGATAAATGTAAGTAATTCTAAATTCATTTATTTTCAGTTATTAAATTTTGTAATCTAGTATGTAGAGTCACATACTAGCAGTAAGTCATCTTTTAGACTTTTTTTTAATGTTTTTTACATTTCTTGTTATTTACACTTTTTTCAATCTGTCCCCTGGAAAGTGTAAAACAGGGGTTTTACTGTATATATTTGGTTTAATCCTTTATCCAATTGTAAGCAAACAAAGTGTCATAAAGCACATATCCTTATCCTAAGGCAAGTGATCAGAACTTATACTACCTTTACTACGAGTTTCCCCAGTCCTGAAAATACTTCAGGCACAAACTTTGTTTACTTACACTTGGATAAAGGATCAAACCAAATATATAATTGGTAGCATAGTGAAATAACTTCCATCAACTATCTCTAATCCAGAGAATTTTAATAATTAGGTGTTGACACCTTTTGGCAACTGGTATATGGTGATATGACTTCTGCATTACTTCCACCTTAGTATCACCACCTCTGGGTCTGGCTCCTACTGACGAGACCTCAATGGCTGAAACCGGTCTGAGTAGGGACCCTTTCCATAATGCATAGTATTATACATACCCATAAGGATATGTGCTTTGCATTATGGGATACTAAGATCAGAACTTATACCACCTTTACCACGAGTTGCCCCAGTCCTGAAAATACTTCAGGCGCAAACTTTGTTTGTTTACACTTGAATAAAGGATTAAACCAAAATACTTTATGTTTACGTATTTTTAGAACTAGATACAAATCTATTTTGATTATGAAGAATACAACTCTCTCACTTGTTCTTATACTACTGCAAGGAATCTTTTAAAAGACTATCAACTGAACATTAGTTAGCTGGTTAATCCTTTAGCCGTTCCAGCCAAAAAGGGAAAAAGAAGATATTACAGAATAAGCTACACTTTTGTAAAATTCAAAAGTGAAATAAAGTAGTTTTATTTTTTTTTCCCAGGTATTTTAAGTGTAATTAGTTAAACTTCCATGATTTTGTTTCATCAAGAGCTGGCATTTTTTAAAATAAACCGAGCAAGTCTGTATTATCTTTAGGTCAAAGATAAAAGAGGGAAAGGGTTAAAAGCATAAACTGAATCTGAAGAATGAATAGCAAAGGAATTAATCAATCTATAAAAGGTAAGAAGCAAGTGAAGGCTGCAATGCCAAGAAATTATATTCTTGTTTAATCCTTTAACGAAGAGTAAACAAAAAAGGTTTGCATGCAAGGTATCTCCACAACTAGGCTACTTGTATATAGAGGCTAATTACTTCACATTAATTGCATTAGTATCCCATTACACAAAGGACAAGTCCTCTTCAACCCATTCGCGTTAAAATCAGGGGCACCTTTCCTCCCAACCACACCCCTCCATGTCTGGTCATCTGTTCCACATGGGCATTGAAGTCACCCATTAGCAGGACTGATTCCATGTCTGCCACCCTGTCAAAAGCAGCATCCACTTCCTCTAGGAAGGCAGAGTATTCTGACTCCAGATAAGGTGCATAGGCTTGCACCACAGCCAAATCATGGTTTTTCATCTGAAGCCTTAACACACATACCCGTCCCCCCCAATGGGATCCACTCAGCGACACAGCCTGACAGCTGGGGGGCTTATGAGTATCCCCACACCCGCCTGAGCAGACATTGTCGGGCTCACACCAGAGTAGTAGAGCTTCCACCCCTTATGGGATACACTAGAACAAAGGTCTCTGATTGACTTCTTTATAGTCTCAGCAGACCAATTTTCCTCAGTGTTGGACATTCATGTGAGAAGAGGGGCAGAATTGTCAACTGACCACCACCTTGTTGTGTGCACTCTACGGCTTCAGAAACCAGATGCTACCATCAAGGCTGGTAGGCCTAAGCAGCTATACCTCATGAAATGGGAGACATTGGAAAATGAGGCTGTTAGGAAGAATTTTGCAGATGACATTTCCTCCAGGTTCAAAGAGATTCCCAAGCAGACTGCAGATGTTGAGGAGGAATGGAAGCTATTCAGAACAGCTATCACTGCCTCTGCACTCTCATGGTGTGGCAGAAAGCGGCTCGGCGTGGCAATGGGCAGTGAGAAAAGAACACCTTGGTGGAACCAAGAAGTCCGAAAAACTGTCCGGGCAAAAAAGGAGTCCTACCGAACATGGCTTAGAGTCAGGTCACCTGAGATGCGTTTGCAGTATGCTGAGGCACGAAAAGCTGCTACTAAGGCAGTAAAGACAGCAAAGCAGAGGGCTTGGGAATCTTCTGGAGAAAGATTAGACTCATCCTATGCAAATACAAACAAAGTATTCTGGCAGACCATCCGCCGCCTTCAAGGGAGGAAATCGTGCAGGGCAATTAAGGCCTCTGATGGTGCACTTAACAACCGAGAAGGATATTCTCCACAGATGAAGGAAATACTTTGAGAGCCTTCTTAACCCAGGTGGCCCAGCAGTTGTGGACATCCAAAAGGTGCAGATTGGAGCAATGACTAGTCTCACAGCAGAAGAGGTCCATTTAGCAATAAAATCACTGAAATCGGGCAAGGCTGCTGGCGATGATGAAATTCGGCCCGAAATGCTAAAAGCCTTAAATCGAGACGGTGTTCTCTGGCTGACTCGAGTGTGTCAGGCTGCTTGGATATCTGGGCGAGCACCAAAGCAATGGCAGACAGGCATAATAATACCAGCCTTCAAGAAGGGAGACCAGTGAGATTGCAGCAACTATCGTGGCATCTCTCTGCTCAGCCTGCCTGGGGAAGTGTATGCTAAGTGCTTGGAAAGACGGTGCAGGGGCATAGTTGAGTCAAAGTTCCAGAAAGAACAATGTGGCTTTCGTCCTGGTAGAACAACTGACCAAATCTTCACTTTAAGGCAAGTCTTTAAGAAATCTTGGGAATATGCCAAGAATGTCTACATGTGTTTTGTGGACTTGGAGAAGGCATATGTCTGGGTTCCTCAGGATAAGCTTTGGCAAGTAGTACAGGAGTATGGAGTGGATGGTCAACTATTAGCTGCCATCAAGTGGCTGTATGAATGCCCAGAGTTGTGTGTCAGGGTAAACAGCACAAAGTCTGAACCTTTCACAGTCTCTGTTGGCCTCCGCCAAGGGTGTGTTCTGTCACCCCTCCTTTTCATAATATTTATGGACTGGATTGATAGGCACAGCCGAGGCAGTGAGTGTGTCAGAATTGGAAAATGTAGCATTGGACGTCTGCTTTTTGCAGATGACCTAGTTCTGCTTAGCTCTTCCACAGATGACCTCCAGCAGACCCTGGATAGGTTTGTAGCTGTTTGTGCAGATGCCGGAATGAAGATCAGTGTGGCCAAAACTGAAACATTTGTGGTCTCAAGACAACCATCCCAGTGCACTCTAAATGTAAGTGGAGTCCCAATGAGACAGGTGGAGAAGTTTAAATACCTTGGGTCCATATTCACGAATGATGGAAAATGGGACGTAGAGCTAGATACTCGAATTGGCTTAGCAAGCTCAATATTGCGGGAGCTTGGCCGTTCGGTAGCGGGAGTTAAGCCAGAAGGCAAAGTTGGCTGTCTTCAATACAGTCTATGTCCCCATCCTCACCTATGGTCATGAGAGTTGGGTAATGACCGAAAGAATGTGGACACAAATCCAAGCAGCTGAAATGGTTCCTTCGAGGGGTTGCGGGGCTGACAAAACTCGACAGAGTCAGAAGCTCTGCAATTCGGGAAACCCTCAATAATCAACTGCTGCTTCTCCGTGTTGAGAGATCACAGTTACGCTGGTATGGGCACCTGGTCAGAATGCCACAAGAGAGGCTCCCTCAGCAGGCCCTCTTTGCCAAGCCAGAGGGTGGGAGGCCACATGGAAGGCCAAGGACTCGCTGGATAGATTATATCCAAAACCTTGGGTGGACACGTTTGGGAATCCCACCAGAACACCTGAGCTTGGTGACAGAGGATCATGACCATTGGAAGTTCCTCTTGCAGCTGTTGCCCCCACAACCCAATTAGGAAGAGTGGGCCTTGAAGATGTATGCATACATGTATGTTACACTTCTAAATCAATCCGCTACAAGTCTGCAAGATTCTCTGACTAAATTGAACTGTTGTAATAGATATGGTATGAAGGTCAGCAATAAAAAGAGAAAGACAATGAAAATAGGCAGAATCACTGAAAATGTCAACTGTGTTGTGAATGGAGAACCTGTGGAACAAGTAAAACATTTCTGCTACTTAGGCACGATTTTTAGTGAAGATGGTAAATTAAATATAGAAATAGACAACAGAATCAGCAAAGCTGGTATGGTGGGAAATCAATTGAATAAATTCATATGGAATAAGAGAGAAATTAGTCGGAACACTAAATTATACAAGACAGTGTACAAAACAGTTTTAACTTATGGATCTGAGAGCTGGGGCAGAAGTAAAACACTTGACCAAAGACTAGAGACCGCAGATATGAGTCCTGAGAAAGATTAGAGGCGTGAACAGATGGCAATATCATATTAAAAACCAGGATATCAGGAAAGAACTTGACATTGTCAGCATCAAGAAATGCGTTAGCAGAGCTAATTTCAGGTGGTATGGTCACTTAAACGGAATGGGCAAAGAAAGATTAGCAAAACAAGTGTTCTCTGCCAGGTTGGCAGCAAAACGACCCAGAGGAAGACCAATATATAGGTGGATTGATATGGTACAAAGTGCCTTAGACGACAGAAATATAAGATCTGATAATGTTGGAGTCTTGACAAGTAACAGACTGATTTGGAGGAAAATTGTAGATAGGAAGTTAGTAATGATGTAATTTTTTTCATGTAGTACTATCGTATCCTGTACACCCCCTTGAGGGTACATGGCAGGAATTTGATGATGATAACCTACACCAGTGTTTGCATTTAAATTTTGCAATATATTAAACACCTCTGATTTCTTAGCTTCAATTCTCACATTAGTTATTGTTTCAGGTACAAAGATATCCTCACTTGGGTGACAGACTTTTGAAAAGTGATTACTCAGTAACTCGACTATTACATCTGATTTTGTCACCTCAATACCATCAGCGCCCACTAAAGTTATCCTTCCTTTTACTTGCCACATAGCAGAAGAACTCTTTGGGATTACCCTTGATCTCTTTGGATAAGTTCTGCTCATAATATGATTTAGCTTTTCTTACTATGCTGGTAGCCTTCCTAACTTGAGCATTGTACTGGTCATGGGTGTACTGATCGCCTTTCTCCTTGAAAATTCTCTAACATTTTTTTTTTTGCAGATCAAGCTTGATACTACTGTTCATCCATCTAACGCCGCCTTGTTTGACTTCCTGACCATGAGGACACAATCTAATATTGCTTTCCTCAGATACCTGCTGATTTTATCACATGCACTGCTAACATTTTTCCCCTGCAATATGTTCTACCATGGGATGGCTGCAAGCTCACTCCGAAGCTTGTTATAATTGCCTAACCTGTAGTTCTGTATATACCCCTTCTTAACAGAAAAATCCACAGATTTTGCAACCTCCCAAGTCAATACCACATGATCGCTTTCACCAATTAGAGGTAACAAGGACACCTTACTTATGCATATATATCCTCTGAACCAATAACCAGGTCCAACACTCTCACACCAAGTGTCCCTTCGGTTATGTGGTGTTTCAAGTAATTATCTCATAGAAGATGTATGAACTCCATTTCCTTTTTGCAACATGATATTTCCTCCTTCAAATTGATATCACCATAATTAAAATCCCCATAATAATCACTAAACCTGCACTCATTGCACTAATTTGCTGATGCATGAATTTAATATCTCCCCCTGTACTCCCTGGCCTATAGCAGCATCCAACTGTATATTTGGTTGCATTGGTCACTATTTCGCACCAAACCGCCTCAAAGGATCACTACTGAACTTGAATCACTCCAAGAGAGGAGTGATTCAAGTGACTCTACTCAGTTACAGACAAAAACTCACCACAGAGCAGAGTGCTCTACCCCCCACCTTGTATAAAGTAAAGTAAAGTAAAAACCCTTTGAGTAAAGGGTCTTCTCCAAAAACTAGGTGATCCTTCAGATCACTAACCTTGATCAGTAACTCAAGGAAGCTTTATACCTCATTACATTCTATTAATTTCAGACTTCAAGCTATGTGTGCATGCAGGCATTATTTCAGAATGCTCCTCATACAAAACCTTGGTTCAAGGGCTTCAGCTTTTCAAAAACAACTTATTGCAAATGTTGCAGAAAATGCATTTATTAGAAAGTATTTAAATATGGTAAAAAAATTCTTACCACATCTTTTTGTTGCAAGTGTGAATGATCACTCTTCCTGGCTGATAATTTTGATAATTCTGGAGTTGGTTTAATTTCTGTAAACTGTAAAGCTGTTTTCTTTTCTGGAGTCCGCTTTATGGAATTGGGTCCAGGTTGAATTTCATGTACTACTTGTGAATGTTCATCACAGCTCCTGAAAAAAAAAAGTATTACACTTCTGGTAAGCAGAATATTTAAAGTGCATCAGTTATATAAATACAACAAAAATGGCAAAATTTTAATTTAATATAATGCTACCTTCAGTCTAGCAAGTGAAAACTTTCTGTATAATGGTACTGCAGAGAACTATATATAAAATCAAAAATCAAAACTTCTGCTCATGACAAATTTTCAGATATACCAAATTTCATCAAAATCTGCTCAACAAGAACTAAGAACAGACAAGGACCTTGTATCTTGACTAAATGTGCCTCCACACCACCTTCAGCCCTCTAAAAAGAAGTAAAATCTGAATTTTAAAAGTGTGTAAATTTAAAAGAAAACAGGAAAAAAAAATGTATAGTCTGAACTTCTGCTCTAAGCGCTACCATGATTTTGAAACATCAGAAATGATAGTTACTAGAAAGTATTACAGAAAAAAATGTAAGAAAGAAAAACTGTGTACAAAAAGATAGACAAAAGTCAGGAAATTCATATATTATAATAATATATTATATTTATAATATATCCTGGCCATTAAAATATATGTAATATATTTTAATTATGGATTGTAGAAAATTGATGAGGGACTAGGGACTTACGATAATGGTGGACAAAGAGTTGAAGTTCAGAGGGCATATTGTAAAAGTTGGTAAAATAGCTCAATAAATTACTTAGATGTTGAAAAACACGTTAAGAATAAAGATAAATTATTTTTCCTCTTTATAAGGCCATGATATGGCTACATCTTGACTACTGCACATAGATTTGGTCACCTGGGTTTCTCTGGACCAGATGGTTGGGGGACATAATAGAAACTTTAAGGATATTAAAGGGGTTTTATAAAATTGATGCAAGTGAAATTTTTCGATATATAACTAAAAGTCAGAGAAGTAGGAGCCATCAATAGAAGTTTGTGTAAGAATGTGGGTAGTACAGGTGTGCAAACTATATTTTTTTGGATGGAGAATGGTGAGTGAGTGGAATGGATCCAGAATTGGTTGCAAGTTCCCTGACAGTGAATGGATTCAAGAAGAGGTATGATAGGATTTGTGTGATGGTTGATTTGGATCTCCTGCAGACTCCATGGAGATGCCATAAAATAAAAATAATAATTCATATTGGATAGCAAGGGATGTGCAGCCTAATGATACCTGATGACTTTAAGAGGCGAGACCTATGACTGCAACACTAGTAACATGTCTGAAGTAATTACTATAGAAGATTGGTAAATGAAACAAGCAAACAAACAAGTAGAAAATATTCAAGAATAATATACTCAGGAGAATATTCAGTACTTATGGGGGCATTAGAAATCTTAAATGTTGAAGGGCTGCTATGATATTTGACTCAAAAAGCTGCAATAATGATGATAGAGTTTCTCAGTGGCTGTGTACGTAATTCAGAAGGCAGAGTCAGGAAGTGAAATTCTGGATGAATGAATACAGCTTTAGCATGGTACCCATGTACAAAAAAAGGGATATAAAACTGAATGTGAGAATTAGAGGAATTACTCCACTTGGGTGTCCCAAGTAAGATTTATGTAAGCATACTTGAGAAGAGTAAGAAAAATTGTGGAAGAAAAAACAGAGAAGGTGGATTTGGGCCAAATGGAGAGTGTGAGCACCATGGGAATATAAGAAGGATTGGCACTGCCCCCTGACGAAGTTGTTCAATTTAAGTCTCAGCTCTGGCAGGGTTCCAATAGAGTGGAAACAAAGCAAGATAGTACCATTGCATAAAGGTGGCTCCAAGACAGAGTTAGCAAAACTACAGACCAATTAATATATTGGTAGTGGTTGTAAAAGTATTAATATAAGATAATGGTGGACAAAGAGTTGAAGTTCAGAGGGCATATTGTAAAAGTTGGTAAAATAGCTTAATGAATTACTTAGATGTTGAAAAACACAACACGTTAACAATAAAGATAAGTTATTATCCCTCTTTATAACGCTATGATTTGGCTACATCTTGACTAACTGCACATAGATTTGGTCACCTGGGTTTCTTTGGACCAGATGGTCAGGGGACATAATAAAAATTTTAAGGATATTAAAGGAGTTTTATAAAATTGATGCAAGTGAAATTTTTCAATATATAACTAAAAGTCAGAGAAGTAGGAGCCATCAATAGAAGTTTGTGTAAGAATGTGGGTAGTACAGGTGTGCAAACTATATTTTTTTGGATGGAGAATGGTGAGTGAGTGGAATGGATCCAGAATTGGTTGCAAGTTCCCTGACAGTGAATGGATTCAAGAAGAGGTATGATAGGATTTATGTGATGGTTGATTTGGATCTACTGCAGACTCCATGAAGATGCCATAAAATAAAAAAAAATTCATATTGGATAGCAAAGGATGTGCAGCCTAATGATACTTGATGACTTTAAGAGTCAAGACTTATGATTGCAACTAGTAACAGCCTTTCACGTAGCAGTGAGTTTGAAGCCATCTAGTGAAGTCTAACAAGATCAAATAAATATTGGGGTGTTATTACAGACCCAGTGGATCAGTTGCTAGTGACAAACAAATGCATTACCAAATAAAGATAATGGATGAGAAATTAGTAATCAATGAGGACTTTAATTATCTGAACATTGATTGGGTAGTAGTGAAATCTCACAAGAAGAATGAAACCAAATTTACGAAGCTGTTGCAAGACAACTTCCTCAAGCAGCATGAAGAAGGAAAAAAACTTGAGGACAAAAGTATTAGATCTGATTACAGTGTCAGAGCATATTTCAGTTAAAGAATTATTTTGCCTCTGGCCAGCGACAGTGATCATGTGGTACTCACTTCTTAAGTAAGTTTATGAATGTTCAATTCAGAAAAATTTACATGCTGAACTACAAAGCAAGAAATTATAACCAATTGAGAAGTATGCTGGGTACCATGGTATCAGTTGTTGGATGAGAAGAATATGAACAGTGCATGAGAAGCATTTAAAAAAATATATTTAAATTATGTAATATTGAATGTTCGAAGAATAAACACAGGGTAGGGATGAAATGGGAGTAATTAATTAAGCAAGAAATTCATAAGAAAAATATGTGGAAGGAATACCGTGTGTACAGGAAAACCTCGCTTAACATGATTAATTAATCTACCAATTAATGCATGCTAAGCGAAATCATGTTAAGCGAATACAATAAACAATAGGAATAATTATAATTCATCCATCAGTTAGTGTAAATTTGGGAAAAAATTACAGTATGAATTATATTAGAGGATAAAATCAAAGTTAATAAAAATCATTTGCTTAAATTTTTATTTAATGTCTAAATATTTGATTGAGCTACTTTTTCACAAACAAATTAAATAAAGATGTTTGAATCGTGCTTGACATTTTCATTTTTTCATGCAATTTGCGATAGCTGGCAATCACTTTATTAAGATTTCGGTTGACTTCGAAGCTTCATTCCATAACAGGATCAGCATCAAACAAAATTTCCTTATCTTACTCAATGTGATTGAAAACTAGTTAAGTTCTTTAGTGGTTAGCTTCTTAGTCATAACATTCTCTTCTTGTTTGTATTCCTTATCTTCTTCATCTTCATATGCATGCTGCTCTTCTAGTTGAAGGAGATCATTCTAGCTTAACTGTTCTGAATGGGAATCGAACAAGTTTCTCACATCTTCATTATCCAGTTCATTAAATCCAAGTTCTTTTCCAAGTGTGCTGATTTCTTCAATAATGTTAGATCTTGAATTTTGCACATGATAAACTAACATAGGGTTCAGTTTAAAGTCACCTTCTGCACTGCCTCCTAATAAAAGCCTAAGACGATTTTTAGATACTTTGTATCCTGGTTGAGATGCTTCAGTTTTAGCTAGGAAAGTTTTTGTTAGCGTATGCTTCCAAAAGAGACCAATTTTGCCAACATTGAATATTTGCTGATTGTCATAATCACCCTCCTGAATTATGCTTTGCAATTCATCAGGAAACATGGTCGCAGAATCTCTTTATCAGCACTAGCAGATTCCCAAGTCCAGCTCAATTTTAAAATGGTCAAACCATTCTGAACTTGCAGTAAAACTTTCACATTCCTCTTTAAATTTGGTCTCTTTCAATGAGGTAAAAATATTGAGAGCTTTTGCCTGAATATTACCTGTACTAAGAGGTATTCTTTTTTGGTTATAATTTTCAATCCAGATTGATAGAAGATGCTCCATCTCAATCGTTAAATGGTTTCTATTTCGGGTGATCTGCATGTTTAAAGAAGCAGTAGCAACTTTTCCTTGTTCTCTGTATTCTTTGTTCTTATTTAATATATCCAAACTGTAGACTCACTGTATCCCAAGTCTCACACAATCACTGTATTACTAACGCCACTTTTATGTCTCTTAATGACGGCCAGCTTTTCTGCTTGCTGCAGATAAAAAATTTTGCATAACATAAAAAAAATCGTGTTAACTGATTAATCATGCTTAAAGCAGGAAATAGCATTATTTCACTCAATCAAACTAACCGATTATCGCACATATTGAATTCGCATTAAGCAAGGTTTTCCTCTATAAGAATGATATCAGTTATGAAACTTATACGTAGGCTAGAAGTGTCACAATTGTTGTATAGAAAGCTATCTGAATATGAAAAGAAAATGGCTCTGTAAGCTAAAGACAACCAAAAGATTTCTATCATTAAGCTGCAAGTAAACAAAGAAGCAATGGTTGCATGAATAGGAAAGAATAAAATAAAATAAAGTTATTTTAACATGGTTGTAGAATCCATAACTTCAAAAATGAATGCTGATCACCATGTAACACTAAAAGAAAGGAGGAAAGAATAACTATTGAATGCAAATGGTATGCAGGTGATAGATGCAGAATAGACTGTTCAACTAATGAGTAGATATTTTGCTAAAAGCTATCAACCTGGTATATGTAACATTGCATCATTGAATCTCAGCTGTATGAGGAGGAGGTACTACAGCTGTTGCACAAACTGAATAAGAATTCAGCAATAGGGACTGATGGGATATCAGTACAGATGCTAAAAGCATGTTCAAGCTGAACTGAACTATTCTTTTGACCACGCTATATAATTTGAGTCTCAGAACAGGGAAGATTCCAAAGGAGTGGAAAGAACATATGGTAATCATATTGCACAAGGTTAGTGCAAAAAGTGATGTATTCAACTATCAAACTGCCAGTATCAGTGAAGTGATGGTGAGAAATGCATTTACAGAGAATCTATACTTTGCAATGACCATCATGGGTCTACTAAGGGAAGATCATGTTTCAATAACTTGCTCACATTTTATAATGATAAAGTTGAGGCAGGCAAGGGGAATGGACCCACTGTGATACTTGGAACTTTGCTAAGGGCTTTTGGCAGAATACAGCATGGAAGATTATTGCATGAATTGCAGAATATGGGATTGGATTCTAAAAGATTGGCATGGATAAGTGGATGGATGGAACGAATGACAGAAATCAAAAATGGTATATGGTGGATGTGAGTCTGCAAGATTTAAGGTGAACCACAAGGATCAGTCCTTGGCAGTGGCATATTTAGGTATAGGCAGTATAGGCCCAGACCTAGAGCGGCAGAAATTTCCAGACTCTCATTTTTTAGTTATAAAATGTTCCTTATATGTCACATCTACTCACAAGTAGAGAAATATTTTTCTTTTCCTCATTGTAAGTTTAGTCTGCAAGCATATTGGTATGTAATCAGATTCTGCATAACTATACAGCCCGAGACACGTGCACGGAAAGCTACCATATTGTTTTTGGTAACTTGGGATAGTGAATTTGATCCCTTTCTTGCTGAGCACATTGCCAAAATCAGGGAAAAAAAGGAAAAAGTTTCGTTTCCTATCTTTCCTTTGCCACGCATGAGGAATTTATTAAAATAACAGGCGAGAAAGTAATCAAATTTATTGTGGAAGAACTTAAAATAGCATAGTACTATTCCATAAGTGTTGACTCAACACTAGACTTGTCTCATATTGATCAGCTGTCCTTCATTGTACGATATGTGAAAGAACATGGAACGTCTGTGGAGATTCTTGCATTTCATTCCTAATGTAAGTCACAAACCTGAAGAGTTACAAGAGGCAGTATTGACTTCACTAAACGAGTTTGGAATTAATGTAGCAAATTGCAGAGGGCATCATATGATAATGCTAGTAACATGTCAGGCAAGTACACAGGACTGCAAGCAAGAATTCTTGAAATAAATCCATTGGCAGAATTCATACTGTGCACTGGATATTCTGTCTCAAATTGGTACTTGCACTGCCGAATCCTGTCCATACTCTTCTGCATTTTGTGATGTCCTTCAGAAACTACGTATTTTTCACACCTTCAACACATTGGTGGAGTGTTCCAAGAAAGCACCTGGAAACTTTTGTAAAAGTAATCAAACGTCCTTCGCCTACTCGTCGGTCAGCTTGTGATGATGCCTGTCGGAGTCTTCATGAGGGATGGACGGAAATAATTTCCACTTTGTCCGAAATTGAAAATGACACCAACCAGAAGAAAGTTACGTGATGTGAAACAAGTTGGATTCTATAGCAACTTCAGTCACTGGAGGTTGGGATCATGACCTGCCCATAGGCAGGTCATGAGGGGTGGCACTTTCTGCAGGCCTAGGGGCAGCAAATACCTAAATACGCCACTGGTCCTTGGTCCATTGTTATTCTATCTATACATTAATAACATTAGAAAGGATTTGACATGTGACATACAGCTATTTGTTGATGATGAAAAAACAGACAGGGTAATCAGGAGATTTTAGTTGATGTTCAGTACTAGTAGTATGATTTGAATAAGCTGGAACTGTGAGCATGCGAAAATGGCTGTTGTTCAAAGTTAGTAAATGCATGCACTTCGTTGTGATCAGATAATGTAATATTGTGGTGAGATTGTACTAAAAGAAACCGATCAGACTGTGGATCTTGCAGTTTTAATAGACAGGAAGTTGAAGTTCAAGAGTCATATAGCAAAGATTGCAAATACAACTCGGGGGATTGTCATATGCCTTTTCCAAATCGACAAAACTTAAATACAGATCTTTGTTATATTCCCATGCTTTCTCGACTATTTGTCGTAAAGTGAAGATCTGATCCTGACAGCCTCTATTTGGCCTGAATCCAGCTTGTTCTTCACCAAGCTTTTCTTCCACAATTCTTCTCAACCGTTTCTCAAGTATACTTGCATAGATCTTGTCAGGAACATTCAGTAGGGAAATACCTCTGTAATTCTCGCATTCAGTTTTATTACCTTTTTATATATGGGTACTATGAGAGCTCTACTCCAATCATCGGGAATTCGTCCCTCTGTTCAGGCTTTCTGAACTATGCAGTGCAGCCACTGTAAGACTCTTATACCACCATATTTCAGCATTTCTGCTCAAATATCATCTACTCCTATTGCCTTTCCACATTTCAAGCCTTTGATTGCTTTTTCTACTTCGAGTATGGATATGTATTCCTGACTGCATGCCTGGTCGGTGTTTTTTACCACTGTGCTGTCATCACTGCTTGTTTCATTTAGCAGTTTTTCAAAGTAATTACTCCATACTTCAAGGATATCTTTTTCTCCTGTTTTCATTTCACCTTTATCATCTCTAATTCCTTTTACAGCACTCTTTCCTCCATTCCTAAGCTTCTTCAACAACCTCCAGAATATTTTGCACCTTCTTGATATTTATTTTCTATATTCTTGCGAAAGTCCTCCCATGACTTTTGTTTGGCTAGTTTTACACAGTGTTTAGCATTCTTGCATTTGTCTCTATATTCTCTAAGAGCACTAGCTGACTTATTTGACAGGAACTTTTGATATGCTTTCTTCTTTTCCTTCACTGCCTCTTTAGCTCCCTGTGTCCACCATGGAGTTCTGATTTTTTTATCCTTGCATACAAACTCACCACATGCCTCTCTGGCTGAATCAATCAATGTTTTCTTCAGAGTTTGCCACTGAATCTCCAAGGTTTGATTCCTGTTCTCAAACTCTTTCAATTTTTCTTCAATAATCTTTGTGTAATTTAGTCTATAGTTCACATCTGAGAGCTGCTCAACTTTTATTCGCTTTAAAACTTTCTTACATGTTATTCTTTTCAATATGAAATTCAATTTTATCCTGCTCAAGACTAAATAGTGATTACTTCCAATTTCAAATCCTCTGTACACTCTGGTGTCCTGCACCAGGGAGAAAACATCACTATCAACAATAACATAGTCAATGAGACTTTTCTTATTCCTTGCCTCTTCTCTCCATGTGAATTTGTGCACATTTTTATGTTGGAACATGGTGTTAGTAATAACCAGTCCATGTCCTGAGCAGAAATCCAACAGATATTTGCCCTTATTATTAGCTTTGCTCTTTTCTCCAAATTTTTCCAAAATATTTATGTATGTCTGACAATCATTTCCTACTCTGCTATTCAGATCCCCAACAAGGACCAACTTTTCCTTTTTCATTGTGTCAGTTGCTTTTTCTAAAGCCTCAAAAAATTCCTCCACTTCTATCTTAGTAGAACCTTCTGTGAGACCATAGGCACAAATAAGTCTCATTGTCTAGTTCCCCATTCTCATATTTGCCCACATTACTCTACTTGAGACTGACTGCCATTCAAGAAGATTAGCCTCATATTTTGTGTTGAATAATATGGCTACTCCTTCTTTTCCTTGATTGTCATTGCCTGAATATAACATTTTGTATTTATTGCTCAGAAAGATCTCACCAGTTTTGGTCTTTTTTTGTTTCAGTCACCCCTATTATGTCGATCTGGTACTTATCTAATTCCTCAGCTAGCTCCATTTCTTTGCCATTCAGGCTTCTTACGTTGATAGTACTGATCTTTAACCCTGGTGATGTTGAGTTGGGGTTTGTTTTCAGATTTGTTCCAGTAGCTGACTTTTCGCTGTTTGCCCTGGTTCCCTGGCAAAAACAACGGGGGCCTTGTTTAACCGGGCGACGCCCCAGCCAGCATGAGATTTTGTCATGTTGTACCATCATTTTTTATTTTGGTTTAACCAATAAGAATACAATTTGGTCGGCTAAATCCCAAATTGTCAGCCCATCCTCGTTCGTTCAGTATCCAAGTAGATACCCAACAGGGTGCACCACGAGAAGGTGAGGATTGGACATTAGGTCAGAAGCCCTGGTCAGTTCTCTGTATTCCTTTAAAGGCTATGTGGAGGTCTCCTCTCAGTTATACAGCTTTGACCTTTAAGCACACCTATGTGTATTTAATATATAGTGTATATTTAAGAATGTAAATCATCACTTAGCATTGAAGGAGGTATAAGAAAATGCTCTGATGTAAAATCAGGTGTAAGACCCTTAAGGGTGCATTATCTCCACTCTTGTTCATTATGTACATGGAGAAATTATGAAGGCAGCTCTTTACTTTATCATCAGACCTCCAGGGGAGTCGAGGATTCATTGAGGGAGGCCATACATTACACAAACCAGCTCTCATACTCTTTTCTTACACTCATTCACATTAGATACACTCCCTACTTCAACAAGCAAACTGTTCCACTCACTCATGCCTCTATGAGAGAAAAATCTATGGATGCCTCCTTGTCCTCTCCACACCTTTCATATAATGAAAAATTTTATCAACCGATAGTCTACAATGCCCTCTCAAAAGTTTACAGACCTCTATCATATCACCCTTCTTTTCTTCTGTCAACCAGTGTCTGCAGTCACACTCTCAATCTACCCTCATAAACTACATTTCATAATCCTGATATCATCTTGTAACTGTTCTTTGCAGCATTACCAGAGCTTCTTTATCTCTTTTTCAACACAGAGGACCAAATCTGCATACAGGAGTCCAGGCATGATCGTATCAATGCTTTGTAAAGAAGGAAAATGACTTCCATATCTTTACATTTCAACATTGCAATTATCCTCTGAATTGTATTTGCTTTTGTTGACCTTTGAACCTCAACTTTTTATCCACCATAACTCTGAGAACTCTAGCCTCATCAGTTACTCCAAGCATAATCCCATCAATATAATATGCTGTTGAATATTGCATCATACCAAAGTGTATAACTTTACACTTACTAACATTGAATTGATAGCTATTATCATTTGCCCACACTTCTAGTCTATTCAAATCACCTTGTAAATGCTGTATATCAATAGTATCTCTGATTACTTTACTGATCATCGTATCATCATCATCAGCAGCAAACAACTGAAGATCACCTGTCAGTCCCTTTCCAATATCATATAGATTACATAACAATGGTCCAAGGACTGATCCCAGGGAGAACACCACTAGTCACCTTAAATCTGGCATTTTCATATTGTCCACATACCATTTTCTGATAGTGGAACATCAGCCACCCAATTATCCAAGTCATTATTCCAATTCCATAATGTCCATTTTATTTTTGCAACAGCTTTTCATGTGGTATCCTATTAAATGTCTTAGCAAAGTACAACAGCATATCATTGTGTATCTCTTCCCTTTATCCAATTCAGCCATAACAACAGCTAAATCACTGCCATCAACAACAACAGGCCAACTGTCCAAACTACACCTTATATGATTCTTTCTATCACAAGACTGTAGTTGTACTTGTGTGCAATTCAATATTGCTTGCCAGAGGATGCCTAATCTTGTGCTTGCCAGAGGATGCCTAATCTTGAATCTTCCATTTTTACCTGTTATGGCTTAAGATTTTTGGCTGCCTCATTATGTCTCATTCATCAGTCTGGTGGCTGTACCATTCCCTCCAAGTTCTGAAAATTATTCTGACCTCTTCAGTTTCTTATTTATCAGACTTGATTTCATGCAATCCAAATTTTTCCAGACATCAAATTTACCTTCCTTGGCAACTTTAACATCCACAATTCTAACTGGCTCCCTTTATTAAATTCTAAATTTAAATTAAATTTTAAATTCTACTGAACAAGCTCAAAAGAGAAGCAGAGATATTTGCTGTAAGTAATGATATAAAACAAACCATTATTCCCAAACAGAATCCCTGACCATCCTCCTCACATGCCAAACACACTGGATCTTTTCTTAACCAGTTTTCCTTCCAGGTACACTGTTGAGTAATTCAGATCACAATCTCATTCAACTTTCATCATCTTTTGTGGAATATCCTTTCCTCAGCCATTAACCTCCTATAGCTTAGCATTACAATACACAGAAAGATCTCTGACTTTCTCCTCCTTTCCATGGCCAGACTACTGCTTACATTTTTCAGATCCAGATACTTGTGAACTTGCCAAGTGGTTAGTGTATCCGCTCTTGATCCAAAAGGCTGCAGGTTCGAATCCTGCCGCGGGCATGAATGTTTATGATTGTCTCTGGAAATACTAGTGGTGGTAGTCGGCGGTAGATGGCATTGGTGTATTGAGTGGTGGAGACAGACTTGGAGAACAGGTGCCCTCCCTTGATGACTCTTTGGACTCCCTGGAGGTGTCAAATAATAATAATAATAACTTGTTTCTGAAATTATCCGTGTTAGAATACCTGCAAAACTATCATTAAACAATCCGACTTTGACAGGGCTGAACATAGGAAACTCACCACCTGTGACAACAGCGTCATGCTTTCTGATCCCACAACTTTTGTCTGTCTGTGCATCTACATGGTAGCATTGCAACATCAGATAAGAATGACCTCCTGGCATCATTCTTCTCATCCAACTCCAACACAGATGAAGACAAATCACCTCTTTTTTTTGTATCTTTGAACATTGCATTGCATGTCCCCCATAGCCTTCCACTAGAAAGACATCAGAAGGATCTTGAACAACCTGGACACCAAAAATGGCTTCTCATCCTGATAGAATCTCACCAGTTGTGCTCAAGAAATATGCTCCTAAACTAACACTTGTTCTTTTATCATCTATACATTATATTATACTCAGCTAGCATCTACCCTACAGCATGGAAGCAAGCTCACATACAGTAAATAAAAATAAAAGTGATGTGTCTACCTTCCAACTATTGCTTTCATCTCAGAAGTTAATGACGGTTGTCAACAGTCAACTTCAACATATGGTGAACTCTCAATGAATCAACAATCAACCAATATGGATTTCATCAATCAAAATCCACAGAAAATTTCCTGGCATAAACAGTCACTTCTGAACAGGTGCCATGGAAAAGTTTAGAAAACCTGTGGTGTTGCATTTGATATTTCAAGGTATTTGACAGTCTCATTAAGGGCTTCTAAGTAAATTGTCATCTCATGGTCTGCCTTCCTCCCTTTGCAACTGGATTACCAGTTTTCTCCCAGGTTGTTCACTATGTGTAATGGTAGAAAGTATTCTTTCTCTCAGATTGACCTGTTAATGCAGGTGTTTCTGACGGAAGGATCTTATTTTGCCCACCCTCTTCTTTATATAAATGAATATTATTATTATTATTATTAAGAGAGACGTCCAGGGAGTCAGAGACTCATCAAAGGAGGCCATATACCACACACACACACAATAAGCTATCATACTTATTCTTGAATTTATTCACACTACTTGCACTCACATCCAAAGGCAATCCATTCCAATCACGCACCACCCTATGAGAGAAAAATCTAGCCCTCACACCCTTCTTGGCGGCATTCATTCTCAGCTTCCAAGGATGCCCTCTTATCCTTTCCCCGCCCTCCATAAACTGAAAAATTCCATAGGGATCTTGGAGAATTGAAATCCTGTATGACCCCCTTCAGAAGTTTAAGTCTAAATCATATCACTCCTCTTTCTCCCATTTGCTAGTGTCTGCAGTCTACAAATTCTCAATATGTCTTCATAATCAGTATTCGATAATCCTGATATCATTTTTTAAACTCTCCTTTGCACTTCCTCCACCGTATCAGAATCACCATGGAGCCAAGGAAACCAGACCTGCATACAAAAGTCCAAGTGAGGTCTTATGAAGGCCTTGTAAAGAGGCAAAATAACATCCTTATCTTTGCATGTGAACGTTCGTTTCAGCATTGCACTGGGTTGTATTTGCAATCTTTGCCAAATGGTCCTGAACTTCAACTTCCTATCTATTAAACTTCAAGATCCCTAGCCTCATCAGTTTCTTCTAGCCTAATCCCACCAATATAATATGACATTGGATATCTTATCATGCCGAAGTGAATTTCTTTACATTTACTCATACTGAATTGACACCCATTTTCAATACAGCAGCAGCATTCCTGATTACCCAACCTATCTTTGCATCATCAGCAAATAGCTGTATGCCACTTGTCAAATCCTTCCCAATATCATTAATGTACAGACTGAATTACACTGATCCTTGTGGTACACCACTTGTTACCTTAAAATCTTGCAGACTCAGATCTCCCATATACCACTTTTTGATATCTGTCAGTCAGCCATCCATCCTCTTATTCTATGCTAATATTGTATAATCCAAACCCATTTTCTCCAATTTATGCAACATTCTACCATGCTGTATTTTGTCAAAAGCCTTAGCAAAATCCAAAAGTATCATGGTGTATCCATTCCCCTTGTCTAGTTCAATGGTAACATTGTTATAGAATGTGAGCAAGTTGCTAAAACATGACCTTCCTTTAGTAAACCCACATTGTTCATTGAAAAGTAGAGATTCACTATCAACCCATTTTTGAATGCGAGCCCTCACCAATTTTTCCAAAATCTTCATCACCACTCCTGAGATACTAATTAGTCAATAGTTGGAGTCTTTGCACCATTCTTATGCAATGGAGTTACCATACATTCCTTCTATTCCTGTGAAATCTTCCCTGTTCCGAAACTCATATTAAACAGCCTGCTCAAAGGAATGGCCAGTTCAGCTGAACACTCTTTTAACACACGTGCTGATATTCCATAAGTCCCTATTGTTGAATTCTCATTCAATTTGTGCAACAGCTCTAATACCTCTGCCTCACACACCTGTGTTTCTTCATCTAGTGAAGAGGTAACAGTGAGCTCAATGTTACGTTCGCCAGGTTGATAGCTTTTAACAAAATGGGCAATCATTAACTGAACAACCTCTTCAGCATCTGTAACCCTCACACCATCTGGATTTAAGAGTTACTATTTCATATTCATTCTTTCTTTAACTTGCAGCATATCGATAATATTCTTGTGGGTTGTCTTTAGAATGCTGAGCCAGTTTCTTTTCATACTCAGACTTTGCTTTCCATACAACAGATGTGGCTATTCTAGCCTGCTGTTTATAACATTCATAACAGACATCATTGTTATGTACACGGTATTCCTTCCACATTATCCTTTTCTTACGAATCTCTCTTGTTTAATAAGATTACACATCCATTTGACTCCTACACTATTTATTCTTTGAACTCTCAGGACACATTCTGATATCACATCATTTAAGTATTATTTAAATGCTTCCCATGCACTATCGATATTCTTTCCATCCAGAAACTGATCCCATTCCACTGAAATCAGTATACTCCTCAGTTGGTCATAATTTCCTGCTTTGTAGTTCACGGCATGTAACCTTTTCTGAATGGAACATTCATAAACTTAGTCACTTCTCAAGTGAGAACCGCATGATCACTGTCATCATCCGGAGGCATAATAGTTATGTTTTTAACTGAAAAACCCTCTGACACTATAATCAAATCTAGCACTCTTTGTCCTTGAGTGCCTTCTGTCACATGCTGGTTGAGGAAGTTATCCTGCAGCAGCTCAATAAATGCATTTTCATTCTTCTCATGAGATTCTACTGCTACCGAATCAATATTCGGATAATTAAAGTCTCCCGTTATGATTGCGCTTTTCATGCTCATCTTTTCTATTTGGTGATGCATTTCATCATTACTAGCAACTGATCCGCCAAGTCTGTAACAACACTCCACTATGTAATTGATCATGTTGACCTCGTCAACATTTCCATGGCAAAGCCCATTCATGCCATTAACACAGTTATATAACATCGTCGCTCTTCTACTCACATTCACACCATTCCTCTCTTTATAATTTAGTTTCCCTGACTCTCTCTCTCTCTCTCTCTCTCTCTGTTAGGTCTCATACCACTTATTAGTTTTTCTAGACTCCTGATACCAAGCACATTCAGGTGTAGGCCGTCCCTCTTATACAAATCCAGTCTTCCTCAAACTCACTCCACACATCCAAAAACTCGCATCTATTGCTCCTACACAGCCTACACATCAAATCGTTTGCCATTATAGCCCTTCTTCTAAATTTATTTTTATCATAAGCAAGGTAAAATACTGATGATATTTTCACTTTCTTACTCTCGCTTCTTCCAACAACCTTTTCATGTCCTCTCTCTCTCATACTGAACTTATCACCAGTTAAGTTGTTTGTACCTACTACAACTATGATTTCATTTACTTTACTTTTCTGTTTTTGAATTGCTTGTGTTATATTTTTAATTTTCGCTCCAGGAAAACTCAATACTCGCTCATCTATAGCATATTTTATTATAGAGTCACCATACTAAATAACCTCTTTCTTTTTACTAACAACATCACTTATCTGATTTCTGTTATTTCCTAACTTAACTTACCTGTTTCCTTGCTCTGTTGTTTATTATTTTTCTGTTAATTTTTCTTTTTCTCCCTATGCTCATTTAAACGTCTCACAACTTTTTGCAACTTGGGATTGAATGTGATGGGTATAGTGTGTTCAGGAATGACAGAGAGAATAAAATGGTGGGAGGAGTATTGTTGATGATAGCTGATGAGCTCCAGCCAAGGAGAATAGAAGTTGAATTGCAGGATAGAGAAAAGAGCACATTTGAGGCCATTTGGTGTGAGATTGTGGCTAGCAGAACTAAATATACAATTGGGTGCTGCTATAGACCAGGTGATGGAAAAGATGGTGGTGACAGTATGCACAAGCAAATAGAAGAAATGGGTGGAAGGAGGGTGATTATTATGGGAGATTTCAACTATGGTCGCATTGATTGGAGTGAGGAGAGGACACACGGGAGGAAGGAACTGGATTTTATGCGGTTATTAAGGGATAACTATCTGCGACAGCATGTAATGGAAAATACTACGGGTCAGAGAGTGCTTGACCTAGTAATTACACCTGAGGATTTGGCTGTAACAAATATGACCACATTGCCACCAATCGGTGAGAGTGATCATAGGGTCTTAACTTGGGAGGTGGCTAAAGGTGTAGAATTTTCAATTAAGACAGGGTACATGTGGAATTATCGGGCTGGAAAGTATGACAAGCTTAGGAGTTTGATTGGTTCAGTGCCATGGCATGCACAACTGCAAGGACTAGAAGTTGATAGTGCATGGGAGGTAGTTAAGAAGTGCTTGCATGAAGCAATGGCTGACTGTATACCTAGAGTCCGAATAATAAATCAAGTAGGGGTTAAATGGATGAATAACACCATTAAGCTTGAGTTGCAAAAAAAGAAACAACTATGGAGGGAATTTAAGGAGAAGGGTGACCGGCAGGCACATGAACGGTATAAAGCACAGGCCAGAAGGGTGACGAGTGTGGTAAGAAAAGCAAAAAAGGATTACGAAAGAACATTGGCCATGCAGGCTAAAGAGAATCCTAAACAGTTTTTTAGATATGTAGCAAGTAAAAGGAAAAATGTACATGGCAGATTGATTTTAAAGAATGCCGATGGTAGGGAGGTAACTGAATCAGTTGAGATAGTTGAGTTACTGAGTGAGCACTTTGCAAAAGTATATCATCCAGGTGGTGACATTGCAGAAACGAATAAACCAGTAGATTATACGGGAATTGTGGTTAATGAGGTGGAGGTGAGTAGTCTATTGCATAACCTCAATGTCAATACATCTGTGGGATTGGATGGTATACCAGCTCGTGTTGTACGAGAAGCAGCTAAAGAATTGTCAGTACCCTTGACCATTTTGTTTAATTTGAGTCTCGGGTCTGGGTTAGTCCCGAGCGGGTGGAAAGAGGGGAAAATAGTTCCACTGCATAAAGGTGGTTCCAAGACTGCTGTAGTAAATTACCGACCGATTAGCATATCAGGAATCATTGTCAAGGTCTTAGAGAAAATAGTCAAGAGGAAAATACAAGATTGGATAGAAGAAAATGGGATACTGTATCGGGGACAGCATGGTTTTGTGAAGGGTAGGTCATGCCTCAGTAACTTGCTCACGTATTATAACACAGTGACGGCTGAACTGGATAAGGGTAATGGGTTTACGGTGATTCTACTGGACCTTGCCAAGGCCTTTGACAGGATTCCACATGGAATTCTAATCAGTAAATTGCAGCATATGGGAATGGACATAGGGTTGGTGAGATGGATAGGAGGGTGGTTGACGGAGAGATATCAGAGAGTGGTTTACTCGGGAGTAGAGTCCACAAGACGGCCTGTGACTAGTGGTGTGCCACAAGGATCTGTTCTTGGACCACTGCTGTTTAATTTGTTCATAAATGATATAGGAAATGATCTGAGAGGAACAGTTCATTTGTTTGCGGATGATGCGAAGTTGGGTAGGGCAATAGTGAATGCAGATGACGTCAAAATTTTGCAGGATGATTTGGATAGCTTGGAGGTCTGGGCTAAGGAGAATGGATGTCAGTTTAATGTGGCAAAATGTAAGGTTATGCATTTTGGGGTGAAAAGATTGGCGGCAGTTTACTGCATTGGTGGAACCGTGCTCCAGGAAATTGATGAGGCACGAGATTTAGGAGTGTTGGTAGATAAGGAATTGAAATTTAGGGGACACGTTGCAAAAGTGACCAAAACAGCTCATCAAATCACTTGGTTGCTGAAAAATACGATGACAAGCAGAGACAAGCAGGTTATTATTCCTCTGTATCGAGCCTTGATAAGACCCCATCTAGACTACTGTGCTCAGATTTGGTCACCTAGGTTTCTTCTTGATGGGGAGGAGGTGGAGAGGATCCAGAGGCGAGTGACCAAGATGATAGCAGGTCTGTGGAATGAACCGTATGAGAACAGGTTGAGGATTTGTGGGTTGCAAAAATTGGTTGATAGGCAGAGGAGGGGAGATATGATTGAGACATTCAAATTACTGAAGGGTTTCTATAAAATTAATTCAGAAGATATTTTTGAGAACAGGGCTGGTTGTGGGAGGACTAGGGGACATCCATGGAAACTGGGCAAAAGTGTGGTTAGTAAAGGTGTTAGAGCTGGGTTCTTTACTTTTAGAGTAGTGAATGAGTGGAATGCGCTCCCTGAGTCTGTGGTGAATGCTGTGACAGTGAATGAGTTTAAGGCGAGGTATGATAGATACTGTATGAATGTCAAATAGTTGTGATGAATATGATTTGGGGCCTCCCTCGATGAGTCCAATGACTCCCTGGAGTTGCCCGTAATAATAGTAATAATAATAATAACTCATGCTTCATCTCTCTGATGATCTGCTTCAAATTCAATGATCTCTTCACAGTTTTCTGAAAATTACACCATCCACTCATATGATAAACAACACAACACTCAAACTCCTCAAAGTTTCCAAATCACCTAGAATAAGTGCCCTGAACACTTATCTTCATGCCATTCTGCAATGAGGCAATAATAATCTAGTCACATTCAATGCTTTGAAAACGTAGTTTTATGATATTTTCTCACAAAAAAAGGCCTTGGGCCCTTAAGACCACATTTCTCTTCTTGGACTGACTACTTTTTTTTTGCTCAAGACCCTTCTGTTCAGCTGCTTATTCTGTACAATTTGCAGATTTATCCAACCTTGAAATACCGCTCTCATATCTGGAGTGGTGCACCTTAAGTCCTCTCTAAAAATTTTTGATACAGTTCAGAAAAGTGATTTGAATGACTGATGACTTCTCTCTCTCTTACAGACTCTTCAGCCACTGTCTCAGACAGTCATATTCTGCTTTATGTCTCTTCTATAGATATTTCCATTATCAGTGTTAAGCAGAATTAGCATCTATTATGCCCCCCCCCTATTTCTGCTAAACATACAGAAACATGAGCAATAGTTGTCTAACATTCTTTTACAGTTGAACTTCAGACTCACTTACCCAGAAACCCCCAGTTATCTTTTATTCTATTTACCTCAGTTCTGTGAAACAGCTTTCCCATGAAATATTTCCCAAGGACTACACAACCCCCAGAAGAATATGTGTTGATATTGTTCTCTTTAAGAAGAATATCAACAGATTACTTTGTTGCTCTTGAACACATCCTACAATATTTATTTACTATGGGCCTTGAAGCCTCCTCTTGTGTGTGGGAACAATAAAAAATAATAAATAAATAAATTAATAAATAATGAAAATTTGCAATAAAAAAACAAATAAGCAGGTATGTGGGAAAACATCAGTTCCATCTAGAATGAAGAACTTATAGAACAAGTAAAATATTTATGGTATTTAGGTAAATTCTTAGCAAAGGTGGCAAATTAAACATAGAAGTAGACAGAATAAGCAAATCTAGAATGGCGGGAAGTAAATAAATTTATATGAAATAAGAAAGACATTAGTCACACAAAAAAATGTTAGAAATAATAGTTCATCAGAGACTGGAGACCAATGAAGATATGAATGTTCTGGAAAAAAAATAAAAAGTAAAAAAATAAATAAAGGAATGAAAAGACATCAATGGCAGAATGATTAAAAATAAAGATATTAAGAGAGAGAGAGAACTTGAGGTTTACCATTCAGAAAGTCTGAGCAGAACTAATCTAAGGTGGTATAGTCATTTGACTGAAGAATGACAATGACCCAGAGGAAAATCAAGATTTAGGTGGATTGATGCAGTCAGACAAGGCCCAGAAGACCAAGATATAAGATGTGATGCTTTTGGAATATTCACAAATAAGACTATATTCTAAGGACAACTGTCAATAGGAAACTAGTAATAATGTAAACTTTTCATATAGTACCATTATAGTATCCTGTATACTCCTTGAGGATACACATCAGGTATCTGATGATGAGAACTAAGTTTCTTAAAAGTTTGCATTTTATAGAGAATGTCTAGCAATATATTTGGCCAATTTCTTCTGACTCACAGCTTGTGAAGGATCTTTATTCTCAAATTCCTTAACTCATAAACTAATACAAGGCTTTTTGAATAGAACATCTCAAAACTGCACGTGGGTAATGTAAGCAGGAGAATGAGGTGAGAGGCACAGATTTCTAAGAGATACCTAAACACAAATAGTTTTGTATCCTTATGGAGAAGAAATATTAACATCTGAGCAACTAAGAGGTTCTGTTCTTTTCCAAAAATTTGGCTTCCAACATTTTTTTTTCTTTCTATATACTTTCTCCAATGAACTGTAAACATCAGTCACACCAATAATGATATACTACAGTCCTGTTCTTCATTTTACAAATTTGAACTGTGCAGAAATGCAGTTGAAATACTTATTCTGATCAATACTGATAGCAATGGTTAAATACTGCTAATTGATTTGAGGTTTCTGTGGTGCAAGTTACATGTTATGACTTATCCAACATGAACCATGGATAAAAAGCATCACGAAAAAAAAGTTTAATTGACCAGTTTCCTAGGGTTTATCAAGTACGTCTTCAGGATAAATTATAAATTTTTATAAAAAGCTTATATTAAGTGAGTGATTTCTAAAAAGTAACAACTATCATACATAAAATGAACTTAAACTAAATAGTGAACATGGCATTGAGATGTCAGACATGCAGCCCACTGTTGCAGTAAATCGTAATTATTGTATCCTAATTCATGGATGGCATTGAATTCAGTACTTATGTATACAGATTCAGAGAAGCTGCTGAAATGCTATATTATTAAAACAACCTATTGTAACAAAAACCAAGGTCTCACTTTAAACCAATTTGATCAGTGAACATTAAAGACTAGCACAGCTGAGAATTAGAATACAACTGTCATTATAAAACACAACACAAGTCGCACATCTGACATCTCAATGATGCTATTTATGACAGCTGTTACTTTAGAAACTTTAGAAAATCACTCTGTTAATAAACACATTTTTTTTTAATTCATAATTTATCCTGAAGATCCATGCGATAGGTTGTAGGAAACTATATCGATTAAACGGTTTCTTTCTTTCTGACATTTCTTATATATAGTTCTTACAACATAAGCCATAACTGATAATATTTGTTTAAATACAAACTACTAGACTATTTTCTAATGAAGATTAATAATCAGCGACCAATTTAATGTGAAAGCTAATTCTTCTCATAAAATTATTTCTTTCTACCACTGCTTAATTCTAATATTACCTGGATCTCTAAACAAGATCGATTTTTTTATTAAAAAAACTTTCTTAGCATCATTCTGATCCTGAACAACTTAATCTACAAATTCTAAATATACATCTACTATACTATGTTGTTCTCACATTTGTAGTTCCAAACAAAGCACAGTTTAACTGATAACTCCTAATTCACATTCATGTCACTATGGTTGTTTTTATATATACACTAGGTGGGTTCCCCCCTAGTGTATATATATATATAAAATTGCAATCTGAAAGTATTAGTGTTTCCCATATTTTGGGAAGTTTTATGCAACCATATTTATTTAAATTAGGATGATTTTTAAGAGCAGCAGCAGATTCTAAAAAAGTCTTTCTCTTCTAAATTTACTGTAATGGAGCATAATGGTCTTTTTCCAAAGCATGGTCTGCAAGGTCATGTGTCCATGTGTGTTTCAGTTAGTTTTGTGCTGATTTTGTGTGTGTGTGTGTGTGTGTGTGTGTGTGTTATGTCTCATTTTTTTAATCCATGACGATGTCTCTGTAACTCAGATGAAATGTTGGAGGAATTAAATATAAATTTTTAATCATTTCCTAGTGTTGTTTCACTCCATTAAACTTTTATCATCACTTATTTCATTTTCCATATTTCTTTATACATGAATCTGCATATTATATGCAGATTCATGCACATTCTTTGGCAGATTAGGATTATTTTTCAGTGTCACACAGATGGCAGAATATATTTGACAAATGATGTTTACCTTTTGAAGACTAAAATTGCAATACTAGTCACTTTTTTTTTTTACTTAAGTGTTTTTAATAACAAAAAAAAAAAAAAAAAAAAAAAAAAAAAAAAAAAAAATTGGTTTATTTGGTCATTTGGATTAAAAGTACATACTAAATTAGAAGAAACTAACTGATTTCACCATAGATTAGAAAACATAAGAGTTGTGCCAACCCTTCACTGTATCCAAGTGTTTTTCAATTGTTCATAGTAGATTGGTTCCTGCCAGTTTTTCTTGTTAACTATACATTTATATTTTTTACATTGAACTAGTAATCTGTGCTGAAACTAGTCAGTTTTTTTCTAATTTAGTATATAGTTTTAACTCTAATGACCAAATAAACCCATTGTTCATTATTAACCATTCTGCTCAAAAGTTCTTCACAAAGTTTGTTTTGCTAGGTTATGAAAATTGCATACAAATGCATTTAAATTTAGGTTAATTTTTTTTTAACGTAATAGCAAAGAAAAAATATTTTATATCCCTTTCTTCATCAATGAAGCATTTTTTATAAGTTACTGAAAACTCTTATCATGCTTGCTTTTCACATGACCTGATACATTAAATGACATTCATATATTGTTTCAGCAATTAACCAATCTTTTTTTTTTTTTTTAATTTAAATATATATATATATATATGTGTTTCCCCCTCACTCAGTAGTCATATTAATCTTCTATCTTAATTTTGGAATACCTGTGTAAATTTACTGTAAAATTTCCACGCCGTAAAATTTCAGTGCATAAATCCTTTCTTTCACTTAAAGTAATTAGGCACTTGAGATATTTTTTGAATGCAAGATGTCATATGCAGAAAGATATTATAAAATAGCAAGACTATTATAATTTATATATCATTATAAAAATAGAAAAAAAGTTGGGATGCTTAAGGGTCAAAGCTGTAAAACTGGGACCTCCAGGTAGCCTTTTAAGGAATGCAAAGAACTGACTAGGACTTCTGACCTAACATCCAATCCTCACCATCTGGTGGTGCACCCACTCAGATATTAAATGGGCTGGCAATTTGGGATTTAGCTGACCAAATTGTATTCTTACTGGCTTAAACCACAATGTAAAATGATGGTACAACAAGACAGAATTTCATGCTAGATGGGGTATCACCCAGTTAAACAAGGTCCCTACTGTTTCCATCAGGGAACCAGGATGAACAGCACAAAGTCAGCTACTGGAATCAAGGAACATATCCAAACTCAACGTCAGCAGAGTTCAAGATTGGTACTATCAACATAAGAAGCATCAGTGGAAAACAGATGGAACTAGCAGAAGAATTGGATAAGTACCAGATTGACATAATAGGAGTGGCTGAAACAAAGAAGCCACAAACAGGTGAGATTTTTCTCAGTAACAAATACAAAATGTTATTTTCAGGCAATAGCAATTGGGAAAAGAGGGTTCAACACTAAAAATGAGAATAATCTTGAATCGCAGGTGATATCAAGCTGAGTGATGTCGGCAAATATCAGAATGGAGAGACTTAATTTTGCTTATGGTAACGCAGACACCCAAGGAAGAAGTGGAGGAATTTTTTGAACCATTAGAGAAGGCAGCTGGCACAATGAAAAAGAAAAGAGTGGTCCTTGTTGGAAATCTAAACAGCAGAATAGGAAATGATTACTAGACATATAGAAATGTTTTGGGAAAATTTGGAGAAAAAAAAGCAAAACTTAATAATAATGGTAAGTGCCTGCTGAATTTCTGTTCAGGACATGGACTAGTTATTACTAACACCATGTTCCTACATAAAAATGTGCACAAATTCACATGGAGAGAAGAAGCAAGAAATAAAAATAGTCTCATTACTATGTTATAGTAGATAGTGATGTTTTCCTACTGGTTTTTTCCTACACAGTATACAGAAGATTTGAAACAGGAAGTGACCACTTTAGTTTTAAGCAGGATAAAACTGAATTTCCAATTGAAAAGAAGTGTGTAAGAAAGTTTTGAAACGAATCAAAGTTGAAATGAAATAAAATTTTTAAAAAATTGAAAGAGTTTGAAAACAAGAACTAAGCCTTGGATATTTAGTGGCAAACCCTGAAGAAAACATTGATTCAGCCAGACATGCATGTGCTGAGGTTGTCTGTAAGGATAGAAAAATCAGAACTACATGGTGGAATCAGAAAGTCAAAGAGGCAGTCAAGGAAAAGCAGAAAGCATACCGAAAGTTCTTGGCAAATAAGTCAGCTTGTGCTCTTAGAGAATACAGAGGGAAAAAAATGTAAGAAAGCAAAGCAAGGTGTAAAACTATGAGAAGACTTTGGTAAGAACATAGAAAATAAAGGAAGGTAGTAAAATATTCTGGAGGGAATGGAAAAAGCTTAGAAATGGAGAAAAGAGTACTGTAAAAGAAATCAGAGATGATAAAGGTAACATGAAAACTGAAGATAAAGATATCCCAGATATCTGAAGTAACTACTTTGAAAGACTTCTAAATGAAAAAAGCAGTGGCAGCATGGTGATAGAAAACTCCCAACAGGAATACATATCCATACTTGAAGTAAACAAGTCATCAAAAACCTGAAATGTGGAAAGGCAGCTGCAATAGATGAAATTTTACCAGAAATGCTCAAATATGGAGCTATAAAAGTATTACAATGGCTGCATTGTATAATTCAGAAGGATTTCTTGATGAATGGAGCAGAGCTCTCATAGGACCCATCTATAAAAAGGGAAATAAAACTGAATGTGAGAGGTATTTCCCTGTTGAGTGTTTCTAGTAAGATTTATGCAAGTACACTTGAGAAACAGCTAAGAAAAATTGTGGAAGGGAAGCTTTGTGAAGAACAAGCTGGATTCATGCCAAATGGAGGTTGTCATCAGAGTTTCACTTTAAGACAAAGAGTTCAGAAATCTAGGGAATACAATAGGGATTTATATTTAATTTTTGTTGATCTGAAAAAGTCATATGACAAGATGCCATGAGGTAAGCTCTTCAAATTGCTACAGCTATATGGTGTAAATGGGACATTATATCGAGCAATACATAGTCTCTATTTAAGCTATAAGTCAGTAGTTAAAACTGAAGGTACAGGAAGATGATTCTGATGGTAAATCAGGTGTGTGACAAGGGTGAACGCTATCTCCACTGTTATTCATTATCTATATGAATCACATTATGAAGGAAAGTGGCATTAAATCCGATATCAAAATTGGCAATGTTAATCTTAGCTCTTTTCTTTATGCATATGATGTTATACTTCTGAATAAATCCTGTACAAGTCTGCAAGATTCCCTGACTAATAAATTCCCTGTTTGTTTGGTATAAAATTAAGCAATAAAAAGACAAAGAGCTAAGATTAACATTGAAAACATCAACTGTATCCTGAATAGAGAACCTATAGAACAAGTGAAACTTTTCAGCTATGTAGGCACAATTTTTAGTGAAGATGGCAAATTTAATTTGCCATCTTCACTAAAAATAGACAGCAGATTTAGCAAAGCTGGTATGGTAGGAAATCAGTCTGAATAAATTTATATAGAATAAGAAAGAAATTAGTCAAAACATTAAATTAACTGTATACAAAACAGTGTTCAAACCAATTTTAACTTATGGATCTGACAACTAAGTTAGAAATAAAACACTCGATCAAAGACTGGAGACCACAAATAAGGATTCTGAGAAAGATTAGTTGAGTGAATAGATGGCATCAACGGCAGTATCACAGTGTTCTCACAAAGTTGGCAGGAAAAAGACCCAGAGAAGATCAAGATGTAATGAACTGATACAGTAAAAAGTGCTTTAAAATCAGAAATATAAGATCTGATAATGTTAGTCTTTACAGATTAATTTGGAGGAAAATTGTTGATTAGAAGTTAATAATAGTGCAACTTTTTCATGTAGTACTATCATAATCATCCTGTACTTCCCTCCCTCCCCAAGGGTACACGTCAGGAATTTGATGATAATGAAATAGCAAAACTTCCAATGTACTGCATCTAATATTCAACAATATAACAAAAACAATAACAAATACAACAAAACACTCGATCAAAGACTGGAGACCACAAATAAGGATTCTGAGAAAGATTAGTTGAGTGAATAGATGGAATCAACGGCAGTATCACAGTGTTCTCACAAAGTTGGCAGGAAAAAGACCCAGAGGAAGATCAAGATGTAATGAATTGATACAGTAAAAAGTGCTTTAAAATCAGAAATATAAGATCTGATAATGTTAGTCTTTACAGATTAATTTGGAGGAAAATTGTTGATTAGAAGTTAATAATAGTGTAACTTTTTCATGTAGTACTATCATAATCATCCTGTACTTCCCTCCCTCCCCGAGGGTACACGTCAGGAATTTGATGATAATGAAATAGCAAAATTTCCAATGTACTGCATCTAATATTCAACAATATAAAAAATATTTCAGCAAAACTTAATTACTTGACCAGCATCTTTTCCACGTTATCTTCAAGTAGTCCTTTAGTTACTTCATTATTTTCCTTAGGGTCAACTGATGATACAACAGCATTTCTCTCCTTCAATTTTTCTGTTTCATCAAGCTGTCTGATTTCATTATACAAGTGAGATGGCTGACTAGATGATGGTGGATGATGAGAACTACTACTAATGGAATTCTAAAATAAATTAAAAAGGAAATAGTGACATTTGAATATCGTATTTGCTAATGATTCTTTATTTAAAATGCTTTACTGTAAATGCTTCAGAAATATCCATTTGTACAAACTATTGCTTGTTAAGATTAATGTCATGTAGTTACCTTGTCATCCACTGCAGTTAATCTTTTTTTTCCCTCAACTAAAGTATGGAAATATCAATTTTGGCATGAAAGAGAAGCTGAACCTTCATGTTGAAAATGCCACATGATAAATGGCATGTTTTAAAATGTTTCATTTATTATGCTTTTGTTAATTTGCATAGCATTGCACAAAAAACTTGCAATCACATTTCATGAAATGGATATAGGACAAAGACAAAGCAATCATTATTACAGGAGTCCATTGTCAGAGATATCTTCAGCTCTCAACATTTTGATATTTTAATGCAATTGATTATAAGTACATATAGATACAGATGGGAATTCAAGAGCTCTACATCCCTTTCTTTAGAAAGAAAGTATACCCGTCAGCTGAAATACCAGTACACAAAAATGACAATTCACTACTTACATTTTGGTGAATTTCATTACTATTTACTTTTTTATATGAAATGGTAGCCTCAGGAAAATTCTGTATATGTCATTTACAAAGCATACAAATTTTGAGTAAGAATAAATTTGGAAACAAAGATGGTCGCTTTCAGATACCACATCATAAATTACTTATCCTGAAACTATTTTTTAGAATATAAATCCACTGTTATAGAGAATTTTGTGTTATAATATTCAAGTCACAATTACGCTAAAGAGAATCCCAAACAGTTTTTTCAATATGTTGCAAGTAAAAGGAAAAATGCTCATGGCAGAATGATTTTAAAAAATGCTGAGGGTAGGGAGGTAACCGAATCAGTCGATACAGTGGAATTACTGAGCAAGCACTTTGCAAGAGTATATCATCCAGGTGGTGACATTGAATGGAAGAACCAACAGCTTATACTGGAATTGTGATGAATGAAGTAGAGGTAACTAGCTATTACAGAACCTCAATGTCAATACATCTGTGGGATTGGATGGTATACCAGCTCATGTCATATGTGAAGCGGCTAAAGAATTGTCAGTGCCCTTGACCATTTTGTTTAATTTGAGCCTCGGGTCGGGTCAGTCCCAAAAGGGTGGAAAGAGGGGAAAATAGTTCCGCTGCATAAAGGTGGTTCCAAGGCTGCTGTTGAAAATTACCGGCCAATCAGCATAACAGGAATCATTATCAAGGTCTTGGAGAAAATAGTCAAGAGGAAAATACAAGATTGGATAGATGAAAACGGGATACTGTATCGGGGACAGCATGGTTTTGCGAAGGGTAGGTCATGCCTCAGTAACTTGCTCACATATTATAACACACGGCTGAACTGGATAAGGGTAATGGGTTTACAGTGATTCTACTGGACCTTGCTAAGGCCTTTGACAGGATACCACATGGAATTCTAATCAGTAAATTGCAGCATATGAGGATGGATATAGGGTTGGTGAGATGGATAGGAGTGTGGTTGACGAAGAGATATCAGAGAGTGGTTTATTCAGGAGTAGAGTCCACAAGATGGCCTGTGACTAGTGGTGTGCCACAAGGATCTGTTCTTGGACCACTGCTGTTTAATTTGTTCATTTGTTTGCGGACGATGCAAAGCTGGGTAGGGCAATAGTGAATGCAGATGATGTCAAAATTATGCAAGATGATTTGGATAGATTGGAGGTCTGGGATAAGGAGAATGGATGTCAATTTAATGTGGCAAAATGTAAGGTTATACATTTTGGGGTGAAAAGATAAGCAGCAGTTTACTACATTGGTGGAACTGTACTCCAGGAAATTGATGAGGCATGAGATTTAGGAGCGTTGGTGGATAAGGAGTTGAAGTTTAGGGAGCACATTGCAAAAGTGGCCAAATCAGCTCATCAAATCACTTGATTGCTGAAGAATATGTTGACAAGCAGAGACAAGCAGGTTATTGTTCCTCTGTATCGAGCCTTAATAAGACCCCATCTCGACTACTGCCCAGATTTGGTCACCTAGGTTTCTTCTTGATGGGGAGGAGGTTGAGAGGATCCAGAGGCGAGTAACCAAGATGATAGCAGGTCTGTGGAATGAATCTTATGAGAACAGGTAGAAGATTTGTGGGTTGCAAAAATTGGTTGATAGGAGGAGGAGGGGAGATATGATTGAGACATTCAAATTACTGAAGGGTTTCTATAAAATTAATTCAGAAGATATTTTTGAGAACAGGGCTGGTTGTGGGAGGACTAGGGAACATCCATGGAAACTTGGCAAAAGTGTGGTTAGTAAAGGTGTTAGAGTTGGGTTCTTTACTTTTAGAGTGGTGAATGAGTGGAATGGGCTGCCAGAGTCTGTGGTGGATGCTGTGACAGTGAATGAGTTTAAGGCGAGGTATGATAGATACTGTATGAATGTCGAATAGTTGTGATGAATATGATTTGGGCCTCCCTCGATGAGTCTAATGACTCTCTGGAGTTGCTCGTAATAATAATAATTAATATTACAAGTATTACTGTGCTTTCATCGGACTAAAAAAGGCACTGAAAATATCAACATGCTCTTCGCTTAATACTTCCCCTCTCTATAGAATAGGCTGGATTCAAATACCACTGTGGGTATGGTTGTTTGTGAATGTCATTAGAAGGTAGATGAATTTCATTATTCAATATGAGATCATCACTGTACTAGTTACAGCCAGAAGTACCTCAAAAAAAGTTCAATGTCTGGTCTATAGAGCAGAGCTGTCAAATTATTTCATTCATAGTAATAATGTACCATAGGCTCATAGCCTTTCGTGGGTGAGACTAACATAAAAATTAAAAAAAATTTTATCAGCAAGTGAAACATCCAGCCAGTTTAAAATAAATTCTGCACTTTGCATAATATGCACTGCATAAATAACTGTTTGTAACTTTATAAGATTTGAAATTAAGATATGACACTAACCTGAAAACAATATAAAATATGTTTAAAGCATAAATCTTCTCACAACATGCCCTTTTCATTTCATATCACCTGAAACATTTTTTTTGATGGCACATTTGTTAAGTGTGTTTTATATATATATATATACATATATATATATACAGGGTGATTCAGAACTCTTGAGCCAAACTTTAAGGGGTGATAGAACACACCTAAACAAGTACTTTTCGTCATACAATGGGCCCGAACTCAAGCGGGCGCTAGGGATTAACAACTACTATGTCAGGAAATGAAGAAACACAAGAATGACAGAGGAGATTTAAAACAACTGCAGAAATTACAGAACATAAATTAAAGAATTTTATTGAACAAATTACAGAAACTGCTCCAAAGAGCGACCGCAGGCTTCACACCTTCGACATGGTGATTGGCATACATTGACGAAAACACCAGGCATTTCTCGTACAGCAGCAATGAAATCCTGGCAATAAGGTCCTCATTTGAATTGATGGGGCTATTGTAGATCAGGCTTTTCATGTTGCCCCCATAGGAAAAAGTCCAGACATGAGAGATTGGGCGATCGTGGCGTCCAAGCGATGGGACCACCCCAACCAATCCATCGTCCTGGAAATGTTGCATCCAAGGTGTTCCGCACATCCATGCTGAAATGGGGTAGGGCTCAGTCGTGTTGGAACCACATACATGTTTGAATGTTTGCTGGAACAGGGTTCAGTAATTCTGGCAAGACACCTTGTAAAAATACGAGGTATGTTCTCCCATTCAGTCGTGCTGACAGAAGGTATGGGCCAATCAAATGGTCATGTAGGATTCCAGCCCAAACATTTATGGAGAATGGAGAAACGCCACTGGTATGAATGTGGAAGTGTGGTGTGCGGATTTCGGATCTCTCGTCCACACATGATAATTGTGGGTATTAAAAATGCCCTCACGTGTAAAGGTACATTTGTCAGTGAATAAGACATGTGCAAAGTCCGACTGCACTGCAGTCTGCTGCAAGAACCACTGTGCAAAATCCACACGAGGCCGGTAATCTGCAGGTGTCAAGGCGTGCACCCTCTGTGCATGTTAGGGATGTAATCGTTCGTCTTGAAGAATTCGCCACACCATCGATTGGGGCAGACATACAGCATGGGAAATTGCTCGCTTGCTACATTCGGGATGATCTGCAACCTTACATAGAATTTCCTCTGTAACACGTGGCATCCTCACACTCCTTGCAAGCCCTGTATCCTGCATGCCGCTGACAAAGGAGCTCATTTTGCACAGATACTGGTGCAATCGCTGAAAGGTTTTACGATCAGGAACGACTCTGGTCAGAAAGCACTCTCGGTATAGCCTTTAGGCTTCCCTCATATTCCTATCTGCAGCTCCGTAAATGAAATGCATGTCAGCCTTCTCCTGCTTTGTGAAAGAATCCATCCTTTTTGCACTCCATGGTAGAAAGAATGACTGCAAAAACCAGCACTTATAAGTGTTCACTGGAAAGTGCCCTCTAGCATTTCACCGCTTTAGGTGTGTTCTATCATCCCCTTAAAGTTTGGCCGAAGAGTTCTGAATCACCCTGAGTGTGTATATATATATTAACAATTAGCTCCAACAATTATTTTAGAAATTAAATATTCAAAGAATAATTACAATTTAATAACCAAATGCAAAGTTTTGGTTTATTTCAATATAGAAAATTTTTTCTTGAAATAAACTTAATGGATTAAAAATAAATGATTATTATTAATACATATTCAGAGTCCAAGGACTCATTTTAAACACTCATACTTAAATATCCTAATATCTCTCTTTCCTTGAACACATTTACTGAAGATGCACTCACAAACAATCTAATGGTAGCCCATTCCACACACTTGCCATGTCATGAGATGTCCTGGACTTTACATGCCTCAACCAGCTTCCAGAGATGACCACAAGTTCTACCTCCACCAGCCATAAGTTGCAAAGCCTCACTTGTGTCTATAGTGTAAGATCCCCTTGTATGTTTCTATCATATTTTCTCTGTTCTGTCTATTCCTCAAACGTTAAAGACCACATTCTCTCAATCTGTTCACATATGCACAATTCCACTGGCCAGTGTTATTATCTAAGTTACTCAGTGCTGAATTTTTACAAATGTCTCTCCCAATTTCCTTGGAATCCAGCTAACCATATCTGTGCACAGTAATCCAAATGTGGTCTTATTAAAGCCTTATAAGGGTGGGAGAATAACTACCTTATTCCTACAAGTTAGCATCCTCTTTAAAAGTGCAGTTCAGTCTCCTAAACTTTAATTCACTATTCACAATAACCCTCAATGTCTCTAGCTTTGCTGACTACCTCCAACAAATTCACATTAATATAATACTCCACCTGTAATGTTCTCCATCCAAAATGCATGACTCTACTTGGCAACAATGAATTGACAGTCACTGTCATCCACCCATATAACAATATGGGCAGATGACAGTGATATAACAATCAGCCTACAAGAATTTTGTCTCAGCTATATTCCTTATCCTTAACTTGCAATATCAAAAAATAACTGATTACTGCACTTGAGATTCTTCCTATATCATTAATATAATTAGTTAAGATTGAGAAAACAATTTATTTTAATAATTAACTACATTATTTAAATAATTAGTTAAACCTTAATCATCCTCAATAAAGGTCGAAACAGTCTGGGCAGTGACCCTTCCCATAATGCATAACATTATACATATCCATAAGGATATGTGGTTTCATTATAGTGTACTAAAGCAAGTGATGTGACGTCATTAGCTTCTATATACAAGTTGCCCTAGTCCTGAAAATACTTCAGATGCAAACTTTGTTTGCTTACACTTAGATAAAGGATTAAACCAAGTACATAATTTCTTGGTATCTTTAATTCATAGTATATAACCAAGTGGAAAATCTTCCAACAACAAGGATCTGTGACCCCTACTACTTCTAGTAGAAGACTAACTCCCAAAACCCTATGAGGTACAGGAGTGATCATACAGCATCCAGTGATGCCAGATGTAAATATCTAACTATCATGATTTCAGAAAAGTAATGCTTAATGAAATATGGGATTAATAAATTAGTATTTTTATATTTTATTCTGACAGATAAATTAAAAATTTCATTAACTTTCGTAAAATTTAATATATTCAAGTAACTGCAGAAATCATTTGTTTGCTCTCTACCTGCCTGTAGTGAATTAATAACTGACATTTCTATTTTATAATCAAAAATCATTTGATTTATATTTAGCTTGAATTTAAAAAAAAAAAAAAAGGGAGGGTGACTTAGCTATAAATTAAAATGGAGTATGCAATCAATATTTATAATAAAAGCATAATTTTATCTTACAGCATGTTTATATATAAATGAGAAATTTAACATCTTTTCACTTTAATGGCGCTTTAGTTCACAATGGATTGCTATAATAATAAAAATGTTCTACTTGACCATAACTTTTCTCACAAACCTGAAGGTTTATAACACCTTATAAATATATTATTTGTTTTTAATTATTAAATTTCTTATTATTCACATACTATGATTGTGGCCAATCAAACAAAATCAGGAAATCACTTAAATATATCTACACACAAACAATTGTAGGGAAAAAAAAAGTTTAGAATTATCAAAAATAATGTGGATTTAAAATAATGAGTGATCTAATGTTATTTAAATGGATGTGTAGTTTTTCTGAAAATTATTCTCTGTTATTTTAGCAAAAATAAATGCTCTGATTAGAAAGTTATATAGTCATGTAAAAACAAAAGAACACATACAAAAAGATTCTTTGTAAAAGATGACACTTACTGACTTAGACGATGCACTCTGTTGATTACCCATGAATGGGGAAGAGAAATATGCAATGCCAGGGTTACATGCAGAACTGAATACAAGTATATAATCTGCCTAGCCTAGCAGGTTGTAAAGGATAACTAAACTAAGTGGGAACATATGAGAGAAACAAGCTAAAAATAACACTTGGCATTAACTCCTGATGTAAGAAGTGAAGTTAAGCAACATGACTCTGCAAATGTATGGCGCACACACACACATACACACTCTCTCTCTCTCTTCCCCCCCCCCTTGTTCTCTAAAAACAGTTCCTCCCCTCATAAAGAGGAAAGGAAAGAAGTGTCATACAGCAGTTTTTAACTAATATGAGAAGCACATTAGAGTCCTTAAAAGAATAACAAATAACTTTTGTAAATTAAATGCAAAGTAAGATTTTGAGGGGGGGGGATTAGAAAATTAGAAAATCCATATACAAAATTAAAACAATTAAAAATATTGGAGAGGCTATTCTTATCATATTTTTTAAAGAATCTCTAAATATTACTCATTAAATTTGCTTCTCATTTAAATGTGCCAAATGTCTGAATAAATGAGATATTCTTATATTATTTTTGGCATTTGAAGCATGTTAAATGAGAAACAAAATTAAAGAGTAGAACTTGTGCTTTTTTACTTTTCAAAACTGCTTATATAGTCATCAATAAGATAAAAATAATGCAATAAAAAGACAATGTCCTGCTATACTGACTATATAAGTAGTTTTGAAAAGTCAAAGCACAAGTTCTTCTCTTAAGTTAAAGATAAGTGTTAAAGAATATTGATTAGAATTAGTTAGGCAAAAACATTCGTAAACAGCCAATAAAATATGATGAATTTCTTTAGTGAAGGCATGAATCTTACAAAAGTATGACTTTGAAGTTGTTGCTGGCTGCTCTACTTTGTCCTATCTCTACTACTTTTAGAGCTACATAATTTTAAGTGTCTGGAAAACCACATGCTTATAATTTGGGCCACTAATGGCTAGTGATGCATAGAATATGGTTTCCCTGCTAAGATAACCTGACCATCCCACAGTGTGGCCTGTTACCATAAACAGGTCTCTAGTATAGAGTCACAACTGGAGTACTATTGCTTAAAAAGTATACTCTAATTGGAGGAAATATCAACTTAATCTGACTGACTTTCATCATCTGGTTAAACACAGCACTTTATTACTGAAGTGACTGTGCTATGTTTTGGCCCCAGAGCAAAGTGTTTAGTTTCTGCTTCTCACCCTCCTTTTCTTTTCATGTAGAATGGCAAACACATAGTAGGGAGGAGGGGAATCCCCCAAACCTTACTTATTGAAGGGTACAGAAGTAAGACAATTCTGCAGGCCAGCTGTTGGATGAACCATGGGGCTGAACCAGATGGTAACATATAAGGAGGCTTCTGAACAGTCAGTGAATAATTCAACTGCCATTATTCTGCAAGGATGTGCCTTGATGGAATCCAATTATAGTGATACAGGGCAGAAACCATAACTCCCCCTCCACCACCACCCAACATGTTCCTAATCTAAACTCCTCTTCTACACAAATCAACAATGCAAGTCATCATAAATAATTTGATAAGAATGTAGATTAAAAAAAAAAAACTTCAAAAAACATGCAAAACAACAAAACCCATTCAAAAAAACAAAAAAAATTAATATTCCTTCATCAGCAATCATGGTCATAGCTCCAATATAAATTATATGTACTACTATCATGTGCAGAAATCTAAATTCAACCTCTGTTCTTTTAACAGAACCTCAAATGGCATCCTCAACCATTATTGTTATCCAAACTTCTTTGTACAGTAGTGGTTGGGGATGCCATTCAACTTTTCAAAAAACGCTTTACATGATTCCTTCTGTCACAAGGGAAGAACATGAACAATTATCAAATTTGACATCCTGTGTCAGAAAATAGCAAATCTTGAATCCTAATTCTTTATGATCTATGGCAGCTCAAAATTTCCTTGCCCAATCCAAATGCAATCAGTTGCTATCTTCATCACTCTCCAAATTGTCATAACTATGCTGCTGATCTTCATTATTTGTTTTTGAAGATTTCCAAAAAGTGGGATCATCTTTCTTTGTCAATTTAAACATTCACAACTCAGACTGGGTTCCTTTCTTCAATGCCACTGATCAAGCTGGAAGAGATCTTTGCTGTAAGCAACAAATCCTTCATAAATTGTCCATCTGCCCAGAATGCCCAATAATGCTCTCTACTCTGCTGACACTTTCTTAGCCAGTCCTGATAAATATACTGTAGATATTAGCATTCCTAATGGTAACCCTGACTGTAACCTCATCCAAATCTACTTTCCTGCAGAATACCCTTCACCCAGGATACTAAGAATCTCATGTCCTCTAGCACTACAATAGTGCCAAATGGAACGAACCATTTCATTTCTACATTCTCCTTTCCTCCGGTTGATTATTTTTGCTTTTCCGATCTGCAAACATGCTCCAACTGAATAACAGATAATTTTTACTGGAAGTGGGAGGGGATGCAGCAAGGCAATCATCATTATTAAGAGTGACCTTCAGGGAGTCAGGGTCTCATTGAGAGAGGCCACATACCACCTGCACCAGCTGTCATACCTACTTTCGAATTCATTCACATTACTTGCACACACAACATCCAATGGTAATCCATTCCAATCATTAACCACTCTATGAGAGAAAAATCCAACTCTTATCCTTTTTTTTTTTTTTATTGCATTCATTCTCAATTTCCATGGATTCTTTCTTGTCCTCTCTCTCTCTCTCCATAAAATTAAAAATTCCATCTATTTGTATCCTGTATAACCATTTCCTTTGCTCTCTCTCCCCCGCATTGTATCAGAATCACCAAAGAAACCAGGAGACCACACCTGCGCATAATAGTCCACGTAAGGTCTTATCCTTGAAAAGAGGCAAAATGACTTTCTTATCTTTAAATGTCAAGGTTCATTTCAGCATTACAATTATCCTCTGAGTTGTATTTACAATCTTTGCTACATGGCCCTTGAACTTCAACTTCCTATCTACTAAAACTCCTGGATCCCTAGCCTGATCAGTTTCTTCTAACATAATTCCACTAATATTCATCCACTAATATGACACTGGATATCTAATTCACACAAAAGTACATGACTTTACATTTACTAACACTAAATGATAACTGCTTTCATAAGTCCATATTTCCAGTCAATTCAAATCATTCTGCAAGTACTGCATATGTCACAATCTTGATTTACCCCAAATATCTTTGCATCATCAGCAAATAGCTGTATACAGCCTAGCAAATCCATCCCAGTTTTCATTCATGTATATATTGAACATCATAATTTTAATTCTAGTCTTGTGATTTTTTGTATGTTTTGCAATTTTTGCTGTGTTGTTAATATATGTATTTTTCAAAGTACACAACTTTACATAAAAATATATGTCGTTAAGTTTTTAACCTTTAAAATTTAACTACATTAAAAAAAAAAAAAGTAAAGCGTGCTCAACTTAAATTTGCATCAGAGCGCCAGCACTGTATGCAGCTTGTAATCTTTGTATCCTAAATTGTATAACTACACTTTTCCACATTAAACTGATATCCATGTTTTTCCCATGCTATCAGCCTATTTAAATCATCCTGCAAGCTCTCTACAATATTTTGATTAAACTATTAACCTACTCTCAACTTTGCATCATCAGCAAAAAACTGAATATCACTCTTCAAATTATTTCCTATAATCATTTTATATATATAAAAATTAAACATCAATGGTCAAATCACAGAGTTTTGTGGCACACCACTGGTCACCTGCTTTCTCTTGTATTCTGCTACTCCATATCACATTTTATACCTGCCTGAGCTAATGATTATTCTACAAACTGCTACCACAGACTTAGATTCTCCTTTATGCAAAGGAATTATTTTGCCCATCTTCCACTCCCTTGGGACTTTGCCAGAGCTTATACATAAATTAACCACCCAACAGGCCATGACGTGTATATACGTCCATGTTACCATGGATGCGAAGAGCCAGCAAAGGTTGGTCAATTGGTAGAGCCTCTGCTACTAATAGACACAAAAAAAGTTAAGCAAGTTTGAGCATGGTTAGTAGTTGGAAGAGGTTCAATCTTTCGATGCTGTTGGCACACTCTCCCTCGATGAGTCTATAATAGTATATAAAAATAATATTATAATTGTAATACCATTGATATTACATTGAAATATATGATGGATACAAAGTTTAGAGGAGTGATGCATTTTATCCATATTGTCATCAACTTGGTTAAGCAGCCTAGTCAAAGGCATCATCCATGCGCATTCTCGTAAAATGAGAGCTGATATCCCATCTCTCGCAGCATGTTATCTATGTTGTTCTTTGCAGTTATTTATTGTTGTCTTTCATATCAAATTTGTGATAACAGTTATTCTACATAGTTAAGAATTCTAATGGCATATAGTTTAGGAATTGCAATATCATCTGCATAATATTTACTTCATTCCTATGATTTCTTGACTTAGACAGAAATACCTAGTTATTTCTAAAGTAAAGAAGACACAATATTTAGTAAAGAAATAATGAGATTGGAAATAATGTGCAGAACCAATAAATGAGCATAAGAGATATAAAACATGAATTAAACCAATGACAATTAAAATGATTTTTAAAAAAAACTATAGATTTTCAAGGATAAGAATTAAAAAATAAAAAAATAAAAACCAGTAATACAAATGACAAGCAATGGCTGAATGTTATTTATATTACTTGCACCTGTATCCAGAAGATCCTGATGGATATAGACAGAAGTATATAGGAAGAGCAGCATGCTGGCCATTTTGTTGGATTCATCATCAGATTTAAGACAGAGAAAACCAGCTTCTGAAATCATGATTCTCTCAACAATTTTTCTCACTCTTCTCATACATACCTGAATGACTCAGCAGGAAAAATTCCTTTGTAGTTCTAACAATTCAGTTTTCCCTTTTCTCAGATGAGTACTAAGAGAGCTTGCCTTCAATCATCCTGAATATTACTCTCTTAATCATGCAATATACCCATTGTAAAAATGTTATACTTCCATATTTCAGTATTTTAGCTGCTTAGCTATATTTCAGATATGTAATAGTTTTTTGCAACACCATGTGAAATATAACTGTGACTACATTCTTCCTAAATATTTTCTACCACTGTTTTGTCACTGCTTTTCATAGTAATTAATTATGATATTCAGAATATCTCTCATCTTTGATCTTTATCCAGCAGAATATAGGCACGAGTAACATGAATAACATTCAACTTGCTTGCCATGTATATTACTGGTTTTTAGTTCTTTAATTTTTAATTCTTATCCTTTAAGCTTATTTTTAATATGAGCAGTTATTTTCAATATGCTCAAAACTAAATGGCAATCTGCTTATATTAAATCCTGTGTAATCTTCACCTGAAGAAGACTGAAGATATGTCTTCTAGTTTTCTTTCCAAGTGATTTTAAGCACATCTTTATGTTGGAATATGGTGTCAGTAATTAACAGTCCATGTCCTAAAAGAATTACCATTATTATTAGTTCTGCCTTTTCCAAATTTTCTAAAATATTTCTGTGTCTAATTCATATTCTACTGGGATGCTTAGGTATCTACCAAGAGCCAGATTTTCCCATTTCCTTTGTGTCAGATACTTTCTTTAATGACAAGAATTTTTCTACTTTTTTTCCCTGCTAACATCTTCTACCAGATATAGAGGCATAAGTAATCATCAGTTAATTAATAATCACCAATATGGATTCTGCCATTCTCTTCTACAGATCCTCTCACTTACCTTACCTACCCACCTTTGGATATAGGTCACAGAAAGATTTGAATAAAAATGTGATTGCACTTGATATGTCCAAGGCACCTGATCATATCTAACATCAAGGCATTCTCAAAAAAGGATACTATCTTATGGTCTTCTTGCTCATGACCATTGTGATTGGATTGCTAGCTTCCTCTCTAGTCATTCTTCCCACTATACGTCAATGACCTTCTCTTTTGACAGTACTCTCCATTCTTCTTCCTCATTCAAACCTTGTAGTAGTTAAATGATTTAGGTATCAAGATCATCCATAATCACTGTCTTATATTTTTATTTTCATTTATTTATTTTTTTATGTTGGTCCCACCACAAAAGGTTATTTGTAAACCTATAGTATGCATTTTTGCCTATAGTATATTTAGTATTTTTAAATATATAGGCAAAAATATAGGCAATAAATAAATATAGGCAAAAATACTATAGTATTTTTGCCTATAGTATATTTGTAACACGAAGGGAGGGGGGTTTAGGATTTTTTCCCCAATTTTTATTTTATTTTTTATTTTTTTTGGTATTTTATACTCTTTTTTAGAAAGTCCAGAAACCCTGCTCTAAGACCAAACATGGAATTTTTTCAAGTCACTTCAGGCTTCCAATAACCAGTGTGGTGGTGTCACACTGCACTATGAAATTTTTCTTCTACCTAAAGACAATCACAAACATCCATGCTCATAGCAGAATTTGAACTGACAGCTTGCTGGTTGGAAAGTAGATATGCTAACTACTTGGCCAACCAGTCTGGCAAATACTAATCTCATTACCATTCTCTGGTGGCATGAAGATAATCCAGTGAAATTCAGTGATATAAAAACACAGTCCTGTCTTCCTTCCAGTGAAGTAGGATCCTACTTCATTCCCTCTTACATTTGATTATGTCTTGACTGCCAGTCAAAATTAGTTCTCCTCCCCTTTCTTGGTTGACTTTCACGTTAAGCTTATCCTCCTCAGTTTCCAGAAAAGAAAAAAAAATTCTATTCTTATGTATTCAAAATACTACTTCTCTCTTACTCAACTCCTAACACTTCATAAATTCCAAATCTGACTGATTCTGGAATATTGTTTTCACATTGGATGGGGGGGAGATCCCCAAAACCTCCCTAAGAATTCTTGATTATACACACACACAAAAAAGGGCAATTGCTAACAGGCGATCCCTCTTACAGGGACTCCCTCCGTTTGCTTTCTCACAGGTATTCTGTTTCTGCAATTATTTTTTTTTTATAAGTACTTACTGGCCACTACTATTTCGCCACTTTCATCCAATCATGTAAATACTTAACCCAACTTAAATTTGTTTTAAACTTTCCTACATATTGTTCTTTTAAATGTGATATTCATTTTTATCCTACTTAAAACTAAGTGACCATCACTTCCAATTTTAAATACTCTGTATACTTGTATCCTGAACCAGCATGAAGATATCAATAATAACACAGCCAATGAGGCGTTTCTTGTTTCACCATGTGAACTTGTACGTATCTTTATGTTGGAACATGGTATTAGTAATGACTAGTCTGTATCCTGAGCAAAAGTCCAGTAGGTACTTACCATTATTATTATTTGACACCTCCAGGGAGTCCAAGGACTCATCGAGGGAGGGCATCTGCTCTACAACTCCGTCTCCGCCATTCAATCACCAACTTACAGCAACTATACCATGAGGCGTTTCTTGTTTCACCATGTGAACTTGTACATATCTTTATGTTGGAACATGGTATTAGTAATGACTAGTCTGTATCCTGAGCAAAAGTCCAGTAGGTACTTACCATTATTATTATTTGACACCTCCAGGGAGTCCAAGGACTCATCGAGGGAGGGCATCTGCTCTACAACTTCATCTCCGCCATTCAATCACCAACTTACCGCAACTACACCAATGCCAGTTTTTTTTTTTTTTTTTTAAACAGACAATCACAAACATCCATGCCCACAGTGGGATTTGAACCCACAGCCTTTTGGCTGGCGAGCAGATACACTATCCACTTGGCCAACCAAGTCGGCCTATTATTAGCCTTGCCCTTTCTCTCAAAATGTTTCTATATGCCTGGTGGGATTTAATTCATGCTATGCTGTTTAGATCTCCAACCAGAACCACTTTTTCATTTTCTTTCACAGCTGCCTGCTCAAATCACTTCTAAAAATGCTTCCACTTCCTTCTTATGAGAACCTTCTGTGGGACTATAGGCACAAATAAGTTTCTTTCCTTATGTTTGGTGTTGAATGCTACTGTTACTACTTCCTTTCATTGATCATTATTGCCCAAATATAACATCCTACACTTATCTTTTAGTAGGATTTCAACTTTTCTTTTTTTGTCTTCTTTATCTCAAGTAATGCCAATTATGTCTACATGCACTTTTCCATTCTTCTGCATTTCCAATTTCCTTTCCATTAATATTCCTTATATCGATGTTTCCTATCTTCAGTTCTTCTGACATGTTGTACAGTCAAAAATCTTTAGACTATCAACTTGCTTTCTAAATGAAAAATGTGTTCCATATATCCTTCACGAAAGAGACTGATTACAACAATCTAGTGTAGCCGAGCTATATATATGCTGAATAAAGGGTAAAAATTTCTTGTATAGTGAAACCTGCAGAATATTCATAACTAAAAAAAATCACATGTATGCCACAGTAATTAGCTTTTTAATATCTAAATATTTCATCTTAAGTATCATAAGACATCATCAGTATAGTTATTAAACAATAGGAATTACATTAAAAAAAAACCTGCATGCATGCTTACATTGGAATCCCTCCATGTATACAGTAGTATGTTTAAGGATTAAAAACTATTGGGCTGTAGTTAAACTAAATTAAAATATAACTGATAAATTATTTTATACAATTGAGGATAACTATTTTCCAGACTTTTGGAATAGTGATACGGTCGTTTGTTGTGCGAGGCCAGATTTGTGAAGTCTGATAAGATGGATGTGGTCTTTATGTTCAGAGATGTGTTGATTTATAGATCTTCTTGTTTGTCCATAATAAGACAAGTTACAAGAACATGGCATTTCGTATATATGCCAGGTAGCATCAATGGTGACAGTTTGTCTTTTGGAGAAGGTAACAAATTGTGAATTTGGTTGATTGGGTTATAGGTAGGCAAGTTTGTATTTCTTCATAATTTTTCACAAACGTTCAGAGATGCCTTTGATATATGGTATAGGAGTCCTATGGACTTCTTGTCTGGGTTGTCCTTACTAAATTATATCAATTTAATAAGGCTGTATCTTTAATAATTTCCAATTCTTGTTTTAAATATTCTTCAAAGGAACAAAACTTGCATGCTCTGGATACTAAAGATTTTATGATGCCATATTTTTGAGATGGATGGCGAGTTGATGTATTGTGGATATAATGACCTGAAAAAGTTGGTTTTCAGTAGACAGAAGTGGAAACGGAACGTTTACATTGGATGTGTACATTGAGAAAGGAAATACCTTGTGATGATTCTTTTTCTAGTGTGAATTTGATGTGAGGATGTAAGTTGTTGATACTATTTAGAGAAATGAGTAGAGTTCTTGTTCCATATGACTCCAGACTGCAAAGACATCATCAACATATCGTAGCCATATTGTTGGTTTTGGGTCAAGAACGAAAATTTTATCTTCTAGGTGTTCCAGATGTCATATGCTCACCATTATCACCTAACTTAGGTGATAATGGTGAGCCATTGCTGTTCCTTCCTCTTGTTTATATATTTTATCTTTCCATGTAAAGTAACCTGATTTGATTGCAAATTTGAATAATTTCACAATATCAGATGAAAATTTTGGGGGTTAATAATTGTATTGTCTCTTTGTGAGGGATATTAATGAAGAGAGAGAGAGACAATGCCAAAGCTTACTGACATGTTTGTATCTGACAGTTTAATGTATTTTTTTTTGTTGTGTGCGTGCGTGCGAAATTCTGTGGAATTTTTTTTTATCAAAGAAGCTGACTGGCCTATGAGGGGACAGAGAAGGTTAAACAGAAATCTTGATATTTTATGCATGGGGCTGCTTATAGAATTCACAACAGGTCTAAGTGGGAAGTTGCTTTTATGTAATTTAGGTGAACCATATATTCTAGGAGGTCTTGTATGGTATGTTTCGAGTCTTTTGATGGTTTCCTCATCTATGGATGTTGCTTCATCCAATAAGTTGAATTTTTTGAGCTCTCATTTGGTAGGATCATAATTAAGCTAGGAGTATGTATTGTGATCTCAAAGCAATAAATTCATTTTCCGATCGTATGATTTAGTATCTAAGACTACAGTGTTATTTCTCTTGTCAACTTTGGTGATAACTATGTTACTATTTTGTTTTAAGGCGTTCAGGGCTTTTAATTCTAATGGTTTGGCATCATAGATCACTTTGGCTATTTCAAAATGTAGTCTATTAGCTTCAGTACTATACAGATGACTGGAGTTCCATTCAATGTTGTGTATGAAATAATAAATAAAGAATACATTTGGAGGAAATGGCAAGCTTATGACCTTATGCTAATACATTCACAGTTCATCTTCAGTTCGAGGATAGCCAGATCTGTCAGCAAGTAATTTGGTTGTATTTCTCTTAGATGGTTAGGGTATTTTTTTTTTTTATCAAGATTTACGTTGCTTGTTTCAAATGCTTTAGTGCCAGCATTTTTTGAAATATTAATAACCATGTGTGGCAAGTCTTGATTTAATGTATTTGACAGATCAGCTTAGTTTAGTAAAGTAAAGGGTAAAAATATGTGGAATATGAAAAAATAATAATAATAATTAATCACAGCTCCTATTAGTTAAATCCATTCTGATAGCAAAGTCCTGGTAACAGTCTGATAACAAAGTTAACTATCCAATTCTAGTAACAAACCAGAATGAGATAGTATAAAGCATCAGGATAGTGGTGGGCCTAAGGGTCCTTTGCACTTTATATATACTAATGCCAGGAGAATTCAGAACAAGGGGATAGGAGTTTTTGGCATTAGTGAGACATGGCTAACAGAAGATGATATATCTCATCTTCCTTTTTACCCTCTTTGAGGGTTTAATAATCATCGGACCTCAAACCGTTCACAGGATAAGGTTGTCAGCCCTAACACCCTAGTGTATCCTATGTCCTGTAGTGTTGAGTTCTCAAGGCTGGTTTGCCTGCTTTGCGGGATGGAAAACTCTACTGTCCATGCCCAAGACTGGCTAACTTGGCTATGGCTGAGGAAGACCTTTCAGTTCCTCACATCACCAACGGGAATCGAACCTAGGCCACTCCTTCCCCAGGCATATGGTTGCAAAGCGCACACTCACTAGGCTAACTGTGTGGACAGATGATATATTTAGTCAGATATAATGTGAAGGTTATAGTGTGTTCAGGGAAGATAGAGAGAAAAGAATGGAGGAGGAGTTAGTGATGATAGCTGATGAACTGCAATCAAAGAGAACAGAAGTTCAACTGCAGGCTATGGCACATTTGGGGCTATCTGCTGTGAGATAGAGGCCAGCAGAACAAAATATACAACTAGATGCTAGACCAGGAATGGAAAAGATGACAGGGATAGTATGCATTGGCCAATAAACTTAATGAGTGGAGGGCAGGTAATTATTATGAGGAATTTCAACTATTGGAACATAGTGGAAGGAGAAGATGACACATGGAAGAAAGGAAATGGAATTTATGTAGTTACGAAGGAATAATTACTGAAGCAACATGTGATGAAATATACTAGGTGTTTGAAAGTGCTAGATCTAGTAACTGCATTCAAGAATTTGTCTATAACCAAATTCTTGACCGAGTTGCTGCCAAGTGGTAAAAGTGAGCATATAGTCTGATTAAATGTGTGGAATTTTCAGTTAAGAGGGGATATATGTGGAATTACAGGGCTGGTAATTATGACAAACTTAGGAGATTGCTTGGATCAGTGCCATGGCATGAGAAACTGCAATGGCTGGATGTTGCTAGTGCATGGGAAGTGGTGAAGAAGTGTTTGAGCGAAGTAATGGCAGAATACATACCTAGTCAGGAGAGTAAATCAAGTGGGAGTTAAATGAATGAATATCACCATTAAGCTGTAACTACAAAAAAAAAAAAAAAAAAAGAAAGAAAAAACTGTAGAGGGAATTCAAGGAAAAAGTGACCAGCAGGCACATGAGCTATACAAAGCATAGGCCAGAAGAATATCCAGTGTGGTAAGAAAAGCAAAAGCAGAGTGTGAAAGGAAATTAGCAGTGCAGGACAAAGATAATCCCAAACAGTTATTTTGATATGCTGCAAATAAAAGTAGGAATGTTTATGGCAGAATGAGTTTAATGAATGCCAGTGGTAGAGAGGTAACTAAATCAGTCAAAATAGTAGAATTACTAAGTGAACGCTTTGCAAGACTATCATCCAGGCAAAGATATTACAGTAATGAAAGAGGCAAAGACTTATATGGGAACTGAGGTAAATTAAACTGAGATGCCTAGCATATTACAGAATCTTAATGTGAATACAGCTATGGGATTAAATGGCATACCAGCTCAAATTTTACATGAAGGTGCTAGAGAATTGTCAGTGCCTTTGACCACATTGTTTAAGTCTCAGCCCCTTCTGGATTATTCCCAAGGGCAAACCAGTTCCACTACATAAAGGAGGCTCCAGGAGTTGTTGTCAAGGTACTGAAGAAGTTAGTGAAGAACAAAATACAGGAATAGATAGATACTGGGATACTGTATGCAGAGGGACAACTTGGGTTTTGTGAAGGGTAGGTCATGCACAGTAACTTGCTCATGTTTTATAATACAGTGACAGCTGAGTTGGATAAAGGTAATAGTTTACAGTGATACTGCTGGAATTTGCAAAAGTCTTTGACAGGATATCACATGGAATTCTAATCAATAAACTGCAGCACATGAGGATGGATATAAGGTTGGCAAGGTGGATGAGGTGGTTGATAGAGAGAGAGAGAGATATCAGAGTGCAGTTTACTCAAGTAGTCCAGAAGAAGACTTGTGACCAGTGGCATGCCACAGGACTCTGTTCTTGGGTCATTACAATTTAATTTGTACATTAATACTATATGAGAGGATCTGAGAGAAACTGTTCAGCTGTTTGCCAATGATGCAAAATTAGGTAGAGCTATAGTTATTACAGATGTTAAAATTTTACAGGATGATTTCGATAGACTGGCAATCTGGGCAAAGGAGAATGAATATGAGTTTAATGTGGCAAAGGAGAATGGATGTTAGTTTAATGTGGCAAAATGTAAGGTTATGCATTTTGGGATGAAAAGATTACCAGCTATACCACATTGACTGTACTCCAAGAAAATGACGAAGCCAGAGATTTGGGAGTGTTAGTGGACAGGGAGTTTAAAGGGCACATAGCGAAAGTGGTTAAAGTAGCTCATCAGATTACTTGGTTACTCAAGAATAGTTTGATGAGCAGAGACAAACAGGTTATTCCTCTTTACTGAACCTTGATAAGACCCCCATCTTGACTACTGCATGCAGATCTAATCACCTGCGTTTCTTGGTGGTGGTGATGAGGAAGATATGGAGAGGATCCAGGGGTGAGTGACCAAGGTGGTAGCAAGTGTACGAATGAACCTCATGAGAACAGGTTGAAGATTTGTGGGTTACAGAAATAGCTAACAGATGGAAAAGGGGTGATATGATTGAGACATACAAATTACTGAAGGATTTTTACAAGATTAATACAGAGGAAATTTTTCAGAACAGGTCTGGTGGTGGAAGAACTAGGGATCATCCTTAGAAACTGAGCAAGGGTGCTATAACTAGAGTTTTTGCTTGGAGAGTGGTGAATGAGTGGAATAGGTTGTAAGTCTGTTGTGAGTGCCATGATTAAATGAATTCAAAGCAAAGTACGATAGATACTGCACAAATGTTGGATAGTTCTTGGCATGATGTTAAGGGCCTCCCTCGATGAGTCTTTGGACTCCATGGAGTAGCCCATAATAATAATAGTTTTTAAATCATACTTGAAGTAAACATAGTAAAGAACTTTGAGAACAGTAACTCTAACATTATTTTTCATCAGCAATTTTGAAAAGTGTTTTTACTAATGGTATTCAGCTACTGTTATGGCAGTCTTACAAGATTAATCGGCTTGAGTTTCTCTTTTCAGAATCTTGTTAGTGAAATTCTTCTTGCTCATTAGGTTCAAATAAATAAAACAATTTTTATTTGCATAATTTCTAGAATATCAGTTTTTTAAAAATTAATTTAAAAAAAAAAGACACTAAAGGCTTGTGTTACACAGTTACCATTGTTTTGCATGCTGAAAAATTTTCAAAAATTCCTTCCTTTGCATCCATCTGCAATTCAGACAGTGCAAATCTTTCTACATAGTCAGGTTTAATTCGATTTAAGGTGGCATCACACAATGGTGGTGTATTTTCTTGTTCTTCATACATCTGAAAATACAAAGGAGAACTGAATAAATAATATATTAATATTTCATATATTTTGCTAAATGCATAATATTATGGACAAAAATAAATATAATTACAAAGAAACCATGCAAAAGTGTTTCTCTGCTAAAATAATTGATTTAATTAAAAAAAAGAATTATATAAGTATAATGTTTTCGGACATAATGCTATGTATTGCGGCAAAGGGTCGGTTCTAAAGTGCATGTATGTGTGTACGTACACACACACACACACACATAAATTAGAATATGTTATCAGTAGAGTAGCATATGAATGCTACAGAATGGCAGCTTGATAAGTGCACCAATGAAATTTTATCAATTATTGAAACTGTCATACTAAAAAAAGGCACATAGCTACAAGTTTGTCAATGGCATCAAAATCCTAGTTATGCTACAGTAGATTATATATGTATTAATATATTCTTAGTATATATATTTGCAAGTTCATTCTTCATTCCACCAAGTGTTTCAAGTTGTGTTAATTATTATTATTAGGGGCGATTCCAAGGAGTCCTTAGACTCATCGAGGGAGGCCCTAAACATCATGTCCATCACAACTATTTGACATTCACACAGTATCTATTATACTTTGCCTTAAACTCATTCCCTGTCTAGCACCCACAACAGACTCTGGCAGCTTATTCCACTCATTCACCACTCTAAAAGCAAAAAAAAAAAAAAAAAAAAAAAAAAAAAAAAAAAAAAAAATGAGCTCTAACAACCTTACTAACCACACTCTTGCCCAGCTTCCATGGATGTCCCCTAGTCCTCCCACCACCAGTCCTGTTCTCAAAAATATCTTCTGAATTAATCCTTATAGAATCCTTTCAGCAATTTGAATGTCTCAATCATATCTCCCCTTTTCCACCTATCAACCAATTTCTGCAACCACAAATCTTCAGCCTGTTTTCATAAGGTTCATTCCATAGACCTGCTATCATCTTGGTCACTTGCCTCTGGATCCTCTCAACCTCCTCCCCATCAAGAAGAAACCTAGGCGACCAGATCTGAGCACAGTAGTCGAGATGGGGTCTCATCAAGGCTCGATGCAGAGGAACAATAACTTGCTAATCTCTCCTCGTCAAAGTATTCTTCAGCATCTAAGTGATTTGATGAGCTGATTTAGCCACTTTTGTAATGTGCCCCCTAAACTTCAACTCCCTATCCACCAACACTCCCAAGTCCCTGGCCTCATCAATCTCCTGGAGTACAGTTCCGCCAATGTGATATACTGCTGCTAATCTTTTTCACCCCAAAATGCATAACCTTACATTTTGCACACATTGAATTGGCATCCATTCTCCTTAGCCCAGACCTCCAATCTATCCAAATCACCCTGCAAAATTTTAACATCTTCTGCATTCACTATTGTCCTACCTAACCTTGCATAATCAGCAAACAAATGAACCGTTCCTCTCAGTTCCTTCCCTTTATCGTTAATGAACAAATTAAACAGCAGTGGTCTAAGAACAGAATCCTGCAGCACACCACTAGTTACAGGCCGTCTTTTGGACTCTACTCCTGAGTAAACTACTCTATAGTATCTCTCCATCAACCACCCTCCTATCCATCTCACCAACCCTATATCCATTCCCATATGTTGTTCAGTTTACAGATTAGAATTCCATGTGGTATCCTGTCAAAGGCCTTAGCAAGTCCAGCAGTATCACTGTAAACCCATTACCCTTATCCAGTTCAGCCGTCACTGTGTTATAAAACCTGAGCAAGTTACTGAGGCATGATCTACCCTTCAAAAAACCATGCTGTCCCCCCCCCCCCCTACAGAATCTCATTTTCATCAATCCATTACTGTATTTTTCCCTTGACTACTTTCTCCAAGACCTTGACAACGACTCCTGATATGATCAGTTGGTAATTTGCAACAGTAGTCTTGGATCCTCCTTTATGTAGTGGAACTATTTTCCCCTCTTTTCACCCTTTCGGGACTAAACCAGACCCAAGACCCAGATTAAACAATATGGTCAGGGGCACTGACAATTCTTTAGCCGCTTCACATAGGACCCGTGCTGGTATACCATCCAATCCCACAGATGTATTCACATTAAGGTTCTGTAATAGCCTATTCACCTCAACTTCATTCACCACAATTCCCATATAAACTAATGGTTCCTTCATTCCTTCTGTCATCACATGGATGATATAATCTTGCAAAGTGCTCACTCAGTAATTCCACTATATCGACTGATTCAGTGACCTCCCTACACTCGTACACCCAATATCTCGGGAAGAGGTACAAATAGCCTTAAAGCTTACCAAGAATGGCAAAGCTGCAGGAGTGGATGGTATACTCCGTGAATTCCTAAAACATCTTGGTTTTAGGAATATTTCACTACTGCCAATAACCTGTGGCCAGGAAGAGCCAACCAAGGCCAAAAATTCTTCCTTCTTGTTCCTATTACTCCTGGCATTAGTATACATGAAATGCAAAGGTCCATTTGTCCAACCCCTATCTTGATGCACTATACTAACTATCCCATTCCGATTTCTTGTCCTTCAAACCGCTCGGGCACATTATATACATTCTTACACTCAACTGCCTCCCCTCCTTAATAGTTCTGGTTTCCCTGATTTTGTACATCCACTCTCACTTCACTCAGCAACACTTTTTCCAGTCTTTGCACCAAATCTATTCAAATGCAAGCCATCCATCTTGTATAAATCCTTTCATTCATCAAACTCACTCCACACATCCACAAACTCCACACCACACCATCTGCATAACCTGCACATAAAGTCATTTGCGATTATGGCCCTCCTTCTAAACTCGTCATACCGCGGCAACAGACTCACCATCCTAACTCTCATTCTTTTGTTTAATTATAATTATGAAGCTTATAAAAACAATTTTCAATGGAAGGCCAAGGAAAAAGTTCTGTTACTACAGTAGCTTTTTAATACATTAATATTAACCTTACTTAATTCCAATATTAAACATACAAACTTATTGTTTTAATACTGACCATATTGTAATGCGTACAAACATCTTTACATTCTTTGCCTACCAGTTTCGCTAGCAAACTGTCTAGCTTTTTCAAGGCATTGACGGAAAAGCATAAAAAAACTAGTAAATGCAAACTGAAAGGAACCTAAAAACATTGTAAACAATCTAACGTTCGCGTGAGAGGACTTATTGTTCTTATTCATTATCACGCACGTGCGTTTGTTGTAAACGCGTAATGTGATTACTGGCTAGCTGTAGTTCAGATGGATTAAGAGAGAGGATTAGGTTTTTCCACGAACTGTTCAGAATAGTATCCTGATTTCTGTTGAGGTTTCTGCCGGTTATTAACACCATTGTGGCTTCCTTGAATAAACGATGTCTGTAGTCATAATCCAAATATGGCATGGAGCTGTTTTGCCATTCTATCATGTGGTTAGATGTACAGTAATGATGTGCTAAGCCGGAAGAAATACTTCTGTTGTGGTTTACATCACCAACGTGTTCTTTTTGTCTGATCTCTAAACTCCGTGAAGTTTGTCCGATGTAGGTAAGACCATAGGAGCAAGGAATGTAATATACTCCTGGATATTTGATAAATGACACCTTATCTTTTGGGGATCCTAAAACTTGTCTGATGCTGGTGGTTGGTTTGAAGACCACTCTGATGTTGTAGGCTCTTAGTATTCTGGCTATCTGATAAGAAATTGAACTGATGGAAGGGATCACTACAGTAGAAATGTGCTGAGAGCTCGATTCTTCTTGTCTGGGGTTGTCACTGTATAGATATTTTTTGATGATGTTCAGAGGATATCCATTTTGCGATAAAGAGTTCAGTCTGTGCATCCTCCTCTTCTGATATAAACTTTCGCGCTCTATTTTTCAACATATAGATAATGCTCAGTTTGTGTGTCCTGATGGTTTGAAGTATAATGAAGATATCTTCCAGTGTCTGTAGGCTTTCTGTAAATAGATAATTTGACACTATTTGATTGTCTCTTTATCAAGATGTCTAAAAAATGCAGTTGGCTGTTGTCTTCCACTTCCAGAGTGAATATTATCTTGTTATGTATTGAGTTGATTTTATTCACAAACGATTTTAGGTTTTCCAATCCGTTATATGGCAAGACAGCTTAGAAAACCTAAAATCGTTTGTGACAACTACAGACATTGTTTATTCAAGGAAGCCACAAGTGTTAATACCCGGAGGAAACCTCAACAGAAATCAGGGTACTATTCTGAACAGTTCGTGGAAAAATCTGATCCTCTCTCTAAATCCATCTGAACTACAGCTAGCCAGTAATCACATTACGCATTTACAACAAACACGCATGTGTGATAACGAATAAGAACAATGAGTCCTCTCAGTCTCTGTCATGCGAACATGTAACCTTAGCTACTAGATTGTTTACAACGTTTTTAGGTTCCTTTCAATTTGCATTTACTAGTTTTTTTTATACTTTTCGTCAACGCCTTGAAAAAGCTAGACAGTTTGCTAGCGAAACTGGTAGGCAAAGAATGTAAGATATTTGTATGCATTACAATATGGTCAGTATTAAAACAATAAGTTTGTATGTTTAATTTTCAAACAACCAAATATGTTTAATTTAATTCCAATATTGTTGTCAGCGAGTGCAGAGGACTTGAAAAATCAGAAATTCATATTAGCAGTCTTAACGAAACAAAAACGAATGCTCATATAAAAGAACTAACTTGGTTCTATTTATACTATTTTTCATTTTTTTGAATAGCAATCCTGCAAGCAAAAGGTATCAATTAAATTATTGCACATTAATTTAGTACTACATGTTGGTCAGAGACAGAAGGAACTTATTTTTTTGAATAAGTTTACATTAAATATTAAAGAATAAAAGGAATACTAAAAGAGGAAGATAGCTCTTCTAAAGAATGGGAAAAAAAATTAAAAGAAAAGATGGTTCCACATATTTGATGATTAACTACACACACAAATAATCTGCACTTGATGCAACTCATTTTCAGAGGATTTATAAGGATATTAGTTTATGTAAATCCCAACCACAAAAAGGTTTTAATCCTAGTAAAGGAGTACTACCATGTGAGTGCTAAGAACTATATAATATGTAAACACTGCTTGATGGACCAAATGTAGATCCTTTCAAGCTAAGTGTTCAATATGCAGAATGTGGCAGGCTCACGTTGGGCAGTGAAATTCGTCTACTACCTGAGAACATTTGCACTCGCGTTCATAAACATCAGTGTCCATGGCAGGATTTAAATCCACAACCTATTGGATGGACAACAGACTACACTATCCACTTTGTTAATTAGGAAGGCTCAGTTAAACAAAGGAATTTTGTTTGATAATATAAACAGAATAGTTCATTATGAACAAGAAATGGCATTTTTGCTTTAATCCTTTATCCAAGTGCGAGCAAACAAAAGTTTGCATGTGAAATATTTCTATAACTATCCTACTTGTATCAGGCTGCTGTTAATTTCAGACCAAATTGTTTCAATATCCCATAATGCACATCATACTTTCTTCCACCGACTATTCCTACAGATAGGTATATTACTATGTAATATGCAAGGATCACTGCTTGGGTTAGTCTCTATCTTTACTCAGGTGTTATCTGTGAGAGCTAGTCCATTAGAGATACCAAGAGCTAAATCGCTAGAAATCATTTTCCATACAGCTAAATTGGCCAATTTACAGACAAAACTACTAGTGGTGGAAGTGGGCAGTAAATGGTGCTGTGTGTAGATAATGAGGGTAGTGGAATTTGTGTAGTCAGTGAATAAAGTTGTAGAGTAGTGCCCACCTTTAATGAGTCCTTGGAAGCATCATATAATAATAATAATAAGTAAAAAAAAAAAAAAAATGTGGCTCATCATATTATTAAAATACTCTGGATAACTATAGCAAATTTTTAACAAATATAATTTCCCATCAAATATATTAATTCACTTTCTGACCAAGCAAAAAAAACAACTTGCTGCAAAACATTTCCTTGTTGATCCTGTTATTTCCATAATTCTCAAATCTATTTTAACAGACTGAAAATGATTGCTTTTTTTTTTAATGTTTTTCATTCAGAAGTGATATATACATCACTAAAATAAGTTGTAATTAAAGGTATGACTTTGAATTGTGAGCAATAGTTATTATGAACTAACCTTGAATTATAGCTATCTTGCCTAAAGAATTTTAATAACTATGCAACAAGTCCAAAAGTACATTTAAGGAAAGTTTTAAAGATAGATATCACTATTATGATTCATCTAAGTTTTTTTTTTCCCCACAACTAGCACACCTGTATTTTCTTGACTACCTCTAGTTACATTAGAAAAATTCTAAAAACAAAAAACAAAGACATTTTTCCCATAAATATATTATTCCTATATTTTATTTTATTTTTTTCCTAGCCAATTCTACTATAGCTAAGTCAGAGAAAATACTTTAAAGGATGTATATCACAGTAACTCAAGCTCAGTACAAAAAACATTATGCTATTTTCTGCAAAAGCTCCAGATTTGAATTTCGTATAAACACTGGTTGTTTGACAAAAGTTTGCTTTGGGTAAAATTGTAGTATAAGAGTAATAAGTTTTATTTTATTTTTTTTTTTTTGATCTTTTAATTTAAGAATCTTTTCACAAATCAAGAATTACAATTACTGATTACAAATCAATATTTTTTTAAAATCTTAATTTATAAATAAGCAATTTATTACAATCTCACCTCTATATATTATATTAAAACAGAAAAACCAAGAGACTTAAAAGCTATAAAGTTACCTTATAAAAAAAGAAGTTTCACTTACCTTGACTGCTTTTATGTATAATATCTACTGTATTTGTTGTCCCTACCCAGTGTACCATAGGGATCAACAAAATACATACCATACATACAGACCTTCCTCAAGTAGCAATACTATGTTACTACAGGTTACTATTATAAGGTGTGTATAATATGTATTCCTGGCCTTTTTTACACAAATATTTAATTTTTCTATTTATTCACCAAGTTGCAGGATGATACAATCCTCATTGAAAATTGCAGTATTTATAATCTTTGTGCCATCTTCAGGTCAGTGTAACATAATCTAGATTTCGGCTAAGATAAAAATAAATATAGAAATATAGGAGACAGTTGATCTGCGAGGAGAAGATCCACATTTAAGAAAATGCCTTATTTAAAATTATTATTATTATTATTTCGTGACACCTCCAAGGAGTCCAAACTCATTGAAATATGTAATCAAAGCTATTATTTTCTTGAAGTAATTAGGATATGTCTAAAAATCTGAAATTTTTTTTGAAGTTGAATTTACAGATTTATTATTAAAATCTGACCTCCATGGAGTCAAACACTTCAAACACCTTAATAACTGTAACAGTTATTAACCAATAATCATTACAGATATTAAACTACTTGTCTACATTGCAGGTATACATATACGATTCTATAGATCTCAATTCCAACAGTAATTCTGTTGCTTGCAACATTCAAATATTTCTTGAATATGATTGGTATGGGGCTTCGTTTAACTCCACAATACATAATGTTCTGAACAATCCCTATGTTAAACTCAATTGACTTCATGATGTTCTGAAACTACACTGCATCAAAATCAGTTAAAACAACAAATTTTACAAAACATAAAATATTTAAATCTACAATAGATGAAGTTCTAAAATAATAACACATATGCAGACCGTGTTCGTGCAAATAAAGATTCTCAAAATGTAGACATTAAAAATGCAATAAATAAAAGCAAAAAAAGAGTGCATATATAGAGGTAACGAAAAAACACTTACAACAAAGCACTTATTCAGTACCTTTTCTTTTCTTTTTTTTTAATTTCCAAACTATCTACAATTTGTACACCACTGAGAAACAAAACATAAACACTAGACTATTGACAAATGGAGCATTTTCAAGCTACCGTTTAAAAGACAAACATAAACTCCCCAAAAATAAATGCACCCCCTCTTGTAATAACCTCGAATCAGAGAAAGATCAGTTCCTAACGGTCATAATTGTTTTCTTAGCTTCACATCACTTAACATCAGTTTGAGAAATGTATAAATATATTAATCTTCTCTGCTTGTTTACAGCCTATACATAAATGAGTAAAAAACGATTAACCAATGCTCCTATTATTTAATTCTCCCGCTACTCCGAAATGAACATTTGATATATCATGTGATTAGTTCGAAGGCAAGATATCTCCATAGATGGCAGTGCTCTTGAATACTCTGTCAATAGTATTACCAAGTGAAACACAAATATTTAAACTTTCCCGACACGAAAAGACTAGCATTATTATTATTATTATTATTACGTAATTAATGGACACAGATGTTTGGGAAGATCGTTCTGCTAAACTTTGAGCAACGGTTTAAATTAAAATACGAGTAGAATGTCCAAAATGATCAATGATAATAAACATTTATTATTATTATTATTATTATTATTATTATTATTATTATTATTATTATTATTATTACTTTATTCACACAATTGATACACAGTCAAAATATGGTGATACAGAGCAATTCAGATTCTACCCAAGAATCTAAGAATAGTCTGTCAGGTAGCGTCGAAAAATATGGTCTGTTCCAAGTAACGATTTTTTTTTTTTTTTTGTAGATCATTAGTGGAGACTTCGTTGATGTTTAATTCTTGTAAATAGTTGAATAACTTTTTTGGAAATTGCACCAAGCGCACCTATAACTGTTGGGTTGGTGTGTTTAAGCCACAGCCGGCCAACTTCGATTGCCAGATCTCGATATTTAGTTATTTTCTCCAATTCTTTATTGTTGACGTTGTTATCGGTGGGTACTGCAGTGTGAATAATTCAAACTTGTCTATGTTCAATAATTGTGCTGTCAGGTCTATGTGTTCCAAATGCTCATCAATTTGTATTCTAAAGTCCCAAAGAATTTTTGTTGTTTCATTTTCCACTACTCGCGATTTCATACTGCCACTAGTTATCAGAAGTAGGAAAGCCGTTTTTTTTTTTTTTTCCATACGTACCAATGAATTATTTTGGCCACGTAATCAGGGCGGTATTTATACTCAGTTTAAATCTATCTTGCTGCAGGCACTCATTAAATGTTCTAGAGTCTTGGCTTTCTGATCATTCAAGCAGCATGTGAAAGAAGGAAGTCAAATTCAAAGAGTCTTGGATTTGTTCACAGCGTCAGAAGGGGTCTCTGTAAAGAATATGGCTATTTTACCACCAGTTGATGAGGGTAATCATGCTGTACTTTCTTTGGAAGTATCTAATTGTGTTGATGCTCCGATTAGAACAGGTTACATGCTGAACTATAAAGCTGGAAATATTATCGACTTAGGAGAATACTATCATTTGTCCCATAGTATCAGTTGATGAACGGGGAAAATGTCAGCAATGCATGGGGAAATCTTTGAAAAAGTGCTTAAATGAGCCGGTATCTGAGTGTATCCCTAGTGTTCGAAGAATAAATAGGTTGGAAGTAAAATGGATGTGCAACCTTATTAAACAAGTGATCCAGAAGAAGAAGATGATGATGTGGAAAGAATATCGTGAGAATAAGAGTGAGAAGAGTTATGGAATATATAAAGCTCAGGCCAGAAAAGTAACGAGTATTGTGCGGAAAGCTCTAAATCGGAGTATGAAAAGAAATTGGCCAAGCAAGATGTAGGAAATCCAAAAGAATTTTATCATTACGCCACAAGTAAAAGAAATAATGAATGTGAAAGAATAACTTTATTGAATGCAGATGGTACTCGTGTGTCAGAAGCTAATGAGATTGTTTAGTTAATGATTGCTCACGTTGCTCAGATATATCAACCAGGTGTATGCAACATGCTGCACAGTGCTACTGCAATATTCGATGAAGAGTTAGAGGTTCATGAAAATGAGGTTGAAGAGTTGTTGCATAACCTGGATAAGAATTTGTCTGTAGGGACAGATGGAATATCAGCCGTTTGCTAAAGGAATGTTCAGCCGAATTGGCTACGCCTTTCACATGTTTGTATAACTTGCATCTCAGCTCAGAAATAATTACCACAAATGGAAAGAATGTATGATTGTTCCATTGTACAAGGGCAGTGCAAAAACTGATTGGTCAAACTACCGATCTATCAGTATATCTCGTGTGGTAGTGAAGATTTTAGAGAAGTTGGTAAGAACTTGCATACAGAAATAGGTAGACAAACATGCTATACTTTGCAAGGAACAGCATGAGTTTACTAAAGGAAAGTCATGTTTCAGCAATTTGCCCATATTTTATAACAATGATACCAGTTGGATAAAGGGAATGCATACACTATGATAATATTGGATTTTCTAAGACATTTGATAGGAAACCACATGAAATGCTGTTGCATAAACTGGAGAATATAGGATTCGAATATAAACTCTTGACTTGGATCAGGGGATGGTTGACAGATAGATATCAAGAAGTGGTTTAGATCATCATCATCATCTTCTTCCTTATACCCTCTTTTACCTTGCAGTGTCGAGGGTCCATTGATCATCGGACCTCACTCCGTTTACAGGATAAGGTGGTCAGCCTTATGCCCCAGTGTATCCTGTAGTGTTGAGTTCTCGAGGCCAGTTTGCCTGCTTTGCGGGATGAAAAACCCCAGAATTAACTGGGGAAAAACCCTGCTGTCCACGCCCAAGACTGGCTAACTTGGCTATGGCTGAGGAAGATCCTTCAGCTCCTCACGTCACCGACGGGAATCGAACCTAGGACACTCCTTCCCCAGGCATATGGTTGCAAAGCGCAAAGCCACTAGGCTAACCGTGTGGACAAGTGGTTTAGAGTGGGTGTGAATCTGCCGATTTAAGGTGACCAGGTGTACCTAAAGGTTCAGTCTTTGGTCATTATTGTTTAATCTATATATAAAACAGGGTCTAAGATCAGATGTGTAACTGTTTGCCGATGATGCGAAAATAGGCAGGGCAATCAGTGATGCTACTGATATTCAGCACTTACAAAACAATTGAATAAGCTGGAAATTTGGGCAAACGAAAATAGCTGGTTTAATGTTAATAAGTGTAAAGCTATATACTTTGGTGATTAGAGTTCCAGTGGCATGTTGTATTAGCGGAGTTATGCTACAAGAAACTGAGCAGACAAGGGATCGTGGCGTATTGGTGGATAGAAATTTGAAGTTCAAAGGTCACGTAGCAAAAGTTGCAAATACAACTCAGAGGATAATTGCGATGTTGAAACGAACCCTATTTTTTTATTCATATTGAGTTTCCTCCCTTTTCTTCCCCGTCCCTATTGGGGCGAGTTGAGCCCCCTCATGGAGGGTTAAGTATTTATGGCTGTAGATCCGTGTGCTCACGGGGCCGGTTTGCCTGCTCGTGGGATGAAAAACCCCAGATAAACCAGGGGAAAAAACCCTGCTGTCCACGCCCAAGACCAGTTAACTGGGCTATGGCTGAGGAAGATCCTTAAGCTCCTCACGTCAGCGACAGGAATCGAACCCAGGATACTCCTTCCCCAGGTATATGGTTGCAAAGTGCAAAGTCACTAGGCTAACCACGCAGACGAAGCGAAGCTTGACGTGTAAGTATAAGAAAGTCATTTTGCTTTTTATAAGGCTTTGATAAGACCACACCTGGATTATTGTACACAGATTTGGTCTCCTGGATTCCAGGGGATAAAGAAGCTGTGGAAAGGGTACAAATAAGAGTTACAAAGATTATGAGGAGAGATTGCGAGTATGTGGATTGCTGACTCTTGTGAACAGGAGAATGAACGGTAAAATGATAGATGACTATAAACTTTTGAATGGGTGTTATAGGATATCATCTGATGAAATTTTAGTTATATGGAAGGTGGGAAGAGAACGCGGTATCATCCAAGGAAGTTGAGTTTGTTCACAGTCAAGAAAGAGATAAGAGCTAGGTTTCTCCCAGTTAGGGAAGGTATGACAGCTGGTTTATAGTCTCCCTGAGTCCTTGACTCCCTGGAGGTCTCAGATAATAATTAGAAGAAGAAGAATCTCCATTTGCTCTTTTTATTGATGTTCAAAATTTTTGCTTTCATTGCATTACTTTGCAACGCCTGTTCTTGAGCAGCTAGAATAATTAGTTAAATAATTATTTTGCACATGTACGTACCTGTGAGCACATTTGTGTGCATGCATGTATTGTAAATATTATGTATAAATAATAAAGTTTGATTGATTTTCAACGCCTGTTCTTGAGCAGCTAGAATAATTAGTTAGATAATTATTTTGCACATGTACGTACCTGTGAGCACATTTGTGTGCATGCATGCATGTATTGTAAATATTATGTATAAATAATAAAGTTTGATTGATTTAAAAATACCTCCATGGAGACAAAGAGGGGAACTCCCACTCATCGTGAGAGTTAAAACAGGCGTTGCAAAGTAATGCAATGAAAGCAAAAATTTTGAACATCTGTTAAAAACACAACTTATCATACCATGCCTTAAATACATTCCCATTCTCAGCAGACACCACACTCACTGTCATGCATTGCATTCTAATCATTTGCCACTCTCCACCAAAACTTGCTGCTATTAATAATAATAATAATAATAATAATAATAATAATAATAATAATAATAATAATAATAATAATAATCCCCGAGGAACACGGCCTTGTCGTGGCGGTGGGGTTTCGTGCTTCAATGATGTTGAGAGCTATGCTGGCGGTAGCATAGCTACCAACAGGCAGACAGGCCTCAACTGAGGAGCCCGACTAACAGTGTTCCATTCCCTGACTGGCGAAAATCAAGAAGAAATCAATACCAGTTCAGACGTAGGGGTCATCAAGGACTGCGTCAGATGTTGGAGATCCTGAGCATCATGCGAGAGGTGGACTACAGGACCCAGCTCCCCTTACTGGGCAACCAGAGCAAAAAAAAGCTGAAAAGCGACTGAAAGAAACCAAACGTAAAATATGGAAACGGGGTTTTAGAAAGCATAAGCACTTAAGTTGTAAACAAAAATTCCCAGAATCTGCAATAACAGAACATTATGGACCAAAAGAATTTAGATTTCCTGAACAAAATATTTTCTGAATTTGAGCTGCATGAGTTACATAATAAATCAACAACTCCAGTAATCATCAGGCGGTAGCTATATCTAACTTTGGAATTCAGCTTAGTGAGTATCAAGCTGACACTCACTAAGTATGTTTTACAGAAGTGCAGTGTAAAATGAAGTCAAGAATATAGGAACATTATGAACTTCATAAATGACTGTATGAGACTATCACCATTAAAGGCTATGCATAAATCAAAGCTAAAACAACTCCTCTTAGACGCAAATGCTGTGATAAAAACATCACAACCAACAGTATAAAGGAAACAAATCAGCTTTACAGCACAGCCGTTATCATTACAGTGAAGCTTAGTTGCAAACCGCAAGAGCAAAACTCGAGAATGAAGCAAGCTTCACCATGGAAACTTCGGTTTGATCAAAAAGACAACAAACTTCAAGCTGATCTGGGCAACTTAAAGAGTCTTAAAGAAGGATAATAATATATCAAAAACAAACTCATAAATACATATAATTTGGCCAACGAAACAATTATTGAACTTATCGAAGAGTTAAAGCAAAGACTTATAGAGACTGCACAGAAAATCAATAGATATGAAGCAGGAAAAAACCAATATATGCGATTTCGTCTGAACTGACATCAGTTCTTTCAGTCTCTCCAGAGAAATACAATTGGAAACAATCATTAAAAAAAAAAAAGAAGAAACACTCAAATTTTGGAAGTCAATCTGGGATAATCCTATTGAATATAATAAAGATGCCTCATGGATTAAGAATAGAATCAGACATGAAACAAAAACAAATGCAAAATGTTATTATGACTAAAAATGGTCAGTGCACAAGCTAGGAAATTAAAAAACTGGAGTGCACCTGTCAAAGACAAACTGCATGGATTTTGGTTAAAGCATCTTACCAGTTTACATGATCGAATGGCAGAACAATTTAATTATTTGTTACAGTCAAGCTCAGTGGAAGACTGGATGACATCAAATTTTGGAAGTCAATCTGGGATAATCCTATTGAATATAATAAAGATGCCTCATGGATTAAGAATAGAATCAGACATGAAACAAAAACAAATGCAAAATGTTATTATGACTAAAAATGGTCAGTGCACAAGCTAGGAAATTAAAAAACTGGAGTGCACCTGTCAAAGACAAACTGCATGGATTTTGGTTAAAGCATCTTACCAGTTTACATGATCGAATGGCAGAACAATTTAATTATTTGTTACAGTCAAGCTCAGTGGAAGACTGGATGACATCTGGGCATTCTTTTCTATTCATGAATGGTTAAGCGTGTGGACCAAAGTAACTATCGTCCAATTACATGCCTGTCAACTATGCTTAAGCTAATCACCACAATCATAGCAACAACCACTACTTATCAGATCTGTTAAACGAGCACAATTAATGACACTGACAATTTTAATTTTGGTCAAGAGAAATATATAAAAGCAAGTCAGCTAACGAACACTACAATTACCTAGAAGCCAGTGATATTCTCCACTCGAAAGTTAAACAACAGGCAGCAGTAGAATACACCAAAGGAGTAAGAAATATTCTGAAAACAAAACTCTATGGATTAAATACAATTAAAGCAATGATAGGGCTAAAACAGCCTTGCCTACTCCCTATACGAGAATAAAAAGGCGTTAGCTGATTTTTTTTTTAAAATACAATGAACCTGGGGCTGTACCAGTGATCCAAACACAGCTGGCACATAATAGATGGAAAGAAGATGTGGACAAATTGGATCGCAAAATTAGAAAATATATGACTATGCATCATGCATTACATCCACGAATTGATGTTGACTGGCCGCATTCCACTAGTTTACCACTCTCCAACCAAAACATCTAGTCCTCACACCCTTGTTAACCACATTTAACTTAATTTTGATGGATGACCGCTTGTTCTTCCACCACCAAATAGAATAGGCGGATGGGGTCTGCTGCAAGTGAGACAAATATCCTAGGTATCTTGCAATGAGTCTTCATACTTATTGCAGGATATCCAAACTATCTACACAATATCTATTATATCTCTCCTTGATCTCGTTGACAGATGAAGCACTCACAAATGAGTCGGGCAACGCATTCCACTAGTTCACCACTCTCCAACCAAAACATCTAGTCCTCACACCCTTGTTAGCCACATTTTTACTTAATTTAAATGGATGGCCGCTTGTTCTTCCACCATTAGCCAACTGGTGAAAGTTTTCCCTGCATTAATCATATAAAAACCCTTTTAGTAACTTCAATGTTTCTATCATATCTTTTCTTCTCCACCTATCAACCAACTTCTGCAACCCACAAACTCTTTCAATGCAGGGAGCATTCCTTACACCACTCACCAACCTTGGTCACTCGCTTCTGAATCATTTCTACTACTTCGTCATCTCCAGGAGGCCAGGCCTGATCAGAGTAATCCAGATGTGGACTATCGACTCCTCACAAACAGGAATAGTTACCTTCTTTATCTCTGCATGTTAGCTCAGAGATGTTAGCAGTTCTTCAGTAACCAAGTAAATCTATGAGCTACCATGGACTCCTTAGCAATATGCCCAGTGACTTCAACTCTCTATCCACTAACATCCCGAAGTACCACAAGCCTCGTCAATTTCCTGGAGCACAATTCCATCTGTGTGGTACACAGCTTGTAATCTTTTAATCCCAAAATGCATAACTTTACACTTTTCCGCGTTAAACTGATATCCATAATCTTTTGTCCATACGGTCAGACTATTTAAACCATTCTGCAAACTCACTACTTCCATTTGATTAATTATAATGCCATCCAACTTTGCATAATCAGCAAACAACTGAATATCTCGCTTCAAATCATTTCCTATGTTGGATGTATGTGAGTGCGCTCGCGTTTGTGTGTGTTCGTGTGTGTTTTACATACAAGCACATAAACAATATATCCATATACATTTATATTACATATATACACTATCTACCAATAATTGTCTTCCAATAAATTTAGCAGTGAATAAGGAAGTCTAGCAGAAGTTTCCGAAGAAGATCATGACCCACAGGACCATAGACGCAATGACAATGATAATAATGATATATATGTATACGTTACGGGCCAAGTTACATATTACGTCATTATTCATAATGCCCGGCCATTATAAATAATGACAAAAACGGCCGCGCAGCCTGATAAATATTGATTAATTTTTGTTTGATTTTCAAAAAAAAAAACTTCTAACCAAGCCTAACCTGAATTACGATCGTCTCCCTTGTAATATTTTTGTATTTCGTACTTAATTCTTTTCCCGTGCGATTTCTGCCTCCATATCCAATAGCGATAGGGGCATCGTGCAATATCTGAAATATTTCTTCAGTGTGAATGTAATATTTAATCAAATTGCCATATGCATATTACAATACCCGTATATGATGTTTATATGTTACGGGCCAAGTCACTTTGGTTATTGACTCTTTCACTTTGTCTATCATTGTCAAATACGCTGATTTTGTAAAAATTTGAGTGACCTGAGAAAAGTTTCCTTCATGTCTCCCGACAAAATGAAATCAGTAGAATCACTCCTCCTCCTCCAACCCCTACCGTTTCTAATACTGCTAAAAAGGTATCATTATTATCACTTTGCCCGACCGGATGATAGCAGTATTCATATTGGCCCGTCAATGCGATAAATTATGATAATCAATGTGATATTTATTACAGTGCCCGATTTTGTTTGTCATTATTCATAATGGACGGGAATTATAAATAATGCCCGTATTAATCATTTATCCATAACATGTACATTATCATCATCATGTATGTGTATATATTTCTTATAATTGTTTTGTATTCTTTATATAAAATAAAGTGTTACAGTCTTTTTCACTATAATGCATTCTTGATAAATTTGAATATCCACTTTGAAGCCCTCATTTCTTTATTCCCACCGTCTATCCTTTGCCTGCGTGTTTGTAAATATTAGCTCCTACATCTGACCATATTTGATGCATTATACTCAGCATATCTACTATCAAAAATAAAATTTATTTGCAACTGGTATTAATTTGTTAAATGGATCTATTAAAAATATTGTGTAAATTATTAACTATTAACAAAATAGGTAATTAAGTGAAACTATACATATATCATGCAAGTCCTTTTTGCAATTTTTCGATGTGGGAAAATAAAATTTAGTTTTCAATATTTTGTAAAATAATATGTTTGTTGCTTGTACAACTCAGATTATTCAGTTTTTAGCGCATCGTGCTTTGTTAAATGCAAGGCCAACGACAACAACAACACTATCTACCAATAATTGTCCGTACACTTTAGCACACTTTAGCAAATTACAATTGATACCATCAGGCGAACCCTAATATCGGATATATCCACCTTTGGCTTTGATCACCTCTTGCATCCTTTGAGGGAGGCTTTCCACCAATGTGCGGAAGACATCAGGTGGAATTTGCCTCCATTCCTCCATCAAAACAGAACTGAGTTCAGCGATTCATACCATTCTATAACTGCTGCAGCTCTGTGGCATCGGACATTTGTCGTCTTGATAGCAACACGGATCCATTCCATAAAAACTCCACATTGTAGACAGCACCTGAACAGAATATCAAGGCACTAGACTGCCTTCATGGAACCATAGACAACGACCATTGGTCCCATTCAAACCAGCTGAAGAAGAACCCCACACACCATTGTTCCTCTACCACCAAACTTTACTGTGGGTACAACACGCTGTGGTTACAAGCGTTCACCAGGCTCCCTGCACACCCTGCCATCAGACTAGAAACAGGTGAACCTTGATTCATCACTCTAGAGTACTGTTTTCTACTGGTCAATTGTCCAGTTCACACGCTCTTTACACCAGCCAGACGAGCAGCCTTGTTTGTTGTTGTGATGTTCGGGTTGTGTGCCACTGCTCCGTGGAAACCCAGTAAATTGAGTTCTTTTCGTACAATATTAATGCTCCCATGGTGGTACTGGAGTTCTGGAACTCATCACGGATAATCTGTGCTGATTGTAGCCGGTTTTTGCGTGCCACCCGTTTTAACACCCTCCTGTCTCTTTCAGTCATTTCGGTGGCCACCCTGTTTTTTTTTTTTTGTTTTTTTTTTACTGCACTAGTGATGCCTGAACGTTTCCATTTGTAGATCACATTGCCAACCGTTGATTTTGGGTGCTCCAGTTGAGCAGCACATAACTTCAAAGGGATACAATTATTGGTAGATATCACAATCAGAAGATGTAATTATCATTTTGTTCACGTTTCGAAACCAATGTTGGCTTTTATGAGGATGTTTTAGTTACTATTAGAGTATATAATTATTATTACTTAAATATAAAGAGCTAATAAGCTTCATTTCGGCAACAAAAACATTATTTAAATTAAGGGGATATTAAATCCCACATTGTTTTAAAACCGAATAAGAAACTCAAAGATTGGAATCAGAGAGTTTCTTGCCGAATATAGTATAGTAAACTATAAAGTATCGGCGATCACTAAGCGTCCGCTAAATGCAAGTGACCCTAGCACGTAGTGCAATACCGGAAATCTCGCAGCAAAGTCGGTAAAGTTCTGATCACTATTCTTAGGTACTTTGCTGCGAGATTTCCGGTATTGCACTACGTGCTAGGGTCACTTGCATTTAGCGGACGCTTAGTGATCGCCGATACTTTATAGTTTACTATACTATATTCGGCAAGAAACTCTCTGATTCCAATCTTTGAGTTTCTTATTCGGTTTTAAAACAATGTGGGATTTAATATCCCCTTAATTTAAATAATGTTTTTGTTGCCGAAATGAAGCATATTAGCTCTTTATATTTAAGTAACTTAATGGTTGCACCTGTTTGGAAACTCGTATAGCAGAGTATAAGTTCTTTTCGCTATACACTTTGGTATTAACTTGGTCTAGCTACTCTACTCACCGATGAGACCCCGAGAGAAAGCTCCATGTTCCAGCTCTGCAGTGAAAGTATCCCAGCCTTGGATTCCAGTTTCCAGACCCCGAGAGAGAGCTCCTATTACAGTCCTGCTGCCTTGGTAAGAACCCTTTGTCTTTTTTTTCTTCTTTGGTTCTTTGTGTTCCCCCTGTACCTAAGTTTAACAGGTTTTTCTTATCTGCAAACAGGGAAAGCTTGGCCTTTTCTACAGGTCTGTCCTTTTGTGGACTTGGACCGTACAAGGGTCTACTCTTCCCCCCTTTTTTTTTTGAAGTACAGTATGTCTTCGGCTCTACCGAGAGTAAGAACCCTCGGGTTCGAAATCGACGCAAGTGTACACAAGAGGACGTTTGCGAAAGCGCTAATTGACTACGTAGGGGCAGATAATATTTCTGGCTTTACCCCCTATGGGGGTGGCAGATATCAAGTAGTTTGTAAAAATACAACAACAAGGGAGAAACTACTCAAAAGGGTCGAGTGTCAAGGGAAACTTTGCCATCCTTTTGTCGTTGGGAGCATCTCTAAAAAGATGAGAATAGAGCGATTCCCTCTGGAATACCTAGAAGGAGGTAACGACATAATTAATCAAGTCTTTTCGAAATGGGGAACCGTACGAGATGTCCAAGTAGGCAAAGACGCCGACTACCCTGAATGGATGTCGGGGGAAGTCACGTTCTCGTTAACGATGAAAACAGAAGTTCCGAATTTTGTAATGATCGGATCGGCCAGGGTAATGGTGAGTTACCCGGGAGTGAAGAGGCAATGTTTTAAATGTGGAGCCCTGACTCATCTCGGGGCCCAGTGCCCGAAGTTAAAGTGTAAGAACTGCCTAACAGCGGGTCATACACTAGCACAGTGCCAATCGGCATTCCTAAAATGCGGCATTAACAGCCATAAAATAGACACCTGTCCGGACAGAAATCTGGCCGAAAAATTGGGAGGCACTATTACGTCCAACAAGGAAACAACAGCCCAAAATGTTATCGGCGCAGAACCGAATGATTTCCCCACCCTGAAGGCCGCGCATGAGGGAACAACAAAAAATCATGCCGCCACCTCCGAAACACTGCCAAGTACACCAGTGGAGAAGCCTGCAACCAGGAGAGATGAAGGGCAGGAGGAACTGGCCACCGATCAAACCGCCACTACTGACGTAGCAACCGAAAATAACCAGCAGCACCAACAAAACGGAACTATCACTGCAGTCACAATAGACGAGGACACGGAGGCAGTAGATATGGAAATCAACAATGCAGAAACCACACCAAAGAGGCCAGCCAGCCCCGAAGAAGTAAATATTAAAAAATCGAAACAAGAAAGTCCGGCACAAGTTGGAAATATAAAGTCAACTTCAGAACCCACGAAGTTCCCTCATGCAAAGGCAAATGCACCTATATTGCATCTCTTAAAAGATTTCCCCGAGGAGGCGGCGAGACTACGAAAAGCAATAGAAACATTCGGAGACATTCAACTGATACTCACAGGACAAAACGGGCCAAGAGTCGTCAGTGCAAAATGGAACGACGTGTTTGTCGATAATATAAATGAAATCACTCCTGAAAAGATCATTGGTCTTATCGATGCAGAGGACGACGTGGGACTAGCACTGCACAGAGGCCTCTACATGCTAAACCACGTCCGTGGAGACAAATTAGCAGATCTCATCATTAAAACCCATAACAATAGACAGCAGGAGGAGTTAAACCTCGCCTAACAAGTCAGTCGACTCCTAGTATCGATCTGCCAGAGCGGAAAAAAAAAAAAAAAAAAAAAAAAAAAAAAAAAAAAAATTCTGGTTTGTTTTTCTTCTTTTTGTCCTCTTTCAGATTAGAATTTTTGTTGTAAAAAAAGGTCTGTCTATTCCACGGAGGGGGTATCCTGAGAACCTGGGCTGCGAAGGCTTACACCGAGGCGGTGCAGCTCCTTGTGGGCTGCATCACTCAGGCCAGGCTCTTCCCCCGCTCTTCTCAGTATTAAACTGGTCATTCAGGTTGAAATTTCAGAATTTACCTAGTTTCTTACAAATTGTTATATGTAATTTTTAATGTTATTTACTAGTTCCTCTTTTTCATGTGGTGCTTCTTTCATTTGTTTTTCCCCACTTTCCTCGGGCAGACACCTGAAGAGGTGACTGACCGGGGAAAGCTGAAAAGAACGGATGGAGGGAGATAATGTCGGAGATCTGCTTGGTGCTGACATTTAAGTCAGGCCAAGTAGATCGACTGAAGCCTCTTAACTATCTACTACTATCCACTCTATCTTTTCTCCTCCTCTCTCACTATCAAGCTGACTCTCAGCACAACTTTTTTTTTAAATCTAAAGAGGCCAGTGATGAAAGGCATGAACTCCCATTCTAGCTACTCACTGATGAAGCCTCAAAAAAGGCTGAAACCGGTCTGGGTAGTGACCTCCCCACCATAATGTAATAACAGCATACATTTCCTAGGAAATGTGTTTTTACATTATGGAAAATACCTAAGAATAGTGATCAGAACTTTACCGACTTTGCTGCGAGATTTCCGGTATTGCACTACGTGCTAAGGTCACTTGCATTTAGCGGACGCTTAGTGATCGCCGATACTTTATAGTTTACTATACTATACTATATACTATACTATATTCGGCAAGAAACTCTCTGATTCCAATCTTTGAGTTTCTTATTCGGTTTGAAAACAATGTGGGATTTAATATCCCCTTAATTTAAATATAATTATTATTATTTTATTTTTATCTGAGACCTCTGGGAAGTCAAGGACTCATCGAGGGAGGCCACATATCTGCCAAACGAGTTGTCATACCGTCCCTTAGACCCGTTCACTCTAGATGCACTCCCCACCTCTAAATGCAGCTTATTCCACTTACTAACTGTTCTGCGAGAGAAAAATCCTAGCTCTTACAGTTTTCTTGATGCGAACAAACTTAACGTCCATGGATGCCCCAGCGTTCTGTCCCCACACCTTCCTTATAACGAAAAATTTCATAGGACGATATCCTATATCCTATAACACCCATTCACGCAGGCGGGGCCCGAAACGTTAGAGTGCTCCGGGCCCCCCTCTCATTATTTGGGGGTCCTTAAATTTTTCCAGGTCCCCAGCTAGTGCCTCGTGCTCCTGTTCATGAGTACGTCTCTGATGTTAGACCCCTTTTAATGTCATATAGATTGACTATGGACTGAACCTTGAGGTACACCACAAGTCATCTTAAATCTGGCAGATTCACACCCATGTATACCACTTTCATATATCTGTCTGTCAACCATCCAATTATCCCAGTCAAGAGTTTATAATCCAATCCCATATTTCCCAATTTATGCGACAGTCTTTCATGTGGTGTGCTATCAAATGGCTTAGCAATATCCAACATTGTGTATCCATTCCCTTTATCCAACTCGACCATAACAGTGTTATAAAATATGAGCAAATTGCTAAAGCACATCACCTTCCTTTAGTAAACCCATGCTATTCCTTGCAGAATATAGCTTGTCACACTACTCATTTCTGTATGCTAGATCTTACCAACTTCTCTAAAATTTTCACCACCACACTAGAGATACTGATAAGTGGGTAGTGAGTCATATCAGTTTTTGCACCACCCTTGTACAACAGAACAATCATACATTCCTTCCATTCCTGTGGTATCATTCCTGGGCATTTTTTTATTTTATTTTTATTTAAAAAAAAATTTTTTTTTTTTAAATAGAAAAAAAATTAAAGGTTGGCTGGTCAACCTATAGTACGTTATTACCGTATATGGGTGGTGGGTTGGGAAAGAGAAACTTGTTTACATTTGATTTAAACGCTTGTATGTTGTATTCCTTGGGAAATACGTCAGGGGAAGACTGTTCCAGTACTGCAGTAGCAGGGATGAATGAGGAGGAAAAGAAACTTGTTCTGTAGGTTTCAAGGTGTACTGTGAAAGGATGTTGGGTGGCAGCTATACGTGTTTCAGTGGGCTTGGTACAGAGTGGGGGAATTATTGATGCTGTTTCAATGAACATTTCTTATGGAAATATTTTTAGAATATACAGATTGCAGAGACCAAGCGTGTATGTAAAAGTGAGGGGAGCGAGTCGGTGAAGACTAAAGCTGAGACCGAAGTTATACAAACATGTAACAGACCAAGCCACTTCGGCTGACTATTCCTTCAGCATACATGCTGATATTACATATTGACAATTTGTCCCTATTGACAAATTCTGGATTGCCAATTTCTTTTCATGCTCCGATTTTGCTTTCCACACAATATTCGTTTGTTTTCTGACCTGTGCTTTATATATTTCATAAGTCCCATCACTCTTGTTTTCACGATATTCTTTCCACATAAACTTCTTGTGGATGGCTTGCTTAATAAGGATGCGCATTCATTTCTCTCCCACCGTATTTGTTCCAAGGATATACATGTATATTCAGATACTCCCTAATTTTAGCTCTTTTCAAAGATTCCCATGCATTCTTGATATCCTTACCATTCAATGTCTGATATCATGAGATCAAAGACTCAGCATTCTCTTGAGTTGATTATAATTTCCAACGTTATATTTCAGTCCGTAACGTGTTTTAAATGGAACAGCAATATAACTAGATACTTTCTAAATAAGCACGTCATGATCACTTTCACCAACTGGCATTAAAGTAGTCGTATTGTTAATAGAGACTCCTTTTTGACGATATGAAAAAATCTAACACTTTTTGAGCTCGAATTGCACATGCTATTTGAGAAAGTTGTCATCATTATCATCATCCTTTCAGGGATTAAGCCCAGTGGACTGTTCCGGTCTCATTCTATATTTTCCTTGGTCATCTCTGGCTTCTATATCCTCCAAATGGGTGGTATCAGAGTATTTTTGGGACAGTCTTGAACTGTCCATTCTTTCGATATGTTCGATCCATTTCTTTCGGAATTCTTGAGAAAGCTGCCTCACAACAACTCAATAGATTCCTTTCATTCTCATCATGAGATTCTCTTCTACCCATGACCCACACAAGTGGAGGAGGGGGATGACAGGGCTCTAGCCTGGGGGGCCCGGAATTAGAGGTGCCCGTCTTGTCGGGTCGGCCAGTTAAGTGAGATTAACAAAAGACAAAAAGAAACTTTATAAAATATGAAAGAATGTGTGCCAAGATGGACTACTAGCTTTTGCAATCGTTTCCAACCCATTTTCCATCTTTTCAGACTTATGGTTACGCTTCTGAACTTCCCATTCGAATGAAGTTACTTTATTTTTCGTTTTTCGTTCGCCCTTTCTATGCAAGCTGTCGTTTCAATGCCGAAGCCGCGCCGGCGCTGCGCCAACGTTACCGGCACACTACCCTACCGGTGCCTACGATGCGTATGCTACGGATGCTGAGAGAATTTTATTTTATTCGTAAAAGAGAAATCTTTATTTGATAGTTTTAGTTGGTTATGTTGATTTCAAGAAACTGAAAATTTTCTACAAAATTCTTTATTTGAGAAGGATTTGTCTTATTTGAATTAAACTTTTGCTAGTTAGTAAGTAAAAGAAAATATAAAGCTTTTTAGTTATGATTTTTTTCTATGAAACAAAATTATTATTTCTTTTCAGATCATACATATTTGAAATATTAAAAATATTTAAATAAATTGCTCTCAAGCAAGCAAAGATGTTCTAGTTAAAATAAATAAAATCCCAATGTCTGATTCAAAGTACAAACAAGTCCGGAGCTCAGAAGAGGAAACTTAAATTCTAGAGAGAGAGAATCGAGAGGTCATCAATTCATAACCAAATTTTTCAAATCGGAAAACGAAAAGGAGTTAGTTCCCACTGATCATAGTGAAGGTGGTGATAATGTTTGTGACATTGAAATCCAAACAGAATATCAGTGTCCAATCGAAACTCATAAGGCAGTCGAAAGTCAAGCGACTGTTACATGTGAACCTCTTGCAACTGAAGAAAAGGCCGCAAGTGATAAACCTGCAGAAGGAGTGACTATGGAAGAATATGATACAGTTGATGCTTCAGTTGCAGGCCCTGTTGAAAAATCTGATATAAAATATGACGACCCTAGTACATTTCCCAGAGTAATCTCAAACAACATGCGGCAAGAGATGGTACGAACTATCAGCTTTCAAGAATTCCAAAAGATTTATAAGGAATTGGCAAGAGATCTTAATGGTATGAAATTTCAAGATTCTTTGCTCTATACGAAAACGAAAGATGAAAGAACAAGAGATCATTTTCCAAGAGAATGGTTAACATGGGAGTGTATCGAAAGAAACTTTTTATTGTCTAACATGTCATCTTTTTTGCGACTCTAATAACAAAACCTTAAGCAGTTTAGCCAGATAAGGATTTTCGCCTAGAAATAAGCCTTGGAAAACGTTGTATGATATGTTGCCTCTTCACGAAAATAGTGCTGAACACAGAAAACAATATCTGGCTTGGTAAAGATAAAGACTTACAACTACAAATTCAATATGAAACAAATAAGTGGAGAGCACTTCTGCACGGATTGTAGACATAACGTTATTTTTATCCACCAGAGGTTTAGCATTTCAAGGAGAGAACACGAAGATTGGAGATGTTCATAGTGGGAATTTCTTAGGTATATTAGAATTAATTGGAAAGTACGATGAAGTGACACGACAACATCTCGACCGACAAATTTCAACAAAAATCAAATGGAAGGTAAAAGTATGAAAGGATATGCACATTATTTGTTGTGGAATTCGCAAAATGAGTTTATTGGCCTTTGCGTGGCAAAGTTCTCCAAACTATTCTGTACAAAAGAAGAGACGCAATTTTCTACGGAATAATAGTAGATGCAACATCAGATATCTCCCACAATGAACAAAACGTCCTAATTCTCAGATACATGTCACAAAACAATGACTCAAGCGAATTTGAAATTAATAAACGTTTCATTGAATTCATGAACTTTACTGGAAAAATTGAAAAAAAAATAATAACTGAAGAAATACTTGCAACTCTGGAAAAATATAGTACACCTCTCGAAGATTGCCGTTCACAAGGCTACGACAATGGCATTACGTTTTTTCGTAATTTCATTACGTTTGTCTGCAATGTACACAGATAGCCTCAAGCTCATTTCTACATGGGACATTATTACCATTGTCGTTTTCTTGCGTTTCTATCCTAACTGGACTTTAGTCTGTGTAGAAGGTTGTGTGGCTGCACAGAATGAATTGACAGAGGTTTTGGATGTGTGTGTAGTGAGTTTGAGAGAAGATTAAATTTGTATGAGAGGGATGGCCTACACTTTAATGCGTTTGGTATTAGAAGTCTTGAAAAACGAATAACTGGTATGAGACCTAACACGGAGAATCAGGAAAACTAAATTATAATGGGAGAAATGGTGAGAATATGAGTGTAAGAGCAACAAGGATTAATTGTGCTAATGATGTGAATGTGCATTATCATGGAAATTATTACGAGAATAGAACGATTTCGACTTTTTATGCATCCTACGTTTTTATGCATATCCTTCAATATTATGAGATAAACGGATGTTTGGTGACAAATTTGAAACATATTGAAATATTTGGGCTCCATAATTATACTTTGTCATTGAGGTTATAATCCTTTGAAATAAATAAATAAACCTCTTCTTTTGCCACTCTAACGGAATAGGGAGCACTCTCTGTGGTTCTAGCGTTTTGGAAATCAATTTGCAGTTTCGTCATTGCCTTAAGTACGATCTCTGCACAGACTTATGAACATGCACAAAGATAAGAGGCTGCTGCCATCCCGTATGTTTCTAATCCTGATAGAATATTGTAACTCATTAACTCCAATAGAGTTATTGGGTTGCCAATAACTCCAATAGAGTTACTGAGTTGAAATAATTCTATCTACCAATGGAAAAGATCGACTAACTTGGGAACCGGAGAAAGCCTCGAGAAAGTTCCGTTCGTCAAAGACAATAATCAAATCTACAATGGTCTTACTATACGCATCGAAGTTAAAGTAACCGTGAGACAATGTGGGTATCTCTTTATTATTACTTTTTTAAATGTCTCCCACTCACGATATTTGCAAACCGTTAGTACATCGGTACTGTGTGATGGATAAATTATTTTTCTTATAATTTTTTCTTATTTTATTTACCTTTTTGCATAGTCTACAAATCCTGCTCTAGAGACGAAACATGGAACTTTTCAAGTCACTTCAGGCTTCCAGTATGCATGGCGGTGATCTCACTACAGGCAATGAAATTCATTTCCTACTTAAATATATTTAAAAACATCCATGCCCAAGACAGGACCACAATCCACAGCCTGTTAAGTGGAAACTGGTTACGTTAACCACTCGGCAAACCGGTGGATTAGCAATGAAGCTGAAAATATGTTCATGAAATCGAAAATAAATGTTATTTTTTTTTAAGAATTTTAAAACAGCTACTTTATTTCAAAACCGAACTACGAATATGAAACAATAAGAAATGACAGATAATTCTTGTGCTGAGTTCAAGCATGGAGGTGTATCCATTAGTGGCGGTATACATAACAGGCGGTAATTTAAAAAAAAATTATAAATTTTGATATTTTTCAAAACAGATTCAAAAGATACTGCTCATGTCCTGAATAGATGCATATCTGCAATATGCTAACCACCTTTTTAAGATGGTTCCTTCACTGATCAGTTTGTTGCAGAAATTAAAAATTAAATAAATAAACCAAACTGGGAGTGAATTTAACATGAAAGTTATTTTACTGCCCTGAAATGCAATCTAAAATTAAAATCATCTATACAGAGCATTCTACTTAATCTCAGGGACCTGATTTTTACCACAGAATCGATCTTAAAAACATCTGTTCAAAACTTCAAAATGAGACATTGTTGGTAATTGCCAACAGATGGTTAATATATTAGATAAATGAAATGAAAAATTTTGCAATGACAAAGTCAGAAGCTTGTTCAGAAGTTCAGAATGTTCAACATAATGTTCTTACATAAAATATAATATTCATGAGAACCAAGATACCACATACTTCCTTAAGACAATTTGATAACCTAATCAATCAACAGCTAAAAAATAGGCATGTGTTGCTAATGGTTCTAGACATGGACAGGAAAATCTTTGCAAACTATATTTGCAAACTAAATTACTGAAGTAATTTATGCCGCCTCAGTTTGCAGAATAGATAGAGATTGCGCTCTCCATCCAATATGTGATTAACATGAATCCTACTACGGAACTCAATGTTTGTAAATGTCTACAAGTGGGAGATGAATTTTATGGCCAATATAAGACCACTGCCCGCTTATTGGAAGCCTAAAATGGCTTTAAAAGCTTCCACGTCTGGTCTCTAAAACAGGGTTTATATATACATATGCGATATTATATAAATATATGCACTATTATTATTATTATTATTATTATTATTATTATTATTATTATTATTATTATTATTATTATTATTATTAAGTGAAATTATTGAAATAAAGTAGCTGTTTCGAGGGCACTGTGTAGGCATACGAACGGTTGCATGGCCGTATCGCTCGTCCCGTTTTTATAGTTTTAATGTGGTTCTAACTCCTGTTTTTAATTTAAAAGTGCCATAAAGAAACTCTACTTGTCACGCTGAAGATAGTGACATATAATTCATCGAAATCGGCCAAGTGGAATCCAAAATCTGAGTGTGCTAAAAAAAAATTGAAGCGTACACCGCGGTTGCTAACGAGTACAGAACAAAGGACGTCGCCATCTTTGCAGCTGTCCAGAGGAAGAAAGGAGAGTTATGAAGTGCAACAAGTGTCAGAAGGAATTGCCGTCCGACGCATGTTACATAACCTGCAGGAAATGCCATAGGAATCTTCACTTTACATGTTCCGGACTTTCTGAAACAACCTGGCAACGCAAATCCAATGCCAAACGAGAAGAATGGAAGTGCCTAAAATGTAGAGAGAACAAAGAAACGCCACCACCCACGACGCAACTGATTACGCCGGAGGCAGAATCGGACGATGAACTGAACAGACAACAAAACACCGGTGAGTCTTATAATAATTTGAGTTCCGTTAATTTATTACTAGAAAAAGGTTTAGAAAATATAAAAGCCAGCTTGGTAGATCTTGTCCAAGAACTATTTGATAAACAGAATAAAGAAATAACAAAAAAAATTAGCGAATATGAAGAGTTTGTTAAATTTAATAATTCAAAAGTCGAAGAAGTCTTACAAACGGTAAAAGACATTAAAACAGCATTAACGCATTAACTGAGAGGAAGCACAAATTGATAAAAGACACATCGTAACTCCGTCAAGAATTTAATTCCCTGAAACAACAATACGAAGTTTTAAACCAACAACAACATAAAGAAGACCTTGTCATAAACGGTCTTCCAGAAACCGAATCCACAGAAAATCTCAGAGACGTAGTTCTAAAGTTAGGCCATGCAATTGACATCCCCTTACAGCATAATGATATTCAGACCATAAATCGGTTTCCCAGGAAGAACAGAAAACAAGGTTCGCCACGACCGGCACCAGTCATAGTTCGTCTGACAAGCAAGGCTACAAGAGACAATCTCATAAAAGCCAGCAGACTGAAAAAACCACTAGTCAAGGATTTTAAATACATTGCAAGACAATACGCCAATCTTTCTATCTGAATATTTAACACCTTTCAATCAGAATCTTTTGTACCAAGCAAGAAAGGAAAAAACAGAAAAAAAGTATCAATTTTTATGGATCAAAGACGGCAAAATATTCTTGAGAAAGTCACAGACTTCAAAGTCTATACAAATAAAAAGCTCGGAAGATATAGACAGGTTGCCAGAGTGAAACAAAAGACTCTAACTTAGTTCAATAAGAAGATCTCAACACAACAAAAATGAATGTGAACCATCAGATAGATGTAATTACACCAGAATACATCAGTAATTGTACTTTCGAATACATGCTGAAACCCTCTGCCTCGAAATCATTAATACCACGAATACACAGCATCCCATAATACTAAATGCTATTTACAGGCCACCAAACCTAAACATGATAAAATTCTTACACGAACTCAATTGCTGGCTTTCAATCCAAGAAATATGCTCAACCGAACACCTAATGATAATTGGCGACATAAACATAAATATTGCAAATGAAAACCAGAACAACACTGTACAATACCTAGACACACTATCCATGTACAATCTAATACCAACAATAACATCATGTACTAGAGAAGAAATATTCGGAAATATTATCACTGCCTCCTGTCTAGACCATATAAACGTCCGAGCATCACCAAATAGTTACACTGCATCAGTCATAAAGTGCAAAGTAGCAGACCATTACTTCACCGCTCTAAACCTGCACACCAAGACAATACCCATGCAATGTCCCACAGAAGAAAAACAGACTGGGAACACCTGGCATCAGATATCTTATACAACAACATTAAACTCACACTGGAGGAAATATATAAGAAAGCTACAAAGAAAGTCCGAATTCGATCAAAAACAACACAAAATTGTGGGATAAAGCGTCCTTTCTGTGTAATCCTAGAAATACACAGAAAGGACGCTTTATGGAAAGAATTAAAGCGATATCCAAATAACACAGCTTTAAAAACTGAATATAAGATAACAAGGAATCGCCTTACAACACAAATCAGAAATGCAAAAAGAAGCTACTACAGAGACAAACTAACCTCCGCACAAAACAGGATGAAACAAACCTGGTATCTGATTAATGAGATGCTAGATTCTGTTCCCAACACCACTGCCTCCGAAACCATAAAACACAGCTTCATGAAAGACGCAAAACCTATCCAACAACTAGCAAATGACTTTTACCAATACTTTGCAGACTCCATCCAAGAGCTTCACAGAAATATTCCCCCAATCACAAAACGAGACCCTCCACTTGGACCGCGATCAAAACAGACATTATGGTTCCCAACCATAAAAGAAGTAGAACTTCTCTCAGCAATACATCAAATCAAACCAAACAAAGGCCCAGGAATAGATGGTATCAGACCTAAAGATATAAAGCAACATGCAACTAGTTTAAGTCCTATCTTACTAAAACTAATAAATAAAATATTTAAAACAGGACAGATACCAAGTATGCTAAAGACCGCCATAATTACACCCATATAGAAACAAGGAAAAAGAAATTTAATCAGCAATTACAGACCCATAGCAACATTACCAATTATTAATCAAATTATGGAGCGGATCATGCTGAAGAAACTCACAGCATACACTGAGATCTTTAATATTATCCCCAAAACACAATATGGTTTTCAGAAAAATAAGGGAACAACATCTCTCTTGGAAGACTTTACAGACGTAATTAATACCGCCTTAGACAAAAACAAAATAGCCATGGTAGTCTTTATAGATCTAACCAAAGCATTCGATACACTTACACATCCAACCTTGTTAGAAAAGCTGAGGCATGTTGGAATAGACGGGCCTCTTCACAGGTGGTTTACAAACTACCTCCAAAATAGAAAGCATATCACACGTATCGGATCAAACCGAAGCATAGAACTACCAGTAACCTGTGGAGTGCCACAGGGAGCTGTACTCTCCCCAACTCTATTCACCATTTACACGCACGATATTAATCAGTTACCACTCAACGGTAAGATATTCCAATACGCAGACGATACAGCAATAATATCCATCCATAATAACGCAGGCATAGCCCAAACAAATATGCAACATGACATAAATCTGATCATAGACTGGCTCACGAAAAACTCCATACACCTAAACTCAGAAAAGACAAAATTAATGATATTCAGAAATCCACTGACTCGACCAGTTGATAACAAATATATAACCATCCAACATCCACTTTCCAACACAAAAAACACACAGAACAGCAAAACCACTACAATCACTCAGGTTGAAACAATACGATACCTTGGAATTTACCTCGATGCAGATATGAACTGGAATAGCCATATAAAACATCTACACAACAAACTCCGAACAATAAGTGGCAAACTCTACAGATTAAAAGACATAGTTCCCATACGCCTAAAAACACTAATATACAAAGCACTATGCCAAAATATACTACGATACGCTATAACAACGTATGCTTTCTGTGCACCCTACAAATTAAACAGATTAATGTCGCTACAGTACAAAATGACAAAACTGATCTTTTGGGAACAAAGAGAAAATCACGACCTTATAAACATTGCAATGGCAGAACACAAAATACTGACAGCAAAACATTTATGTCACTATGCAGCCTTGCTAAAACATTATTTTGATGCCAACTACAGGACAGTTAGAAATACATACCGTATAACAAGACCTCAGACTACTAATTATATCACATATAAATACAATAATCACTACGGAAAGGCCACGCGAAACTTCTACATCCCAGACATGATAAACAAATTACCTTTTGAATACAGAAACCTTACAAACTACAATAGCCTGAAAAGAGCTCTAAGGACATACTACGAACAAGAAACACGCACCCAAAATACCATACAAACTTAATGAAACACAATATATTCGCTCAGGCTTCCAGTTCAGTGACGCATCAGTACATTCCAATTTATTGTGTGTGTGGGGGGGGTGCGCGCGCGTGTGTGTGTGTGCGTGTGAGTGCGCGCGCGCGCGCGCGGATTTCTCAATCATAGATTCCGTAACATCCTAACACAGCAAAAAAAAAAAAAAAAAAAACAATACATAATAACCAACTGGTGTCATCCTCAGATAAGCTTACATTTAAGCTTCGAGGATGAAAGGAAAAAAAAATTAGTTCTCATCCAAGATGTATCATATGTAACCAAATGCATGTAATGTACGTATCACAAGAAAACCAATGTATGTATTATATGTAAACCAATGTACGTAATGTAAATATCACATGTAAACAAATGTACGTAATGTAAATATCACATGTAAACAAATGTAAGTAATGTATCATATGTAAACAAATGAATGTAATTTATATAATAATTGTAACAAATGTATGTAATGTATATAATAACTGTAACAAATGTATGCAATGTAAAAAAAAAATTATTATTATTATTATTATTATTATTATTATTATTATTATTATTATTATTATTATTATTATGGAACCCATATGGAGTCTATATAATCACACAATACCCATCATGCGTTGAACTCATTCGCTGTCATGGCGTCAAGAACAGACTCTGGCAAACTATTCCACTCACTCACCATTCTCCCAGCCAGCAAAAAAAATCTAGCCATTGCACCCGTACGAATCCCCACCCTTGCCCAGTTTCCAAGGATAACTCCTATTCCTTCTATTGCCAGACCTGATCTGAAAAATTTCCTCTCTATTTATCCTCTAACACCAGTTCAGTAATTTGTATACCTCAATCATATCACCACTTTCCCCCCTGTCAACCAATTTTTGGAACTCACAAATCTTTAACCTCTCCTCATAAGGTTTATACACAGATCTCCCACCATCTTGGTCACTTGACTCTGGATCCTCTCCAACTCCTCATGCCCAAGATATTGGGCATGAGGAGATGTCCAGATCTGTGCATAGCAGTCAATAGTATGCCCAATGGTAGTGGTAGGTATACACACACACACACGCACACACAACCTACCATTATGCATATTGATAGATTGTGTGTGTGTGTGTGTGTGTGTGTGTGTGTGTGTGTGTGTGTGTGTGTGTGTGTGTGTGTGTGTGTGTGTGTGTGTGTGTGTGTGTGTGTGTGTGTGTGTGTGTGTGTGTGTGTGTGTGTGTGTGTGTGTGTGAGAGAGAGAGAGAGATACATTTAGACACTCCTCACCCATCTCTCTCTCTCTCTCTCTCTCTCTCTCACACACACACACACACACACACACACACACACACACACACACACACACACACACACACACACAGGTGGCAAAAATCTCTACTACTACTACAAGAAAACAAAACGATTTGATGTACCTGAAATTCTGCTTTGAATTACCTAATGATAACCCATAATCTAAATGCTTGAATAACCAAGCATTTTGTTTATGGTAAGAACATAATGTTACCTCCGGAAATTATTTTTGTTTTAAACCTTTCCTCAAATATGAGCTAACAAAATTTATGAGTAAAGAATCTTCACGCCTAGACTACTTTATATATAGAGGCTGATGACTTTCTTTCCATCAGCTGCCTCAGTATTATGGGATACTGAAACAAGAGGTATGAAGTGTCAACAGCCTCTCTATACAAGTGGCCTAGTCGTGAAGGTAATTCACACGCAAACTTTGTTTTACACGCGCTTGGATAAAATATTAAACAAAGGATATTGTTTCTTGCCCATCATAATTTAACTAAGAGAAAATTTTTCTATAACTTCTGGAAGAAATGAATATAAAAAGCGAGAAAGTGAAAATAGTCAGTCTAATACCTAGATATGACTCACAGAATTAAGGACTATAAATGGCAAGTGATGATTCGATGCGTAGGCTGTGTAGAAATTATGGTTGCGAATTTTTAGATGTGCGAAGTGAGTTTGAAGGAAGAAGGGATTTTTATAAGAGGGAAATGCGTTTGGTATCAGGAGCCTGGAGAAACTAGATCGTCATTGGAGGAATAGTGAGAATATGGACGTAAAAGCGAATAAGTTATACAACTATATGAATATGCTTAATAATGGATGAGAATATGATTACATGTTCGTTCACTGATGTTAAGGATGTCTGTATAAGTGAAGTATACTAAGACACAACATGAATCTGAAAGCTGGTTCATGAAGACTACAGAAGAGAGTATACAAAGAAAAGCATGGAGGGTAACTTATTATGTTTGTACACAAATGACAGGAGTATAAGGAACAAAGAGTGTTGAGTTTGCTGCTCCATGGAAACATTCCAGCCTCAGATTACTGGTAGCCTCAGTCTGTAGCAACAATGGAATGTTGCTGCAGGACTAGTGGATGAGCTGATAGTGACGATTATATGCATCGCCAAATAAACCTAATGGATAACTAAACGATTAATCATCGTGTTATAGGTGGTTTTAATTATCCAAACACTGATTGAGTACTTTTAGTAGCAGTGAAATCTCATGAAAAGAATAATGCCAAATTTATTGAAGGGTTGCGTGACCACATCCTTAATCAGCATGTGACAGAAGAAACTCGAGGTCTAACAGTATTAGACCTTATTATACTGTCAAATGGGTTTCAGTAAAAGACGTGATTATTCTGCCTTCTGTTGGCGACAGTGATCATGCTGATCTTACTTGATAAGGACTGAATGTATAGGCATTCCATTTAGAAACTATTACATGCTGAACTTCAAAGCTGAAAATTATGCAAAACTGAGGAGAAAATATGACAGACAGGAGAATAAATCCCATCGTATCGGTTCCTAGACGGAAGGATATCAGTTGTGCATTGGGAGTATTTAACAAATACATTGATGCAATATCGGAATGTGCCTCACGATTTCCGAAAATAAACAGAATGGTAGTGAAAAAAATGGATCTGCAATCTTATTAAGTGAGATTTTTTAAAAAAATGATGTTTTAGGAATACCATATGCATAAGTGTGATGTCAGTTATGAAAATATAAGGAGCAGGTAAGAAAAGTTATAACTATTGTGCAAGGCTTAGCCTTGGTATGAAAAAAAAAGGCTCTAAAGACAACTTAAAATACAATAATGTTATTGTTAGGTTGTAAGTAAAAGAAAAAAATAAATTCGAAAGAATATCCCGTCTCTCGTCATTGTGAATGGTATGAGGGCGTTAGATGCAAAAGACAAAAAAAAAAAAAAAAAAAAGAAAGAGGGGTCTTGGGCTAGTACATTTGTTACGTGGCGAGTAGTAGTTTGCACAAGTTTTTGAGCCTTGCACTTTCGTGTAATGAGGTATCCAAAGGCGTGTTATATAGGAGGGATTATTCTATAAGAAATTGACAAGGCTAGGGATCTTGGAGTTCAGTAGATAGGAAGTTGAAGCTCAGCAGTAGCGATATAGAGATGATTGTGAATGTAACTCAGAGGATAATTGTGTCATTTTGCATCTTTACAAGACTTTCATTCACCTTATTTGCGCTATTGTGTATAAATCTTGTGTCCCGATTTCTGAAGTGATGATACGATTGGCGAGATGACAGAACAAGATGGAAATCATAAGAATTTGAAGTTGATAAAAATCTTTAGATGATATCAGGACTGTGAAATGTAGATTATGAGAAGAGATTGAGAATTTGTGGACTTGCAGACACAAACTAGCAAACAGGAGAAAGAGACGTGATATGATAGAGACTCACAACTTCTTGAAAGGGTCATATAGGATACCAGCAAATTCCATTTGCCGGTACCTTGCATTACATTTTATAGAAGATGGGGAGAGGACGATAGGGCATCCATGGAAGTAGAGAATGAATGCAAGGAAGGAATGAGAGCTAAATTTTTATTACTAGAACAGTGTGTGACTGGCCGTACGAGGAGAGGGGCTGAAAAGTTCTGATAAACACCTAGAATAAAAATTATATTAAAGCAACTGATGTAACCACAAGAAAGAACATATTCTAAAGCCCTTTAGTTTCATTCATCAAATTATAATAATTTGTTCTTTTTCTTTTATGATATATAAGAAGACATGAGACATGTGAGAGGTTTTGAAGAAATTTGAATGTGGGACGTCATCAAGTTTTTCGTCTGTAAGAAAAGCCCGCAACATATGCAATATTTACCACATGAGTGGCCAAGTTTAAAACTGGGCATCCTGCGACAACAAATGCCTCCAAGTCAGGAAGACCTTTCAGAGCGATCACACCTGAAAACATCGATGCAGTTCATGCCATGATCCTTGATGATGGACAAATACTATCTAATCCAAAACATTGCAAAGACCCGGGGGATATCCAGGGAACGAGTTGGGGGTCATTATCCACCAACATCTGGATATGGAAGCTCTCAGTGAAGTGTGTTCCCAAATGTTTGAATACCGACCAAAAGAGGGAACGTGTGCTTTGATCTTAAGGGATCTTAAGGGATAATGACTCTTGATGAAACCTGACTTCACCACTATCACTCAGAGACCAAACAACAGTGAATGGAGTGGAGATACTAAGGTTCTCTACGGCAAAGAAGTTCCGAACTTCCGAACCCAAAAACTCAGCAGGGAAGGTTCTTGCCATTGTCTTTTGGGATATGGATGGTATAATCCTTACCAAGTACCTCAAAAAAAGGAAAACTGTTAGAACATGTTTATTCTGCAGCACTGAAGGACTTGAAGGAGGTACTAAAGGAAAAACGCCGCGAGAAATTCAGCAGAGGCCCGTTGCTTTTGCAAGACAGCTCACCTGTTCGCGCTGCTCATGAAACCCAACAGAAAATACACAATTTGAACTTTCAATGTCTGCTTCATTGACTCTATTCGCCGGATCTGGCCCCATCTGACTATTTCCTATTCCCAAATTTAAAGAACCACTTCAAAGGAACAAAATTTACCACAGATGATGAAGGTCATATCTGCAGCTGAGGACTGGTTGTGCAACTTTTTTTTTTCCTCAGAAGATTGCAAATGATGCAGCAGCGTTGTAAGAAGCGTATAACACTTCTTGGGGATATGTAGAATGATGTGTAATTTACATGGTTCTACCTTAATTCCTTCATGGTGATTATCACAGCTTTTCAGCACACCCTCGTATATTAACTAGACATACAGGGTGTTCGGGATAAATTTGACATATTTATAATTAATTATATTTTTCCGTAAGTTACATGTATTAACACACACTTCTCTTCATTTAAAAGTTTGGACCCTTCTTCATTCACATACAAGATGTCAGAAAGGATGGATAGCTGGAACCCACCTGAATCATGGAAGAGAATAACTTGTATCATGATGATTCGTGCCCGCCATCAAAATAAGGATATTACGACTGCTGCCCAATGCTCCCTGAATACAGTAAAAACAATCAGGCATGAACTAGAGACTTGCAATGGTGACTACGAGGATGTAGCAAGAAGAAAGATCCCTAGCAGACGATCTGATTGCGTTCGTACAGCAGAATTCCTCGCAAATCTGCAGGAACAGGTGTTGAAGAACCCTGGCATTGGAATTCGGGCTTTGTTCGTGGAGTTGCTAACTGTAGTCAAGCCCTGGATAACAAGGGTAGGCAATGGTAGGCCGTATGTATGGCAGCAGGATTCGGCCCCTTGCCACACCTCTGGGAAAAGTCAAAAATGGTTGTCTGAAAATTTCTACGACTTCACCAGTCCAAATGTTTGGCCTCCAAACTCCCCAGACCTTAACCCCATGGATTATTTTGTATGGGGCGCAGTTGAAAAAGACACCAATCGCACTTCCAGTAATACAAAAGCCCAGTTAATGGATAAAATTAAAACAGTTTTTGCGGCCCTTCACAGGGAGACTGTAGCATCAGCTTGTTCGAGGTTCCGAAGCAGAATTGAAGCTGTGATCGATGCTAATGGTGGTTATTTTGAGTAAATCTTGTTGATAGTATTGTAATTAACTCTGCCTGTAATGTTTTTTTGTCAATTCATTAAATTTAATAGATACAAAGAAGTTTTCTTTTTCCTTACGAAACTGTCAAATTTATCCCGAACACCCTGTATATAAAACATAACCGAATTCTAATAATAATTATTATTATTAGAATAATAATTATTATTCTAATAATAATTATTATTAGAATAGTAATAATAATAATTATTATTATTATTATTCGGGATTCCATGTAGAATAGTGCCTGCTTTTGCATCGTATGCTTCTCAAAACTTTAGGTAATATTCAAGAAAGGAAACATTTTGACGTTGTGTTTGTTTTGTTCAACTCTTTTCTACTTCGTTATCCTTCCATTTCCAAGATTCTCAATTGAATGCAGCAAGTTACTGACGCTGTTCATTTTTTGGTGAATTCCATTAAAATCCATATTTAAATAATCTCTCTCTCTCTCTCTCTCTCTCTCTCTCTCTCTCTCTCAATAACGCTCTAAAGTGAAGTGTGCTTTTAAATCACTTTCACTGATATATTAAATATTAGACCATATTAAAATTATAATCATGGAGTTGCACTATATTCATCGCTCTAAACACTTTCTACTATATCCATCGAATTTCAACATCGAACAGTTCTTCCATAATCATTCTTTCTTTGCTAGCAGCATAATAAAACTCTTTTGTATCTCTTTTAATCTAATGTGATAATTTCCACTCTTATTTAATTTTAATTTACTTCCTTGGCTTATCGCTCTTCTATCATGTTACTGTTCACTTCATCCAATTTACATTTCTCTCTTAACTTTCTCTTAATCTAAATTTTTTTAACTTAATTTCTATTCATACATTTCACACAAATTATGATTATCGTTCCACCTGGAACGATAATCATAATTACCCTGGACCGCACGCTCTCTTACAAGCAACACCTAACAAACGTTTCTGCTAAGTTAAGAACCCGTAACAACATAATACAAAAACTAATAGGCACGACATGGGGAGCAACAGCCGATAATCTGAGGATTACTGCTCTTGGTCTAGTTTTCTCTGTTGCCGAATATTGCTCACCAGTGTGGCTAAATAGCATACATGTTAAACTTGTTGATAGCCAACTAAATAATACAATGAGACTGATTTCTGGCACAATTAAATCAACGCCCACACACTGGCTTCCAGCTCTTAGTAACATTGTTCCACCGAATCTGCGCAGGACTAAGGCTCTCTTACATGAGTATAAGAAAATCTTGGAGAACACAGCCTTACCAATACATTTAGATCTCTCAGACTTAAGTGTACGACGATTGAGATCAAGACATCCACCACTACAATTAGCCCAACTACTACTACTACATTCTAACTTTGACTTGAAGCAAAAGTGGCAAGAACAGTGGGAGAGCTATACAGATGACATCACAAAATTTTCTCTCAATGAATTACAAGAAAGTTTTGATGCTTGCTCACACCTCCCACGAAAATCCTGGACTCAGCTTAATAGAATACGAACTGGTCACGGTGTATGTGCGGACATGCTTTTTAAATGGGGTAAACGACCATCCCCGCATTGTGATTGTGGAGCTCAGAGACAAACTGTGAACCATATTGTGACTCAGTGTTATCTCAGAGCATATTAAGGAGACAAATTGGACTTTTTAACATGTTCATTACCAAACACGCGTTATCGCGTGGACGTCGTTACCTAAATAAAAAAATAAAAAAAAGTTGGCCACCACATGAAATTCCAATTTTCAGCTTGGCAATGAACGATATCGCGCGATCACGCGATGGGAGTTCTCACCAAACGGCCGATCACGCGTTATCGCGTGGACGTCGCTAACTAAATAAAAAAATTAAAAAAAATTTGCCCACCACACGAAATTCCAATTTTCAGCTTGGCAATGAAAGTCTTAAGTGCTACACCGGAAGCCATGAACTATCTGACCAATATGGATGTAACCTTTTAATTTTATTGGTTTTTTAAAATGACTTTTGACTTTTAATTTTATATGTTATTAAAGTGTATTGTACTGCATGTTTTGATATTCATGCCATACGAATAAATAAATCGTTCCACCTCTAGGTACTCAAATTAATGTTATCATTTTCAAATATTTATTATTTAATTCTCAAGCATAAAGGATCCGCAGTAATTATCATAAGGTCTTCTTCTCTGTTTTATCCTTATAATTTCAAGGATTCTTCCGAACGAAGACAGCATGATCGCTCTCTGTAGATGGTGATTAAGTTGATATCATATTTCAATCACGTCATCTGACGCTGATACCAAATCATTTCCAACAACACTAATTCTGCCCTCATATATTGTATGAGGTAGTTATCCCCGAGAATTTAAAAAAAAAAAAAAAAAAAAAACCTCACTCTTCTTTCTTATTTGTGCTATTTCGTCTCCACAATACTTATTTACATAATTAAAATGCCTTAATTATGAGTATTACGTCTTCTCATTAACAGAAATTATTTAATTATACATTTCATTTTCATCTTTAAATATTTCCAGGCTTTGGTATTGAAACATAAATAACAGCTTTTCTTACCATTTAAATTCAGCACACCATTCAGCACACCGATCCACTATTGTCAACTATTTGAATGAGAAAAGGAAACCTACTGACTAATCATGACTGTGGCCCAAGCGATTATGCATATCACAAAAATTACCATCCACCTATATAATAGAATAGCTTATGCATATTCACTCAACTTATCTTTTCATTTATTCTTTCAATTTATTTATTTTTCCATGCATATTTATACGCAGTCACATACCAATACCAACATGTTAAACTGAATTATATTATATTATAGCTTGTCAGTTGATGCTTAAGTATGTTTAAAAATCAAAGTATCGTCTTTAACCCCACTTCTCTTCCTATAACCCAGCGATACCCGACATCTATAAGCCAAAACTGATAGTAGGGGTCACAAGGTTAATTATTTAATATCTACCTATATATAATAAGCGGAATAAAAATTGCTTCATAACAAAATTTGTTGAAAAAAAATTAATAAATGCATTGAAATACGTATTATATAATTTTTTTTTCAAATAAATTATTTTATTTGAAAAAAAAAATTATTATTTAATATAAGAAAGGTTTATTTAACGTGAGTACATATGTGGGCGAGCTGCTGAGCTACAAATGTTTATGCCCATTTCGATATTTCTGTTGCGATTTCAAATATCTTCTCACGTTGTTTCCATAATGGAGTTCCTGTATTTTTGATTTGATAAATTTCATCGGAAATGCTACCTCGCAGATATATGTTATTTGAAGTCATGGAAATTTGATGCTAACATTTTCGAATATTTCTTATTTATATATATTTCAAAAGTTCAAACAGATCTGTCTCAGTTTCGGTTCTATATCTAGTGAATACGTTTGTTTGAAGCTTTTATCATTCCAACTGATATGGTTATTTCAAACTAGTATGAAATAATTTTGAAACACACGCGAACCCGAGCTATGATTTTAAAGCTATGAAAAGTTTTCTTACATAGAAAACTTTAAAGTTAACACAAAACAACATTAAGTGAAAAAACAGAGAGTCACTATTTTTTTTTTATTTTATTTTTTTTTTTTTTTACCGGATGTTGCCCGGCTAGCCAGTTGGACAGCTGCTACAACCTACAGTCTTCAAATTCAAGCAGGTCAGAATGCCGTCCTTATAGAAATGATTTTTTTTTTCCAAGAGATGAATCAGTTCAACAATACAACTTCAATGTCGACAAGTTAGTGATAAATAAGTTTATCAAATTATATTAAATACTTTTAAAAGAATTGTGGTATATATATATATATTAAATACCAGATCAATTTTCTAATTCAGTCTTTTGATTTCCGATTGTTTTATATTTTAGGTGTTTTTGTACTTATAATACAATTCACAATTTAAGTAAGCATCATCGAGACGTTCTGGTTTATCCTTGCCCACTCCAAGACCTGCCAGTAATAAACAATTAAGGAGGAAAAAAGAGAAACTTTTTGCTTTTCGGAATCTCTTTGATGTTGGTTTATTCTCATTGCTTTATCGATTTAAAGAGGAGTTCTGTGGACGTTACATAATGAGAGTTAAAATTTGAAGAGTTCGTATTTCTTACAGCACAAGATAACATCATTACGTAAACGTCTGATATTGGTAGGAAATTGTGGGTTACAACCTAACATAATCATTTGTAACCGAATGAAAAGTCACTCCAAAAGAAGTACTGGTATGTCTTATGAAAAGTATGTAGTAAGTTTGGTATGGTATGTCATTCACAGACATCTTTAATTTTAATGTATTTTAATATGGTTTCTAGTCTTGAAAATGAGCAGCGAACAAAAGAAGGTAAAGTAGTGAGATATATCTCTCGAATCTTACGTTAAACAATGATATTAATGGTTATTTATGAAAACATGAGTGAAGAACAGGTATCGAAGATTCGAGTAAGGTGAACGCAGCAGGAGGCATAACGTCTTAGTTGTACAAAAAATTAAATAAATAAATATTTTAGAAAGAGGATGCGCTCTCATTTCTTTCATATTCAAAGACATCACCGTAATACATTCAGACAAAATAGCGTGCTCTTTGGGTGTAAAATCTTGGTTTGAATCCTCTCATACACAAGGAGCATTTTATAGAAGGTTTTTCAACTGAAGATGAATTAGCATAGTTTATACGAAAGGTGTCCGCGCGGTGTTAGCCTAGTGGCTATGCGCTTCGCAACCATATGCCTGGGGAAAGAGTGTCCTGGGTTCGATTCCCGTCCACGACGTGAGGAGCTAAGTATTTTCCTCAGCCATAGCCAAGTTAGCCGGTCTTGGGCGTGGATAGCAGCAGGGTTTTTTTCCACCGTTTATCTGTGGTTTTCCATCCTGCAAGCAGGCAAACCGGCCCCGTGAACATATACTGGATACAGTCATAGGATATATAGTACGGCATGGAAGGCAAGGGGAAACCACCTTGCTCATAGTCATTTCCCGAGATGGCAGCATATATAGTTACCCACAAACAACCGTAAGGCTAAATACTATCAAATCAATGAATACGAAAGGTAATGAGGTATCTCCAAGCGAAAATTCGGGATTTTAACCTTTTCAAAGAGAGAGAGAGAGAGAGAGGAGAGACTGCATATACAACACAGTTAACAGATATATTTTACTCATCATAGCATATTCCTAAACAACGCTATAATCACATTAAGAATCGTCTCCATAGTTTCTTTTGTTAGAAAGAGCCGAATTCAAATCCTTTCTGGGATGAGAAGAAGCCTTCACGAAGACATTCATCAATTTGCGTTGCGGTAATTCCAACTAAATCAAATTAAATGATATCCAAAACTCGACTATTCACATTCGGTTATTATAATGTAACTAGAGCATCCACGAATTGTCAGGATAAATATCTCAAAAACAGTAATTATATGCATCTAATAATATGGAAAAAAAAGCCATAAAACTCATATGATATTCATGCAATAATCCTAATTATGATTAGTAATATAAGATAGCGGCAGTTGTCTTATCTAAAAAAAAGAAAAGATCGGCTGCCTATGATTGGACAAACATTAGGGTTGAAAGAGTTCAGCTCACTCAAAGGCAATAGAAATGTCATTTATTTACTTTATAGTTCCAAATTTTAAATATAATATTTGAAGTTAAAGAAATGAATTCAAATATTACTTGAATGATAAATAAAATAGAATATTTTATATTGAAACGTTTTTTTTTTTTTTTATTGTTCTGCTGGTTAGACCAGAATGACTTAAATGTATTAGAAATGCTAAACACTTAAATAACTTAATCGATTTTATTATTTTCCTTGTGAATCTGCTGTCTGGAAATAAATATAGTCTGTACATATTGCATTAAAGTATGCAAAATTGTGAGATGAGCAGAGCACAGTTCAACTGCGTTCGAGTAGACTTGGCAAGCAACTTGTTTTGTCTTTTATGATTATATATATATATATATATATATATATATATATTTTTTTTTTTTTTTTTTTTGAAAAATTGATGATTTTCAGAATGAGAAAACTGTGCTCCCAAGAGAAAGCCAACCAGCTTTACATGGAATGCTCAGTGTAATGTTTCGCTGAATACGAGCCGGTCTTTCCAAATAAAGGATATACAATATTTAATTACAAATGCAATGCTCATCACCTTTTATTAAGATCTATAAACAGTTTTAGTTTAGAAAAAGAGAGCATTTATAAACCATAAATAGAAATTACGAAGTTCCGATGTAGATTACTATTAATGAAATGTCTTTAAAACGAAAATATTAATGAAAGATTACAGAACCTTCAGAATTTTTATGAATAAATAATATCTCTGAAGATGTTTCAAATTTTCGCCTAGTATCATTCGATAGTATTCACACAGTATGATAATTACTATGAGGCATGACAAATTTTTGCGTTCTTCAGTTTAGAAATGTAGATGAATAAAAGTTCATTCAGCATCAGAGTTAGATTTTTCAATTTGTAATGCCTCATTCGGAGCCTCCGTAGTTCAGTCGGTATAGACTAAGACCTGGGTTCGATTCCCGTCCATGATGTGAGGAACCTTTACATATAAAGGTTCAGTGCATTATTAGTCCTAGTGTTGTATTATGGATAGATCCATAATTGAGAACCTTCAATATGAAGATGCCACCTAAGAAGAAGAAGTTTTTATTTGGTGATGAGATCTCTACTTATGAAGTTGAAGGAACATAAGCGAAGAGTTCCAAAACTTATTGAGGTGTAGGAAGAATATCGGGATTAATAAGCGAAAAACTTAATGTTTTCACACATTTTTCATAACTTACCTATTTTTCTACTAACCTTCACTTACCTCTATCGGAAAAGGCATGATAGTTCAAAAACTAACTCACTGACTGTACCAACATTTTTGAAAAATAAACATATATATGCAAAATAAGATAACTAATTAAAACTGGATGTACATTATGAAATTGTAATACACAAGTAGACCTCATAACTGTTTTTTAAGTGATATTTTTTATCAAACTGTTCGATTATTCGCTGGATGCCGAAAAAATGATAAGCCCTTTTTTTTTGACTTATGAGTCATTTAATTGCTTCAATTCATTTTAGATCTTAGTCTTCCGGTCCATTTTTATTTCCGCTGTCTATTTTGTTAACGTTTCATCTGCAGCTCTATTTAAATGAACTCTTAGGTCAATTCATTGGTAATCTCCTTACTAAAGAAGTGACTTAAGGAGATTCTCTGCTCTCTCTCTCTCTCTCTCTCTCTCACACACACACACACACACACACACACACACACACACACACACACACACACACACACACACACACACACACACAGTCCCTAGAATTCCGTATTTCTTTTTTCATAGCCTCTCCTGAATCTCTTTTGGTATAACGTGTAGGTGGCATCTTCATATTGAAGGTTCGCAGTTACGCATCTATCCATAATGCAACACTGGGGCTAATACTGCACAGGGGACCCAGGAACCAAGTGTAGAGGGAAAGTCCCCTATATATTTTTGACTGTAGATCCGTATGTGTTCACGGGGCCGGTTTGTCTGTTCTGATGGACGAAAAACCGGAGTTTAATACGTCACACACGTGTACACATATAGAACCAGATAAAGGTTCCTCACGTCATGAGGAACCTTTATCTGGTTCTATATGTGTACACGTGTGTGACGTATTAAAGTCATTGTGTTCAGCATAAGAAACTGATGGCGGAAATTTCTATTTTCTTAATAATTTAATAATTATACTTTTAATGTGAAATTAATATTAATAAAAATTCTAAATCATTTAAATTATTTCTGAACAGCTTTAATTTTAATTATGCAAAATTATATATGAAATTGGACAATATAATTTTAAGTTTTTATATGTATAATAGCTTTAAATTATTATATAAAATAATAAATTCTAAAATAGTGTTTTACGCAAATTATAGGAATGGAATGTTACAGAATATTATCAGGAATATTGTATTTACAAGTAGAAGAAAGGTGCACCAAAAAAAAAAAAAATGTTTTTAAGCTACATCTTAAATTTTAAATTTGAATCTAAGTAAACACATTCATTACTTCTACTCAAACAAATGGAATCATTTTTTGTAACAGACATGTTAAAATGGATCATATATGTAAAGGATTAATTCTTTTTTAAATTTTTTTAATTAATTAAATTTTTAATTAAAAATTTAATTAAAACCAGTTAAGATTTTAATTATTTCTACTTATCAATTCCAATACAGGTAACCCTCGTATAACGCGGATGTTAGATTCCATAGAAATGCGCGTTATATAAATCGCGTTATGCGAGACTCAGATGGCATAGAAAAAGTAGGGTTATGTTCCCATATATATTTTTTATTAATTATATAAAACAATAATGACATATCCAACAAAAACATATTTTTATTTACTTCAGGTAATTCATGTAAGTTAAGAAAACATAAACTATGAAACAAATACATAGTATAAACTTATAAAAATTATGAATTGTACGTAAACTTCATTGCACATAATACATAAGTGTTTTAGGCAAAATAAAATAAAGTGCATATTTTAATCGTTATCACTGTTTTCAAAACGAACATTTCGTAAATGTTCTTTATTTACGAGTGGCCGGACGTCGTCATCACCTGAAATCTCTTGGACATCATTTGTATAATTCTCATTGCATACTTCGGTTGGTTTAGTTATCAAGAAGTCAGTAATAAGACCTTGCTTACCCCTATGCTGCAATTTTTTTTTAAGTTCATAATATGGAGCTAAACAAATATCCAATTGTCTCGTGAATTTTCCGGAGGGCTCCATTGAGGGATCATTATCCGTAAAATAACTTCCTAACTTTCTTGCCAAGTCCAATCCTTCCGCTAATTTCTTAAAACTGAATTCTTTAACGGATTCATGACAGTCAGAATCTTCCGCAGAAATTTCCCCACCATTTAGTTTGACATCATTTATTAATTGTACCAGTTCCTCCTCATTTAAATCTATTTTCCCATCAATTAATTCACTAATTTCGTTTTCGACCATCGCAAAAACCCTCTAAGTGGTCATTACTATAAAAATAATTTTTTACATAAAAGAAGCATTACATATTGTATCTAACTCATCAAAAAATAAAGTGCTCAGCTTGAGATTAACATACATGATTTTTAATGAACTTTCCTGGCAGAAAACGAAGACAATTTTTAACAATATACAATTTATACGGTAAACAATTGACGTACATGCACGCTAAAGGGTATTTATTTCCCCTAATATAAATTCGCTACTTATAACTACATGCGCGATACGGGCGGACGTATCATATGAAAAGAAAAGGGTTAGTTTAGTACAGTTTGTAGACCGTGTTATATCGAAACCGCGTTTTATAAGTATCGCGTTATACGAGGGTTACCTGTATATATTTCTCAAGCGCTTAAACAAAAGTGTTTGTGAAAGTAAATGATTTGTCACACGCAAACAGTATGTTACGAAAACCATACTTTGCTTTTTTCTTTATTTACAAACAGAACAAAAGTGATGCAGATGCTTCTGCTTTTTTTAAAAGCCTCAAACAATGCCGTTTGAGATTTCTTACCAAAATTGTAAATAATCTGGAACAGTCATAATTTGGTAATTAACGAAAGTCAATCACCCTACATTAAGTTTTATGTACCACCTCAACAATACAGTAATTTAAATAATTTTTTTCGTTTTTAATAATACAAAACATGACAACAGTTGATACCATAATACTATAATAATAATTTTAATTTTTTACAGAACTTTTTAACAAATACTATTTTTAAAAACAAAACCGGCCGCAGTTGCTTACAATATCTAGGCAAAATAAACAAATCAAACTTATAACTGAAGGAAGAAGGGATTAAAAAAAAAATATTTGTGCTGTCGAATTTTATATATCCCGAATTCTATGATTACAACTTGTACAGAATCGGATACATTCATAACACAGATTGCTCCAGATACGAAAAGAAAGTGCTTCAAAATGGCATCTTGATATGCATATAGGTAAATTACATTTTATATTTCAATTTAAAATCTTCTATTATCAAATTAAACGACTTCTATCAGGAATTATGGAGAAAAGAATAAAGTTACAGAAATTTAAAAAGCATGAAATCAAAATGACTAAATTCCATTCAAAAAAGCGAAAAGTATTTAGAAACATTTTTCGCTTTTTTTAATGGTTGATCTCATCTAATATTTAAAAAAATCGTTGTTTCACTTGTAAAACACTTCCATTTAAGACACGTAAATTAAAAAAAAAAATCGTTTTTTTTTTTTTAAAGGAAGTGTTCTTCGCAATAAAATGGGTCTTTCTAATATTCTATATACATTGGTCAGGAACTTACACGATATGCACGATATGAGTTCTCGTGTGATCCCACTTAACACGAGAATTTCCGTTTGTAATGAATTGTGTGTTTCGGAGGAAAAAGTCGTCTGCTCAAAGTTTAGTTGGATTATTATTTTAAGAAATTTTGATATTTTAAGATTTCATGCTGATTAATTTTTCTTATTTAATCATTTCACCTTAATTCTTGTTATCACCATGACAAGAATACTTCCAGAAAGTTTACTGCTAAGTTTTCGATTAATCTATTATCTTTAAATCTTAACTAAATGAAGCCGTTATTAGGAATTCATCTAGGCCTGGAGTAATAGAAACAGTGAGAGGGAGTGATGAGAGAAAAAGAGAATGCACCAACATTTGGAGCACTTGTGTTTTGAGCACTTGCTGCGTCTGTTTTATATGCAGTCACATGTTATACAGAACCGGGAACTATTGTACTTAAATTATTATTTCTTCTGATCTTCTTTCTTAGTATCCACACCGGAACCTGGATTCCCTACATGTGCAGCAGTTGTCGTTTGATAGCTGCTGAGATGTTTTTCTATATATTTTAGAGATTCGTTCATAAAATTTTGAACAGCTGTCAGTGCTGCAACAATCGCCGGACTTCCGAAGCCGTGGGTAATTAAAGAAAAATGTGTCAAGTGTCGTTGAATGTTTGGTTCCAAGATAATCTGTGGCCTTGTATTGCACAACGGTGAGCGGTCCTGATTCAGTAAATCGATGAAATCCTTCAGGATTTGCCTGGAAATAATAAAACAGAAATTTAAATTCATCATTGTCCAGTATAAGAACGAAATAAAGATAGAAAGTTTATACAGTATATTTGTGCTAGTTTCAAAATATTTTCATTTGCACGGATGATTTTCTTGTAAGTGTTAGAACAAGAAATCAGATTGATCTGAACGTGCGAGCACACGCACGCGCTCGCGCGCACACACACGCACACACACACACACACGCATATTATATATATATTTTCCCCCACCTTTACCCACCTTTACAATGAGGGCAACTCATTGTAAAGGTGAGTAAAGCTACGATCACTATTCTTAGTATTTTCGATAATGTAAAGCACATCTCACTAAGAGATGTATACTGCAATACATTATGGGTGGAGTCACTACCCAGACCGGTTTCAACCTTTTTTCAGGTCTCCTCAGTGAGCAGCTAGACCCTAAATATCAAGGTTTTAGCAATACAGATCCTTATCAACTTTACCTATACAAGTTGCTACAAGGTGTTTTTATTTTGAATAAGAACCTCTGGAGGAGATATAGATGTAAATAAGTTTTTTTACCTTGGGAATATATCTCCTCCAGAGATTCCTATTCAAAATAAAAACACCTTGTAGCAACTTGTATAGGTAAAGTTGATAAGGCTCTGTATTGTTAAAACCTTGGTATGGGAATTAATACCCTTGGAGGGCAATGCTGTACCAATGAAGTTTAACTGAGGTTCGGCTGTTGCTGTTACCCCCTGGGGCGCAGAGATTCGAGAGTTTGAGTTCACTCTCTTAAGGTTTTTGCCTTAAGGGAGCAATTTGAGTCTCTAGGGAAAGTGTTCTCCGGCACGTCCCGCTGATGGGCTTTGTTGGTGAATGCTTTTCTTCGGAATATGAGCGGTTCTGCTCGGTGGTGGTGTGTGGGCGGAAGGCCATCACTGAGTGGAGCCAACGCTGAGATGGACGGTCTTTCGCCCACGATTGAGGCCTAGGGATCGTCCGAATTTTTAGACGGCTTTACCTTTAAAGACGGCAATGCTGTAGCCAATGAAGTTCTAACTGAGGCTCAGCTATTGCTGTTACCCTCCTGCCATGATCAGAGCTTTATATAGCTCAATAACACATTATCCCTACACTGTCCTCTACAGATAACGGGTAAGATGAAAAGAAATCTTGCTTCGCCCCTTTAAACCAGTCCTTATAAGGACTATAACCTTGGTATTTAGGGTCTAGCTACTCACTGAGGAGACCTCAGAAAAGGTTGAAACCGGTCTGGGTAGTGACTCCACCCATAATGTATTGCAGTATACATTTCATAGTGGGATGTGCTTTACATTATGGAAAATACTAAGAATAGTGATCAGAGCTTTAACCAACTTTTATAATGAGTTGCCCTGGTGTTGTACCACCTTTAGACTTGAACGACATTTAGGCGCAAACTTAACTGTTTGCTTACTTGGGATTAGGAGTAAAATAACCAAGTTTATAAAATTACTTGGTAACCCTAATATATATATATATATATATATGAACCAATTCATTATGACGTATGACGCCGGGCCAATTTTTCGGCTAACCTGAACTGCACCATTGGCCTGAACCAGGAAGGTTGCGACGGCAGTATCATGGTATGAGGATTGTTCTCATGGGTATCACTGGGGCCTCTCACCGCCATTGAACATGTACATGCATTGACCATGAATTCTCACCTGAGAATTGTTTTGGACCAGATATTAGCATACATGGTAAAAATGTGGCCAGGTGGATCTGAACTCTTCCATGAAGACAATGTCCACCATTACAAGGCTTTCATTGTACAAGTACGGTTCGAAGAACATATTCAAGTATTCCGTATGCTCTCCAACCCGCCTAATTCTCCTAATTTGAATTAGGAATATGGAATAATGTGAAACACAGTATCTGCCGGTTGTTAATCCAAAGTTAATCCATATAGTTAATCCAAAATACATCAGAATACTTTCTGTGGTATACGAAAGTCAGTGTCAAGTTCAAGAGGGGGCCCATGACGCTACCAGCAGGAAGTTATAATATTTTGGCTCATGAGTGTATACAAGATTAGTTGTTATTGGTTGTTTTGGATCTACGGCCGAAACAACTCAGGCTATGAAACCAGTGCATTATGTCTATTAGCGTAAGTTCTTATGACTGATTTGTCTATCTTGCAAGAGATTAAAAACCCGAGTTTCTGGGATGGGAACCCTTTCACCTCTGTATGAGATCGGTTAACTCACCTAAGGACAGATGAAAAGTCCTTATAAAGACTCTTCGCGTATTCGATGGGATTCAAACCCAGGTCTTTCCAACCAAAGGGCATCGTTGATACCAGCTAAGCTAGGGAGATTCCTGGTGTATATAAGAAAATTGTTTCGTCCAGCTGTTAATGGCATCACAATAAACCACAATCGCATACGTAACACATAAACATGAGTATTCCCCCGAATCAATACTAAAATACTACAATAAGAATACTGCGGTTTATTGAAAAGTGTTTCTATAAAAGTGTGCAAGCATCAATGTGATCGACTACACGATAATCTTCTTATAGATTACTAATTATATGAAGAGCCAAAGGCTTCCATCTTTCTCAAATAAAAGCTAATTAGCTCCTGTCAACTGTTCATTCTTTTTATCACGACTCGACAAGAAAATGCATTTTTTTAGATCTTTTTTTTTTTAGGCATAAGAATTATCTTCAGATACCATTCATATTGTGCCAATGGTCATAAATTCTAATAGATTTCCAGGTAGGCATGTCTGAAAATTATGCAACGATTTATCTTGTTTCGAGAACAGTAGGATTAATTTTCGGCAATTTGTTGATATTTTAACGGTTCTACATAGAAAGAACTTTCAGATGATACATTGGTATAGCAGTAAACATTTTGTTACAGAATTCACACTGGGTAGCAAGTAAATATCCATAATCAAGCGGAGGAGAAACAATGCATCACATCTGGGATAATTATCTAAAAATTCTGTCAAGCATTGTTTGTTTATTTATTAAACAAATTGAGAATTGATTAAGTCATTTAAATACTTTATCTATTTGATGTACTTTCTGAAGTTTATGTTGCAATTTCTATTCATTCATTTTCTTTTAATCAACTCTGCTCCTTTTGCATTAAATTCAAAGTTGTATTCATGCTAGTGAAGCGCTTTAATTCACTTTGTTCATCGGTCTTTAATTAGGAACAGTCGACTCGCCTTAATCTAATTTCGTCTTCTTGATCATGCCTTTTTTTATTGAAATTTCCGGTTCGCGAATTTCCTTTCAAGTAGGCTTCTTTCCACTACAATTCCTTCGCGATAATTGAACTGTCATTACTTCTCTCACCTGTCCTTAACTCGTGCTTTCTTATCGCATGCACATTAATTGTACTGATTGGCTCTCTTATGAGTGATGGGATCGGTTTTCCTTACATGCACCCATGCACAGAGAAAGAAACAGAGAAGAGCATGAGTGTATCAGTTTCTTCACTATTCCTTAAGTATTGTGTTCTGAATTCACACCATTTTTGATTGACCTGTAAGATCTTATTCAATCATATTCCAATTTAATCGTTGTTAACCAAGAAAATATTTACAAATGTCCTGAAATTGCATACAGTATTCCATAGAATAGAATACGTGTATGGATAGTTGAAAACTATTTATAATTTCTTACAATATGGAATTGGGATAGAAATTTTTCATGGTTGAACGAAAAATAATATAGTAATAGACTGATGATTTTTTAGTAGACAATATCATTCTTTTTCAACCCATCCGTCTCTTAGGATGGCGATGGGTTGAAATCTGCAGCATTCCTCCAAGAGCAAGTACAGGGTGGCCATAAAATAACTTTCCCACTTTGGAGGCATCTGTAGCTAAAACCAATAAACGGAATGAGACCAAATTTTATATTGAGACTTTTGAAGGCATGGGGAGATGATTTCCGCGAAAAAAAAAGATTTAGTACCAAAAGTCGCCGACAGGGGAATTTTGGCGCTGGCGGAGCCGAAAACAAGCAGATAATAACATCAAAGGCAGATAAAATGGAATAATAACATTTCGACGGTGTAAGCGACAGTCGCGTCACTCATTCCAGCTGGATACGTGGCGCGTAACAATGATAATAACAATAATAATAATTAAACTAAAACAACAACTTGCGAGAGACACAGAAATTAATGTAGTGATTGAACTCACAGGAAATAATGTTCTATTCATCAGAATCAGGGTCCCCTGAACCATATACACGATTTTCAATGTGCTGATCTTTCTTGTGTACAACAAATTGCATCCGGTGTGTGACATGCTCTACAGCTGAGTGTAAGGAGTCGGATTGAATGTTCATAACAGCCAATTGTATATTCTTTTTCAAGCTATGCAAGTAGGGAAATAGCTGGAATGAGTGACGCGGCTGTCGCTTACATCGTCGAAACGTTATTATTCCATTTTATCTGCCTATAATGTAATTATCCGCTTGTTTTCGGCTCCGCCAGCGCCAAAATTTCCTCTATCGGCGACTTTTGTTACTAAATCTTTTTTTCGCGGAAATCATCTCTCCATGCCTTCAAAAGTCTCAAAATAAAATTTGGTCTCATTCCGTTTATTGGTTTTCCCTTTTTGGAGATGTCTCCAAAAAGGGAAAGTTATTTTATGACCACCCTGTACTTTAAGCCTGTAGATCTGTGTATTAAGGGGCCGGTTTGACTGTTCTGAAAGACGAAAAAACCGAGTTTCGGTGGGGGGGGGGGGTAAACCTTCCGCTTTCTGTATGAGATCGGCTAACTCACTAGGTTTTTAAAAGATCTGATAATTGGTCCTCATATCATAGATCGAATTCGATCTTTCCAACCAAAAAAGTGGTCTATACCAACTGAGTTACCAAGGCTCTTGATAATATCATTAATAGACGATGATAGTTATAAAATGCACGCACAATATTTGTTAAAATCGAAATTAGAATTAAAAAACATATTTCTACTTTTCCGGAACTTCTAGAACCTCTTTGCTTAAGCTATAACATCGTCACAGAGATTCTTCTTCCCATGCTCTGCTACATGTTTTGTAAGTCTCAAATGAAAAAATAAATAATTACATAAAATGTTCTTGGTAAACTTATTTCTTATTTGAAAATTCAATTCATTCCTTCGACAACTTCAAATCTGCAGTTTATGTGTCTTATTAATGATTTTCATTCTTTTTTAAAATTAAACTTTAAATTAAATACATAAGTTTCGACTCTAGAATTTCTGATAAATTTATTTTTATTTTGGTAACTTCATTCATTTTTTAATAATAATATTAATGTAATCATTGTGTGAATTCATGACACATCAAGGATTACATTCTCTTTGAATGCACTTTTAATTTGAATTGAATGCTTTTTTTACAGTAAAATTTACGATAATCCCAAGCTCAAAGAAGTTTTTGATTGTACTGTTTCTGTACCATCAATGAGTTAGCTTTAATAGTTTCATTATTTCGCAATTAAGTGTTGTTTTGTGCACACAGAGGAATTGCTCCTCGATTAATATAATTATTTATGCTACGCTAAACACGTGTAATAGTGTCAATGCAATATGCAATGGTATACTATGCATGAACACTGTCAGTGCATGATAGGCGGGCTCTTTAAAATATATCTTTCTCCCCTGCGACATAAAATAAATTTTGAAATATTTATTGTGCTGTTCTATTTTATTGCATTTTTCGGTGCTTCGATCCAGGGCAGGATGGCTTACTTCCGGAGAATTGTAGTCTGAGTATGTCGGAACACGTAGATCCGATATGAATAAATCGACTTCTTTTCCCCCCGTACTCTTGAATACCATTTCGTCTGTTATTTGCAGTTCAACTGGATGGATCGGAAATCTTATAGCTATTGCTCTATTCATTTATTATTATCATCCTGAGGATGACATATGGATACTAAAATAATAAAAAAAAATGTAATGTGCAGTCGTTTCCGGTTAAAAGTATAGTTGTCGGTATGTATTGTATCGTATTGTCAACCAAATAAGTTGTTCTAGCAGAGATTTTCTAATATCAAGAAAGCTATATTGTCCTAAAAGAGATAACCTTGACAGAACATCGCCAGAAACATTTATTGCGCTATTACTTAAATATTAGTTGATCTTATTTTAAATAAATGTTTCAATGATATAGCGTAACGGAGAGTTACAAGTACTTGACGTTTGAAGTAAGGTGATAAGGCTTGTAAAATGCATTACATGTATTATTTAAACGTTGACAGATTTGATAACATGATAGCATATTAAAATACAATTTTTATCTGGCGCTAAACTATCGTTCAGCATATATTGGTTTTACCAGACGTATCTTAATAATAAGTATAAATTGAAAATAACTCATTTCCAATTAACAACAGTCATTATACTTACTTTGTTGCCATAATTAACTCTTTTCTCCTGTACATTTCCGTCGGGTCTGAATGACTGCGGCCTAAGTATTCAGCCACTTGGCGAGCTGGAAACTCCGTTTCACAGACGTAGCCAAAATCTCTAGCAAGATGAATGGCTTCTCCTGTATATTTAAAAATCATAAGAAATGAATAACTTTAAAAACGAAACAAAGAAAAACATTGCATAAACTAATTTCATTTAATTGTTTTTAAAGCTTCCATTCTCGGCGCGATAGCAGTTTTTATTATAGTACAGAAATGGCATTCCCTAAAAAATTCGAGTCTTCAAGGTTTAAACACCTAACTAATGTAAACATTCATCCACACTACTACTTAAAGTTATAGAAAAGTACTTGTGAATCACTAAGCGTAGAGAGGTTTCTTTCTAAGCACTCGGAACGTCACAATATGGAATGAAATATATTTCCTCCAGATTTTACAATTCTTCGGGCATTTTAAACAATTTTGATATTACGAAGTTTGACAGAAGCGCTGTGGTGTAAACAAGTGTTCTATAGTTGCTTCGAATCCATTTAGAATAACGATTTATGGACATATTATGATCATCTCTGTAGCTTAGTTGAAAGGATTCCCTGTTCAAAACTCATTTAGAAGCCTAAAAAATTTAAAAGGGGTCGTCGACGAAAGTAAATCAATCTGTCTCATATGAGGGTGGTTTTACCTCCACAAAATAGAAAACCCAACTGGAAAATACGTACAATTAATTAACATAGTACACCCGCTCTAATGCCTTACCTGTTCAGGCGTAATCATAAAACAAAAACGACATTAATACTGCGATCAAATTTCAATTACCTTCACATGAGAATAACTGAATAACTGAATCTTGTACGACATCTGCCTCAAAGTAGTATTATTTCATGCACAGACTGGTGTGGGATTGAGCAATACGCGCACATTACTTTTTTTTTTTTTGACTTAGTCAATAAGGTATACTCAGGGCTGACGTTACCATTTAGGCAAACTAGGCAACCTCCTAGGGCGCAAGCCATGAAGGGGCGCAAAACTTCAAGCTATGCTTTGTTCATACTTTACTAAAATATCAATATTAAATAGTGATATATGATTTAGGTATCGATTCTTTTTCCTTATCCCTTACACATCACACTATTTTACTATTTAACTCTTGGTTCTTTTTTGTTCCTTACTTAAATGATTTGAACTTACCACTATTTAAAATTCAGTTAAGATAAATATTTTAAAACGTTAACATTTCAAAATATTAAATTTCAATATTTTATAATTTTTTTTGTAAATGAATTATAACAGAGAATTTTCAAATTAATTAACAAAGAAAATAAAAAAGCCCTATTAATTTTATTATTATTATTATTATTATTATTATTATTATTATTATTATTATTATAACGGTGTCTCCATGGAGTCAAAACACTCGTCGCGGGAACCCCACATCGACACACTAACCATTATGTACACAATACCTATCATACTTCTCCTTAAATTTATTCACAGATGAAGCATTCACAACCACCTCTGGCAACGCATTCCACCCCTTCACAACTTTCCAAGTAAAAAATCTAGTCCTAACATCCTTCTTGTCCACACTCTTAAATAATCTCCAGGGATGGCCCTCGTTCTCTCACTTCCTGCACTGGTCTTAAAAATGTCATCAGTATCAATCCTGTAAAATCCCTTTAATAACTTATATGCTTCTATCATATATCCTCTCCTACGTCTATCAGCTAGTTTTTTGAACCCATAGATCTTCAATCTATCCTGGTAGGGAACATCCCCCCCGCAACAATCTTTGTAACTCGCCTCTGAATCCTCTCTACCATTTCTTCATCACCAAGAAATCCAGGTGACCAGATCTGTGCACAATAATCCAAATTCAGTCTTATTAATGCCCTATAAAGTGGAACAATAACTTCTTTATCCCTGCTTGTTCATCGACAACCATGTAATTTGATGTGATGTTTTGGCTATCTTTGCAATATGACCTTTAAACGTAAGTTCTCTGTCTCCCAAGTCCCTTGCCTCGTCAACTTCTTGCAGTTCAGTTCCGTTAATATAGAAAACAGCATGTGATCTTATCCTCCCGAAGTGCATCACCTTACACTTAGCCACATTAAACTGACAGCCGCCAGCCTATTCAAGTCATCCTGCAAGATATCTACATCATCTGAATTGATTATCGCACTTCCAAATTTTGCATCATCAGCAAACAAGTGGACATTTCTCTTCAATGTATTCCCAATATCATTGATGTACAAATTAAGCAATAGAGGACCAAGCACTGAGCCTTGAGGTATACCACAAGTAACTTGCCTTCTCCTGAACTCAGCTTCTCCGTAAACCACTCTTTGATATCTGTCCACCAGCCGTCCTTTAATCTAAATCACCATCTTCGGATCCATACCCATTTGCTCTAATTTATGCAACAGAGTTCCGTGTGGAATCTTGTCGAATGCCTTTGCAAAGTCCAGTAGTATCACTGAGTAAGGATTTCTTTCATCCAACTCTATTGTTACTTTAACATAGAAAGTAACCAAGTTACTGAGGCAAGACTTACTTTTCACCAAACCATGTTGTCCCTTATAAAGTATCATATTGCTGTCCACCCAGTCCTGAATTCTAATTTTTACCAATTTCTCCAAAACCTTAACCACCACTCCAGATATATTGATTGGTCTAATTTGCAACTTCAGTCTTGGAGCCTCCCTTGTGCAGTGGAATTATTTTCCCCTCTTTCCACTCTATTGGCACTTTACCAGAACTGAGGTTTAAATTAAACAGCCTGGTTAGAGGAGGCGCTAATTCTCTTGCACATTCTCGTAACACATGGGCCGATATGCCATCTAACCCAATTGCAGTGTTAGCATTAAGATTCTATAATATATTAAGCCTCTATTTCATCTATCTCTAGACTCTCATCAGTCAATGACACATTTGGCACTGCACTATCGCAACCAAGATGGTACACGTTTGTAAAATGATCACTAAGCAACTCAACTATTTGATTTGCTGCTGTTATTTCTCTACCATCAACACTTTTTAAAGTAATTTTTCCATGGTTATTCTTCCTTTTACTTGTCACATAGCGAAAGAACTCCTTAGGGTTTTTTTTGGATTCATCAGCTAGCTTTCTCTCATAAATTAGCTTTGGCTTTCCTTACCATACAGGTGACTCTCTTTGCTTGTACTTTGTACTGCTCATGGGAATGCTCATCACATTTTTCTTTATACTTCCTCCAACCTTTTCTTTATCTGCAACTCTTGCTTAATCATATTATTCATCCATCTTACTCCTACTTTAAATACTCCTTGAGAATCTCCCACGCATCATCAACATCTCTCCCTTTCAAATTCTCATGCCATAGCATTGCTGAAAGCTGACTTCTCAGCTTGTCATAATCACCAGCCTTGTAATTCCACATATATCCCTTCTTAACAGAATATTCAGCACATCTCCCAGGTCAAGACCACATGATCGCTTTCCCCAAGTGGAGACAGTGCAACTAAATTACTTATTGATATGTTCTCCGATGTTATGACCAGATCTAACACTCTAGAATCTCTTGTCCCTTCCATTACATGCTGTCTCAGGTAGTTATCTCATATCAACTGTATAAACTCCATATCCTTTGTTCCTTGTGACCATTCCTTCTCCCAATCTATGTCCCCAAAGTTAAAATCCCCCATAATAATTATTCGACTTTCACTCATCGTGCTAATTTGCTAATACATACGACATTCTCCCTTATGTATTATCTACATTCTCCCTTATAGATCGTTCGTCCCTATAACTGCAATAATCTCACTCGCTCTATCTTTCTGCAATTTCACAGCCTCGGTTATATCCTTAATCTTTGACCCTGGATAACACGCTTTAATTACTTTACCATCCTTAACACCCTAAATTATAGAATCCCCATACAGCACAATACATACTATCTACATTCTCCCTTATGCCCCTTGGATTATAGCAACAACCGATTACATATTTCACCTTGTTAATCTCCATCTCACACCAAACCGCCTCGAATGAACTGCCTCTACATATCTGTCACCTTGAGGCACTTCTACCTTTTTTGGCTTTAATGCTTCCTCTATCATTAGTAAAATCCCTCCTCCCATTCTGTCATTTCTGTCCTGCCTGAAAATACTGTACTCCTTACATTCAATCCCTATAACTATATCATTCTTAGTTAACCAAATTTCACCAATTCCTATAATTTTTGGCCAAGTTGTACCAAGTAATGACAAAAATTCTTCGCACTTATTCCGAATACTTCGAGCATTAGTATACATAAACTGCAATACTCCCTTCCTCCCATAATCTCCCTGTGTGTGAATTAGCCGACTCTGTATACTGTTAATTTTCTGCGAACAGTTAATCCCAAATTCACAGCGCTTAATGACCTTAGTACTATTTAAAGCTGACTCTATCACCTGCCTCCCTAGAAAATCCCATTTCCCTGTTTTTGACCATTTACTCTATCCTTTATCAATAAATGTTCTAAATGCCAAGCGCCCACTCCATTTAAGTGCAAACCATCTCTCTCTTAAAATAATCCTTCCTTTTATCAAACTCACCCCAGACATTCATAAAATGAATATTCAGTTTCATTTCTTTGCAAAAGCTTTTACACAATCTTGACATCATTCCATTTACTATAATTGCTCTTCTATTTAATTCATCACTGTCAAATCTTGGTAGCACACTCATGATCTTTCCACTCTCGCTCTTTGAATTCATTGCTCTCATTAAATCCTTGAAATTCTGTCTCACAGAAAATCTTTCGCTACCTAGATCGTTCGTCCCTATAACTGCAATAATCTCACTCGCTCTATCTTTCTGCAATTTCACAGCCTCGGTTATATCCTTAATCTTTGACCCTGGATAACACGCTTTAATTACTTTACCATCCTTAACACCCTAAATTATAGAATCCCCATACAGCACAATATATTTTCTGCTCCTTCTTAACTTGACATCCTTTATCCCCACTGATGCTTGTTTTTGTCCCTCGTCTTCTCCCACATTCTTTTGTATATCGCTCAGCAATCTCTGTGTATGTATTTCTGCACTATTTATTCCATGCATACACTCACTTAATCCATTACTAAATAATCTATCATTCTCATTCCTTGTCATTCTTAATTTCCCCCATACTTTCTGTTCCATAAAAAACATATTGGAATGCCTGAAAGATAGACTATACAATTTGGTCAGATCAAAATTATGAAATATATTACAGTCATTTAAAAATGTCAGTTCCTTTGTCACAGAAGAACCTGCACAACACAGCCCACTCCACATGCCTTCATCAGCCACACTGGGATACCGCTGTATAAAAAAGAATGTCTCCTATGAGACTGACGGCATCCAACCGTGAAGTCTTGATGATCACGCAAACTTGAGACGTTAGACAAACCAGATGTATCATCATATATTATACTAAAACATCGGTGTCCATACGAGTCAGTTAATACAGGCAAAACATTTGATACACCAGAAGATGTGAAATGGACTGCGCAATCTTTCGTTTCCACCCTGACATCAGATTCTAGACGTGATACCATGGACACACAAGATGATAAAGATGTCAATCAATCCGGACTGATATCCCCAGCAACCACAGAGGAAACGGTTAACCCAGATGACATATCAAAACCAGAAAACAGAGGATTGATGTCATCACTACCGAAGATTTTGATTGGCAGGTGAGAATTAACTGTAGGATCAGTAACTGAATGGGACAATACACTGGCATGAACACATTCATATGAATTGATGACAGGACCGTTGTCATCACTACCCAGAACTTCCATTGGTAGGTGAAAATTAGCTCAGAATCAGAAACTGAAAGGGACAACACACTGGCATGTACACATTCACCCGACAGCTGGCCCTCAGCAACCAGATCAAGGCCGCTGGAATGTTGATTTAAATGATCATACTCATTTGGCAAGTGCGACTCCTTTCCCCCAATGACACCAAGTCATCCATAACACTGTCACCCTGAAAGACAATTTTATTTTGCTTAATGTCAATTAGAAAACATTTTAGTTTATGAAAAAAACTTGTAAACTTTGCCTAGGGCGCAAAATAACTTGGCACCGACAGTGGGTATACTCCATTTTATCTACATTTTTGTACGTATAGAATTATTAATCATATTATCTGTTGCTTGTCTTCCTCCTATTATGCTTTTAGGCTCAGGTCATCTCTTTCTCGTCTTCCATTTATTTTAAATTTATGTACCGATTTTAGCAATCGACTGTTAATCCATTTGATTAGATGTGCTGTCCACTTTGTTTATTGGTTTTTGTAATGAGAAATTAAAATTAAAACTTTTTTTATTGATTTTTTTGAAATTTGCTTCATGATTTCGAAGAGTATAGCCAAATATTTTCTGAAGATGTTTAATTTCTACACTTTGGATTATTTTTATTTTATTTATCAGTCTTTCCTTTATCCGTCCTTGTTTGAATTCCAGAATAAGGTTGGCTAATGCAAAACGTATAATTTGTTTATAATCTCTTATAATCTGATTCTATGTTTGTTCTAAAATGGTTTAAATGTATAATTTTTATACCATTTATTTTAATAAAATTTGAAGATTTAATGTGTGCTTTTTTCATCTTCAATATGATAGAGTATATTCTAAATATTCGAAGCAATTTACTGCAAATATTTCGTAATCTATCAATTTTACGCTTTACTGAGTTTCTCTTTTGAATATTATTTTTTGTTTGTTTGTTTATTTATTTCTTTATTGAATTTTGGATTCTGTTATTCCTCGACCATCGTAGCCTATTAAGTTCAGTAGCTTGTCACAATCAAGCAACTTGATTCGTAAAACTAATGTAGGAGAACTATTAATCATATCTAGATAGTTTGTCTTTTGTTAAATCAAAACGTATTTTCTCTGGACCATTTGTCTGTTTTGGCGGGATTAAAAACCCAAGTATCCGGTAAGGAAATCCTCTGTTTGAGACCAGTTAGCTTACTTTCAATTTGAAATGCCTTGATAAAGTTTTCTTTCCTATAAATATGCGATTCAACCACATATCTTTCCAACCGAAGTGCATCGTTGATAGTGAGTGTGTTACAGAGAGTGTGTTGTGCTATTCAATATAATGATTTTACTGAGCCTTGTAAATCTTCTTCTGATGTAGCTAGTGCGGTAAGATTTGTTCATCTTCAAATAATAATATATCTATCATTGTTTCTTTGTTTGTTTTTATTCCAAATAAGTTTGTTGCTTTCAAATCTTATTATTTTATTTAAATATACGTAGGCTATTCAATAAGTAATAAGACTATATTTATACGGAAAACAGATTACCTTTAATCATCATCATTTACATGGTCTTTTTCGAAGTAACTACTGTGAGACGCGATGCATTTGTCCCAGCGTTGCGTCCGCTTTTTAAACACACGTCGGAGTCCGTTTTTTGAGAGTACTTTCAAAACCGCCTCCGCAGCTTTTACATATGCTTTGTGTTGCATTCGAAATGGCGGCCTCTTAGTGGTTTCTTGAGCTGAGGAAACAGCCAGAAATCGCACGGTGCGAGATCAGGATTGTATGGAGGGTGTGGTAGGATATCTGTGTTGTTCTTCTGCAAAACGTCCACTACACAACCAGCAATATGTGGCCTTGCATTATCGTGGTGCAATACGAAGCCATTCTTCAGCAATGGACGCTTCCTTTTGATGCTTGATGATAATCGCTGCTGTGTTGATCATTGGCTCTGTGATGGACGTTGAAGGTCTTCCCTCACGTTCAAGATCTTCCACATTTTGCCTTCCTTCCTTAAAAGTTTTATGCCAGCGAAAAACACTTGCCCTCGACATTGCTTCATCGTCGAAAGCTTGGCGTATCATGTTAAAAGTGTCCGATGTCGATTTTTGCAAACGCACACAAAATTTAATCGCATAACGCTGTTCCAAGGACGCTTCCATTTCGAAGACTGGTCGCACCTCGTAGGCGCGCCGATGAGCACTTGCGTTTAGTCACGTGACACTCTGGCACATCAGCCCGTATACGCCACTATCAATCTCTTTTGTTAATACATACAGCAACATTTCTTTATTCCACAGAAATTAATATTGTGATGAGTGGTTTCGCCACAGTAAAATTAGTCTTATTACTTATTGAACAGCCCACGTATATTTAAAAAGTAGGAAGTGTGAAGTACAACATTGCAGTTTCCCTTGATCCTTATTTTTAACTTCTTTCTTCTTCTGCTACTGCTGATGTTATGTTTTTTCTGTATATATTTTTCGAACTGATTTAATTTCTTTATATATTTCTTGATATGAGCTGATTTGATATATTTAAATGAGCAAGTTTGTTTAATGATTTTTGTTAACTCCGCTAAAAGCTTTTTTATTAGCAATATATGTATAATTTCTGTTAGAATGATTATAATAAAAATAATTCACACAGCGAAGTTAGTATGTGACTTATGCACTTTCTGTATATTATCGCAGCTGCTAACAAACAAACAAATAAAAAGCAATATTTCGCTTACATCTCCACAGTATCAAGCACTTGTACCTTCATGGATACTAGATTAAGGAATGACATGGAGTACCACATATTAAATAAACTTTATTTATTTATTTATTTTTGAGAAAATATAGTCTTTTAACATTTATTTTTCAAATATACATTTGAAAAATAAAATATTTCCAAAAATTAAAATCTGTGTAGCCTCTGTGCTTCTTGCTATTCTTCAGTAGGACGAGGGTAACTTCGAAAACTTAATACTGTACTAAAATGTAGTTCAGTCTCATTTTTCGTGTTTATCAGATAAACAACAGTTTATCTGACAAACAATAGTTATTAAATTTCTTGTAATCAATTTTCTAATATGTACCTTTAAGGGATGTTCAGATTTTGTTCAGAATACAATTATATGATCAGAAATTTTATTTTGATCATAATAATTGTATAAAATATCTACAAATAGAAGAACATACCTTCCACAAGCGATGTTAGTAACGTGACATTGGCTGCTTTTCTTCTCCCTGCAGGAAGATTTAGTCCGATTTTTTCGAGCTTCTCCCTTAGTGATCGTCCTCCATTTTTCGACTTGGCTCTTTAAAGGAAAAAAAAAAAAGCTCAAATGAGATAGCTCGTTATTGTGAGGGATGAATAATATTTTTTAGCTTCAGTAATTATTCTCTGCAATGATTGTAATATAAGCATATTTTATTATACTTTTTAAGTGCAAAACCTTTTATTAGCAGAGTGACTTGCAAAGCTACTCACTCTGCTAATATTGCATTTATTCATTACATATTTTACAATGAAGTGCACAATAGGTGTAGGCTAGTTTGAACTTTTTCAGCTTCTCTTGGGAATTCGCAAGAGGAAAAAAATCAAGAACTTATAAATTTAAGGCATTTAAAATGTTGGCAGTTAAATTTTGATGAAATTGTAATGTTATAATTAATTATATTTATAATGGGCATTAATACTTTAAGCCTTAAGACTATCAACATCTTAAGAATAATCTTGATCCGATCCTGTTTCTTTCGAATTTTGAAAAATAACATCTTAGGTATCTTGACTGTTTTCATTGTACACCTATCATATATCTTCTCAATTTTTCTGTTTTCTTGAGTTTCAGGAAAACCAAAATACATCATTTGCAATGATTACTTATGTAGCGTTTGTTATATAGACCGTAGTATAGATTAGGAAGCGCGAAACTGCAAGAAATAGTTTCTAAATTTCTTTCTTATACGCTTTTATTTCTGAATAAGAAAAACTTAGTCTTTATTGTAAACGTCATAACGGGGTTGATGGTTCTGTCTGGAACTATATAGGCACATTGAGTAATGGACTAATATCAGAATAAGCCACTTCTCGTTTAATTACAATTGCTACATTTCAAGGGCATCATCCACAAAATGAGAAGTAATGGCAGACCATTTCGACTGCCATCATCATGCATAGGTCCTCGTGATTATCGATTGAGCACGGTGTAATGGACAAATAGAAGAAATAAAAAAAGGATACAACTAGATTGGATGGCTTTGGGAGAATGAAAGATTTTTCATATTCACATTAGTTCGATCAGTGTATCTTACAATGGTATTAAAACATGGCATTTAATTCAAAATATGATTCACAAATTGAAAGTTACCTAGAAAAGAATGAAAAGGAATATGCTAGGTATGACATTTAAAGACAGGATATCCTCCCATTTATTAAGATTAATTACATTGTGCTTTTAAGGAGATGGCCTGAACATGTAGCAAAGATATAACAATACAAAATGACCTAAATAATTAATATAATGTAAACAACCTATGGATGGCAGTAAGCAAAAGGGAAGACCAAGAAAGAGATGACAAGAGGACATTATTAGGATTGGTGGAATACAATGGATGACAAAAGCTGAAAATAGAATGAAGTGGAGAAAATTGATTGAGGAAGGCCTTCCTTCAGCAAGGTACACTAATCCAGATTAAAGAAGTAGAAGGAGAAGAAGAACACGTAATGAAATCCTTAAATAGAATTTATTCTGGATTTACACTGTTCCAATTGCTAGAAGTAACAGAATATCTCAGCCTTAGCTTATTATATTATTTTATTCCCATCTATTGTCCTCTACTCCGAAAAAAAAAAATAGCCGAGTGAGAGCAATTGGAATAACAACAAAAAAGAAAAATGGGATGGAAATTGTATATAATATAAAGTATTTATATTTAGTTTGTAAATATATTATATTTAGACTAAGTAACCATATATATAAGTTTGGATCTTTAGAGAAGAGATCTCTTGAGAAATCGTTAAGTGATTCTAATTCAGATTATATCTTAAATTTTCTGAAATCAGTAATGTAAAATGAAACAAAAGAAATAATTATTATAATTTATGATGAGGTGTAATTCTGTGCAACAGACAGCGATTTCTTGTTGAAAACTGTATTAAAAATAAAACAGAATCTCATTGTATTGAAGAGTGAAAATTATGAAATATCCTCAAAAATATCCTAAATATTACTGGGCAGAATTTTAAATTAGGAAAATTATATGTTTATCACTGCCTTTAAAAATTCCAAAGCATTCGTATTTTTCTTTCAGCATTCGCCAATAATAAATTTTAGCCACGATTTCGCATAACTTGTGATGAAATTATCAATAACTTACTTGTATCAGCTGGGGAAAAAATGCAAAAAAAAAAATTGTTTACTTATTTCCATAAACATTGTTTAAACATAAACAGGTTTAAGTTAATAAAAAGCTTTCCATTTAAAAAAAAATAATAATAGAAGCATGTTTACTTAGCAGATTGCATCAACAAATATTCCCGAATAGTCACTTAAGTTTTTATATTACTTACAAAAAAGAAGGGGAAAAAATAAATATTAATTCCGCTCTTAAATTACAACCATGAAAAATCATTTCCACAAGCAATAGTAATAACTGAATCCTCTTAGAGTATACTGCACTGGGCGTTCTTTTTTTTTTTTTATCTCGTTATATTGATTAAAACATTCCAACCATCTAAGTCTTTATGAGCGCATTTTCTCCATGAGCGAACCGTTGGAATTGAAATGTGTTGAATCATCAACGAGAGAGTTACTAGATTGATTCCATTTATTTATGTAATAGCACTGATCATTGGATCAATTCGTTATATATTAAAAAAAATGCATCAGCCGTTGACAAAGATGTCTAAAAAGAAGCGACATCTAGTAACAAGATAATTAAATTGTATTAAAATATGCTATATTTGTTTATATTGGCTGCTTTTACCAATTAGCATTTTATGGGGGACATCTATGAATTATTTAAGAAGCACCGGAATTTTTGAATTAAAAATTTGGTTTTTTTCTTATTAAATATTATATGCGGCGATAGTTATATCGTACATATGATTTTTTTTGAAATCATTAGCTCACACATTACTACCGCTCTCTCTCTCTCTCTCTCTCTCTCTCTCTCTCTCTCACACACACACACACACAAACGATTACTTGTGTCATTATTAGAGACATTATCAAACATAAATTTTATTGGAAGAGAAATTGTGTGTTTTTTAGCTTTATTTCAGTGAACTACTCGCAGAAATAAGCATCACAAATGCGATGATTTGAAAACACATGGTCTTGTTTTATTTTCCAAATCGATACTAATGCGCTGATGTTTACGGCAAGGTTGATTAAATGAAAATCATGCTAAATTGGTGTGGTGTAGGAACAAAGTTGCATGCCAGTGTCCAATAAAGTGGTCATGCCTATTACTTCCGAACAAGAGAAAATATTACGTCATACTAGGAAAAAATGCCAGGAAATGGGAAAGCCGTACTATACGGGATTTGTAACAACGAATCGATTAAAAATGTATTTTAATAAATACATATATTAAAAATGTAATGATTTCTTTTGCTTTTCATGCTTCAGTTAACAAAACATATTTTAATCCATTTGAAATAATATAATTTAGTTTCAGTTTCAAATTTACTCAAGTAATGCCAGCAATTTTAAAAATAAAGTACTTTTAGATCAGTAAATATCTATTCTTAGCTTATTCATTCATTAGAAATATGATAAAGAACGTTTACTTTGCTAAATGCTATGTCATGACTAAAGGTCTTGTGACAGAATCTCAAAATAAAAACCATGTCACATTTATTGTTATTGTAGACGCATATTTTAAGACAAAGTTTTACGTTTTTCCCTTTCTGATTAGGTTGATGAAACTACCTTGCTTCCTATAAGAATTCATTTGACAAATGGAAGTTCTCAAGCCAGATTATAGATGATCTATTATCTGTTTTCCGAATAATTTTTCTTCTCTCTGAATTTTAGATGTTCATCAGAACAAGGTATGATCAGACAGCACATGGAACTGAACTTTTAAGAATAGACTAACTTCTTGCTAAACTTGTAAAGCTCAGATAATTAACATTCTAAATTTGCCTGTTAGAATCATAGAGAAGTCGGACACCATTCAGTCTGCTTGAAAGCTAGCAGTATTTTTTTTAGTCTCCAGGGAGTAGGATGTCGGATCTTTTTTCTCAGAAAAGCAAATCTCGAAGAAACATGGTGCCGTTTCTTAAGAGAAAGGTCAGTTTTAAGATGGTAAGTCGTAGACATTTTTCTCGGACCTTACATTCTAGTCTCAATTAAGAAAGTTTAAATTTAGTGCTATTATTAGCTTGTTTCGAATAATTCGGAGATGCGCAGTTTAAGTAGTACGACCAAAGTTGCCATCATAAAGGATGCTACCTAAAAGTTCGGGGGAATTTCAATAGCGCGCGCGAATTGGTTGAAGTACAGCCTTCCACTGCTATAATGGGCGAACCTTTTATGAATCAGTATGCCAACAGATGGTAAGCTGAGAGGCTGCATTCTTGGGTTACGTGCGTTTTATGACGTCGTTATTAATGGTTTGGTGATTTTCTTGTCCAACTGAAATGGCGAATTTTAAGGAAAGAAACTCTTGAATCAAATTTTGCTTCAACCTTAAAAAAAGAAAAAAACTACTGCAGCAGTTGAGCCAAAGCAGTTCTCGCCATATTTACATCGGAATTGATCACAACAAATTGTCAATAGCAAGTTTTACTGTGAAATTTTGATATGTGGAAGAACAAACACTTGGTGCTCCACATGATGACAACGCTTTCAAGTTCCTGACTTTCAAAACCACGACAGTTATTCCCACCCTCAATTCGCCTGATCTCCTCACCCTTCGACTTTTTCTGTTCCCCAAAATGAAATTCCGATTTAGGAGAGGATACACGTGGAATCAGAGGAGGTGTTCAACACACAGTCACACTTGAGGACTTTCAGGGTTGTACGGAATCATGGAAAGGAGGCTACTTTGAAGAAGACGGTAGAAACTGGAAGTTCGGTAAGTAATTTTGTTATGGTCGAATTCCCTGAACTTTTGAGTAGAACCTCGTAGGAATACTCAGGAATACCCCACTGCCTAATAGTTTCTTCTACCAAGACCGCTGACCCTCCCGAGATTTGATGCAGAACGATTTTAAGAAGAAAGAAAATCAAATGTAATAACGCAACTCAGAATAGATTGGCTGTGAAAGAGTGATATCTTCGTACATTCACTAAAGTGGCGACTGACAGCAAAGTTTCTTACTTTGAAAGTAAGAAAAATCGTTTGATTTTTCTTACTTTCAAAGTATAGAGTACGCGGTAGATAATTTGATAATTTTCATCGTCGGGAATGCGACCATCATTCAAATTATTAGAGACCTGAAATGACTTGTTCCGTTAGTATCTAGAGCGGAATTTTGACAGTGTACTTGACTCCTAATCTATGCACTGCAATGAGTCCCTGATCACTATCATTATAAGAATTATTATAGATACAATTTGACCTGATGTAACTTCAGTTCTGAATTTGAAACTTTGCATCCAGTCAATAATAATAATAATTTAAAAAATAACAACTAAAGAACTCTGAAAATAGCGAAAGACATCCAGAAATGTCGCTTTTCTTTTTTTCGTTTCGTCCTTCTAAGTAGACGCCTATACACGTCGCACCGATATCGACCAAATTTGGCAGTTGATTTATGTTACACTGAGAATTTCAGCGCAACTGGAGGGAAAAAAAAAAAAAACGAAGTGGGTTATTATAAGAGGAGGGTCGCGTCATTCGCAGACATGCATGCCTATTTCAGATTTAGCTACATGCCAAATTTAGAATACAGCTATTCCTAAGATTACTTAAGGTTCTTTGAAAAAAACAAAACAACAACAAAAAAGCAGTCTAAATGAGCTAAATTGAAGGGAGATTTACTACATTTGCATTTAGATGAAGATCTAAATGTAAGATGTGAGCTCTGTTAGCATCCTCCTTGAAAAACATAAGAAATACATTCGTTACCATAATGCAGAAAGTCAGGAAATTACAATGTAATACAACTGCAGTTTCGACTGTTAGTCGAAATTTGTCGACTGTTAGTCGACAAATCCGAGAGAGTCTTTTTGAGTCCAGCAATATCAGTAAAGCATTACCCAAACCTTAACTAATGAAAATGCATTAGTTCACCAAGCATTTGGTAGATAACTGTTTTAATACCGACTCAAATTTATCACCTATGAACTTCTTTTGTATTTTCTTAGTTGTTAGTGCCTTCTATACAGGAACACGTTTGTTCGTGCTAGTTCAGGTGAAATATTAGCAGCTTAATAAATAGTCGGGTTTTTTGGGTTTTTTTTTTACTAAAGTATAGTTGCCTCAATTTGGCATAAGTAAGATATTAAAATGAAGGGTATTATGGTTCCAGCCATATTTTATAGACAAATGTAGAAAGAAACTTAAAGAAAAGTTTGCAAATTTACTAGAGAGAGCATAGGAGAATATGATCTTAGGTATTGGAGTTACCTTGGTTTGAAAAGACACAAGCTCCGCCCTGGATCCCATATGCCCGCCTTTTATTAGTGCTTAAATTAGGTTTCTTTGGCATGGATTTAACTTTCTGACATAGAATTGCTATGATATTGAGAGTGTTTTTGCTCTCTATGTTTTAACATGGTCTCTGATGAGAACCAACCGTTATTTGAAATGGTTATCAGGCCAGTGAAACCTATTCAAGCACTTTAAAAACAGAGAGAGAGAGAGAGAGAGAGAGAGAGAGAGAGAACATACGGGCTCCTGAGCGGGGCTTTTGTCTTTTAAAAGTAGCTCAAACCGAGGCAACTCCGATGACGATTATATTCTCATATGTTCTAAAAACCCAATTTTTATTTTTCATTTGCCTATAAAATACGGCTGGGTCCATAATAGCTTCCGTTTTATTCTCTTATTTGTTCTTTATAGTGCTGTATATATAATATACCGTAGAACACATAAATAAAGAAAACGTCAGAAATAAACTTCAAAAAAAAATTTACCCTGAGGACATGATAAAAGATTAAAAGGGATTAACTGGGAGATACTATTTAATAAGCGAGACGTTAATGCAAAATGAATAGCACTGATGGAAATATTGCAAAACTGAATGCTTAAGTTTTTTTTTTGTTTTTTTTTCCAAGTAATAAATTTCATAAAGCTGGAATCAGTTGAATGAATAACAAACTTCTCGTTAAATGATGGCAATTGATATGTTTTGAAGTACGGATCATATATTTCCTTTGCTTATAAAAAGATGCATGTCAGGTTTTATTAATCCACTTTCAATCATCTTCAAAGAATCGCCGAGATTACGAATAGTACTTTCTGATCTAAAATTCGCAAAAGTTATTCCAATTCATAAAAGTGAGTTTAACATAAAGCGAAGTACACACCAGTGAGTCTTGTCAGTGTTATGAAAGTATTGGAAAATTAATTAGGAATCGTAGTCAGAATATTTTTATTCTGAATATTCGAAGATATTCAGAGAAAAATGACTAAGTGCATAGAGAGATTCTATCAGAATAGTTATGAGAAGTTCTAATTTGATGAATTTATCTAACAAGGCAAGGAGAGGATATTTAATTGAATTTTATAAATAATTTCTGAACATGTATAGCATAGCAGGAGTTCGTTACGTTTGACTGAAAACTAGCTGTATTGCAGGATATAATAAAAAGATAGTGAAGAAGAATTAGAATAAATATACGAAGTTCATTTTCTAAACTCCTAGGATAGCCTTCGGTAACGTTACATATGTACCTTTAAGAAGAAATATTATATAGTTATGGCTGAAGGTAGGATAAAGAAAATTTCATATATAATGATTACATAATTAAGGAATGTCGGTATTGCGTTTTTGTATATAAAAAAAAGTAAAGTAAATTAAAAATGAAATAAAAAATAGACGAATAATTGAAGAAGAGGACAAAGATAACCATAAGTGAATATAATACAAGCCGACTTATACGTAGGGTCTTACAGTTCGGTTTAACCCCAATCGTAATCACTTACTGGTTTCTATTTTTTTTATTTATTTATTTTATATTTTTTTTATTATTATTATTATTTTTTTTTTTTTTGAGAGAAGGCGGTTCTGCTCAAAAATATGAAACCGACCTCGCATACGTTTGTTTTTCAGCATTTCTAAAAATATATATGTCCTCTAACTTCTAAAACAGCTACTCCATAACTTCAAATTCTTCGGTAGTCTACGATAATTAACTATTCAACTGAACAAAGAATTTTAAATATGTTTCTCCATATGTCCTTCTAGGCCTAGCTCAGTAGAAGTGGCACTTGCATCTTCTGCGCTAGGCAGCCAGAAGAACCAGACTTATAGTTCAAATCTAGTCTCCCACTAGAGGAATTTAATCTAAGCCTTTCTTCGACTGGTTCCCGAGTTAGTCGATCTCTGACACAGGCAAGCTGGTTTTTTCTCCCGAAAAATCGGGTTTTTCGTCCCGTAAACTCAAAAAAATCGACCGTAGAACCCACATTATTTCAGACAGTAACGCATCCTGTTAGGGTTAGGTACGAGATGGCAACACTTGTTTGCCGGTCTCTTCATCGGTGGCTGCCCATAATGAGTGATAGACATGGACCAGCTATCTCTGATTGGCTACAGGTGGAGATATCCACTATCCACTCACTCTCCAAAAACTAGATAAACTTCAAAATTCTTCGAGATTGTGAAAAGCGGACGGATCGAAATTTGGAAAGGCTCCACCATGCAAGAGCTGTTTGGAATTATGGCCGAAACGACTAAGGCTGTGAAGATATCTCTTTTCACCGGAGATTGTCTCTGGTATCTCTTTTGAGTTTCCAGAAGGAAAACCCTGTTTTTTCCTTATGACACCGACCAATTGAGTCGTTAATACTAATAATGCTAAGTATTCTCCCACCATTCAAGAACCTCATTAAGGAATAATATCTAATGCTAACAGAGAAAGACTTATTATATGAGAGGTTCGAGACACATTTTATAAGCAGGTTTCTAACATTTCTTCTTTAAACAGGTTTGCAATATGAAGCCGTATACGTCAATTTAGTCCGTGCATAGTACGGTTGGTTAGATTTTCAACCTCATATAGTGTGCGGAATTAGTATATGTTAATAAAATTATTCGAGCTCTTAGTGACGGACAGAGTAGTTCGTTTCTTGTTTTTAGTCGAACCTCTATAAATTATACAAATGATAAAATTGTATTGTCCGTATGACACTTTGCGACGAAACTGGTTATAGCAACAGCAGCTACAAAACATTGTGCAGAAGACTGACATTTGAAAGACCACGAAACTCCTACGGTTCAACTTACTGAAGTTTCAGCTGACAGAGTAAAAGTTCCTAGACTGGCAGCTACTAGAAAACTGGACTGATAATGGATCGCTTCCTTAGTGTTCAGATTTTATCGATTCCAAACATTTGACCTCATATTGGTTATAGGAAAATGCTTACCTTCCAACACTATCCAAAGAAAAATTATTGGACTGAAAGAAAATACTTAAGACCCCTTAAAGCTTTAGAATTGTAGATATAATAGGGTGCAGTTCAATGGGAGTTTGAATGTTGGTTAGATTAGCAACGCAAATGTAAAAAAAAAAAAAAACTCGTGGCTTGTCCCTGAGTTTTATGTAGTTACTAGTGTTAAATTAGTCAGATATTTCTGAAACATCTGGTGTACTTTAAATTCTTTGCTTGTGACTATTTAACAAAATTAAAACACACTGGCAATCCTCGAGGACTTATTATTAATAATAATTTTGGATTAATTTTAACATTTGGGCAAAGGTGTTAATTAGTTTTGCGAAACTCAGCAAAAGACAACAAAAGAAGAATCCCTTGATGTTTCTACAATGTACTTGTGGGCCTTCTAGGAAGGACCCGTCAATAAAATTTATATCTATAAGCCTTAAACGCATTCTAGAAAAAGACAGAATTACTTGGTAGCATATAATGAAACAGTTAATTATATTGTATTTAAAATTCAGTTCTTAAAAAAATGACACACAAAAAATTATTCCTTTACCTTCGTAAAACGCCTCCAAGCAGCGAAGCATTTAGACATTCTGGCGGAGATAACCTTCTTTGTACTTCTCCAACTGTCACCTTGTATTTCGACGTCGAACTTAGGAGAGAAAGGCGCCCTGGCACTGAGCAGAATACATCTGTAGGCGACGTTACACCAGTTATTATCATGTCTTTGTGATTATCGCTGTTTCTAGGTTTAATTCCTGAAAACGAGAAACACGTTGCCTTATATTAGCAAGAAGTTATTTCCCTAATGTACGCAATTGTATATCTGACATAAATATATGAATGTGAATTTAATATAGAATTAATGTTCATGAGTTTATAAACATTAATAATGTTTACAATGTGAATAAAATAAATTAAAGAATAATTTGATTTTTATATATTTAAATCAAATTTTTTTAATCTATTTTTATTCACATCGTGAAAATAAATTAACATAATCTTATTAACTTATTAACCATGCGCAAACTTACTATACTTATTGTGAAATAATGTGTTCATTCGTAGATTTTTCCTAGTATCTGGGCTAAAAATTCTTTTGTTTTCGATTGTTTTGTCTGTTTAGCAGGAGAAGAAAAAAAAAAAAAAAAGGACTCTAACCTTATAACAGCGTATGAGACTAATTAACCTACCCGTAGTTGAAAAGCAACTCGAGTCTCATTTGAGCGAATTAATTTTGTAATGCATATAAAACTGTCTTTCGTAAAAAAAAAAAAATACACAATTAACAGACATGGTATAGTGGCCTGATAGCCTGATAGCCTTTGGTGTTTTCCCCATAATTTTAAATAGACAAATTAGCCCACCATATTAATAAAAATTATTGCAATAGTAATCTAATTAAAGAATATTTATATTGCTATTGAAATGGGTTTTTCAGTAGCAAAATAATGCTACGTTTTTTCTGTTAAAATATTAAATGTTAAAAATAAATAAAATAATACTGTAATTTCAATAGTTTCAATAGATTTCCATAAATGTTCAAGGATTTTGCCAGTATATACAATATAAATAGTGCTACGTAGCTACCCAGGTTATGTTGTGTCAAAAGCAAACTATTTTTGTATACTACACTTTTTTATGCATATTACGTTGCACTTTTTTCCTGTATATATGTAGACGCAATAATGATAATGTATATAACTGTTTGCAACTTCGTTCATTATGTAACCCATATGGGCCATTGCTTTTAAGTTACGCATGTAATTTTTCCAAAATTTTGTACTGAAAGAAAATTTCCACTAAATTAATTAACTGAAGAATAAAAATAAAATAAAATAAAAGGAATATTGAAACAGAACGACCTGGTGGAATTCACCCGATAATCTGTCAGATCGCTGCATTGACGAGTAATAGTTTTTAGAATATTTTCATTAGCGATGACTTTGTGTGCATTGCAAGTGTTCTTTCATGTCCTTTTGTACAAGGTGATGATGGCAGTGTGATTGCAGATATCTACCAGTCCGATCTGTCTTCTCATGCACAATAGTACTCAAACATCCTATTGGCATATCATCAGAACACAGCAAGTTCAATTGCGTTCCATCTCCACCATGAATTTAATATTATAATATACTAGAGGATAAAAGCTCCTACTCAATCAATCAGTTATTATTATGATTATTATCTGAAACCTCCAGGAAGTCAAGGACTAATTGCCGAAGGCTATACACCAGTTGTCATACCTTCTCTGAATGTGTTTAACATTCATACTAAATGGACTCACCGCGTCAATAGGCAAAGTGTTTCCAGTCACTCAACTCGCTGTGAGATAAGAAGGTAGCTTTTACTCCTTTGGTAATCGCAAACAAACTGAACTTACATGCATATAACGAAAACTTTCATCGGAAGATATCCTAGAACACCCATTCAGAAGTTCCCAGACCTCTATTATATTACGCACTTTCTCCTGTTAACCAGAGTCTGTAGTCCAATCAGTCTCTCATATGTAGTTCAATCATACTCTCAATCAGTCTTCACAATCTACATTCCATAATCCACATAATCTTTGTAACTATTCTTTGCATCTTTTCCACAGATTATTTAGTCTCCCCCCTCCGATCCCAGAGACACATTGCGATCTTATCAAAGCCTTGTAAAGAAGCAAAATCAGTTCCTTATCCTTACACGTCAAGGTTTGTTTCAACATCACAATTATCCTTTGTTGTGTGTGCGATTTTTGCAAGGTTAAGTTTGAACTTCAGTCTCCTATAACTCCTCTCATCAATTTCTCGTAACGTAATCCCATCAATATAATATAGAATGGAAATTTCATGAAGTCAAAAGTGTATAACTTTACACTTACTAACATTGAATTCATTATCAATTGTCCACAGTTCCAGCTTATTCAGATCATTCTGTGAGTGCAGGATACCAGGCATCCCTGATTATCATGCCTATCTTTGCATCATCCAATGTAGTAGTAACAGTAGCATTGTACACCATGTTACATACACCGTGTTGATATACGAGCACTCAATTAAATAATCTCATATGCTTTGAGACAAGAGTACCAATTTGTATTCAGGCAAGTTATTCTTACACATTCATTTTTTTATTTTACTCCCGGCATAAAAATAAAATTCCTTTGGATTTCCTTTAATCAATAGCCAATTTCGTTTCATTCTCAGATTTATCTTTCAGCATAATATTCAACTTTTTTGGCTTGTGCTTTATACATTTCATAACTCCTCCCACTCTTATTCTCATAATATTCCTTCCACAGAAACTTCTTATGAATTTGTTGTTTAATAAGGTTGCACATCAGTTTCACTCCCACCGTATTTGTTCTTGAACTCTGAGGATACATTCAGATACTAATCACTTTGTTGATATCCTTCATTCAGTGACTGATATCGTGGGATCAAAGATAGTATTCTTCTGAGTTGGTCATAATTTCCAGCTTTGTAGTTTATCATGTAACATGTCCTAACTGGAACATCTATATGATGAGCTAGTTCCCAGGACAGTACAGTATGATCACTGTCATCAACTAGTGGTAAATTAGTCATATTGTTAACTGAAACCCCTTGTGACGCTATGATGAAATCCAACACTCTTTGACCTCGAGTTCCTTCTTTCACATGCTGCTCGAGAACTTGTCTCGCAACAACTCAATAAATTCTCCTTCATTCTTATCATGAAATTTCTTTCCTACTTAATCAATGTTCGGATAATTTAAGCCATCCATAATGATTACTCTTTTAGTACCTATCAGGGTAATTTGGCGATGCATTTCATCATCCCCCAGAAGCTGAACCACCACCACGTCTAAAGAAATATCCATCATATACTTGATCCCGTTAGTCCCCCACTTCACACCAGGTAGCTTCAAACCCACTGCTACATGGGACATTATTACCAATTTTACGTTCATGCGTTTTCACCCTAACTGGACTCAAGTCATCTAATATCATTAGCAATTCTCCCCTTCCTCTCTTATCTCTTCTGTCATTCTGTTATTGGATGAACTTCCCACATAGCTAGAGTTTGATGCTTTATTCGGATGCATTGTCTCATAGCGCTTTAGTTTACACTTCACAGATTAAGTCCCATTGTGGCATTTGTCCGCCAGCCCTCGATGCGTCAACATACTGGTTATCTCGATATCGCTACCTGATTTTATTCTACTTTTTTGAGATATTTAGCCAGAATAGCATACAAATTGGAGCCGAAAGTATTTTTCATTAAATCTTATTAAAATATTTATACTTATGTTTTATTAAGAAGTTTAAACAAAAATAAATAAATATTTTTTTTTATAAATATTGCTACTTTAAAAGCTGACGAATTAATACTGAGGGTAAAATATTCCGAATAAGAATTCTGATTATTATTCTGAAAATAAAATCGTTTTAATCCTTATCAACAGGCAATTTCTGAAATAAAATTTAAAGTAATAATTAAATCATGAATGTAAGTAAATGTTACATTATGAAAGGATAAAAAACCATATTGGTATAATTTTGTATTAAATAATAGGCAATACTTTCTGAACCAAAAGTGATGTTGCTCATTGGAATATAAATGAATTCCTGTGTTAGGAAACATTTGATTTTCGAATGCTTCTGAGCTTGTACCTTTTCGAATAACACTGCTGTGGTCTCCAGGAAACAGGCTACTTGCATCTTCCACATTTGTTCCCTAGGAATAAAAAACATTCATCTCAAGAAGTCAGGTGAAGGTTACTACCTAATCTCTGAAAAGAATTATAAATATCATTTTATATGCCTATATCTTGAAAAAAAAAAGTATGTTCTCTTCATATATTAAAGGTTGATCATTCAATATATCATTAATAAAAATTTTCCTAGAATTTTTCGTGGACATGGCAGGTCCATTGAAAAGATCATGATGGGATATGTTTCTGGAAAACTTATCTCATCATGATCTATTCTTGCAAAATTACCTGAAAGGTTATATTCATTGGACCTAACCACAGTTAATGTTGCATTTTGAGGACATTAGTATAGATAAACATTTGTAAAATTCATGATGAAAGTGTAACGTTAAAGATGTATAACATTTTTCAGTGTCAGATTCAAGTGAGTATTAGAATGGCGGCACACAGTTTTGATATCACAGTCAATAATATACACACAGTGGACAAAATATTAAAGATAATCGCTGTGGAAATATTCAATATGTGGATCTACACCTATTTATAGCTGGTGAATACTATTAATAGCCTAGTAAATGCCAGCACTAAATGGATAGTTACTGGAAGAATAATCTAGGTTCAAGGATGTGTGTGTGTGTGTGTGTGTGTGTGTGTGTGTGTGTGTGTGTGTGTGTGTGTGTGTGTGTGTGTGTGTGTGTGTGTGTGTGTGTGTGTGTGTGTGTGTGTGTGTGTGTGAGAGAGAGAGAGAGAGAGAGAGAGAGAGAGAGAGAGAGAGAGATTGGGAAAAATTCATTCGAAGTCATTCAGTGACAAGTGACCTAGAATGAGAAATAGTTGAGATGAACTGGAAAGTTATATCACTATTGGATGAACTGGCAAGAATATTAGAAACGGTTAATATGCTAGATGACTAGTTGCTACTGTGTTCCTAGTATCAGGAATAGGACGTTATTAGAAAACATTAAGTCAGTTCAGAAAACAACTGATCAGTGAGAAAAGAAAACGAAAGTCCGATACTCACTTCAGTTAGCCAAATTACTAAGATAAAGCCAGCCAGTTTTTTTTTTTTGCTTTTTTTAATGGCTATTTGCAAATTTTTAAGACCTCCAAAAGTTTCATTATACCGGATTTCAAATAAAAACAGGAAAGAAAATAGCAAGGTTTTTCTTTCCTGTCAGAAAACACTTTAAAACCAAGCAGTTTAACTAGCGTTTACATGAAAAACTATACAAACTATGCCGGCGACAATGGACAAAGCAAAACTTGAAAATGGCTGAATTTTTACTGTCCCAACTCCAGTTTTTCTTTCACAAGTAACAAACAAAACTCCAGAAGAACACACGCAATTAATAGACAGCACACTAGTTTCATAGTCTTAGTAAATTCGACCGTATTTCTTATTCAGTCAAATCTCATTGTGTGCGGCAAACCATATGCGTCTCTTGGACTATCCAGGAACTTACAGGTAGAACCATGGATGATTAAAACTCATCTCAGGAAACTGCAAAACGGTTATTGTAGGTTGACAAAAGGTCATAAATCAACTCTGCAGATAGTTTTCTAAAAGTTAACGGGTAAGCTCAGAACAGTTAAATGCTGCAGGAAGGAGAGATGAATTTGATGAATCCATTTAATTATCTTTAAAAAAAATTAAAGAATTTCTTTTATAGTTTGAAAGGAAAAATAAGCTATGAAGGATTCGATGTCATTCTTCATTTTTAGCTGGCTGAAATATTTGGAAAAAAATATATACATATCTTTATGGAAGTATGAAAGTTTCATTCGTATCAGTATCAGAATTTGATTAATCAAAATGGAGATAAGTTCTTTGACATAATTTTTAATTTTCTTCCATGTGATATTTATGTAAACCATCAAGATAAAACTACCAAGAGAAAATTGCATAAATTGTATTTTCTTCTAAAAACCTAATTTTTTCTCGTGTTTACGATGTTAGGTAAACTTAGTGATATCAATTTTATGAGTAATAACTTGTTTCTGCTTTCAAGTAGCCTTTATTCCGTTAGAAAATTGATAGAAATCGTCTCAAATCATTCTAGTTTAAAATTTCCTTGATACCTATTTTCTCACTGTTTTTCAACGAGGTATTTTCTCACCTGTGCAGCTCCTAACACTTTTCAAATAATCTCTAAAAAATATTGTTTTCACATAAGGTGTGGTGCACCAAAAAGCCTCTCTAAAAGTGCTTGATGCTTTCCAGAAGAAGATGTGCTTCTAAAGGTATTTTCATGGATGACACCATTTTTCCGCTATCCCTCAAACTCATAAACACACGAAAAGCTGCTGATCAGCATTCATTCACTGTCCAACTTTATATAAATAACAAGGGGATGAACAAAATACATTATTCAAACGGCAATCTTTCTTTCTAATGTCTGGCTATGGCTATTAGCTGTAATTTCTGTCCTCTCACATTAGATGGCACCACCATAATAACGTAAAAACAAAGTGGAACAGAAAAAATAAAAATAACATAGATACATTTTTTTAACATCTCTAAGCTTATCTCTGTGTACATATTGGTATAGACATACAGGTTAACAGCAAAACAATAAAATTCAGAAACAAACATTAAAAATGGTTATCGTCTCACGTTAAACTTTTTATACTATTAGCATAATAGACTATTAACATATCAATACAAATTCATAAATCTAAAGATAAGAACTGCTATACCAACCGACCGATATATGCTACGGATGCTATGTGAAAAAAAGTTTTAAAACTATCATTCGTTTTTTTCACTGTATTGAAAACTATAATGTTCGGTAAATCACTGGTATTTTCTTGTATACCAATGTAGTCATTGTCCTATGAACAGTTGATTCTAATTCTAATTTGTTTGAGAGCGATACTGGAATAATCTTCTAAAATATGGAATTGATACCTTTTTAGTTGATCTACATAATACTCAGTGAATTAAAAAAAAAAACAAACAAACTTATATCAGACTGAACTTAAGAGACGATGCATATTCAGAAAAATACTCGTAATTGTATAATTTTAAATCTCCGTTATGATTTTTGCATTGTTCGTTTCATTATACACAAGATTTTGATGTTTTGTGTTTCTATCAGCAGTCTATTCAAGACTTACTAATGTGTAAAGTAACATATTGGTACTTAATACGTTCGATTATAAACGAATATTTGATTAAGGCGACTCATGTCAAATGTCGTGGAGACTCGATAAGATAACTGCAATCATTTCTAGATCCCTCGTTTTGTTAACAGATTTTCAACACTTTGAACAAGTATTGATAAATTTTACTATATAGTTTGAACATAAATAGTTTAATTCTCATTAGATTCGTTAGATGGCGCCACAGAAATATCTGTTGTGAGACCATTTTTACTTAACTGATGCATTCACTGTATAACACATGCGGACCGGATTACTTCGTAACAGACAAATTGTGTAAAAAGAAATACGAATATTACAGATTCGAGCATCATACTATGTTACAAGCCTATCGTGTCCTGTTCAAGTATGAGTTCGATTATAAACGAATATAAAAAGATTATTTCAGATATTCATAATATAACATGTTTAATATGCACCAAGTGTTGTTTGGAATTTTTCAACATCATATAAAGTACCGTTAATATAAAAACTAGCCAGTCAGTTCGTTTATAGAAAATACAGGTAAAATGAAATTCTTTAAAAAATTTTGTATTTTGAAATGTTTTCTCTCATGATAAAAATGTGCTAACTTAATCTTACACCCAGTATTGATGAAACCAACAATTTGACTTGATAAAACTATCGAAGTATACTTTCAAAAAATTAATTAAGTACGTTAAATCAAGAACTAAAAACAGTGACGAAAATAACTAATATGTCTTTTGAAGTTCATCAGGCAAGGCAACCTCTTTGTTTCGGATAATTTTAAACTTTCAGCAAGTCAGTCAGAAATTGGAATGATCTCTAGTCTGCAAATTTCCTTGATCCATTACAGGATGGATGAAGGAAATTTTGAACGAAGCAAGATCCATAGAGATGTGACGAATTGTGGATACTCTATGGAACATCAGAACTCCTTTATATTCACTATGGATATAAAAAAGCATGATATTTTATGCCTTTTTTGATGGAAAGAACTGCGAAGTGAATAATTCAGACATTTTAGCCGCTGTGAATAGTAAATCCACTAGGAAACTGCTCCAAAGAAACAGAAGAAATGGTTGTGAAAGAAAAGACAATAGCCACTTAGGTGAGTGTGACGAGCTGCAGGTTGGTGAAGTAAGAGTGGTAAACGCACAGAAGTATCTCGTAGGTAACATTTCCTGGAGAACGAATGGTAGAATATGTACCGGTGATTATTTAAACGACTATCGGTGGCCTCCGTTACTTTAGAGAGAACCAATGAGGGGAAACTGGACGAAAAATCGATGGTAGATGTTCGTTTCTTTAGTAAGAATAAGCTAATTATAACTTCCCAAAATGCTAACAAAACAGACATGTATAAGTATGATAGTGATTCATTCTGGTTAGGCTTAATTATGCTTTGAAGCATAATTAAGATGAAAACTTTGTGGAAATGAGAAACGATCTTTAATTCTGCAGAAATTATATCCGCAGCTTAATGGATTAATTGGTGGAACATGTTCCAATTGGAAATATGAAAAAAAAATTCTCTAAATATCTAAATATAAAAAAATACAAATCACGCTAGTAATCTTCTTCCCATACGGTATCATTATGTCAACAGGAAATAGACGTAAAATGAACAGTGGAGAACTAGGTTGCAAAACGATAATAAAAACATGGATCAATATTTAGTAAATCTAAATGCAAATCTTGATCACTCTCCATTATCTAGTGAAGCTATTTTCGCATTTGTAAAAAGAACCACTGATAATATAAAGATCGTGTGTTTGGAGAATTGTAGTAATAATTATATGAGGTCAATTTGCGTTAAGTTGTTGCTAGCATCTAATATTTGCCATCCCTTCCGATTTCATATGCAATTTGCAAAGGAGAAAACATTTAGAGAGAAGCCAACAGCAAGAACATTAAGGATATCGCTGTTTCCAAGTTTATACAGGTTCCGTGCTTCGTAGGCTAAAGAACAGCAAAACAAACTCTCACAGAACGGAACAAGGAAATTTTGAGGAAAAAATTAAAAATATATATATATATATATATTCCAAGTCAAAGGAAGGAATTGGTGGTATTCTATTCCTCTGTAATGAAGGTATTGTAATAATAGTAGATCCATGCATTATGATAAAGTCGTTGTAGCCACACCTAAGCATGGTGCTATTAATAGTATGAAATCAGATTTTGGCTGCGCTCACTTTGCATTATTTATGCTAAAACTGCAACACAATGGTGTGAGAGGGTAGGTGTGCGTGTACGGAAGGAACGATTGTTTCGATTTTGCTGTTATTTTATTTATTTATTTTTTTTATTATTATTATTTGCATGTAAGTTTCTAGCTGTAGTTTGAACTTACTGCATCTAAGGCCAACATCAGGCTAGTGAAATATGTTGTCAATATACTCTTCTGACGAGGTTGCCTACTTTGAAGGAGGAAAAAAAAAAATCCCGCGACATCCCGTATAAGAACATCTAACTCACTTCGCTGAAAAGTTCTTACATAACCTTGGCGTTTTTAATTGAACGGAAATACTGATACGAACTGAGTCTAAAAATCTAGGATTGTTCGTATTATTGTTGCCAATGATATTTGCAACGTACAGTGATAAACTTTTATAAGTACGCCGTTCATGCCAAATGCAAACCATCTTCTGCCCATAGCGCCAGCATGAAACCTTCTTCCCACCTACCACACTACGTTGGACATGCTTGAGTTCCATATAATATCATTATCTCTTCTTTTTGGTCATAAATATATAAAAGTCATAGATATATAAAGCGGGTCATAGATATATAAAAAGAAAAGTAAAAAAAAAAAAAACTATGCCTTGTTGAAAATTAAAAGATAAAGACTCTTTGATCTCCATCACGTAACTTGAAGGAAACCGGAAGGTGATAAACACAATGGAACCTTACTAAAAAAAATCCAATGTGTCATATTCGGCCAAAAACAAACATTTGAGGTAATTGCTTCAATCTTTTTTCGAGTTTTTCATAACCGCGCAAAGGAAGAAGCCATAAACAAGAATATTTCCCGCGGATTGGCAATAACGGATTCCTTAATGATGACCTTAATTAATGAATATTTGAAGAACTTCTCAATTTCTTCAGAAAGAGTTGGGAAGAATAATAATATGTCAACGACTTTTGGAATTTACCAAAATAAGAGAAAATGTGTAGTGTTAGCAGATAAAGGAATATAGCTTACCATGAGAGAATAGTCTTTAAGATCAATTAAAGAAATTCCTTCAGCACAGAGGGGGGGGGACTTCGTCTAGTTAAGCTTTTTTTCAGTCTCTTTGTTACAAATAATCAAAACATTCATGATAATGTATCTGAAATAATAAACAATATCATGAATGTAAGGGTTTCAGAAAACTAACGTGAATGAACTTTATCCTATTAGCATGATTATATAAATGGAATCTATGAGAGAATAGATAGCCCCAAGTATCGTTCATGATTTCATTCAGGATTTTTATACTCATTTTCTTTAATATTTCATGAAAAACTGGAGCTCCTACAAGCTCATAAGATTAAAACAGCATAAAAAGCCTTTAAGCAACTAAAGTCCTTTCACATCGTCTACATGCATCAAAGAAGTTATCATCTACAGTTGGAGAAGAAACAATCTGTTTAGCTGAATGAATCGAATTTTGTGATCTTCTGGTGGATAGGTAGATAATTTCTGTAAAAGCACTATTTAGCATTTTTACTATCGGGATTAGCAAATTGGATGGATCAGTTCTGCCTCCCAGATAAACATAACTGAATGATGTATAACTCAATAATGTGAATCCAAATCGATTGGCATGGTTGAATTATTGATTCTGCACACGATAATTTATATCATTTGCGTCGGAAGAAAAGAACTGCAAACCTGCATTTTTTTAAAAAAATTAAAAATGAGTTAAAGTTTATGAAAAAGTGAATACGACCATCCCTGTTACAGAATTTATGACTGGAAAAGAAATTCAAGATTTAACAAAGTCGTTCAAAAAGCGTTCTGTGTTTTGCTGAGTTAGAAAGAACGATAGGAATACCAAACAGCAATATTCAAGTGATATTACTGCATATTGTAACTGTTTATACATTTTCATCCATTTGTTTACGTACTTCCCTAAAGAGGTTTGTTTTTATGGTATGCAATTTTAATTTAGTTCCAAAAAAAAATACAAATTCGCATGTATACCTATTTTTAGTAACGTTTATTGATTCATAGAATATCAGAATATATTTTGTATACTTGCTTCGTTTATATATTGATACTGGATATTAATCATTAATTTAATATTCTAAAAAGCTCAAGTGCTCCGTCATAATTTCACCATTTTGTGCGCTTCTATTTGCAACTTTTATTCGAAACGGAGAATACTGAATGTATATTTCTCTATTCGTGAATTTATACTTTCTGAAAATTCAACATAGTACGAAAAATCCTCAGAGGATTTCCTATCCATTTAACCTTCTTTTATCTTTTGATCTTGAGTAAAAGCTTTTTTTTTTTTTTTGATATCATGTGTAACGTTGTTTATTTAAAACGTAACATTCACCTTTATTCCGAAGCAAATACTATTGCGAGCTTTCATCACCAGAATATTGGACTTGAAAAAAAAAAAAAAAAAAAAAATATGTGTCTTACTATGGAAATCAAATTTTTCACTTCTAAGAACTAAAAACGGAGAAGTAAAAGCGTCAGCATGATTTGTGCCAAATTTAGAATCTTATAACTGACATCATGATAGATCTAATAAAGTCTAGTATGAAATTTTATTTATTTATTTGTTTTTATTTATTAATTATTATTTTTTGGGAGGTAGGAATGTTAAATGTAAGCGGTTTGTAGAAACACCCATCAATTTCATACTAAATTCTCTAAGAAAAACTATGAGAATGAAGTCTTTAGTTTGTATATAACGTGACGTGTTATCAACGGTGATACACAAGACAAAAAAAAAAAAAAAAAAAGGATTGATATTTACAACATAGCATATACTAAGTATAAAAACTGTAAATTATAAATTCAATATTGTATTAAAGTATTAAAAGTAAAAAACTGATAAGCCTGACCACTCTTTCGCCTTTTTAAATGTTTTTATTGCGTTTACTTAAATCATAGCTGCGTGTCTATGTCTATACAGCAGCGCACCCTATGAAATACGATGCACTGCTGTATCGAGAATTTCGAAAACAATTCGAAATCAGGAAGATTGTTATCCATGTTTCAATAAATACGTATAATAATCGTTTACCAGCCACCAAGATGAAATCCACATTCCAAGTGGATTTCATCTTGGTGGCTGGTAAACTAATTTAATTAGGCAGATTGTAATCTACATTCCGAAAAAAAAAAAAAAAAAAAAAGGCAGGTTGTTGAAATCAACATTCAAAAAAAGGCAGCATTCAAAATATCTTAATAATCGTTAATTGGCCTTCTTCACTAAATGAAGATCAAAATAGCAACTGTATTTTTAAAATTTATTCTGCTAAATTCTACGGCTCAAGAGTTCTATGAAAAAGTATATGCAATTAATTCTATGAAACTACTGCGCGCTTACCTGAGTGTCTTCGATTCCAGGAAGGGCTCCTGCTGTATGGAGATTGAGCAAATCTTGTTCACTTAGCCCGTGATGAGCACCATGCATTAAGACATCGGGTCTCCGCACTGCAGCATACGCAGAATCCGTTCGCCTGGCCGAATCTGCATACGAACTTGAAAGTCCAGGATGAATATTAGCTTGCAGATGAAGGGGATCGTCATCCCTTCTTGTTCCTAGGACATTATGTGCGCGTTGTGGAGGGTGCAGTTGATGGTACTGTTGTGGATGTTGGGCGGCAAGGCTGTTTAAGTGAGAATACGGATCAGCATTAACGTGTGTATGGTGAAAGTCAAGTTGCTGTTGAGGAAGATTATACGGGGGTGGGAAATAGGGCGGTTGAAAATCGGCTGAAGTTGGTGTATGCGTAAGTCTTGGGGTACTATTGAAGGTTGCTGTTGAGCCCACAGAACCAATGCTCGTGATTGGACCAAGGCTTGCTGTATGGCTGCTAACCAAATCTCGCCGTTCCTGGAATGAAAATAAATGGAAAAAAAAAAGAAAAAGATTATGCAAAATACTAAACTGTCTCTATATGGCTTACTATTGTTATTATTGTAGGTATGATAATAATCAAAGCAAGTGTATTTAATTTTATTTAGTTACTTCGACTTTTTATTCATGATATAAATTTTATAAATTTATCGATTCAATTTTTAAAGCAGAATTTGTTTTATTTATTACATGGTTATACTGGCTGCTAAAAAGATATACAGTTTTAGATGCACCAATCATTCATCAGAAAATGTAAACAATTTTTCTCGTCTACAATAATAAACTGAGCCTCAGTAGTTCAGTCAGTATAGACGAAGCTCTTTTCGTCGGAAAGACCTGGGCTCGATTCCCTTCCAAGACGTGAAGAACCTTTATCTGGTCTCTTTCGACTAAAGGTGAGTTAGCCGGTCTCATACGGAGGTGGGGGGGGGGGATTTTCACCGGAAACTCGGGTTTGTCTGTTCCAAAAACAGGAAAACCGGCCCAGTGAACACACGCATCAGCAGACATAGGACATACCGGGAATCATAGGGTCCAACCATCTTATCCTCGAGACGGTTGCTTGTGAAATCCACAGCTAAAGAATCTCAATGGTTCATGAAAAAGCTTAAGACAAGACAAGACAATATTAAACTACTAATTTCAAGTAATTCGAACTAATCGATGCTTACTGAACTATCTGAACTACAAGAATCGATTAATGCCTCGTGTTGCGTACTAGTGTCTTTATTCGCATTATATTGAATAGTAGGTCTTTATTTAGCATTAGGTTCTTTATTTTGAAAACTCCACTGAGTTTCTCCCTTTATAAGGTATTTCTGTGTACCTGAAAGATATAAATGAAGTGCCGTCTATTACAAATAGGTCTATTACAAATACTTTAGTGTTAATTTATGTGCTAAAATTAGTTTCCAGATTTTAAAGGTCCTCAACTATTAGATGCTGGTTAGAAGATATTTCAAACCACTGAATTAAAGAATTGAACGGTTTTTATAAAATTTTAAGCCGAATCTCGCTCACGAAATGCTGTTATTAAACCTCTTGAACATCAGTTAAACTTCTAGATTCTAGAATTTAGAATATTAGGCTGAGTAGGATAATCCGCTTTCGTAATTCTAGAAATCAGACGTGGAACTTTTTTCAAGCTATCTACTGAGTAAAGCCATTAATAAACGTTCATGCCTATAAGTGGTGAACGTAAGACTTATTAGTTGGAGAGTGGATTCCGAAAACTAAGCCGGAAACATACGTTATGCTATCTAGTTATATATTTATATAAATAATTCATACAAGAAAAAAAAATTAGATTTTTTAAGATGCGCCAATGAATTTCTGTCACGAATTTTTCTCTCTTCCTTTGGAGGTTCCAAGTAATGTTTAAGGAAGCTGCTAAGAACAGATAAAACTTATTTTTATGAAAAAAGAAAACGAGGATAAATAGTAGGTATTTTAATTTACGGGACAGTTTCAAAAGGGGAGGGGGATACTTCATGTTCCATTAATAATCTTGCGTGAAAGTTCGGACAATCTATTGGATATTGTCTGAAAATTGCATACCTCTAGTTTCGTTACATACTTTTTATACAGAAACTTGCCGGTTTTGCTATGAAACACGTCTTGAATTTGTACATAATTAAGGTTTTTCTTGATATACAGCAGTATGGTGATTTATTTTTCATTTATCAAGATGGCTGGGTTTCTTTCTTTTTCTTTTTATTTTCCAAAAAAAAAAAAAATCTCGCCATCAGAAAAATTCCTACGGTAACCTATCGGGAAAATGTACCGATTTCTCGATCTGTATCGCCAACTGGGGAAAGTATACGCTTATGTGGTTTTCTCTATTTGATGCCAGAAATGATGTGTGCGTGTGTGAGCTACAGAAGGAGAGAAGTAAAAATAAATAGCTTCGATTTTTTGGATTTTTATGGCAACCCTATCCAAAAGGTTAAAAAAATGCTTGTACTGCGACTGAACCAAGAATTAGGAAGTTTCTTTTAAAAGATATTCTGCTATAAATTGGAAGTTGGCGTCAAAAAGGCTGACTCGTGCGTTTTGAAGAGGGGAGACGGAATTACAGATGTATGCTGAGATAAACACAATACCTGTGGATGAATTCTACCACTATGTTTGTAGATAAGGCACAAGCAAAGATTGAAAATCGGTGTTTTAGGGAGTGTAGTAAACTATTTCTAGACTATTTCCTTAGTTCAAGTTATCGATCAACATGAATATTGTTCTTTGTTGAACAGCGAATCGGATTTTTTTAAAGGTTTTGGGACATGCAACATTTCTAAGCTGGGCGAATTTGATAGGATAATCAGCTGTTGAGATGAGCAGTAGATTAGTTGTAGTTACGACCGAAGCAACGAAGGCTATAGAACAAGTATATTATAATGTCATCAATTATATTATAATTATATTAACTGCGCGTGTTCCGCAGGGGAAAAAAAGCCTTTTTTTCCCCACTTCTGATCAACTAATCTATTTTCATTAAAAAAATGTATAATTTTTTTTTACCTCTTCGTATCCAAAGGGATTCAAATGTGTCTTTCCAAATGACGGATAAATGTAGCAACATCCTTGTGAAGCTGCGAAAGTGTATCGCAATGAAAAGTACGGTATAAGAAGGAGGGACATCCAGTGTTTATATGTATCACGGGTAAGCAAGAGGTCCTCTCGAAACATGCTTATTGTTTTATAAAGGGAGATCTTTTCTTCACTCAGGATCCAGGTGATAGCAAAATAAAATTATTATTATTGCCGTTTCTTTTTTTTTACCCCAAAAAAAGAATAAAACGCAATTAAATTTTAGGGAGATTGAAGTCAGATAAAATCTGCTTCCCATATTGGAGGGTAAATGTCAAGAAGTTGGTCATATTAGAGATTTTGGTTTGTGTATCGCAAGGTTTCTGGAGAGACAAGCAAGAGCATAGAATACTGTCATCGCTAAAACATGCATAACAAAATGAAAGATATATATATAGACAGAATTAATCGATATTTACAATTTCCATTATTTATTACCACTTTATAATGAACTGTTATATATATGTGTGTGAATAATATGTTATATATATATATATATATATATGAAAAATTTCGGCAGTAGTGAATATTTCATGGGTAGCGCATTGCTAAAAGACTAAATGTCTTCTCCTCTGCACTTCTAACCCCCCCCCCACTTTACGGAATCTTCCTTACTGTATGTTCGATAGACACACAAGTGTATTGGCAATGCGACATCACACACAGAATAAACAGAAAAAAATAGCCATTTTCTTTCTACAGACGACTCACATGCAGTATGCACTTGAATGAATGGAACCTCGAACAAACGTATGTTTGGCTCCCTTCGCAAACACACTCCGTCCAGTTATAACGGAGGTCACCACAAGCTGAGAACGCTAGCATTGGCAGGCTTGCGCTCACCCCCTCTTCAGTGATAATACAAACGGTCATATTGGTCTTTTTATGGTTGCTTTTATTCAATTCGATCCAGAGTATTATAAAAATATTCGTAATTGTTTCTTTCCCCCCCTTTCGAGTTTAAATCAACGATTAAAATCTGATAAATATTTAAGAAAAATTTCTTTCCCTAAATATTTCGTTTTTTTTAATTTTTTTTATTTATTATTATTAAATATTTTAGCAGGTTTTTATCACTAATTTTTTTGTCGTTTAATTAAACGTTTTCAATAGCAAACGTCAAGTTAATTTTTACAATATTTTACATATCATATCGTAAACTTCATAGGTAAACCTCTATTGTCGTAATTTGATGTTTCATTATTTATTACATTTATAATGAATAAAGTGCCTACTTTGCTGTGTTTATACCATGCATATATTGCTATTTATATTTCTAATAGACTACTACCATTAGACCAGCTATGATTACAGTTCTTCAAATCTTCTGAAATTTCTGACAATAATTTTTACTGTCTCTGTTGAAATGGAATATTTAGGAATGAAAAAGTCGGTGGAATATATGTGACGTTTTTGTCTTATATGTTTACATTAACGCCAATGTATGACAGCGAAATTTTCGGAGCTTTTTTCCAGACAAATTTCTACCGGTGTTATATACCGTTTTCCCCCCTTGTTCTGTGAAACGGACCAGCCTGAGAACACATAAAATACCCTTTGTGAGAAACAACATACCTGATATTCCAACGCTTAGCTACCAACTGCAACACCTCAATATTCAAATACGTGTCCCGGTTCTGATCTTCAATAACCCCTGAATGAAGATTGGTAAAGTATTAAACCATTCTAGAACGTAAAAGTTGAGCAGATTACAAGAACAGCTAAAGCTGAATCTTCGCTCTTGTATCACTTTGATTATCTATAATACGTTATCATTTCTAACGTAAGTGAAAGACCATTATTAAGAACAGATATGTGCAACCTACAGCCCGCAGGCCTGAACTGATTTTTATTTGGTCATCGATTTACTCGAATATTTATAGATTTATCTGTAATCAATCAAGGAGAAAAAAGAAACAACTTTTGGTTATTTTTTTAAAATAGTAACTTGCGAATCTGGTTTCATTCATATATTTAACTTTGAGTTTTCTTCGTGTATTTTTTTACATCAACATGTAATCATAAGCACAATATTATTCATTTCTCGCAAACTAAAAATCTGGTGTTATTCATTGTTGCGAAATATACCTGAAAAGTCACATAAAATTAATATTACAATTAGCATAAAAATTTCAGATTTTTTGTTAATGTAAAGCGCGAAATATACCTGAAAAGACATAAAATTAACTGTACAATTATCAGAATATTTTCTGCTAATATAAGACCTAAATATACCTTAACATTACAATTAACACAAAAACAATATAATTTAGAAATAAGAACTAATCTTTCCGTATTGATCTTAAAATTTAATTTCAAAACATACGATAATTTATATTATTCTCCAAGAAATTAATTTTCAGTACTGAGATAATATCTGCAATAGGCTTTTAAAGGAAAAAAAAAAGCTTTTACAAATTAGACGAATCAGTTACATAATCTCTGTAATTACAGAGATATTGTTAACGGATTGCAATCAATATAAGCTGTAATTCGCTGGAGAGGTCTTGATAAAACCTCTTCAGTTATGTTAGCAGACAACTAATTAGTTAATTAGAGTACTTTGCATACTTGCATTTTTATGTTTAAAGTAAGATTTTTTTTCTCTGCAAATGAGCTTTTGCATTTTGAAATTATTCCATCGGGGCGATTTTTTTAAGAAAAAGAAATGTTCTTATTTCATACAGGAAATATAATCATTTAATCAACTGGGAAGTATTACTTTAATCAACTGGGACACATCAGTCATATTTTCAGAAATCATCTTCTAATTGAAAATTGAAGATTGTCGTATAGCGATATTTGCATTAATGTTCAGACGGGAATTGTAAAATATGACTGGCCTCTTTTCTTATTAAGGTTTAAAAGCTCTGCAACATTTTCAGTTCCATTAAACATAATGTTTATTCCATAATGACATCGTAATGAAACCAGGGCTTTCCATACGAATAGCATCGTTGTTCTCTCTCTCTCTCTCTCTCTCTCTCTCTCTCTCTCTCTCTCTCTCTCTTTCGTAATTTTTAAATATTTATTTAATATAATTTTTTCTGAAATAATAATGGAACTTATAGTTTACTTATTAATCTACTTTAATATTTTAATTAACTTAAGAAATTAATTCATTAATGAAAAATTATTTATACACCTTTAATTGTTCTATATTAAAAAATTACAATTGATAACAGTGAAATTCGCAGATTTCATGGGGATGAGTTTTACTCCATATTTATTCCATATTTTTGGTTGTCATATTTCCACATTTGGTTTTAGAGGTATTAAAAAAAATCTGGAATTCGTGATATAAATAAATAGTTTCATAATGAAGGCACCTAAAGAAATAAATATCTGGAATTCGTGGTATAAATTGTATAAATATAAATAGTTTCATAATGAAGGCACCTAAAGAAATAAATATCTGGAATTCGTGGTATAAATTGTATAAATATAAATAGTTTCATAATGAAGGCACCTAAAGAAATAAATATAAATATCTGGAATTCGTGGTATAAATTGTATAAATATAAATAGTTTCATAATGAAGGCACCTGAAGAAACGTTAGTAAGAGCAAAAAGATAGTTTGCTTATTCGGTTGGAAAGTATGGATATTTCATTATCTTTCTATCTATTTCTGGTTCGTGCTTTAAAAAAACAAAAAAAAAATGCAATGATTGTTGGTAAGTTAAAACTAGGGTAGCGAAATTCCCGCAGACGTCAAAGAGCAGAAGTGCCATGTTAGCCTAGAAGATTCGAGAAGCAACATGCACATTGTGCTTTTTAATAGCTATAGGTTTGCTTAATGAATGAATTTAAAAAAAAAAAAATTAAACTATCGAAAATAAATTATACATGCGTCAAAGGTGGGAACACTTGAGGATAACTGGCAAAATCATTCCTTACGTAAGATTATTTTTTTAAATGTGAATCCTGCCCAAGAAAGACTGTAAATTAATAGTACATTTAGCACCAAAGGCTAAATAACCTCCTCTAGAGATCAACCATTAATTTTTTAATCCACTTCAGGCCTTCGATAAACATTTGTCTCATAGCTGGTGATGAAATTACCAAACATCCATAGCAGACAGGCCGGTTTAATGGTAATAGACATCTTCGAATACAGAAACATTCTAGCTATTATCTTCTCTTTCTCTTCAAAAACAAAATTCTGGCTTGCTGTTCCCATATGTTTGGAATGGCTACGGAGGTTAGTGTGTGAGGTTGAAAATCAGTATATTAGAAAACTAGTTTTTAAAAATAAAAGAAATAACAAAAAATTCTAGTTGTAAAGTGGATAGCTTCTATGCTTTTCATCCAAGTATTTAAAATTCACTGTGGAATATATATATATATATATATATATTTGAATATTATATATGAATATTATATAATATTATTGAATATTGTATATTATATTGAATATGCCAGCCTGGTTGGCCGAGTAGATAGCGTATCCGCTCTCCGGCCATAAGGCTGAGGGTTCGAATCCCGCCGTGGGCATGGATATCTGTGGAAATACCAGTGGTAGTCCAAGATAGATGGCGTTGGTATAGTTGGTGATTGAATGGTGTAGACGGAGTTGTAGAGCAGATGCCTTCCCTCGATGAGTCCTCCTACTCTCTGGAGTTGTCAAATAATAATAATAATATTGATTTATCATCAAATTCCTGATATGTACCCTGAAGGGGTGTACAGGATATGATAGTACTACATGAAAAATTTACATCATTACTAACTTCCTATCTACAATTTTCCTCCAAATCAGTCTGTTAAATGTCAAGACTCCAATATTATCAGGTCTTATATTTCTGTCTTCTAAGGCACTTTTTCCCCTATCAATCCACCTATATCTTGGTCTTTTTCTCAACCTGGCGGAGAACACTTGTTTTGCTAATCTTTCCTCTCTTCTGCTTAAGTGACGATACCACCTGAGATTAGCTCGGCTAATGCATTCCTGGATGCTGACAATGTCAAGTTCTTTCCTAATATCCTCGTTTTTAATATGATATTGCCACTGATGCCATCTGTTCATGCCCCTAATCTTTCTCAGGACTCTCATATCTGTGGTCTCTGTCTTTGGTCAAGTGTTTTACTTCACCCAGCTCTCAGATCAGTAAGTTAAAATTGGTCTGAACACAATTGTATACAGCTAATTTAGTGTTTTGACTAATTTCTCTCTCTTATTCCATATATATATATATATATATATATATATATATATATATTTATTTATTTATTTATTTATTTATTCATTTGACTTCCTACCATACCAGCTTTGTTGATTCTGTGTCTATTTCCATATTTAATTTACCATCTTCACTAAAAATCGTGCCTAAGTAGCTGAAATGTTTTGCTTGTTCCTCCACAGGTTCTCCATTCACAATGCAGTTGATATTTTCAATGTTTCTTCCTATTTTCACTGTCTTTGTCTTTTTACTGCTGACCTTCATACCATATTTATTACAACAGTTCTTCAATTTAGTTAGGGAATCTTGCAGACTTATAGCTGATTTATTTTGAAGTATAGGCGCTCTGCTTATTATAGGCGGCCTGAATTACATTCAATTCTTAATCGTAAAATTATTTTTACGATTGGCGGATCACGGACAATGTGATTAGCCATCAGCTATGAAAAAATAAAGATATTGTAGTTTTACGGTGATATTTTGAATAATAATAATAATAATATTATTATTATTATTATTATTATTATTATTATTATTATTATTATTATTATTATTATTATTATTATTATAAGGAGAAGGGAAAGGAAGTGGAAAAGAACTGGAAATAATTTCGACAGTTCTGAAAACGTGTACATTCATGAAATAACTTTCCAGTCAGTGCAGATATTTCACAATTCTCTTTAGCATAATTTAATTAATTGTTATAAACTTTCATATAGTAAGAGAAGTTATGAATAGAATAGAAATAAACAAGCAAATAACAAAGTTGCTTCGTGAGTAATTTGATGAAATTAACTGAAATTGCTCGTCTTTTTCTTTATTTGTATTTAGTTCTGCGCAAAGCAATTTCTTTGGAATAACATAAGAACTTGATTAACTAATTGCTGATCATCCTTATTTTTCTATAAAATATAACTTAGTATATAATTTTTATTCAAATATTAATTTTTAAAAAACAGTTTTTATAACATAGGAACAACTACAAAAATTAAGAAACACTTTTTTTTCTTTATATTAAATAATATATATATAAGGTTAATGTTAGTACATTTATTTATGACTCTCGTGTGGTGGCCGGGATAAGAATATCTCCCAATGTAGCGCGTGCATGTCGTACGCGGCGACTTAAATGGGTACCCAGGGAGGGTAATGGATGGCAATGCCGTAGCCAATGAAGTTCTAACTGAGGCTCGGCTATTGCTGCTACCCTCTTGCCATGATCAGAACTTTATAGCTCAATAACACCTTCTTCTTACACTGTCCTCTACAGACAACGGGGAATATGAAAAGCATTTTTTGCTTCGCCCCTTTAAGCCAGTCCTTATAAGGACTATAAGGATTTATTTATGAATTATTCATTAAAAGTATTCATTAATGTATTGAACATAATACGTAAATGAAATAAGCATTTTTCTTGATCTTGTTTTTTTTTCTTTCTTTTTGAAAGCTCATTCTTAACATGTAATAATATTGATTCGTCTTTGTTTATTATATTTTGACCCAGTATAATATGTACAGCACAGATTGAGTGAGAACAAAATTTCCGAAATAAATAAATCCCAATGTAACTAATAAATTTCGAATAACGATAAATAAACACAGAAATTTTTGAACACATCGAAACAAATAATTATACAAAGAATGTCTAATTTTGTGGTTTTGTTTGTCTTACTTCAGAACTCGAAATTAATAATTCTAATAACTCTTTAAGAAATCATTTAAAAATATCCGTTTCTATATGGTTATTTAAAGCACAAGCTTAGGGCAGTGCCAGAAGTAACGTTTGAAAATTCCACCAATCCCCTAAAGGGAACTATTAGGCTCCGCCTCCTCTAACATGAAAGAACGCTGTTGTGGATTTTCATTGAAGGGATGTGCCGGGGGCTGGCAAATGCGCTAGCTTATATAATTTCTGGAGGCCGAACGTAGCGTTAGTCGTAACCGGAGTGCAATGGAACGAATTTAGTTGGGAAGAGGAAAATAAATGGTATCTGAGAGTGATTTATTGCTGACTGTATCATTTTTTAGTTGCGATGATTGTCATCTCTTTAATGTATTTGTTCATCGGATAAAGTACACAGCATTTTCGAAATGTGCCCTAAATAGGGATTCCACCTATATTTTAAAACATTAATCAGTCATTTTTAGCAGTAGTAAAAAATTTTATGACACCTTTTCTATGACAATACTTTAAACAGAAATAATTAATAATAAACTGGAGAGAAAATATGAAAATTTTGTTGAATAGTTTCAATAATCTTCAATTTAAAAATACATTTCTTTAATAATTTAGAATCAAATTAATTATAGTGTTTAAAAGAATAGTTGTATTAACTTCAGCAAGTTGTTTTTCTTCGCAATTGATAAAAGAGTTCGTACAGTAAACATTATAATATATAAATATAATTAAGAGGCGTGCATCCGTCTGTCGTTGTTACGATGTTTATGGAAAAAGTTAGTAAATATTGATTCAAACAGGTTTCGCAAAAATTCTCTAAAAATAGGAATTTTTTTTTTAAAAAAAAAGCGAATTAAGTTATTATATAGTTAAAAGCGAATATGGTTTTAGTATACAAAGATAGCATTATATTAATGGTAAAGTAGTTTAATATTTTTCGGTTTTTAATAACAATTCAAATAAAATATCTTTTTTAATACAAATACCTTTTATTATATTATATTATATATTGTTTATTTATCCATCCATCACAGAACACTTAGTCATTCAATGAATATAATAAAAACTACATCGAATTTAATTCGTAGGTTACTCATTGATTTTGTAGAAACGTACGTGGCCATATCCTACGTAGTTAAGTATCTCCAAAGACTGTTAAATTGTATGCATGTATTTTCTTTGTGGTTTCGCCAACATATCTTTTATTCATTTATTAATCTTAATATTCTAATGTTCTGTTTGGTGTCAGAGTACACGATTTTTCAATTATGAACATCAACTTGCTAATGCCAATCTTCAAATGGTAATCAAATTATTAAATCCCGACAATCTTTAAATGGGTTGTCGAAAGCAAAGCTATAACCGCTGAACAATAAAACAATACTCATCTCGTAATGTACATTTATTTATTAAAGAAAAAGAAGGGGGAAATCCATCGGTTCCCGATTATACTGACTGATTAGGGTTTCTCATTTAGGTATACTTACAATCTTTCGTTCTCGGCAAAGCATTTCGTAATTTATAGATGAGAAAAATAATAAAATAGAAACTTATCAAAATACATACGAATCTTCTCCGTATTAATATATAATGAGGATATACGAATGATTAAAACGATTCAACGAACCTAAAGAATAAAATAGGAGGAAAAGGATACAACTGTGCCTTTCCCCTCAGGTTGCATGATGGTAAAAGTTGTGATTGATAAAAGTAAAACATAAAGTGACATGCTGACGACATTGTGTTAAGAAATCAATGACACCAGTATAGAATGAGAGAATGGAAGAACTGATTAAGAATTAAGTGCCTAAATTAAATAAAAAAGATCACGGAAGAGAGGAGGGGATAGTCTACACGTATTCCGCAGAATCGCATCGGTAGGTCAAATAATTTGACCGATTTGAGTTTGACTCCTGTAGTGTTTAAGCAGAATGCTTGATGTTAGAGTGAAATGTGGACAAAACGCTGTATATATATACACCCTCTTATTAACAAATCTCTTATGTGTGTGTGTTTCAGAAAATAACGAATAAAATCTGTTGGTTCCAAAATTTTGGTCCGCAGTATGAATTTGTGAAATGAACTGGATTCCTTGTTAATTAGTGAAGCGGCCGCTAGGTGGCAGACTCGGGCGCCCGCTAAGTCTTTGATGACACTTAGTGTTTGGGTAGTTATTCATAACCTGGATTTATCTGCATTTTTTTATTTCTAATTTCGTGAATTCTAAATTCGCGAAACCCATATTATATATATATATATATATATATATATATATATATATATATATATATATATATATATATCAGAAAGGAATTATGACAATTAATCGTTTCCTACAAAATATTTAATCAAAAAAACATATCATACATAATATTACAAATAATAAAGTAACGTAACCGTTCTAGAAATAGGTCAGTTTAATATTTTTTAAAGTATTTTCTGTGATTTTTCCCCCTAGAAAGCACGTCCAATACAAGTTATAATTATGCCTATTCTCTGGGGGATCCCAGAAATTTTTGCGGGATACAATTTAAGAAACACTTACCTAAAGCGCAGTGTAGATTCTTTCTCAAATCTAGGAAGTATATGAAAGTGGCTACGAATAAAAACCTCGAAGAAAGAAGTTTACAAATGGTACGTGCACAAGTGTTTGTGTTGTGAAGCTACGTCAAGCTGTTAATATTAACACTAGCTAAGCATTTGGACATAAGATATTTCGGAGTTAGTGATGGTTAGCTGTGAAGATTCCCTAATTGTCATGGATTGAATACTAGAAATTTATACGGTGAAGATGGAACAGACGATGTGAAGTCGTTTCGTTTAGAGTTAAATGACCTTATCAAGAAAGAGAATCTGCATTTATCTGAAGAATATAATGCTGATGAGACAGGACTCTTCTGGGATTCGCTTCCCAACAATATACCCAAGTTTTTATGAAGGAAATGGAAACCGCAGACGCCTGGCTGTATGATAACTAAAAGAAAGCTTTTCAGCACGGTGTTATGCTAATGCTGATGGCACACGTCAGTTGAAGTTAGGGGTGGTTGGGCGGTCAGCACGCCCGCGTGTTTTAAAGGACCGCGTGCAAGAACTATCAGTGATTTATTATCATGCTGAGAAATCCTTGCTCATCAGAGATGCTTTTTATGATCAAGTTTAAAGATCCTCTATTGATTTTTAAACACTTCGTCCCCGAGTAAATACCAGGAGGAGATTCTTAAAGTTGGATCTCGAAGAAGTTACAGTTATACTGTTAATGGACAATGCAGCTGCTCATTCTAGTGTGCTGAGCAATTAATTAATAATGATTGCAAAATTACTTTTATTGGAAATAAAAAAGATGAAGATGGCGAAGGAGCACCACAGAAGAAACCGAAAATGTCAGTTACGTGGGTGGATTGATAATCTGATAAATTACGAGGGATGTGAAGGGGGGGGGGGATCTGGAAAGTTCTGATAAACACCTAGAACAAAAATAATGTTAAAGCAACTGATCATTTTTCTTTTAGGTGTTTATCAGAACTTTCCAGATTTCCCCCTCGTATGCTGATATGTCTGGCGACAAGGAGGTGCTACCCCACTATGCACATTTAAAGACTTCAAAAGAAATTATAAGAAACAGCATCAGAATGGAACACAGGCATCGCTGGATTCCTTCTTAGATACATGTTTCAGAAGTACCAGAAAATTGGTATCGTTGGACCATCCACTCCTCTCTGTTAGACCGTTCATAAAAGAATCTACAGCAGGGTTTCTCAACCGGAGTTCTGCGAGAGATCGTGTTCTTAGTAATATATGAGCCTCCAGTAATGTACGATGCCCCTCCGGTAGGGAAAAAACCCGGATTCGAATCCTGCGTATGATGTGAAGAACCTTTATCAGTTTCAACTGAAGGTGAGTTAGCTGGTCTCATATGGAGTTGAAGTTTCATCCAGCATACAGGCAAATCAGACAGAAGAACACACGAATTTGCATACAAAAGTATATTTATAGGCATAGGGCTAATCACCTTATTCTGGAATCATGGCTACGAAATCCAAGGATATCTTGGACTGTCATGGGCATTTAAGAGCCTTAAGAACCCTAGAAGAATATTACATATATATAATAATTATTCGGGGGGTTCCCTGAAACCATTAAAAATTATTTCAAGGATTCCTGCAGGCTAAAAAGATGCGAAAGGCTGGTCTACAGTATTCTACATATATGAACAATTAGAAAAAAACTCTAAGAAGGAAAGTGTGTTTATAGATGGTTTTTAAAGAAAAAAAAAACTGTAACGAATTCAATTACACATAGAAGAACGTGAAATTGTTTTTTTTTTGTTTTTTTTTAAATACATCTTGCTCGTTCGTTATATTGTGAAATGCATCAGACTTCGAATGTGTCATAGAAATGTCCCACCATTGTATACTGTGTGCGGCGAATAACACTTATTAATTCTTATGAGTTAATACGTAAAAAAGTGAATTTCACAAAACATAGATTGGAAACTAGTAAGTAAATGAATGTGCAAATAATGTGCTTTGAGCAAAAGTAAACATTTCTTTTCGTCTGCTCAAGTTGACTTAAATGTTTTATGCCAGATCTTTATTTATCTTTCCTTTTTAGGTATATATAAAATAATAGGGGAAAGGTTTTTTTTTTTTTTTTTTTTTTTTTTTTTTTTGGAAACAAATAATTTATAGTAAGATTGAGAGATCAAATATTGTTTTGCTGTTTAACGAATGAGTTAAGAAGTGCACTAATGGAGAACAATCTTATAAACTAGAACACGTTGTCGCATTTTTTTTTTTTTTTTTTTTTTTGTACTTGAACAATAAAAGTAATTCTTTTGTACTGTTTGCACATTCTCTAAATGTTACACTGACATAACAACCATGATCACTCAGAATCGAAATCGAATACTGTTGGGGGGGGGGGGGGTGCTAAACAGGACAAAGAGGAAAGTTGAAGGATTATTGTAAATGTGTTCTGAAAGAAAGCAGCTTTTTTTTTTTTAACCACTTCAACAACATGCAAGTGACTAGAAATCTGAAAAATTTTTTATCAATTTTGTATAATTAAATCGCGTATAAAAATATTGGGGAAAAGGCATCCCTATGAGATGCCTTCTTGGTTCTTTAGTTAAGAAAGACTGTAGTGCGGCACAGATCGTCAGAATTTTTATATTATTGCTTTATTCTTTCAGTGAGGGATTTCATGAAACCAACTGAAGGAAAAATATTGATGAATCTATGAATTAGGGTAAAAAAATAAATAAAATGTTTAAAATCCCATAGATAAAATTAAAGTACTCATACTAACTATCGAAAACAGCTCTATTTTTAATAATAACTTTTACACTATTTGAAAGAATAAAAAACCGAGACGAGAAAAACAGATTTTTAAATTTAAAAATTTAAAACTCAGTGTTTTTAAAAAAATTAAAAATTTCATTAAGTTTACAGTTATGGTTGATCGTAATTGTAAATTATTGATTGTCAAGTAAATTAGTTATTCCCATGTGATGTCATTTTGACGCTGTATGGTCACTCCCGCACCTCATTGGGTTTTTGGGATCGCAGATGTCCTTTCCATAAAGAATTAGTAGGACAGTCACAACCACACCCGGGCGGGATTCGAACTAGTAGCCACTTGACTGAATAGCGGATATGCTAACGTCTGCCAACCAGGTTTTTAGAATTCATAAAATTTAAAATTAAAAAGAAGAATCAAAGACACTTTTAAATTAACGAAACATAATGACTCATTGGACTCATTACGTGTCCTTGAATTCTTTGGAGGTATTCAAGTAAAAATAATAATAATAGCCTTTTTATGTATAAAGGTATAAAATGCCTCTTGTTATTCCTTCTCTCTCTCTCTCTCTTTTCCGCAGGTTCATGATAACTATGCTCTGGCTTTTCTGTTCTGATATTTAGGCGTTTTTTATGAAGTGATAGGCAAATAATTTATGGATGTTTTCTTAAAAACACTCGATGAAATTTGATTAAGTTTACAGTTATGATTGGTCGTGATTGTAATTGATCGATTGATCGTAAGGCCAGAATATTATGCCTGTTCAGTGGCCGATTTGTCAGAGGAGAAAATCCGATTTTTTTTGGGGGGGGGAGGGTGTTAAAATTCTGTCACTATTGTATGAAATCAGGGAATTCACTTTCAAAAATTTTTTATAAAAATTCTTTGCATTATAGATGGAATTCGATTCGAATCCACGGCATTTCAACTGAAGGGAAAATGTCGCATTGTCTTCTCGACCAAACTTCCATAACTCAATGACGCCCTTTGGTGGGAGAGAAAGCGATCTTAGTTCGAATCCCGTCATTATAAAAGTTCTTTGCAGAGGTGAGTTAGCCTTCGAGTTTTTCTGTCTCATACGATGGTGGCAGTGCTTTTAATCTCGGAAACTTCTGTTTTCATCTTAGGGAATACCGGGAGAAAAATAGGCGAACCGGCCGTAAATTGAAAACACGTTCTTCGAGGTAATGTTCTGGAGGCTGGAAGAGCCTTGTTAAAATCCAATTAAATGATTTAATTAAAATTAGAGATTGCATATTCTTTTTTGAGCCACCGAAAATGTCTTTTTAAAGTAATGATGATTCTGAAATTCCCGGGTGACTTCGATCCATTAATTTAACCATTTTTTTCCCTACTGCTTAAAGGAGGGATAAGAAAACACCGGAATTTCTTCAGGTAAAAAAAATTCTTACTCACAGCCATCATGTTGCTGGTCATTGTATATACTTTCTAGTTTTGTTTTCTCTTTGTTCTTTAAATTTTTAGTTTTCGAATTTTTTTTTGTTTTGATATTTAAATTTGATTTTTTTTTTTTTTCAAAATGTATAGTCCATCTGATTTGTCATTTCCCTTGTTTTTCGGTTTTATTGATGTTTCTGTTTCCACTGTTGAAGATACATATCAAAGTTCATATGAATAAGCTTCATTTTGAACACCTTTCTCTTACCATATGTTTCAGAAGTAGGGATGACCAATTCGGTCATCCCTACTTCTAAACATATAGAGCGAAGTACGTATTTTTACTCACTATCTTAACAAAAATTAAAACGTGATATTAGTCATCGAATTTAGCGTGGTTGGACAATCGGAGCAGCTTCATTACATAATAAGCTTTGCTGTTTTTATTTATTTATTTATTTATGTTTATTTAGGCTTCGAAAGAGCGTGAATGCTACTTCAAAAGACTGCGGCGAGTTAGATTGTCTCGGTAATTTTTTTTTGCCTCTCAGGAAGCTCTGGTTTTATTTTATTTATTTATTTTTCTTTATGAGAAAAACTGCAAAGTATACCCTATTTGATCACAAAAGAAACGAAGATATTATGAAAGAATTAAACCAAGAACCAGTAATAGAAAAAATTAAAAAATATAAACATAAATGAATGGAACACGTTCAAAGAATGAAAACAGAAAGATTACCAAAACAAGCCTTAAAGTACAAGCCATTAGGAAAAATAAAACCAGGACGTCCTCTTAAACGATTCAACGATGACTTCTAAGGCCGGAACAGGCCATGCTAGGCCTAAATCCTTGATACGTATGATGATGATGATGATTTATTTTTCTTATCTGAGAAACAGAACAACTATTGGCTTGGAAAAATATAACATTTCAATTGAAGGTGAGTTAGCCGATCTCATGGGAAGATAGAGGATTTTGTTCTTCTAGAAACTTGGGTTTTTCATCGCACATACAGGTATATCGGTTTTGAGAACACACGCAGTTTACAGACAAAAATACCAGTCATTTTGGTGGGTAGTAGATGGCTTTAGTGTAGGTGATGATGACAGTAGTGGTTCGATGTAGTTGGTGGATTAAGTAATGGAGATGGTAAATTGTAGAACAGGTGCCCCCCCCCCCTCGATGAATCTTTGGACTCCCTCCTTGGAGGTGTCACGTAATAATAATAATTCATCCGCGTGAAAGATCTTGCAATCTTGCCCTTCAGATTAGTTATGATGTTTCTTCAGAAGTATCGAAATAATCTAAAAATGATTGGTATTGATAACATGAACAGATTTTTTAATGTTTAAATACCTGTTGGTGTTCTATAAAATGTGGTGTTGAATGGAAATAATGTTCTCTCTTGGTGTGTGTTATATTCAGGAAGTGGATTTCTTTTCAGCTTGCAATCATTGATTATCAGTTTGTTACGAGGGTCTTCTGATTGTCTTAAAACTCGGGTACTATATAAAATTAGACATTAAAAAATAATAAATAAATAAAATGTAACATGAAAAGTTTATACACACGAAGTCGAGTTTACAAGAATACATAAATAAATAAAAATATAAACAAATAAAGTAAAATGAAAGCATGAAGCCACTAGATAATGATTTTTATTACATAAATAAGATGAGATATTAAATTTTCCTAGGGGGAGGGTATTTTGTGAAATCGATGCAGTTTATTACTCTATTCTCGTTCGGAATACTCTTGAAATTCATTTTAAAATAGGGACGGAGAAAGATTAAAGCCGAGCTGCTAGTCAAAGGAAATTATTTTCATATAGACTTCTGTAATCACACCATTACTCCTAACGGCCTCAGTTTGACAACTTGGAAAGATGAGTTCGAACCCCATTTAGAACGTCAAGAACATTTAAAAGGAGCTTGCAGTTGAAGGTAAGTTAGCCCTATTCTTGTAGGCGGGACTCGCAATATTTTCCTTCTATAAAACGTAGAGACATGGAAAACAAGGTCCTGTCAGCCACGGGAAGACTTCGTATGATATTAACTATTTTATTCTAATCAGGTTTTGAAGTCCTTAGCCCTTATAAGGACTGGCTTAAAGGGGCGAAGCAAGAATGCTTTTCATCTTCTCCGTTATCTGTAGAGGACAGTGTAGGGATAAGGTGTTATTGAGCTATTAAAGCTCTGAGCATGGCAGAAGGGTAACAGCAATAGCCAAGCCTCAGTTAGAACTCCACTGGCTACAGCATTGCCATCCATTACCTTCCAAGGGTATTAATCCGTCTCTCCTATTTTATTTATCCTTTTCCTTATAAGGAAAAGGATAAATAAAACTCGCCCCTTTTCCTTAAAGGGGCGAAGCAAGGATGCTTTTCATCTTTCCCGTTATCTGTAGAGGACAGTGTAGGGATAAGGTGTTATTGAGCTATTAAAGCTCTGAGCATGGCAGAAGGGTAACAGCGATAGCCGAGCCTCAGTTAGAACTTCATTGGCTGCAGCATTGCCATCCATTACCCTTCCAGAGTTTCATCCATCCATTCATTACCACAATCCCTCAGAACTTGAACTTGAACTTAATTGGTTGATGGACTGAGTCCTTGACTCTTTATCCCTTCATCTGGATGCTTTTCATCTTCCCCGTTATCTGTAGAGGACAGTGTAGGGATAAGGTGTTATTGAGCTATTAAAGCTCTGAGCATGGCAGAAGGGTAACAGCGATAGCCGAGCCTCAGTTAGAACTTCATTGGCTGCAGCATTGCCATCCATTACCCTTCCAGAGTTTCATCCATCCATTCATTACCACAATCCCTCAGAACTTGAACTTGAACTTAATTGGTTGATGGACTGAGTCCTTGACTCTTTATCCCTTCATCTGGATTTTAGATTGTGGGTGATGAGATTATTGTGGGTAATTTACCCGCTCATTGTGAGCATTGAGGCTGTATCAGCTTTCTCTTGCGATGGAGGATTTCGGTTTTTTATGTTTGAAACGATCTGAGGGCTTGTAGTCCGCTGCCAGTCGAACTAACTGATTTGGGTGATTATCCTTGATTGTGAAGAACAATCCCTCAGAAGCCAAGTTAGTTGGCCGTAACTAGTAAAGTTCTTTAGCAATGTTTATGGTGTACTTGTTCATGACCTAAAATTTATTTTATATGTGCTAAAATATTTATATTTTAATACATTTTCCTGTTTTTTTTATTAAATTTTACTAGTTTTTATTAAAAAAAGTGCCTTATTTTTTTTAAAAAATCACAATTTTTAAAGGATCTGTGTCAGCATAATGCTGCAACTGCATTATTTACTAGTAGTACTAATTGGAATAGGGATTAGAAGTTTACCCCTAGCGTGAGAAAAAAACCACTACACCCTGATTCTTATAAACATAAGAAAGATGGGTTTGAAATTATACTTTTTCGTGCCTAACTTTTGAATCCTTTCCTTACTTGGGCTGATTTTTTTTTTTTAATTTTATTCCCGCTCCCGAAAACCTCTTGCTAAACCTATAGTAAGAGCCTTTCGTACCGTGAGTGAGCTAAGGATATTTTTTTTTTTTCATTTTTATTAATTTGATGAATTTTTTTTACTTTCCACATAGTCCCTGCTCCGATGAGCGAGGTGGTGGTCTCACACCGGGCAATGAAATTCATCTTCCACCAAGAGACAATCACAATCATCTATGCCCACGGGGAATTCTAACTCTCAGCCTGTTGGTTGGAGAGTGGATACGCTAACCACTCGACCAATCAGGCCGACACTATTGGCCAAGTGGTTAACGTTCCCGTTCTCCAACCGACAAGCTAAGGGTTCGAATCTTGCCATTGGCATAGATGGTGGAAGATGAATTTCATCTTCTTGTGTGTGTATTTTCAAAAGCTTAACTGTATATGAATTCTGAACTGATCACCAGCCGTTCATGTTCTTACATCTTTATTAAAGAAAAGTGGAGAAATGATGGCGGCCAGTTCGATGGAACAGCTCTCATGAATCAAGCATTCTTAGGAAGGTTTTGGGTACAAATGTAAGAACAGCATTCTGTAGTTGATTTGATTTTGGAATTTATAGAAGTTGTGCAGGTGAGTGGTGTTTCGAACGAAAGAGGACATGAAGTTTTTTTGATTTTGTGAGTCAACCCAAAGAGAGAAAATTGAGATGAAATTTTATTTTACCCCAAGTGAAATAAAATTCTTCTTCCAAGAAAGAGCATTGTATTGTATTTTATTAGATTATCTTTACATCACTTAGGAATGACTAGGAGATCAGTTTTAAGGCAATGGTTATAAAAGATCTTGAAGCTTGAATCATCTGATCACTACAAGTCCATAAGAAGGCCTCTACACAATACCTTGGAAATAGTTCGGTGACCACTGGGCAAAGAGATTGGGCAAAAGAACTGAGCCCTTGGGTATTCCAGCAGTGATAAAAAATCTGGCGAGGGGAAATCATCCTCCATGACACGCATGAAGAGAAACAGAAACTGAAGACATTAAATCTTTGTTTGTTCACTGATTTCACTGCTATTACAAAAATTCAAGTACATATACGTAACAATATAACAAAAATAACATTAAAACAATGATATAACACAAGAAAGAAAGAAAGAAAGACCATACTAGTAGTAGAATTATGAAGATAACTTATGTTCTTATATTCGTATATCCTCGTATGTTCTTTCTTGTGGTTATGTCAGTTGCTTTAATATCATTTTTGTTCTAGATGTTTATCAGAAAACTTTCCAAACGCTCCCATCCCTCGTACATACATTCATATACACATTCATATTCGTATGAACCCAATCTCAAAAAAAAGCAAGAAGAGGACCATACAATGGTTCACTTTTTGCTTCTTGTAATTGGGTCCATAAGCATGCCTTCATGCCAGACTCGATATGAATTAGAAATGTCAATAGTGACCATATTAGTTGCTTCAAACTTTCCATGGGTTGTATCCAAAGATGGATAAGATTCGCTAAGAGATGATGTGGAACAAAAGTGGTGGAATCATTACTGGTAAGCAATAATTCATTGATAAGCCTCCAGGTAGTGAAAAAGTCAGGTGTTAATAACTTTTTCCTTGAGATAACTAAGGTGAGAGCAATTGAAAGATAGTTTGATGGATAACTTCTACCTCCCGTTTGTAGGGACAGGCTAAATAAAGAATTACCTTCCATGATGTAGTGTAGGTGCCCCAGATGAGCATGAAGCTTGAACTTGTTTAACAGGTTGGGTATTAATTCTGGAGCGCAATTAGAAGGGTATCGTCTGGACCAGATACTCAATAATCTGATAAGTATCTAGATTATTGAGTATCTTTCTGGTGTCTTTCTGGAAAAAGATAATGAAAAGTGAAGCATGTGATGAGTGTTCGTGGTATACCGAGAGCTGATTTTCGATGGTTGTCTAATGACAAGTTGGAGGAGAACACATTTGGTAAGTCAACATTATGTTATTGTTATCATGGTCATCCTTGATGTGTGAGATAGATGGAAGCGCTGAGTTTTGCTCAACAGCTTTAGAGTAAAAAAACTAGAGGGGACCAGAAGACTCGATTGCCGAGTCTTCTGGTCCTCCTCATTTCAACAAAAGCCAAAACCTACATTTCAACCCATTTGGTTGAAATGTAGGTTTTGACTTGGGCTATTTCATATTTGGTGATTTTTTTTACTGGTCATATCTGAAATGGACTCCTTTAGCATGCTTGTTGGAGAATCAAGACTTGGAGAGTGTTCGAAGGTTTATATGGAGTGAAGCACTCCTTAGCAAGAAGTATTTCAGTTATTTGGTGGGATTATGTTTAGATTGGGAAAAATTTTAAATAGACCATGGAAAAGGGGACGTGGAAATCCTGGTAGTCATCCCAATTATGTACTGTAATAGTGACAAAAAGACACGAAGTTGAAATTGACTGGTTGGAGGTCGATCTGAAGAAAGAAAACAAAAGTAGGCACGCACGTACGCACGCATACTAGGTATTAATCTTTATTTTGTTGTTTACGAGTTTCCTAATTATTTTAATTTAGAATAGTACTTTCGACTCTTGAGGTTTTTTTATCATTATTTTCTTGCCGATGATTATATTTATTTTCTTTTGAATTTAGACTACTTAAAACTTTCCCGCGTTAAACATAATACTTTTTTTTAGCCAGTGCGTATTATTTATTCCAATAAATATAACTGCTGTCAAGCACATTTTCCCATTCTCACTAACTATTATGTTGCAAGCATAACACCAAAAAACAGTAATAGTCAGTTCAACGTGTAATAGCAGACAAACTTTTATTATCTTCTTCTTCTTCTGCTAGCTACATTTTTTTTCTTAATTAGTAAAATAAAAAAAAAAGGATGACTCCTGGTTTAGCCCACTGACTACGCCTCCATATGGTTAATTCTGTTGAACAGTTTACCAAAAACGTAGGAATATTGCACTTGACATTAAGAAGTTGCTCTTTCAACTTCCTTAAATTCAGTGTGACTGGGGTTGAGTTTTCGATTTGGGAATAATTTTCGTTTCTTCTCTCCTGAAGTTAGTTGGCAAATCTTTTCCGTTTTACTCATTAGATGTGTTTCTTACTTAACAATTATATAAATTCGGTTAAATATATCTTTGAAGAATTTAATCGGAAAAAGTAAAGTAATTAAGTAAATATGACACACACACACACACACACACACACACACACACACACACACACACACACACACACACACACACACACACACACACACACAATGGTTTAGAAATAAAATAAAATACAATACACGTTTACGAACATTTATTTTAGACAACAGGATACTTTCAAGCACAATATTTCCTAAAAATATTAGAGTCTTACCACCAAGATAAGAAAAGATAGATAGATAGACATAAACCTATTTTTGGTCACTTTGAGAGATTTTGTGAGTGCAATGCTTACATATTTGCAATAAGAATACTACGAAAACGAATAACAACAGTTTCTGTATTGGTTCATTTAGATTTATTAAGCAAGGTACACTGAGGAATAAATGAAACAGTGTGTTTGATTATATTCAATGAAATACTGCAAAACTCTGAATGAACTTTTATTCTCATATCACAGACTGTAGCTTTAGAGCTTTTGCTCAAATACAATGGACAGTGTTCGACTGTGGTAGCGTTGTATTCTATCTGGGTATTAATTTCTCGGAAGGGAAATCGTACCCAGGATTTAAGGGCATATTAATGGTATTGACCTGTATTTAGCGTATTTTGTGTCTAATATCCCTTCTAACCATCATATTCCAGTAGGCTGAGAGTTGTGTCATCGACGCCCAACACAAGCCCACGGTGTTAGTTTCGGTTCTCCTCTCTCCTCTCCCACGACAGGCGATAATAATAACTTTCTGATAATTGCGGAGGGGGGGAGGGAGGGAGAGTGAGAGATAGTTTGCATTAAATTAGAGAAATATGAAATATAGATCATAGTGACGTAGATTTCACAGTCATAGAGGTGGGTTTAAAAATAAATATTCAGACTAAACATCATAAAAAAGTCCTAGATTCTCTGCTCAATTATTCTGAAACTTTTGAAGAGATTAGGAGATCATTTTACATAAGCTACATTCTGAGTTTGATGAAATAAATCATTCAAATTCATTGAAAATGTAATCATTCAGTAAAATATGGTTACCCACATGCGCCAATTTGAAAACGTTATAAATATTTTCCTAAAATCACAGTTAACAGAGTTTTATTCAGTGCAAACAATATGACACGTTGAAATTCTTCCCTTTCCTTGTAACCATGTCCGAATGGGCTGAATATTAAAATATTCTCTCTCTCTCTCTCTCTCTCTCTGTATGTGTGTGTGTTTGTTTTGCTCCAACTGGATTTTGCAGATGAGTCTCAAACGATTTCTTCGTAGTAAAAATTTATGAATATATATATATATATATATACAGATTTCGAAGTGTCGCTTACACTTGTAAGCGACACAACGAAATCTGTATCTGCCGGCCCGTAATTTGTAGGATATTTTATAAATAAAAATACTATCAACAAATACAACAGTCCTAAAAAAAAGTTTATTTCATATGGTTAAAAGAAAAACTAAAACGTGGAATTTTCTGATGAGGTAATGATAGATAATGATCATCAGAAATAATAAGCATCTTTGACTTGTCTGAGGCGCATCTCAAAAAACGAATTGCAGTAATCTTTTCATTATGTAATTAATGAAAACTCGTGATTTTTTTAGAAAGATTTTCGATTTCCAAAGACAAAAAAAAAGAAAGTTTAAAAAATGCCAATATTTTGCCAAATGTTGATTGAGCACTTCCCGCTCTAAGTGCTGAGCTAGACAATTAGCGATGCATAGAAAATTGATATCATAAAATAAAAATAAATAATAAACTATAGGTTTCACGATATCTAATTCTCGTAATGCGACAAACGTAATTAATACAGGTTGCCATTAAAACAAAAATATATTGTGCAGTTAATTGTGGTTTCTCGGTGAAAAAATATAGGAAGCATAAAATCGTCTGCAAAAGTTCTCTGGTGATGACGTGGTCAAAAAATGATCAAGAGTGGTTGTGTGCAATCCTATTTCAATTTACTTTTTTAAAGAATTTTAACAGTTTATGATCGTATTGATCATGTATGGTATGCAAAGAGGTGCATGGTTTTTATACGCAATCATCCTAGTGCTTACGAAAACTTGGAATAAGCAAAAAGGGTTGTTATATTTATTACCCGCTTCCTGACTTCTTCAGCATTAAGTATTACTACAGGGTAATTTGCTTGCATCATCTGATTATGTATTTTTATTTTATTTCAGGAGGCATCATGTACAAGGTCGTATATAATTTTCTTAGACAATTATAATTTTTAAAATTTACTTCTAATACTAATAAAAACTTCTGTGTTTGTTATTTTTTATTTTAAATTTAAATAAAATTAGAAATTATTATTATTTTTGAAAAAGAAAAATGTTATTTAAATTACACACCAAAATAAAATTTCAAGATGAGTTCTATTTTTAAGTGTGATTGGTTATTGGCTATTTAAGTTTGCACGTTCCAATTTTTTTCAAATGTGTTTATTTCTTCTGTAAACGTAAGGTATTTTGTAAATGCATTTCTTTTCATATTTCATATGTAAACTGTTTAATTAAAGTGTTGTTCTTCATATATATTATTATGAGCTGTTTCATTCAAATAGTATTTTCGAAAGTAGGGCGTTCGCCCTACCTTCGAAAATATTTATTATATTTTTTATATTTATTAATATAAAAATAATATTGAAAAATAATATAATATTGTTAATTTGTTATAAATCAAAATAAATTTTCATATGTCAGTGATTGAAATATGAAAAAAGTGCTGTAAGCCTACCTTTTTTTTTGCTAAAAAGTATATTTGCTTGTTTACAAACAAGTGAGGACAGAGACAAACAATAAAAGTACACGGCATTATATATAATGCATAGCTAAATAACTCTTACCTGCTCATTCCGTGTTTCTTAATATTTAGTTGACTTATTGATGAAATTTTGTTTTTTATGCTATAAATATAAGCATACAGACGTTAAGGCTTCGATTAGAGGACGGTCCTATCTTGTTGTGATAAGAATAGCACATCGTTAACGTCGCGCTACAGGAAATGAAAGTTTTCATTGGTGCCACATCTACAACGAGAAGTGCGCACACATGACCGTCTGCAGTAAGAGTAGATGCTAATATGAGTGAGGCCAAATGTAGCACCGGAAGGTTGGGACACCGGCATGCTTTACTCTAACTCAATTGTCGGGGATAAGCCACGTTTTTCTATGAAGCATACAGACATGGGGGGGAAGCCGGGCTTCTAGATAACGAACTAGTCAAGCGGTTCCGTACCAGCTCCATTTACGATTGCAATGAACACAGAGAGAGCGTATGTGTATGTGTGCCTGCGCAATCTCATCCGTAATAAAGGGATAGTTTAATGCCTTCCCTCAATATTATCTAAAAGCGAGGAGAATATTCATTACTCTTATATATATGTATATTTAAGAATACTCCTCCTCATCCGAAAAGTAGAATATTTAAAAGGTCCAGTTTACTCTATGGCTAATATCTAATCTGTTTATTCAGCAATCTTCGAAAAAAAACGGCTTTGTGAAACACCATGTAAGGTAGAAACATTATTCAAAATAATGCTTTTATTATTTAAAAGCTTATTCTTTGACCTAGGTTTAGTGATCGTAAGAAAATTTGCTACACTTATAACGCTCTTTCTTACACATTTTTTTTTTCTTTTTTGCAAGAATTCCATACTTTGTCTAACAATGCAGTCTTTTCCGAATGCTCTTGAAGTCGAATGAACCAGTAGTATGTAGATAAAAGAAGCGTATCATCATAAAAACAAGTTTCTTCGCCATGAAGATTTAAGTGCTAAAAAAGAGGAAGTCAGATAGCGTGGGGGGGGGGGCCTTGTTGAATAGAGTGGGTGTGCTTATATATCAACGTTGAGGTGCATAAAATGCAGTTGTGATAGGAAATAGAGTTTTCGCCTCTCCGAATCATATGCTGACTCTTTGTTGGTATTCAGATTATTAATTTTTTACCTACAGATCTATAATTAACGTTATCAAGTAAGAGAAATAATTGTATGCAGTTTTGACGTCTGTATTCTTCAGTCATGATTGCTGTAACTCATTTTAACACCATCAGTGATTCATATACTTCTCCAAAGAATAGCTAACATTTTCAAGCTTCAATAGTATTTGCTTATGTGAATTCTAAAATCTATATAATCATAAAAAATTATAAGTTTTGAAATAATATAGCATGGCACGTTGCTATTTCTTGTTGTCAGTGGAATTTCTTTTAACACTTATTCATAAGTATTACATACTTCCATTTTTTATTAAAAATTATCAATGAACACCACGACTTAAATTTATCAAAGAATAAGTTATATATAGTAACCATAAGCTATATATAATAACCATATATAGGTTTTCATTCATCTATTCTTCGATGGTGGAAGATGGTCGCGGATTGGAGGAGTCGAAATTGGTTTGCTTTATGAATGAGTTCTTCCCTAACTTTATCGCCCTAAGTAATTTGGGCAGGTGAGGATGAATTGTAGGTTTTCCTTTTGTGAAACTTTGGACCACAGTTTACACACATTTAAGACATTATCATGAACTGCAATTCGAAATTATCAAGTGCTAATGAATAATTTAAAATGATTCATTCTGGAATTTAGAATGAATTCATTCAGCAGCTATCTTCGTTGTGAGAAACTGTGGGTTCAATGTCCTAATGCACTATTATAATAAATAATCGTTTTTAATTATCAAATATTAAGTGAAGTTCATCACAGTTTAGGTTTACAACTATAGGTTTATAACCTTTTCATGCTCGGGATTCACAAAAAAAAAAGATTATATTAATATATGGTAAATTAATATAGAGTTCATTCGTTTTTGAGTGCTTTTTTAAGTGTGAAATGCACCCTAAAAAGAACTAATGTAACTAATCAACTATATATTCATTTAAAGCAAACTTAAAAAAGGTGAATTTACCCAAAATTAATAAATCAAGGTCCGGGTCAATCCGAATCCCGCAATTAGCACCGAATCTCTGGTTCTCCTCGACTACAATTATTAAAAACTGAGTTTCAATTTTAGTCTACATTGGACATCTTGAATTACTTCTTTGGCTTCATTCCAACTCAAGTGGGGTCACTGCTACAGTTCAATCTCCTCCATGCAGTTCTGCCTAGAGCCATGTTTTCCCTCTAGCTTGAACTACATCATTAGCATCAATGTCGTCATATGTACCTCAAAGGGTGTTCACTTCTTGAACCACTATTTTACATAACCTTCGATATGTCTACTGATGATCAGCGTGACGTTTCTTTCATTAGTGCTGACCCTCTTTTGCCATTATTCCAGGAGCGAAATGCATACACGAAATCATTCATTATTAGCTGTAGGTAATAAATAGTTTCGTACTTAAAACTATATACTTTATATCGGATTGAATTTTGTATTAATGTATTTATAGTCAAATATTGGACGAGTGAAGCTAAATATATATGAGTAACTATTTTCTCTTGAAATAGTACTGCCGGATTGATTGGCAGAGTAGGTAGCTTAACCGCTCTATAACTAACATGTCAGGGTTCGAATCTCGCCTTGGGCATTGCGATGTTTCTAATATTCTTTAGGTGGGAGATGAATTTCATTATCCCGCTTTCTATTTCACTTTAGGTCCCTAAAGTAGGTTGAAAAGTTCCATGTTTGGTAGCTAGAGCACAGTTTCCAGGTTATGTATAAAAAAATACAAGTACAATGTGCGTGTGTGTGTGTATTATATGTTTAATTTAAATATCAAATTTTTTTACTTAAATTTTAATATATATAATAGACAAAAAAGTTCTTAGTCCATCTATGGTACTAATGTACTATAGTTTTATAACTTTTTGTGCGTGGGAGTCACATTAAAAAAAAAAAAAAAAACTGTTTCATAAATTCAAATCAAAATGCTACGTGGACTGTAAAAATATCTAATTTCTCTTTTTACATAAATTCATCGCTTCTAAAACCGTTGTTGAAATCCGTTTCACACACGAGTATTTTCTACATAACAGTCAAAAACGAAGTTCGTATATTTGTTATCCCCTCTTCATTATCTTTTTACCACGCCCTCTGGTGGAGTCTGGTTCAGCCAAGTGCAACAAACTCCTGCTACCCAAACTTATATATTCTATTCATTTCAATGCACTTCTAGATCTATTTGCGATAGGAACAGTTGGGTGGTTTTATATTTACAGCCAAAAGTAACTATGAGGTCAGTATACTGTATCTGTAAGCGTGTTCTCTTCTGCGTGGTTTGCATGTTTTACGGGTTGAAAACTTTGCTACGTCTGAATGAGAGGATGCTTTATCTCCTTGTCAAGTTCGATGGCCTTGGTGAAGCCGAGATGAAGACTTAATCTAATTAGATTTACTACCAAAAGTTCTTGGACTGGTCATAAAGAGCATACTGTAACTACTACTTATTGCTGTAGTATTTCTTCATCATGAGTTAATCTGTTGAGCATGACCATCATGAATTCATTGTTTTCATATACATTTATTTGCTTTAATTACTTGATTGCAATTTAATTGCTCAGTTTTTTTATCGTTTTCTGTGATTTTCGATATGAAAAGTGCAAAGAGTGAAGATTTCCATTGTTTTGCTATAAACTTATTATAACTTCTTTAGTGACCTTCCAGGTGTTGCTTGTCAAAAATGTTCGTTATTATTGCTTCAAAGAAAGCCTGTCGAACATCATGATAATTGCATTTTTTGATGACAATGATAATTGTTTTCTTTGACTGTGAAAACGTTCAAAGAAATTTTTTGTTCTTACAAGCGAAACTGTCAACCAACAATATTGCGTGACTAATACTGCTCCCCTATCGGCGAATATCTTTCCCTTGTATGCCTAAGGACATACGAGGGAAAGGTATTCGCCGAAACCACCAGAAAAGTAACACATGAAGAATCAGTGGCTTCACCACGGCATGTCCTGTATATTATATAGACTGTGGACATGAACAACACAATTGCAGTTCTCTACATGACTTTACTCATTGTGACTTCCTTTGGCTTTCCAAATGGAAATGCATTCCCAACTTTTCGTTCTCCTTTAGATTGCATTTCCTGAATGGTGAACTGCAACCAAAAGAACGGAGAGTTGAGGGCCTTTCAGAGATCCAGATGGAATCGAGGACAGAGCTGACTGATTTTGATCAAAGCAAAACTACTAATGGAATTTCCAGCGATGCTGGAACTCTGAATTCGGTGTATACATTCATTATTTTGAAGAAAGAAAAAACACAACGATCAGTAACTAATACGTCGTAATTACAACATTTCCTACTAGATTCTTAAGTAATGAATAGGGAAATCTATAGGAATGCTTAATAGAATGCATTTTAGAAACTTAAATTGTGAAACGAGTTGTTTCAATGAGACTATGAGACATAAATATTTGAAAATTTATTTCTCGATGGTGTGTGTGTGTGTGTGTGTGTGTGTGTGTGTGTGTGTGTGTGTGTGTGTGTGTGTGTGTGTGTGTGTGTGTGTTATTTCCCCAAGTACATCCAAATGATTTATTTATAATATTTTTTTTAAGTTATCGCTACCAATCTCTTAACCACTCTTTTGTTTCAATGATGTTCACAAACCGTTTGCCAAAAAAAAAAAGTAAATAGAAATAAATCAGAATCAATTTAATTGTTCATTTCGTAAATTCTTTTCCATTATGTACATTTCATATTGGTGGGTGAGAAGAAAAGGGAAAAAAAAACGAACTTTTAGAACGTTTGATTTTTTTTTTTTTTTTTTTTTAGAAAACGTTTTCTGCAGCAAGAAATTGCATTCCTCACTCAAAAACCCAAAGAAATACTTTGTAATCAAATTTCCATCAGATTATTTCAAAAAAAATCGTGTGTGGGTGTTGAAATCGGATACGAAAAAAAAACTATGTTTATTTATTAACTGGGCTTAATTTGTATCTTTTTTTATTTGTAAAATTTTCGAAAAAATATTTCAACGATTTTCAAATTTATTAAGTCAAATCAAAAACAGAGAAATCGAAAGAGAGGAGAAAGATTTGCTACAGTAAATATTTTTCGGACTTCAAGGAGACATATTTTAATGAACTGTTTTTTTTTTTTGTTTTTTTTTTAAAAAACGTCTGGCCATATAACGTTTTTATTTAATTAATTAAAACAATTATTAACAGATATCTCGGTTTGCATCTCTTATAGCATTCTGCTTTTTGACTAAGAGAACTATGGGAAATTCAAAAGCGACTCCGACTATAACTGCGGGTACCTACCAATTTCGAAAAAAGTTGGGACAGAACGCTTCTCCTACTCCTTAATTATAGTTAGGCAACTAAGGAAAATGTATTGTTTCTGTTAATGGCTTGTGTCCATCGTCTAATTTTTCTGATTTTCAGGATGAAAAATTCTATTTTCTCAGAAGTTAAATCCTCTCCATCCTCCACCGTATGAGGCACTCGCTCACCTTTATTTGAAATACCCTTATAAAGGTTTCTTGCGTTGGAAAGACCTGCTGGGTTCGAGTCTCTAAACGGACTCGAGTCCAGATCTGTCACCCAAAGTACAACATTGTTGCCCACTAAACTATACGATGACTTCAGGGATAGCAGAATGCAAGTTAAATATATAGCTTAATTTGAGTTTATTGGGAAGGATTTTAACAGCGGTTTTAAATATCTACTTTAGCAGACAATAACAGATGAAATCGCAAGAAAAGCAATGCAGAGAGAGAAAGATCCGCGATTAATAAGATAAAATTGCATCTGCACGTCTCTTTAGAATTCGTATATTCCACTTTGACAATAGCAGGAAATGTCATCCAGTGTCGGGAATTGAATATCTTGCTCATCTACAATGAACTGACGCAAACTCGGATATGGAATATTTGAAGATGACCACAGAAAAATTCGTATCCAATATGCGTCGCTTCTGCAATTCATGGTTACGACAGATCAGATGCATTTTTTGAGATAAAAAAATGTGCTGTAGTGCCACTCCATAAAGGATTCGCACGGAAAACGCAACATTTCTACTAGACTGAAAAAAAAAAAAAAACTGGTTCGAATCCCTTCTAGAATACGAGAAATCTTTATAAGGACTTTTCATGTGATGCTAACCTATCTTGTTTCATGGAGATGAAAGGATTTTACTTCAGCCAAACACAGTCTGACTTAAGAACGTACACGACTAAAAGCATTAATATACTGACCTCATAACTTTAGTTGTTACTTCCGTAATTCCAACTAAATCAAATGGATTGTTTCATTTACGGAAATAATCACAAAAACCTTCGCATTTCATTTATAAAAACAGCCGCCAGAACATTCCCAACGCAGGCTACATAAAATTGTCCTGTAGGCTAATATAACATTCAACGTCTATTTCGGTGTATTGAACGAAGAGATTCTAAACCAAACTAGGAGAAACATCCCTCCCCTGCCACCATTTTCCGTTTGTTTCAGAATAGGATGATGCACTCTGATGAATGATGTTATTCTGGCAACCACCATACCCAAACACGTTAATCTCATTTGAATAGTACACCTTGATTCTTCATTCAGTATACTGCAGTTAACAACAGTTTAATGTATCTATGGAATAGTTTGCAGTAAATCATCGTAAGCTATTGTAACGTAGCCGTGGAAATCGATTCTGTGAAGTTTAGTACATCGTGTTCTGGCACAAACCCTTAAGTTGTGGATGGACTAAACTCCTGGTTGAAGAATCCTCCTGAGAAATGCAACATTTTGAGCACACTCCTGTCCTTTTCCATCAATTTATGTGGTTTATTGCTCTTTATTGCTGTTTTTGTCTTGTATAATTTATTGTCATATTTTAATATCAACGCCACCCACAGTTGATTTTATATGTTGTTATGTAATTATGATCTAATCCGCAAGAACCATTGGTTAAATAAATAATGTGATAGCCTATGATAACACTTCGCTTGAAGACAACCTAACTAACCATTTTTTCACGTAACTCCCACCACGAAAGTGTGTAAAGCTAAAGTACATTACCGTGGATGAGTTAGGTTTTTTATGTTTATTAATTTTATATATTTTCTTTTTTTTAATTTCTTTTTACACAGTCCAGAAACCTTGCTGTAGAGCAAGATTTCTCAAACTTTTCCTACGACGAAACACTTCACAAATCCTGAAATTTGAACGGAACACCTTGGTTACAGTCGAGTATCATCGGTCTCGTATTCAATTGTAAGCGCACACCATCGCTGCAACAGGTTGTATCGCAACACAAAAATGCGACAGCGCACACTACAGGCGTGCCGGGCCGCACTGCAACGCATTGACCTTGCTTGTGACTGCACGTTTCCTAGAATAGATACCTCCGTACTTCACTCGCGTTCGGAAGTGTTGACAACCGCGGGCGGCTGAGTCAAGGCCAGGGCGCGCTGGCCTTAATAGCGCGATCCACACGCAAAGTGAGGAGAGCCTGATTTTCAAACATGTTCGAACTTGTCGCAGCATTTAAAACCATTCCAGGCTCATATTAATTTCGATAATTTTTCACGGTATTCACTTTCCGCGCAACATAGTTTGGGAAACGCTGCTCTAGAGACTAAACACGGAACTTTTTATGCCACTTCAGGCTATTTTCAACTTGATACACAACTAACAGCTATTTAGCGGAAAGAATATTTCTATTTCTTTATCTTAGTACATTGCAATGTCATGATAGTGCAGCACCATGCCTGTGTACAAATAAAAGTATATTATTGATACACATTATTTTAAAGAAATGGGAGGGGTGAGGGGGCAGCAAAGTGCAAGTTTTGAAATATGGTGTTTATCATAAGAAGACAAAATTAAACTATTTTTTTATCCCATTTCTGTTAACAATGTATATTCGTTTATTCCATATAACAGAGATGTTGTCTGCTGTGGATGTGAATGGTTAAAATACTCAATCGACTATTGGTACCGATTGAATCTATAAGTGTTTATGTTGTTACTAAGTTTTCCAATTTGTTTCTTTGGTGGGATGAAAAACCCGAATTTCTGGAAATAAAAGTAGCAGTTCTGTATAGTTGGTGGATTAAATGGTGAAGACGGAGAGTAGATTGCTCTCCCTCGATGGGTCCTTGGACTCCTTGGAGGTGTCACGTAATAATAACAAAATAAACCCTTCCACCACGTATGAGACCGGCTAACTCACCTTAACTTTGAAAAATCTTTACAAAGGTTCGTCGCTTTCTAGATGAGATTCGAACCTAGGTTTTTCCAACCATCGTCGATACCAACTGAGATAAAAAGATAAAACAACTAGTCAGCTAAAATACAAAGAGAAGCATCTGTAAATGGCCGAATAGTTGTTATATCTTTTAAATGAAAAATTTTGAGTAATCGTTGTCATGTAGTATTGATCTTTTATTTCCTTCCTGCGTTAGCTGTCGGCTGGTATAAAAGCAAACTTTCACCAATGAAAACCGAGTTTGGGAAATCCGCGAAATCCCACCATTAAATAGCTTTGTGTAGGAAATCAAAAAAGCAGTATTTTGCAGTTTGACATACTGATGTTCGTGATCTTAATATACGGAAAACGTCTTCTCCCAAAGAGTATATTAACGTGTTTAGTTTAAGTGATTGCTGTCGACAGATATTTCTCATTAAGTGCTTATTCTAAATTCAACATTTATTGATACTTTTTCTCACCAATCATTCTCAAGCAGTGGTTACTTTCTGAATAACTTCCATGTTGTCATATTTTGTTGTGTTGGATCGCTCTTATTTTATTAAGGTGTCTCGTTTTGAATCTAGAAAAGTAAACAAAAATATCGAGAGGTAGGTGAATGATAAGGTAGTTTTAAGTAGTTGGTTGTTGTTAGCTATAATAAGAAGAAAATTACTTACCAATATAAAAGTACGCTTCAGTAGAAACAACAAAAAATCAGGGAACTAAACAGAGGACAAAAACTCTGAATTACCTGTAGGTGAAACAGAATAAAAAAACTAAAACAAAGAGAAAACATATAGTAAACATAAGTAAAATAACATATCAAACGTCAAAACAAAATGAAAAGGCAGTTATAATGACTAGCATGTAGTATTTAAGGCCGTGCGAAGAAAACGTTTTAAATAATTAGAAAATCAAGAAGAAAGTGTTTTGGTTTTCTTATGTCTTCTATCTTTCAAGAAGACTCCTTAACGTTTTAATGAATTCGGACTGAGGAAATAGTTCGTTTCTAACCAGTAATCATAAACAGCAGATTTGCTTTCGAAATGTAAAAACAGAACGTTACTATACTGCTTGATCTTTTCATCTTAAAAGTGATCATCCAAAAAGCTTCTTTAATAGTAAATATGTAAATAATTTATCATTTACTGCACTAATAAAGTTACGAGTAACTTGTAATTAAAAATATATATAATTTCACGATGTTTTGAAACTTTATTTTCATTTATTGTCAAAATACTGTTTCAACCAATATATATAAACAGGCTGAACATAAATAATGTGAAAAGTTTCAAAGATTTATTTTATAAAAACAATGCCAGTTCAAAAATGACACCTGTATCATTGGATGGAGCTCTTCAGAATGTATTGTTACGTTAATGGAGTATTTTCTAGACAATAATTAGAGTTTGCCTGTTTGGTCTACAGGTGAATGAGTGAGCAGAAAGTTGTTCTTACTTTCTTTCAAAAAAAAAAAAAAAAAGGGAAAAGTTCAGACTCGATTTAGATCTAATTTTGTTGTACTCTGATAAAATGATTTGAAATTATTAAATCAGTGTATCGAGGTAGCATTTTTCGATACCCACTGACTATAGATCCTCTCAAGCTGGTAACAGAGCATAATTAGACTTCACCAACCTTTTCTGTTCATTCATGGGAGAAGCAAGATCTAATCCGCATATACTGCATCCAACAACATTCTGAACAAACTCCCCCCCCCCCTCTATTCTTGTAACCTTAAACTATTACAGAGGTGCTATCTTATAAATTTTGCCAGTACATGATGCACCTTATTGGCATAGTCTCTGTCCAAAATTTGTTTTAGAGATGGGGGAAAAGAAGAGTCGCCGTAATTCAGTGTGTGTGTGTGGGGGGGGGGGGGAACTGGGTTCGAATTCTCTCTAGGACGCGAAACGCGAAAAACCCATTATCAGGGCTTTTCAACTAAATGGAGTTTCCTGTCTCATACGGAGGTGGCGAGTTTTTCATCAAATTAAACAGGAAAACCAACCCGAAAAAATAGCCAGGTTGGAGACAAAATATATTCAGTAGGCATAAGACTAATCAAATTACTCTAAGAAAAATTTAAAGTTTATGAAAGCCAAGGACACTTGGCTGGTTGGGGGGGGGGGGGTTGTACATGCTTGTAAGTACTACTCAATCATGAATAAAAAGAAAAGCAGACACAGAAAAGAAACTAGGGAACAAGTATAATTGCTCACCTACATGCTTACAGAACTAACGAAAAATTTTAACCACTGTCCAAGAAAAAGTAAATAAAACAAACAAATAATAGAATCACTGAATTCCAATGGTGTTCTGAAATATTTGAAGTTGCTCTCCTTCCAATGGTCATTTCCGGATCCTATTTAGTTTTTTTTTAAATAGATTTTTGAAACCATTTGCAATTAGACGGTTTTTTAAATAATAGTATTTGTGTTCGTTGTGTACGGACTATTCATTTTTCGAAGTGCACTCACATCTGATTGGATTAAGTTTATCGTACAATTTTTGTTAAATATAAATAAAGAAAAAATAATTGTAAATCTCATTTAAAAAATACGATATATAACAAATAGAATAATTCCAATAAAGTATTATTTTAATTGCAAATATTTTATGCACTTCAGCTAATTAATACGAAATCACTTTCGAAATGTTTCCAGTATCCGCCCGCACTTGACTGAAAGTCATTCTGGAGCGATGTTTATTACCATAGGAGAACATGGCTAGTTCTAAGCGAAAAATAGTAATTAAACCCTGTTTAATTTAATTTATATTACAAACAATAATATTAACTTTCATATATCACTTAATTTTCTTAGCGAATGGTTCATATAAATTTTTGAACATCCTATAGTAAATAATCCTTTAAATACAGCATCGAAGGTGTTCTCAAATGCAAAGAGAGAATCAAAATCAGTCATTTTTAATTCTTATAAGTCTCATGTGATTTATTGTTGGGAATTATCCTAATAGAAGCGATAATTCAAGTAAATCCCTCTGTAAAAATCACATATGTTATTGGTGCAATGTCAAAAGTGTTTTATTATTATTATTATTATTATTATTATTATTATTATTATTATTATTATTATTATTATTAGTTCAATAGCGGTGAAATTAATTATAAACTGTCGAAATGAAGCGATCTACCATCTTCAAACAGCCATTCAATAAATAATTATAGGAAGGATAAAAAATTTATAAATATATTTTTAGCCTAGCCGTAGAGAATAAATAAACAATTAAGTACTCGATCAAAAATTGTGCATGTCTACTTTAGAGTGGCTAGAGATGAAAACTTTGAGTAATATTGACAAAAAAAAAAATAAATAAAATAAAAAAAAGATGTGTGTAATGCAAGCTAATGACTTGCATGAATGAAGCATTTTTTGTACTAAATAAGCTTAGATTGAATAGATTTTTACGTAGGACTTTTTTTTTTTTAATACTTGAATTTTCCTCCATATGTTTGCTTAATCTCTCATACTCCTTTAGAAATAATTTATAAAGCTGAAAATAATCAATATTTTAAATTAAAAATAAATAAACTTTTAAAATGTTTTATGACTGTTTAATTCGCGGAAGGTTTCGTAAACCTGCGGCATATTAAGCCCGTGGGTGGGTTGCTGGTTAGATAATATGGAAACACTGTTCTAGAAGCGTTTTTTAAAGCCACTTCAGGCCTGCAGCAAACATTATGGTGGTCTTGCGCTAGATGATGAAATCATGTATGGGCACGAATCAGTGAGATTTGAACTCAGTAGTACTGGACTCGAATGTCCACTTAGCAATCAAGGTTATCTAGAAAAGACGATTCCATTTTTACCTTATGGAAAGAGGAAATATGGGTTAGAATTATTTACAATATTAATAAGAATGTGATGTGAGATCTAGATTTTTTTTTTTTTAACTACAAGGGCGGTGAATGAGTGGAATGGGTTACCTGAGATGGTTATCAGTTTAAGGAGAGGTACCTGTTAACAACAATAATAATAATAATATTGCACAGTGTGTAAGGATTCGGTGCTTGAAATTAATGTCGAATTTGGCTATTGTATTTTATTGAACAGTTTCAATAGCTGCCCTATTCGATCGCTTAAGTCACACGGGAACTTATATGATGAGGTTCTAATAGGTTTACGAGATTTTCTTTTGTGTGTGTTCCATATATTCCCATATATGGAATGATATGTCACGTGATAAACTGCACTTCGCAGTTATGCGAAGCGAACTTTATCAATGAATGTATCGATAAACTAGCAGTGTTCGTTGAAAAAAAAAATATTAAAAAAACTTTAATGTGAGAGGAGATGGAACTTATTGATAAAGGTACACGTTTATTTCTTGTCATTTGCGTATAGTATTCGATGAGAAACACAGGTGCGTGATTATATCTGAGGTCTACGTTCCACACTGTCGTCTTCCGCATCCTTAGTTGTCTGAAACGACAACTAAGGATACTTTCTCACAGAACTCTTCTCATAAAAAGAAAGGGACGTTAAAAATACTTCTACTAACATTTGACATTTAAAATATTCTGAAACACAAGGTTCATCGTATCTCACGATATACGACAAACAAAAAGAACCAAACTTTTTGTTTGTCTTAAAAAACCAAATACTAACATAAATTAACTTACAATATAAATTCTAGTAAAGTGCTTCAAATTTCAGTATAATATATTTTTATTATAATTTTATTTAGTAATTGATTAGTTTTATTTTTATTATAATTATATTTTTTTAATTTTTTTATTATATGAAATTAACTTTTTATTTATTATAGAGAAAAATAAGCAACACCTGTAAAAACCTGCACGTTAATGTAATCTCAGAAGTTCTTAGTGCTTAAAAAAAGCACTAAATACTTAAAGTACTTAAAAAAAGACATTTTATGGACATTAATGCACAGCCAGTTATTATTTTTATGGGATTTTCAAGTCTCACAACTCCTGTACATTTTTGTACTTTACTTTTGCGTCCAGTAAGAACATTTGAATAAGGACGAAAAATGATCCTTTTCTATCTTCAGACTGAGTATCAAATTCTATAGTACTCGTGTTTATTTAAAATACTACCTCATTAAAAGTTAAAAATTACAAATAGAAGCTATTATTGTTAACACTTTCGCAGTGTTTAAGCTCGGAATATGATTAGCATCATAATCAATGTTTCCATTCGGTCCAAAAAAAAAAAAAAAGAAGTTTTTGTTGGGCAGAATCCAATTGAAGTTTTACAAAAAGCTATCACAGTAAAGATATAAAGTTTCGAGAAGCAGGACACTACTTTAAGAAGACCATAAGAAGTCCTCTGTTGTTCTTTCAGAAACTCATCAGTGAGCTGAAATCAGTATACTTGAGAAAAACTTACAAATCTTTACGAAGAAATGAAACACTGAAGGGCAACTGAAAACACAGCGGGGATTTCGTAATAAATGATGTTAACTGTCCTTAGGCTAATCAGCAGTTGGTATCAATAAGGACATCAGTGTGCTTCCAGGTATCATTGGCAGATCCCACGGCAATCTGGAAATGAACTGCTGAGGCACAAATAGGAAGATGACAATCAAGCCACAAGAATGAGTTATGCTAAAATAGCGACTGAAAAGACAAATGGATATCGAAATAGCCTCCAGTTACTACACTTAGTTATACTGTACTAAAAATGGGACACATTTTACTGTGTCAGAACATTTTAGGTCCAATAAAATTAACTATAAAATTTATTTCTAGATTATAAAGCAATCTATGGAGAAGTTTGACAATCGAAGAAACTACATTGTTTGGCAGATGGTTGTTTAGAATTAACGTAGAATGTACGAGGTTCTTGTATTTTGTGTTAATGGATGTGTTCTCCGTAGGTCTATATGGTTTGCTGTTGAAACAAGCAGAGTTTATGGAAGGAAAAACTGGTTAAAAATATAAGAAATCGTTCTTCGTGAAAAAGGAAGAGTCTTTTAAATTCATAAATCCCTAAAATATCTGACCAGAATTCGCTAAATTCGGAGACAAAGTATTCAGGTGATGTAAAACATGTGAATCCGCGTACGGAATTCTAGGGGCGAAAGGTCAGCAATAATTTTTATATAAATAAAATCTGATATTGAAGTCATATTGTCACTTAAGTTATTGTGGCTGAAAGTAAGAATCTATACGTTAATGATAATTATTTTTTTTCAAAACTCATATTACGCTTAAGGCTAAAATTCACAGCAGTAATATTTAATTGTTTTACTGATTGCTCATTAAGCGTATGTGTGTGTGTGGGGGGGGGTGCTTCTTTTTTTTGTTTGTTTGTTTTTTGTTTAATAACATCCTACTTTTAAAAAAGTAGGTTGTCCAGAGTACGTTCTACAAATATCCATGCTTTTACATGGCCAACATGATGGTAAATGAGCAGCGTCATTTCCTAAGTGAGCTACGGAAGCAAGCTTTTTTTTTTATGTTCTCTGGACATGATTTGTTTCTAAAAATTATCATCTGCTTAATAGCGATCTAGAGTGTAGTGTAAGTTTTTTTTTTTTTTTGTCTCACCTCTGAGAGAAACGATTTGCTGGTTGGTTTCACACTGCGCTCAACAAAACTCGAAGACCAAAGGTTAATCTTGAACGAAAGTATTCCAGGTTTCTCCTCATATAGTCTTTTTTTTTTTTTTTTTTTTTTAAACACTCATTAAAGATACGACCTGACTGATAGAGAAGAAGTCGTCTTTCAAATTTCAATCATTCCAGTTCATAAATCCCGAAGTGTTTGATTTGAAGCAGGTACTAGCCAGAGTAGCAAAGTGGGAAAAAACCTCTACTTTGCAGTCATTTAGCCCATGAGTTATAATCCAGTAGCATGGATGTTTCTGAGTCTTGCTTATCATCTTGCTTACTGGAGAGCTGAAGTGCTTGAAAATGGTCATCATTCGGTTTCTGTCCAGAGCAGCCTGCCTACATTATCTTAACATACTTTCACAAAAACATGTATGTTTAAAGTAACCTCGCCAGAAATAAATTATTAGGCAATTTTACTTTTTTGCCTTCTACCGAGTTTTTATGCACTTAAAAAGCATTTAATCCAAAAATAAGAATTATTTATTAGTCCATGTTAGTTGTTCTCTATTAGCACTTTAGTGACCTATTGAATCAAATCATTCAATATTTTACGAATCAGTGGCATTTTTAAAGTGTGTTTTTTATTTTTGTTTGTTTAAAAAAATGTGTTTGAACAAAAGGCAACAGGATTTTCCCGAAGGAAACTTTTCCACCCTCCCTACGAAATACGAAAACAAGTTAGATAAAATACGAATTGTCAGATATAAAAGACTAAGTCGATAGTGTTAACCACCCTATTACTGTAACTTTAAGATGGACTAGGATATATATAAACACCGAGATATTATATTAAAGTGGACAGCAGAAATTATAAATGGTTAATTTAAGGAGATTTCATCTTAAAAAGTTTGAGAACTTCTGATATGATCTTTATTAACCCACGGTAGCAACATGTCAGAGGTTTCCACCATTCCCTGAGCGAGATTTTCAATACAAATGAACACCAAAAGAAAACGTTTAGAAAAATATCCTAAAATCTATCCTTTCTTCTTTTTTATAGAGAAGCTATATTATGAATAGGTGAGGAAACGTTTTCCATCTTTTTAAATACATTTAAATACAGTTCCGTTGATAAACATGGATTTAGGATAGAAAGGTTGAACAAAATGAATCGCCAAAACTGGGAAAGGAATTGTTTTCTGCATGACCATCACCTAACACTCCAGTCTCTAAAGAGAATAGCCACACTATATTTCATTCAATACAAAGAAAAATATTTAAAAGATAATCGACAAGTTGAGAAAACTGAATAAAACTAAACGCATGAAGTATGCTCAATATGGCACGAATGGAAACAGAATGCCGACTTAAGCCTGTAATCAGTGACTCTCCATCTTGATTAATGTGCTACAATCCTCTGTGTCGATAGCCCACAAGAGAAATGACGCCGCTTCAACTCCGTTCACCAATGTTCGCAACTTCAGTAAAATTTATTGATTCGCTGGGAGAATTTTTTTTTTTTTTAAACGAAAGGTAATAACAGTTGAAGGAAGAAGAACCACTGTTAGAGAGACAGAGAAAGAGATCGAGTTGAATTTGAGAATGATAAACTGTAGGATTTTTTTTATTATTATTAGGGTTAGTCATGCCTTTATATATATAAAAAAAAAGCAATGATCATGAATAACAGCAATGTTGATTTTAAGATTGTTTCTTATACTTGACAAGTAATATATTAACAGAACTATGATCTGTATTCTGTTCCTTGAATCAGTTATAGTCGATTAATACGCGATGTCAGATTTTCTTCGCACGTTGCATTTTGTATTTATGTGACATAAACTGTACATTCATAAAAGTGCGAAATAAATAAATATAATTTGAAATATAACATAAAATAAAAATATATTAAATAAAAATTTAGAGGCTTGTAATGACCAAAATATTTTAATTTTAATTTTTTAATGTGACACCAATTCAGGAAATAAAAACTTCTATTACATTAAAACCGTAAGTTGGCATTTTCAAGTTTCTGTATGCGGACGATACGGCAATACTAATCAGATCTCTCAGACCCCACTTCGTTACCAGAAAGCTTCAAGAAAATCTTCTAAAGCTGGAGGGTTGGTTCTCCAAGTGGAGATTGGAAGTCAACCCCCTGAAAAGCTCAGCGGTTCTCTTCTCAAAAAGGCCAATGTCTCCTGCAGGAGATGTATTACTATTCAATACTAAAATTCCCTGGCAAAAAGAAACAAATTACCCTGGGTGTGATTCTCGACAAAAAGCTATCTTTCAACCAACATATCAAGTCTGCATGTGCAAAAGCATCTAAAGCCATAGCTCAGATCTACCCGCTAATTAATAGAAATAGCAAACTCAGCAACAGAATCAAATTGCAGCTATACCAGATGACGATTCGTCCTATAATCACCTATGCCTCTCCAGCCTGGAGCCACACCTCTAATACTAACATTATTAAGATACAGCGAGTGCAGAACAAGTGCTTGAGAATGATTTTGAACGCCCCGTGGTATGTTAGAAACAGCCAACTCCACAGAGACACAAATATTCCCTATATTCTCTCTTATCTACAATCCTTAGCTTCCAAATTTTTTCTAAAGACGTCCACACATCCCAACGATTTGGTTCAACAAGCTGCAGCATACGAGCCAACGGACATATTTAAATATAGAAGACCAAAAACTATATTAGCCTCCTATAGCGATACATAATCTCCATGCCCATTCAGGGCGAGCAAACTGCTCGTAAATTTTACCCTCACTGTAACCACGACAGATAGCGGGGAATATGAAAAGCATTTTGCTTCACCCTTAAAGAATAAATGTCAATTGTCAATTTTCAAGTTTTAATTTGTTTATTATCTCTTTACATTACTTTCCGTCTGAATACTACATATTTAATTTTTTTATATGAATATGAATATTTTTCAAGCCATATTAGACTTTCTGTTAATTCGTTTTTATTTTTTCTGAATGCGAATTTAAAAAAAAAAGAGTTGTATATATTAAATTTGCATATCTTTAAGATTCTGATGTGCTGAAAAAAACTTTTTTATTTTTATTTTTAAGCCTCGTATACATCAATTATTATTTAAAATAAATTCTGAAGTTTCATATTAGAAAAGTATATCTAGGTTTAAAATAATTTAATGATTACTTTAGTTTTACAAACGATTATGATAGCATAAAAAATACTACATGTACTTGAAATACACTATCCGAAAGGAAATCGATACTTAAAACAAAAATATCCAAAAGATATATTTCGGTGATTACACCACAATTTTTTATTATTCAGTTATATAAAACACTGAAATAATAGTTCCCAACAAGTTTCGTAAATCGTAGGATTCACATCTTCAGGGAGGTAAATGGTATAACTTAAAGTTTAAACAAGAGAATTAATAAATACAAATCATAACCGTCTGGCTATTCATAAAACTCAAATACCCAAATATTTGTTTTATGAATAGCCAGACGGTTATGATTTTGTATTTATTAATTCTCTTGTTTAAACTTTAAGTTATACTATTTACCCCCTTAATATGTAAATCCTACGATTTACGAAACTTGTCGGGAACTTGAACTTGAACTTGAACTTAATTGGTTGATGGACTGAGTCCTTGACTCTTTATCCCTTCATCTGGATTTTAGATTGTGGGTGATGAGATTATTGTGGGTAATTTACCCGCTCATTGTGAGCATTGAGGCTGTATCAGCTTTCTCTTGCGATGGAGGATTTCGGTTTTTTATGTTTGAAACGATCTGAGGGCTTGTAGTCCGCTGCCTGTCGAACTAGCTGATTTGGGTGATTATCCGTGATTGTGAAGATTGTCTGGAACTATTATTTCAGTGTTTTATATAACTGAATAATATTTTTAAAAAAAAATGTGGTGTAATCACCGAAATATATCTTTTGAACCAATTAGCCACAGAAGTCTACGCCTGCAATTACAAAAATATCCGTTTTGTTCTAAAGTTAATAGCTAAAGGGAAAGTGCAGTATTCGTTTTATACCCGAGCAAGAACGGTGGATTTTTATTCCTTCTAATCTGGTATTTTTATTCCTTCTAATCTTCTAATACTACGCAATATCTTGATTGAATAGATAACCTTCACCGACAACTCTAAGAACTTTTTCTGTTATTTTATGTATATTTCTAAGTTTTCTGAATTTTGTGTAATCATTTAATTCTAACTGAAATTTCTTCGCTCACTTGCTATTAAGAATTATGCATGTTTGAATTTGACATTTAAACTCGAGTGTTGTTTGCATATTTCATTTAAATCGATCTCACGTTATGCATTAATTTCTAATTTATTTGAATTATTTTCCTGTTTAATGTCTAAAAAATTATTGCAATTTTATTGTGATTATAAGAATTTAATTTTTTTCAGATATAACTAGTAAATGAATTTAATTGCATTGATTTTAAAATGCACCATTTTGTTTTATTCAAGCGAGATAATTTAAATTAACTTAACGGAAATCCCGTTAAGATTTCCGTTGGGGCTATAAGAATAGCCCCAATGTAGCTCACGCATGTCGTACGAGGCGACTAAAATAGGTATCCAGGGAGGATAATGGATGGCAATGCTGTACCCAATGAAGTTCTAACTGAGGCTCAGCTATTGGTGTTACCCTCCTGCCATGATCAGAGCTTTATATAGCTCAATAACATCGTATCCTTACACTGTCCTCTTCAGATAACGGGGAATATGAAAAGCATTCTTGCTTCGCGCATCTAGCCAGTCCTTTTAAAGACTTAAATAATAAAAAAAATTATAAGACGGAAACTTGATTTAAGGTTTCATTATAAGATTCTTCTTAGAAGTGATCGAAGGTAATATGTTTTCTTAAAGAACAAAAAAGAAAAAAATATCAATAAGTAGTCATTTGAACTCGCACTTTTTTGCCCTAGATAGTAATTCAAGACATCATTAAGCAACGAAATAATAAGTTTTCAACGATCAGAAGTTTTCTTGTCTTCTCAACTTCATCCGGATTCAAAGTATCATTAAGGAAATCATCCGTATTTATATAATTTTGATAAAGTTGTGCAGATTTTCTATCTACATTACAAGAGTACTGTTTTAACAGGTTTGATATAATTTTTAAAATATATTAGGTTTCCTATTTTTGACGACTTCATCATTGGACATGTTTTTATTAAATTAGGACATATGTTTCATGAGCGTTCATAACTCATTCGATAACGAAGATATTCTTTGTTTGGAGTAATAGATCCTGTTTGAATCCTATTTGTGTATATATATATATATATATATATATATATATATATATATGGAATTTTTATAAGGACTTATCATGTGAAGGTGAGCTCCATGATATTACACTGAGGTGAAATTGTTTTTTTCCCCAACAAAGACACACCGACCAGAAAATGCAATACTACGTAAATAAGATGGTTGTCCTATAGTTGCAAGATTCATGGGTGATTAATACCCTTGGAGGGTAATGGATGGCAATGCTGTAGCCAATGAAGTTCTAACAGAGGCTCGGCTATTGCTGTTACCGTCCTGCCATGATCAGAGTTTAATAACTCAATAACACCTTATCCCTACACTGTCCTCTACAGATAACGGGGAATATGAAAAGCATTCTTGCTTCGCCCCTTTAAGCTAGTCCTTATAAGGACTGACATTAACTAGATGATATAGTCCTTTTTTAGGACTTCCAGGGTAGCAGATGGCAATGCTGTAGCCAATGAAGTTTTAACTGACGCTCGGCTATTGCCGTTACCCAGCCATGACTAGAGCTTTTAGCTCAATAACACCCCATCCACACAGATTTACTACATTTAGATGACGGGATAAAGAGTCAAGGACTCAGTCCATCGCCCAATTCTTTTTAGAACATTAACTAGATTTGGTTGAAACCAAATGCTCTATCCGAGCCAAGCAATTTGTGAAACCAAACTGGGATAGTCCATTGAGTTTAACACATTAACTGGATTCTTAAAGTAACAATCTGAGCAGTCCAATAATTTTCGTATTTTAGTTCGTATAATCAGATTATTATCATTAACCATAACAATGTTTTGAGAATAAAATAATACATAATCTCTTTTGGAAGATGGCGACAAGCTACTTAAAATTTCATAAATTGGCCAGTTTAGAGCGTGATGAGGTTCCAGGTGAAAATATGACGAATCAGGCACTCATTAACGGATATTAATTATCAGTCATCAAGAAAATTGTATTTCATTTATAAATAAACAGCATCGAAGAGAAGACTGAATCAGGCAGTGATGAAAATATAGTACATATTTATTATTATTATTATTATTATTATTATTATTATTATTATTATTATTATTATTATTATTATTATTATTAACAGGTCTCTCCACGGATTCCAAAGACTCATTGCTAGAGGCGCACAAACATAGTTCACAATATATACCTATCATGCCTCCCACAATGCAACCAAATTTCAACATGGAAGTAAGAAACTAACCAGTATTATTAATTATATGAAGAGCCAAAGGCTTCAATTCGGCGACATATAAACTTATTTAAGTTAAGGGATATTACATCCCATATTGTTTCATAGCCGAATAAGAAACTCAAAGAGTTTCATGCCGAATATAGTAAATATATAAAGTTCGGCGAGTCCAAGCGTAAGCAAATACCTGGATAGTGTTACAACTGACCCTTTAGGGAGTGCAACACTGAGGCAACTCATGGTAAGGGTGGAGTAAGCTCCGATCACTATTCTTGATATTTCCCCATAATGTGAAACCCAGCTCTTAGGAGTGGTATTTCTGTTCTACATTATGAGTGAGAGAAGGTCACCTCCCAGACCGGTTTCAACCTTTATTGAGGTCTCATCAGTGAGCAGGTGGACCTAGAAATACCAAGTTTGTAGCAAACAGAACTTACATATACTCTACTATGAGAATTGCCAAGAAGGTGTCCTAATAAATTATTAATTATATGAAAGGTATTTGCTTACGCTTGGACTCGCCGAACTTTATATATTTACTATATTCGGCATGAAACTCTTTGAGTTTCTTATTCGACTATGAAACAATATGGGGTGTAATATCCCTTAACTTAAATAAGTTTATATGTCGCCGAATTGAAGCTTTTGGCTCTTCATATAATTAGTAATTTATTAGGACACCTTCTTGGCAATTCTCATAGTAGAGTATATGTAAGTTCTGTTTGCTACAAACTTGGTATTTCTAGGTCCACCTGCTCACTGATGAGACCTCAATAAAGGTTGAAACCGGTCTGGGAGGTGACCTTCTCTCACTCATAATGCAGAACAGAAATACAGCTCCTAGGAGCTGGGTTTCACTTTATGGGGAAATATCAAGAATAGTGATCGGAGCTTGCTCCACCCTTACCATGAGTTGCTTCAGTGTTGCACTCCCTAAAGGGTCAGTTGTAACACTATCCAGGTATTTGCTTACGCTTGGAATCGCCGAACTTTATATAGTTTCTATATTCGGCATGAAACTCTTTGAGTTTCTTATTCGGCTATGAAACAATATGGGATGTAATATCCCTTAACTTAAATAACCAGTATTATCTTCTTTATTACCACTTAAACTGATTTATCGACGAAGTGACCAAGCATGTTTTGCCATATGATCTCTGAACTTCAGTTCCCTTATCAACGATAACTCTCAGATCTCTGGCCTCATCAATTTCCATCAAGGAAATCTCATCAATAAAATAGACAGACGGAAACATTTTTTCACCAAAGTGAATAACGTTTCATTTTGCTACATGAAAATAAAAATTTAAACAAAAATAAATAAAAACATTATTCTTTGATCACAATGCCAGCCTATTCAAATCATCCTGCAGGTTGTTACATCGTCTTTATTTATTATAACTATTTGCTATTTTGTACGCATGTTAGCGATCATGATCATAGAAATTACTAACATATCATGAGGAAACAGTTGACGTGATATCAGCACCTTTGGAACGAAGAATTAAAGATATCGTGGCACATTCGAACGATGCAATGAGCTTAATCCAAAATGCAATACAACGAGTTTAATCCACGAATCCACGAAGAGAGAGAGAATTAACTCTCTCTCTCTCTCTCTCTTAGGCATATATGTATAGTCAAATACAAGCCGAAAGGAATTTTACAACATGGCGTGCCATAGCCAGGTTGATGTGCAGTTTTAATTCCAATAGGACATAGCGCACGGACAATGAAATTCCGAGTAGTGGAGGATTTGCATGCGACTGGTGAGCTGTGCTTATTTGGTATGAAGAGTGAATACAAACGTGATGACAGCCAAATTATCTTGACTACCTAAAGTCCAGTAGTCAAAACTTCTTTGGCATATATCTCTGGAATGGCCTGGGCAAACTCATTCCATTGATTAGCCAATATTGATTCATTGCGTTCCTTTACTGATTCTGAGTTTATACATCAGGCAGGATTGCTTTAAATAACAGAGCCATTTTCCAAGATAATTAGACTTCAAACTAATCACAAATCACAGTGATTTGGTTGGGACCGTAATCACATATGGTTCACCGTCTTTCGTAACGCACGAACCAAATATGAAGTCACAATAAAAATGTGCTGATTGAAACAAAACTTCAACCTCAAAAATATCAAATTCTAATAATGATGTTCTAACAGTGCAATGGGTAGACTCATGATACCAGTTCTTCTCGTAGTAGAACAGATTTTTATCTCCCTCTTAACGGATTAGGCTAGACAAATACCTGTCCCAAATACCTGTTTCTGTAGCCAAGTAACTTGGCTACAGAAATCTAATTATGGTTATAAAATGGCAGTTAAATTTGATTACCTTGTCTGCTATGTCTACCATTTGAGCGTGTTCTCTGTTGGGCACAAAACCCTGGTGTTTCCATGAGGAGTACGCTTTAAAAATTTTAAAACAGAGAAATTCGAAGATCATGTATGAATTTTACAGCATAATACATATGTTTGAAAAAGGTGACAGAAGAGAAGAAGAAATTAAACTGGTATAAATTTATAATTAGTGCACGCTGTGTGAAATCTTATTTGCAGTCTTAAATGGAAAGAGATCAGACACTTACAAGCAGTCGTATTTGTATTTGTAGAAAACGATGTACTTGGTCGAAGTATACGCCACCCGGTCCACAATATGCTTGCTTCTAATTATCCTGTTTGCTTCATGATGAGAATCGATATACGTGAAAGAGTCATAGATTTTCATCTTCTGAACTTCCTTTTGCATACGTTTATGTACGGTTAATCGTAATTGTCTACGGTTAATAATAATTCGTAAAGTGTCACGTAAAAAGTATAAAAAATATATACATTCACTGCTCTTTCGTAAACAGTGGAAAATAGAGCATTCGCCATTGGATGTACAAATGTTCTTACAACAGAATGCAAGCAAAATTCTTCAGCATTTGGCTCGAAAGCTTTATTAGGAAGCGCAATGTTTCTACACCCACCCACGAAACGTTGTAAACCTAAGTGCGTTGGTACCCTGCGGCATCCCAACCATACTACGAAATAGGAGATAAAATGAACTTCACTGCACAATTAATTTTGCATGATTGGAATTGCAGGACACATTCAAATTGCAACTGCGAGAAAACAGAAAAAGTCAGTGTAATAACTTACTTGGGATTAAAAATTGATAGTAATTTAAGCTGGAAACCGTATATTGTCGATGTCATAAATAAAGTAAGGATTATGTTAAACAGACTTTACTACCTAAACAGATTTTTAAATTTAAATATGCTAAAAATATTATATTCTGCCTGGATTCAAAGCACACTACAATATATACTACAATTCCTACAATTCCTCACCAACTTAATATGATATATTAAGTTGGGGAGGAATCTATCGCACTACGCTGAAACCTTTAGTCTCGACTCAGAATAAAATAATTAAAATCTTATCTAGAAACAAATATAAGGATACTGCAATGTGTAATAAATATATCATACTAAACATACTATCCCTTAGATATTTATACGTCTATAGGATACTATTATAAAAAACTACAACGAACACGTAAATATCAAACAAGATGCTTTCCTTAGTAGACATAAGAGCCTAAAATATATAGTTCCAAAAGCAAATAAAGAAGCAACACACAAACATACTTATTTAGTGCCAAAAGTATTCAACACACTACCTTTAACAATAAGAAATGACACTAACCCAAACAAATACAAAACTCTAATCAAAGAGTATTTATTTTCCCACAGAAATGAGGAAGCTCTGTTCAAAATAATTGTATAAATTATTGGTTTTTAGCATATTTGTATTCAAATATCCAATCTCATGTGTAAAACGTAAAGGTTTAAATGCTATTTAACTGCTTTGTTTTATTTTGTTCCCAATTAATTGTTATGCAACTTTCTCTGTACATATTAGTATGTCTCTTGTGATTTTATTATGTAATTATACGTATTATAATAATATGTAATATGTATATTATATGAATGTACATATGTCTATAGAATGAAAATGCCTTACATACATCTTTGTAACATTATGCATATCGTAACCTTGATGAGCTGTTGCTCTTAGGTTACACATATGATTGTTTCAACATTTTGTACTATTATGGGAAGCTTACAAATAAAAAAAATTTTAATTACAAAATTAAAAGCATCGTAACAGTCTACTTTATGAAATATGATACTTTATCTTGGTTGTGGAATAAGTAAAGAAAAAATTAAAAAAAAAACCTTTCCAGGTGGGAAATTTTGCCATATCTGTATCAGATCAACCAACTTACCTTTCAATGAAAAAAAAGGGAAAAAAAAAGCTATTATACTGTATTTCGAAGGAATGTTCCTTGCCTGATAGACAAGAACACAACTAGAGTCTTTTTCAACCAATGGCACCGGATGAATTATTTTCCGACCTCATCACAGAGGATATATTCGCAATATAGCAATTAACAGTGTGAAAAGGATTATTATTGCCATCTTAAACGTCGTGTGTAGTTTATGTAATGGATACACTGTAAGTTTTTGTGGAAAATTTGTTACATAAAAAAAAAAAAATTAATGATGATAACACAGAATGTGAAGGACTAAACATGTAAAGCTAAAGCAAGCTCAATAACTTCGTGTGACTTTAAAGAAATAACATTCAGATATTTTTGGCTAGTTAAAGAATAACAAAATACACAATATTTGCTTTTCTAAATTACGTTCAAACAACGACTTTCCAAAATGAATTTTGGTAAAAATGATTGATTTTGATTGCACCTTGTTAACTAATTGTATACACATCGGGCTTCAGTTTTTAAACGATTATTTTTAAAACAAGGATTTATTTTTTTCCTTGATCTGAAAATGCTGTTTCTCAAATTCGTATAATCATTTCTAGATAAAAAAAAAAATCCTTATTTTATAATACTTATACAATTTCCAGAGATGTGAAATTGATTTATTTTTCAATTTAAAGTACGACACCAAATCCTCATTCCAATCTATATTTCGGTATAAAATTATTAATGTAAAAAAAAAGAACCCAAGTTTCCGTGTGTGGATTGTAATTTAGGTGTGAAAAGCGATTCTCATTACAATACATTTAGTGCTTCCAAACGACAAGCTATAACAATCGAGGCTTTGCAAAAACAGGACAATAAACGAAATAAGTTTTGGTTATTACTAAGCTCTGTATTTGCATTGAGGTAATACTAAAGCAGGGTTCATTTTAAAATCTCATTTTCTCTATCTTCGGAAACATTTCATGTAGAGTCGGTTACCATGGCAGCTAAATTCGTCGTTCGTGCCACTTCCCCTGCGCAGTTCCTAATCAAGGATCCCATGGGTAAGACCGCTGTTGATAGGTTGTTGTGACAATTAAATTACTGCGACCGACTGCAGATTAATTTCCCACCACAATTTCGTCCAAGCAGCATCCGTGCATAAAATTTGAAATCCAATCAAGTCAAGCGGTAAATGAGAAACAAGGGTCTCGTTGGCGCACGTGTCGACGCCATGTAGTTAGTCTCATGTGGTGATTTGTGTTTTTGCAGCTCATGCTTGCACAATTGAAGTTAACAGAGAAAATGTAACTACCGACACATCACTGCTCAGTGAAAAGTGATTTTCGTTAAGAACAGTACGCCAGAGACTTTCATTACCCTTTCGAATTTTCTGCAAAATCACATCAACACGTGAACACATATAACAAGGAGGAAAGTACATTGACATCCCACAAAATAACAAACCGTTATGACAAGCATTTTTTTTTTTCCTACTAAAATTTCTTCGGCTTGTTTTATAGGGCATGGTGATAATAATTAATTGTATTTTAAAGAAAGTATTATGTTACTTTAAAAAGTATCATATTATTTTACTTTTTAACGCTCAACTTCTAAATATAAATATATATATTAATACACCCTTTCAGATTCAGTATCTTATAGATATATGATTTAATTTGTATGTTAACGAGGAAAAAAGATTGATTCATTCAATCCAATATCCTTGGAGGGTAATGGATAGCAATGCTGTAGCCAATGAAGTTCTAACTGAGGCTCGGCTATTGCTGTTACTCTCCTGCCATGATCAGAGCTTTAATTTAATAGCTTAATAACACCTTATCCCTACATTGTCCTCTACAGATAACGGGGAATATGAAAAGCATCCTTGCTTCGCCCCTTCAAGCCAGTCCTTATAAGGTTATAAGGACGAGGAAAAAAGTCCTTTTTAGGACTTCCAGGGTAACAAATGGCAATGCTGTAGCCAATGAAGTTTTAACTGACGCTCGGCTATTGCTGTTACCCAGCCATGACTAGAGCTTTTTAGCTCAATAACACTCCATCCACACAGATTTTCTTCATTCAGATGACGGGATAAAGAGTCAAGGACTCAGTCCATCGCCCAGTTCTTTTAAGAACGAAAAATAGATGGGAGATATGAGCTCTATCTCCATCCTGGGAGGGTAATGGATGGCAATGCTGTAGTCAATGAAGTTTTAACTGAGGCTCGGCTATTGCCGTTACCCTCTTGCTATGATCAGAGCTTTATAGCTCAATAACACCTTATCCTTACACTGTCCTCTACAGACAACGGGAATATGAAAAGCAATCTTGCTTCGCCCCTTTAAACTAGTCCTTATATATATATATATATATATAACAAAAAATAAGGATTTTGAAGGCAACTGATGAATACCCTTGGAGGGTGATGGATGGCAATGCTGTAGCCAATGAAGTTCTTGAAGTTCTAACTGAAGCTCGGCTATTGCTCTTACTCTTGCCATGATCAGAGCTTTAATCGCTCAATAACACATTATCCCTACACTGTCCTCTACAGATCACGGGGAAGATGAAAAGCATTCTTGCTTCGCCCCTTTAAGCCAGTCCTTATAAGGAAAATAAGCTATATAACGGTATCATAGTTTTTTATTTTGAGACAAGACAAGATAAATGGATATTCGAATTTCACGAATACCACCCTTTTTACACGATATTATAAATATTTATATAGCATTTATTTAATAAAGATACAGCATTTATAATTATTATATATAGCATTTACTTAATAAACACCACGAACTTTGTAAATCTCTATATCTATAAAAGTTTTGTTTGAAAGATTGAGGCGAATGCAACGTCATGGCATATTACTTATTTTTAATTACCAATCTAATTTATTTTATTTCTCAGAAATATCTTTATTTTAGATTAATAAGCAATATTTTAATGGCTACACAAAGGAGAGCCTGTTTGGTCGATGATTTTGGATATTTATGAAAATGTTTATTTAGACTGAAGGGGAATTTCATTGCTGTTATACGACTACTATCCTGAAGTCTAAAAATTTAATTGATTATATACGAAACATGAACCAGTTTAGATTTATCAAGCGTGGGTTTCTTTCTTCCTGTTCCTGATTTACCCTAAGGGATCCAATTTTACCATGTAAGTGTTCGAAACCAAATCCGACGAAATAGAGTAGCTAATCCTTATTCCCGAAGTGTCCTATGTCTGTAAATTGCGTGTGTTCTTCGGGATGATTTGTCTGTTCTGAGCGACGAAAAACTAAATTTCGGGAGAAAAAATTCCTCTATCACACGTATCAAATCGATTAACTTAGCATTTGATTAAAATCACGTGATAATGATTTACCATGTCATAGATGGGATTTGAATCCATGTCTTTCCAACCAAAGGGCTATTTTAAATCCTTTGGTTATTTAAAAATATCCAAAGCTACGGATGCTCAAGCATAGGTTAAGCAAGGTGGTGGTGATAGTTTTCCCCCTTTTCAATCGTTTCCGACCCTAGGTGACCTTTGTAGGAATTGCCCACAAAGTGTTCCTGGTGAGGTTTTTCAGGGTAGTTCACCATTGTAGTTAAGCAATATACATTAAAAAATCTCGCCAGAAAACTTGGCATTAAACATTCAAATGAAACCATTAAACGATTTAAATTATCCTTCTTTTCCTAATGGCCGACTGTGGAAAAAAATCTTTATTTATTGTTTTCAGCTCTGAATCATGGTGTTTCCGCAAATTGGAATTAAGCCTTTGTGTGTGTGTGTGTGTGTGTGTGTGTGTGTGTGTGTGTGTGTGTGTGTGTGTGTGTGTGTGTGTGTGTGTGTGTGTGTGTGTGTGTGTGTGTGTGTGTGTGTGTGTGTGTGTGTGTGTGTGTGTGTGTGTAATTCAATCTCTTAACCAAAAATTATAGTTTTAAAAGAATCATCTCTTAGTTTCCCAGTGAAGATTCGTTTACTTTTGTTTGTGTACTTTTATCTTTCTTAGATTAAATTCTTAGATTCGAAAAGTTGAATTCTTAAAAGATTTCTCTTCCAAATAAATTTCGAAAGCATTCCACTAATAACCAGTTTGCATATCGGTTTTCTCATGTTTTTATTTTGTCGGAGAGAAGAGGAATAAATTAAGGAACTCTTACCGATTTATTCTTTAAGAAGAAGTCCTTAAGAATTCATGTGAAATGTAAAATTCTATGGCAAAAAAAAGACCTTTAGTTATTCATATACGTAATATATATTTTTAAATTTATTTTTAATTAATTGGATATCAGGATAATTTTTATCAGTTATCCTAAATTGTATTTATTTTCTAGGAATGTTCGATATTTGAAATATACTTCCGAAATATATTCTTAAGGTATCAGGAATCGAAGCATTTCAGGAAAAAGAAGTCTCTTTCTAGTTGGTTTTGACTTATATAGTTGTCCGCTCTTTGCCTCCTTTCTCGTTTCAGTTATGTCAAATATATATATATATATTTAATTATAAAACAACTGATACAGAATTGCATCAGTTGTTAATAAGTAAACTAAGCTGTTTACTGCATTTTGAAAAGATCGATTTTACAGAATGATAAAAATAAAGGTTCTTTCCTTAGTAGACGAAATTTGAAGATATTTTGAAACTTTATTTTTTTATCAGTCTGTATATGTTTTACTTTGTAATTCGATTGTGTTTTACCTATTATTTTTTCTGCAACGTTTTCATTATTTTAAAAATTTTCAGTGATGTTAATATGAACGGATTTAGGTAAATATTCACAAATCGCAAGAGTGAGTTCTTTTTTTTTTTTTTTCTGCGTCCTAACATGAAAATGCCATTTTATTTATTTTATTTTATTAACACTTAATTGTTGTTGTTGTTGTTGTTGTTACTTGTGCACAAATTCCTGTCTGATTGACGAAATGGATAATATCGAGCTCGCTTTTCAGTTGACAAGCTGTGGGTTCAAATCCCACTACATCAATGGATGTTTACGAATGCCTTTAGGTAGCAAACGAATTTCGTCTCAGGTGTGAGGTACCTCCTACCTGGTAGAGGCCCGAATGTGCTTTCAAAAAAAGTAAACAAATCAATATTTCACTGAAAATTCAGTTAAAAGTGCGGTACCGATCTCTGGCCGATTTGCTATATGCGGGATAAAAAAAAAAAAAAACATTAGTTTCCTGGAGAAGAAGGGATATGGGGGAACACTGTTACCTCCGTACGAAATCGGCTAATTTTCAACTAACTACGCCCATATAGAGAATCCTCTCGTCATCACGTGATTCTAATTCAAGACTGAAAATCAAAGGATGCAATGTACTGTCGTTTTTCCATTTGAGCTACGTGGGCAAATAATTAGATTTCTCGGAAATGTCTCGAGAAGAGACATTTCAAAGAAACAGTGCCATCGATTAGATACACGAAATGACTTTTAATCTATGATGAATAATGGGATTAAATCTTTTCTTATCACGAGCGAATCGCGAGAAATTCCTTTGTATTGCGCAAAGTTATTTCGTTTATCTAGAATGTAAGTGCAAAATTAGGTCCTATCAATTAGGTGGTTGCTTCATAGTATAATGAAAGGACCATACAAAGAAAGGTTCTAAGCGCAATGACTCAAGAAAGGCACTCCTTAAGAGACTTACAGCTTAACACATTAATAGCAATAATAAAATGGCGTTTATTTCTCTCTCTCTCTCTCTCTCTCTCTCTCTCTCTCTCTCTCTCTTTAAGTATTTAAATTTAATATATTTTTATTATAAAGCGATTGTGCTTTGGTTATTCTTTGGGCCATTCATTAAAATTCGCATTACAGTTCGTTCACTGAATAAGCATAGCGTAGTCTGTCGCATATTTCAAATATCTGACTATTTCTCAAAATGTATTTTTAAAAATAAAACCGAATATAAAAATACAACATTCCACTGGAGCGAGAAATTCACTTTTTGGTACGCTACTTGGAGTTCAATGCAATTATTTCATGTTGTTTATGTTTTTCGAAGACACTGTGTCATGTTATTCGTTAGTCTGTGGATGGATGAAGATTGAGTTAACCTTTTCTTGTTCAATAAGTTTTTCTTTACGTGTTTTCTGTTCCACTTGTCGTCACTAAAACACATTTTGGACAGACTGACTTCAGGAATGTGTGACTTCATTTGAATAATCCGAGCAATTTCACAACACCTGCTGCAAATTTAAAAATCAAGTAATAAAAATATTCAGTGATATTTTCCACACGGTTCTCAGAATATACGACACTGTCTGGTGCTGCATTCTTTGCAGTGTACCTGACAATCTCGGCACGCATGATAATTTCAACCATATGGAAAATTCTAAGAAAAGGTCTTATCATTCTCACTCTATAATCTTAAATGTCACTGGGAATTAAATTATGCCAAATGGCAAAGTGTAACTTTGTTAATTGGATATGGATCATCATCGTGCAGGTAAATCCTTGAAGAAAAGAATATTTAAATTCTCACTAATCCCCCAACATGACTATTAGACAACTTCAGTAATTGTCGCAAATTAAACAATATATTAATCCATTAGTATCCTATATTTTTCTTACTTTTTATCTTTCTTCAATGCCGTAAATTTCATTTTATGTTGTTCAGTTATCAAACTAATCCCAGCTATTTACAGCAAAATCCAAGCAGCTATTTACATCAAAAGAAATGTAGAGAAAGCCTCCAACTCAACAAAAGTGTTAAAGGAAGTATTACCCGATATTCCAAGACTTTATAGGGTTACTCTTGAACATGCATTCCGAAAACTTGACTGGAACTACAAAGTATCTAAGGAAAGAAAGTAAACAATCTTCAGTTTTCTCGAAAGACTCCACTGAACTGATGGAGATGATAACGAACAAGCAAACTGACATTTTCAAATGAATTCTACAAAAATAAAAAGTATGGATAATAGCTCAAAAATTCTTATCTTGTTAAACGCAATTATAGATAAAACCTTGAAATACAATCATTAACCAAAGCACACGGAATACATATAGGAGATTATGCCAATAGAAGAAAATTAATTTGTCCATTTCTCAAAATGAAGCTGTTAGAATTCTCTCCATTGCTCGTTAGTATACTCTTAAGTTTTTGTCCTTTTTTGGTAAAGACCAAATAGAGCACATTATGTTGATGTGAATAATTATAATGAATACTGAATAATTTCTACTGTAGTAAAAACTGCCTGTTTGTCATCTTGCCAGCCCAGTTTTGAATTCCCAGAGAGAGAGAGAGAGAGATGACAACTTTTGAAGAGACCTTTGCCCAGTAGTGCAGTTACACAGGTTTATATCATCTTTATCATGTCGTTTAATTCCCAGAAATACATTTTTGGAGCCGCTCTTGTCATTTATTCTCACGCTTTATTTTTCACAATTGGACTGATATTAACACCCACAGTGTGAAATTTCGGTGTTGATAGAAACATCTTACACACAATCATATATCAATATTCCCTTCTGTTCGACAACGTGTCATTGGCAACCTCCTTACTTGCTGACTGTACTTTGATCGCTCCAAATAAAATAAAAAAATTTACCAACAGGATTGAAACCGATATTAAAAAGATTAACCTAAAACTAGAAGAGCGCGAAGTCCCTTATTCGATGCACACATCAAAATAAAGGCTCCCTTAAAACAATTCATGGTAAAACACCTTTTAGACGTTTAAGATGAACTCTCTTTTTAAGAAAATGTGCATTCATTATAGCACAAGTCTTAATAGCAATCAAACTTATTAAGACATTAATTTGCATAAATGGTAGAACATTTTAGTCCTTTATGATAACATTTCATGCATACGTCTTCATCTACAGGTTCTTCAAAATATTTTCAGTTGAAAAAAGAGAGAGCGGATACCATAAGTGCGTTGTCATATTTTTCTTCTTCTTTCTCTCTTTTTTTTCCTTCAGAGGAAACGCCCTGTAGAGAGCTGACGACAACCCCGACTGTATGCGTGTAAGGGGCGCTGAAGAAAAGTAGTTTTGATTGGATAGTGCTGTTCAAGGTAGAGAACGTCAGTGAGTGATCACCAATCTACAAGAATTTCTGTGACATATGTGAACATTGAAAGTATTGATGCACTCCTTCAAGTTGATTTCCGAGGGTGCTGAGACTTCGGGACTTGTAGCATTATGCGATCACACAGCACAACTACTAGATGCACCGTTGTGAAATTGTCTCCGTGCGGCATGTTTTGCCTCTTCGGTGGGCGATGCTTATCTTTCTACCTCCTAGTACAAGGTGGGTTTCCATAGCGACGATAGGTTTTAAAGGAAAAAAAAAAGGAGAAAAGCAGAAGACAGATGACTTCACTGCCACCTTGCTTAGGAATACATCGTTCACGTCTTCAGCAATCGCTTTAGTGTGTAAAAACTAGTACTTTATATATATATTTTTATAAAAAGAAATATCAAATATTTTGTAATATCCAACATGAAGACCGAACTCTGTACTGAATTCTGTATTTAAAGTGATATTCGTATGACTCGTTTATCACTGAGCGGTTATTGTACTTATATACTTTTATACTCGTATGATCTGTTAACGAAAAAAAAAAAAATCAAGTACATCTCAGGTTACTCTTTTCCTGTTAGTACTGTTGAGAGAAGGGAGCGCGATTGGCAAATGATGAAGCACAAAGCTTGCATCAAAGAACGAAACTTAATAACTGATAATAGTATTCTTTGATTAAATCTGCCTTCAATTGAAGCAAAAATCGGTGAATAAATTAAATAATACTGGTGAGTGGTTAGCAAGTAGGATATTGCGAATGTTTATTTCGCTTTAGGACTGATATGCAATCATTATGTTTTAAGTAGTTTATAGGTGATCTCGATGAGAATATCAGATTATAAAGCATGCGAATTTATTTAAGCATTTTAGCCATTTGAGTCTGCTAGCGGGATAAATGTGATAATCCCATCTAATAGCATTCTTTGACGTCTTAAAAATCAACATTTACCTTTTAGTTGGAAAAAAACTAATGTTCACTACTATCTAGGACCTGGGGAACTTTATAAGGGCTTCTCCGCTGAATTTGATGAGTTATTCAATCTCAGGTAACAGAGCCTTTTTCCTCCCTGAAAATCATTGCTAATCTCGAATAAAGAAAAACTGCTCATTTTTTTGGAGAACAGGAAGAACACAGATGCAGCTGGCAAACATAAGTGTATCAAACTTACTTTGTTTGCCCACTCATACTTTGTATGATTTGGCAGCCTTACAGAACAACAGCATGTTTTAAGGAAACTATTATTTAATAAAAGCTAGTGAATTGTATGAGATTTCTGTAGTTTCCTAACAGGAAAATCTAGAATAAATATCAATAAAATCTAGAATAAATATCCTTCTTTAGTCCAAAGCACTACATTTATTTGCGATTAAAATAATATTAAAAAGAGAGCTACTGATGATTTAGTAAGCAGTTATACTCTTAAAATAGTTCTTAAAAATTATATTTATTTTATTTTTTCAAACAAAATATAGTGAGTTTCATATGCATCCTTGTTAAAGGAGACATAATAAAGCCTTTTTTTCCCTGACATTTCTCATTTGTAAACATTCCATGCAAGGACATATTGCGCCCCACAAATTTATAGCACTTTACATCTCATTCACAATATTAAAATAAACTTTAGGCTTGGCGTTATTTACTAAGGAAGTTTGACTTAAAGATCGGCCGTGCTAATTGTTCTATTTCACTTTGTTATAAAAATTGGGATTCTTTGTTATTTTTAAGTCCGTATTTTGTGGGATTATAAAAATGTATTCTTTTTAATAAAGGCTTTATTTTAAAAAAAAAATCAAGCTGTTTTTAACTTGTTTTTCCGCAAGATTTCCCTTGAAATAATAGGCGTTGCCAAGATCTGATATCTGCTTCAACATGAAATAGAGAAATCATAGAAGTATAATCTGCATTTAGATTCTACAGATCTGGAAAACATATGTTTGTTGCAGTTATATGGGGATAAATAGAATATTATGCATGGCATAGATTATACATAAGCTGTAAGTTGTTAATATTAAATAATGATTTGATATAAAATTTGGGATAAAACAAAGGTATTTTACCCCACGGTTAGATATCTATCTCCACCTTATTCATAATCCATATGAAGTACATTATGAAGGCCAGTAGCTTTGAACCTCTATAAAATCCGATATATTAAACTCAGCTCTTTTTATGTAGATTAATATTCTAAATAAATCCAATATTTGCAAGATGCCTTAACTAAATCGAATAACACGAGTAACAAATTTTTAATGGAAATCAGCAATAAAAACCATCCAAATCAGGAATAAAAAAGACGGAAAAAACTAAGAAAATATGCAGACACCTGGAAAACAGCATTAAATGGAAAACCTATAGAATAAATGAAATATTTCAGCTACTTAGACGACATTTTACGATGATGACAAATTAAATATGGAAATAGACAACAGAGTTAGCAAAGCTGGTATGGTGTGGGGAGCCAGATGAATAAATGTATATGGAAAAGGAGAAAAATGAGCCCAAAACCAGTTTTTACTTATGGAATTGACAGTCGCGTTAGAAATAAAGTACTTGATGTTTGCATTTAAAAGCCTTTTTCAGTTATTTATATTTTGAAAATAAAAATAAAGTAAAATTAGAATAACTTTCAGAAAAATAATTGAGAGAAAAAATTTAAATTCACCACCCGTTGTTGGAGGAGAATAGATCAGAGCCAGCAATGCTATCATTTATGATACCGAAGGAAGAAAAAAAGAAAAAGAAATTGAGCAATAATTCAATTTATCCTAAACGCTTAAATCTGAGAATTTAATTTCAAAAATTTCATAAATTCATATTCAGATTAGTTTTTTTTTTTTTTTTCGTTATGTACTTTTGCATCTTGCTAAAAATATCTGTTGACTTTGATAGATAAAGCAATGTTATACCTAGGCAGGTTAATCCACAAAGTAGAAAAAAAATATGTCATCCGGATGAAACAAATAAACCTCCTTTTTTATTTTTTCCCTTCACATAGCAATTAATTGAAACCATCATTGCTTCTTTATTTCTCATTTATTGTGCTTTCATACACTGATGACTAAAATTATCGGCTTTCAGCAGAGAGAAATTAACTTCACTTAGCTAGGACGTACTGAATAAGCGAACGGAAAATTCGATGTTAACATGATGACTGAGCATGTTGCAATTCAACATTAAACCAGCTCTCCTTTATGTTTAAGGACACTATTATTTTCACATAGCAAATAAATAGCGCCTTCGAATCTCTGACTCTTCGTCAGAGATTCGAAGATGTGTTGTGGGAAGACTTACACAATTTCAAGAAATTATATTTCTGTCAATAATAAACACACCATTAGATGAATTCCATAGGAGATATCAGACTATTACTAATATATTGCAGTTCTGTTACAAATAATTCACGAAAGAAAAGGTCTATTATAGCGAATTATTTCAGGAAGAGATGTCTATTATAAAGATCCAACAACGATCTCAATAATAGCATCTCATTTTGAGATCATTCAGCAGGATTTCAATGTGGACACCAAAGAGAGGTCGATCAAGGCTTTATAATGTTTTTCGAATAATGTATCACAATTAAAACTTTAGAAGACTAGTTAACATAAGTGATAATCTGCACTTTATCGTAAAGTGTCTAAGGAAAATGGCAGCAGTATATATATATATATATATATATATATATATATATATATATATATATATATATATATATATATATATATAAGATGAAAAACAGAAGTTTTTCGGGAGCGGGAGATAATCCCTTTTACCACCTGTGTATTAGGCCTGACGCTTACCTTCAGCTTAAAAATCTTTATAAAAGTTCTTCGCGTCCTAGACGAGATTAAAACCAAAGTCTTTTCAAGGATAACGCTGACCTAGTTTGACTAATGAAATAGCACCTCTGCTCTACAGCCAACCGTCTGTGCTGTGCGTTCAAATGCTGCTTGAACGTGGATTTTTATGAAAGTCTTTTGATGATAGGTTAGTTTTATTACCCGGTGTGAGATAAGACTGCTTCCCACCGGTTAATGGAAATGTGAAGTGTCGTGAAAAGAAAGTTCCATGTTTGGTCTTAAAAATAGGGTTTCTGAATCATCTAAATTTTATACCACCAATAGGTACTAAATATGTAATATATATATAATAGGTATAATAGATATTAAAATTGCAATAGATACTAAAAGTGGTAAGAGATTTGCAATTTTTGTGATTACAACTGTTATAATAGCGGACATTGAGAAACGAGTTCATTTTCGATTCATTACTGTCTGGAAAACTTTACAGAATTAAGGATCATATGTATGCTACATTCAGCAAATTCAACATTTTGAACCTGGAGAAAGGACATGGGATTGAAATTCTATCGTTTTAGAATTCAATAGGGATGGATGCATTTTGATTCCATGCCTACTTTCATTGCTATATTTTGTTCATGAATGCGACACAGCCTAATTGTACCGTTAAATATAAATGAAAACGCGGAAATGATTACATAAACAACTGCACAAATAACTGAATATCAACCATCGTCAAACCCGAAAAAATTAAGAGGATCTATGTCAGTAGCTTAGCCAATTTCCACGAAGCACTTCAATTGGAAGACGTATTTGAATCTCATCTAGGAAGTGAAGAATCTTTATTCAGGGATTTCATTTGATGATGAATTAACCGGTCTCATACGATGGTGAAGAGTTGAGTTTACTCCAAAATTTCAGGTTTTTCAAAACAAAAACAAAAAAAAAAAACAGGAAAACCGGTCAGGATCAGGAGAGTATGCATTTTAATCACAAACACTGTGTGTGTGTGTGTGTGTGTGTGTGTGTGTGTGTGTGTGTGTGTGTGTGTGTGTGTGTGTGTGTGTGTGTGTGTGTGTGTGTGTGTGTGTGTGTGTGTGTGTGTGTGTGTGTGTGTGTGTGTGTGTGTGTGTGTGTGTGTGTGTGTGTGTTGTGTGTGTGTGTGTGTGTGTGTGTGTGTGTGTGTGTGTGTGTGTGTGTGTGTGTGTGTGTGTGTGTGTGTGTTGAGGATTATTATTATTAAAGATTTGTAAGACTACACTTGTGTACAGTGGAGGAGAAATGGGAGAATGGGCAGTTACAAAATGAAAGTTTCAAAAACAAAAATAAAAAAAGGAAAGAAAAAGAAAGAATAGTATAAAAAGGTTAGATATTCAAAAGTTAAAAGCGATAGCACTTTAATAACAATAACAGAAATCTGTATCCGAGAAGAATAAAGGGCTGTATTTTTTTGCATTGGAAGATATTAATAGCAGAATTGGACACATTTAAAGTTCTCATTATTGAAAATAAAAGAATATCTTTATCAATAATAGCAAAGAATTAAGAGATTTTGCGGCTTATACTAACTTTAGAACAGCGATTTTTTTTTCAATCACAGTGATATACATGGTGTGTGTGTGTGTGTGTGTGTGTGTGTGTGTGTGTGTGTGTATACGTGAAACTAAGGAGAACTAAATCTGTTATTGATCGCATATTAAGACAAAGCATGGCGACATAAATGATCGATATGAGAGATTAAAGGAGGTAGCGTTATTGCATGTTATTGCATGTTATTGCATGACAAAAAATCTGAACTTCCGGAAGATGAAAACTCAGCCACCTCCTTATGAGACCAATCAGTCCTTAAAAAGTTTCTCGTTTCCTAGATGACATCTGAACCCTAGGTCTTTCCAACAGAATGGCCAATGACGTGTCATTCTTTCGACTATCGTTAAAAAAAGTTTCAATTACATACAGAAATGAAAATAGAAAAATCATGATGGTCCGGGCATCGAAACAATCAAAATTGACAAAAAACGTGCATTCAAGCTAATAGTGGCCATTTAAGAATGCCTATTAAACTGAACCGTATAGGGTAACATTTTTAACAACACGATTATATCTGTTTGGATTAGTTGTAGAACAGAATAAAAACTTTATGCTAGACAGTGAATGTGTTCTTCGAAATATCTTGAGTTTAATAGTGTTATCAGAATACAGCGGCATTATTGCTTAAAGTCAGCATATCGTCCTTTGCATTTTCAAAAGTGAAAATAAACGGGTTTATAACGTAATATTTAATGCACTAAAAGTCAATTCTCCTTGACATGTTTTACGTGATAGATCTCATGTCTATTCCCCTTACGGCAATAATTTTACAATATATCTATAACATTTTCTAGGTAGGATTAATATAAAAATATATCATAGGAGGATCTAACTAAATCGTTCCTCGTGGAATAATTACTCACCAATTGATCATTTGCATTTTTGTGTATTTACGCTAAAGTTGTAAATGGATTCTTACATCTGCGATATTACGAACAGTATTGACCACTAACTGTACATAACTGAGAAAATCTTGAATAAATCGAAATTATATTGTTTAAATATATCACCGGTCTGGTTGGCCAAGTTGTTCGTGTATCCCCTTTCCAACTACCGGACTGCGAATTTCAGAATCTCGCCGTGGGCATGGATGTATATGAATGTCCTAAAGTAGCAGATGAAATTCATCGCCCGTTATGAGACCGCCACCGCTGCTTATTGGAGGCCTGAAGTGCTTGGAATAAAGTTCAATGTTTGGTCTTTGGAGCAGAATTTTCGAACAGGGTAAAAAATTAATAAAAATAGAAAAAAATAATTCTTAGCCCATCCCTGGTACTGAAGTAGTGTAGGTTTAGAACTTTTCTTGGATGAGAGCCACATAAAAAACAGACTTCTGCCAAATTTTATTGCACTATCTAGTGTTAATATTGTGTAAAATTCTTCCAGTATTGGTTCTGTCGCCATAGTCATCATATCTACTTCAAGCGAGTTTGAGATGCTATTGTAGTTGTAATTGTTTCACCTACTATTGGAAAAACTACTTGTATTAAAACCATTATTAGAAAATTAGAATTATTTTGGTTCATAGTTCAACACATTCTGGTAACTAAATATATGTTGCTTCTTAATCTATTCTTTAATCATCAACATTTTTACCACAACTTCAAAGCAACCTTAAATACGTCTTTTTTTAAATGTATTATGGAGCAATGCTAACCATAACCGCTATGGTGTAATAATGGTTATAGAATTTTTATTTTTATTGAGTCAAGTATGCATGACACGTTTGTGCAACAGTAACTGAACAGTATTCATTAGGTAATTGATAATTCTTGCTTAGATATCTTAAGATGACGTCAGATTTTTTTCTTTATTTGTCATTTGCATCTCTTTGCAAAACAAAATTCGCCAGGAAAAAGAAATTAAAAGTGAAAAATAAATTAAAATTAATTTAAAAAAATGTTAATTGATATTTGAATTGAAGTTTAGATTCTCTACTTTCCTGATCCTTGAAAGAAGTTGAAAGAAACTAAAAAATATGAACGTACTCGGTGTTCTAATGTTATCAACTTCTATTGCAAATGGCATTAAATGGAACTTAATGAAACCATGGCATTTCCTATTAGGAGAAAACATTAAGTGAATGCCGTTATGTTAGAAGACTGTTTTTATGTGTCGGACTTGTACGTTTAATTCTTCGCTAATTCCTCTCAAAGAAAAACAATAGTAACATTAATATAAAGCATTAGCTGAGTAGATGGATTCCTTTATTTCCACAATAAATATTATCCTTTGAATTGCAAAAATAAATATTGATAAGAACGATAATAAGTAACATTTTAAGATGATATCACGTAAACCTATTTTAATGAAAAATAAACAGATATTTACTTTCTCTTTAATAGTATTTCATACGGTAAAGATGAACGTGGCTTTATTTAAACAAATAAAAATCACGATAAATGCAAATAATTCGTATTCAATGTATGTGATTTTGTGTTTAATTTGCTGCCTTTCGACTATAGTTGTTTCTTGGTGTGTCCATCGATGAAGGGTATTCAGTTTCGTTTCAGTTTTTTTAGTAAAAAAAAATAAAATAAAATATCTGTCAAGAATAATTGATTTTGTTGTTATAGAAATTTTTTATTCATAGACAAATACTCGAGGAAGAAAGAGAATAAGATACATTTGATTTTGCAATGAAATTAAAGCTCACGTTATCAATTTCACCTCGCAGCTATAAGTTGCAAAGATGGGTGAAATTGATAACGTGAGTTTCATCTCTTATATTAAGATAAACATAAGAGATTATGATGATGAGATTTATTGTTAACAAACGAAACTCCTCGTTTTTTTTGTTTTCGAAGTGCTTGTAAATTCACAATCTCTTTAATGTCTGAGAAGAACATTTGCAGTTGTTGTAGCGTGTATTCACCACTTATCGGACGTCACTATCATGTAAAAATACTATTTTTTAGAAGACCACAAATGGCGATAATTACTGTTTCCGTACAAGAGAGTGAATGAACAAAAATCTTCAACTTAAGTGTTTGAATTAGTTTGAAAGTCGTGTCATCGGAAGGAAGTTCTGAAAAGAGAACACCTTTTAATATCACTTTACTTTGTGAACTAATATTAGGATAGCAAGTTTTGGTTTCACTTTTTAATCTTTCCTCATACATCCATTTTTAATTCCATTAATATTTTCCTATAAATCCCTGAGGATTTGACTCTTTCTGACTAGGAGTCTAACGCTAAAACCCGAAAATGGAACTGACATGTTTCTTGTAGTAAGATTAAGTAAGGCATATTTGTTTCTGTATTTATGTATATGATGGACGATGGGAATATTTCTGCTATGAGTTCACCTGTGAACCAACTCTCGTTCAGTGTGACTTTATGTGATGTTCTGAGCAGTCCCAAAGGGGGGGCTGTAGAGTTAATAGATTCAAAATATAGTTGTCCTGCCTACAAATATTCAAATCCATTTTAATGCTTTATCTTTCTACTCAACTTACTCACTATAGTACTAGAGATTCTAGAACTTCTAAGGTGTGAGAGAAAATCAACCCGATTTTACGTTACGGATTATAAAGGATTATTGCAGTGCTCACTGGTGCTGACAGTGACAGTGTGTTAAATGCTATGTTAATAACAGATTATAAAATATTCAATTTGTCCACGGATTGATTACCATCACTGCATTTTTTATGGTTTAAAAATGTACAGCAATTTTCAGTAAAGTAAAATTTTTAAATGACGTCCTTGATTATTTAAAGTTTTTTTTTTAATGTTTCATATGTTGTTCCTTTAAGTAATTGCAAGTCTTGCACTGCAATCGATTTTTTTGTTTAAACTTCAGATTTAATAATCATGGCTTTGATTAAATAAGACAATGAACAGCAGAAGGAAAAATTAATAACGTCCAAAAGAAATAATTTTTGAAAGGCTCACATCATAAGATTATTAATTCTGTGCAAGAAAGTATTCACAGATCTCTTCGAAGATTAATTTATGACGTGCTGTTCGAAATAGGATGAAACCCGTGAAATATAACATTACTTATTGCATAGTAAATCAATGAATTTTTATTGAAATGTAATTATTCGAAATGCTATTTTGTAGAGGGCGTTAGTCTCCTCTTATTTTAATTTCGTCTGTTTCATAAGTGAAACAAAAGTGCCATTCATGCAGGTGGCGTTAGTTTCTTCACATTTTAACTTCGTCTGTTGTTTTAGTGAAACGAATGTTGTATATTTTAAAAGCAGTGGTTTTTTTTTTATATACTTTTACCAACTTTATAGTAAGCACAGAATTCGTTTCCGAATATATTATATTTTGTAGGACTGATGTTAAAATTAATATTCATTTCAGTTTATAGTTAAAAAAATATCGCTGTCAAGAATAATCGATTTTGCTTGTTATAGAAGTGCTTCTTCATCACAAAAAAGCAACCGCAACACATTATCACTGAAGTGGTGAAATTCCACCCAAAGCAAAGATGCTGAATAGGTAAAGAATAATATCAGAGCTGAGAGACCATGCATGAAAAAACAAAGGGATGTGATAGACACATTTGCCGCTTCTGCTGCGCAGGCAGAAAAAAAACAAGGAAAAAAAAAACTCTCTGTACTTCCATATAAGCACATGATTAAAGCATCTATTGCTACTCCCCCAATACTGTCATTGTTCCTGCCTTCCGGCCATTTGCGGACGTGTAAGGCGAAATATCGATTTTTATTCTGATACGTGAACTCCAAACAAGACGGCGCATTCAGATTACTTCAAAGCAAGAATGTTGTTGTCTGTGTAATGTATCTCTCTTTAGAATTGTAATCCTAGTAATAAATTAAAGAAACGTTCGTCATAACAAGTAGAATTATCTATATTTTCTAGAATTATTTTATCTCTTCCCGAAGCTGTTGCATATGTATATAGACGAAACTTACATTTTAAGCTTCGAAAAACAAAAAAGAAAAAAAAAATTCCTTGGCAATTATGATGTTGAGCTTTAAATATACACAATACAAGGAAATTGTGTCTCGGCGCCTGTTTCATCAAAGATGTAACAGCGGGAAAGAAAGTTTAATCTGGTGGCTGTCTTTTACTGGCATAGCTATATGTACACGCTTCAAGGCATGTCGTCCACATACTTTGTCACGTCTCATGGGAAATACGACGCCATTCTTCTGTTGGCTTCTACCTAAGATGTTGCGAGGTACATGAAGGTGAAACGAGCAGTCGTAGTTGCAAACATCTTGTACATCTTCAATGATTTTCGAGTTTTAAGTGGGTCATACTTTTACCCATTTAAAAAAAAAAGATCGCATATACATATGTTGTTAAAAGTAGTTTAATCTGATATAAGCAGGAATATTTTGAATACAAAGCAAAGTTGCAAAACTTTGCACTATAGAGTTTGCCTTAATCTCTCCTTTTAGATCGCTTTTAAACTTAATATTGAATTTTATGTGAGCATATCTGTGTAATAAAAGTTAACTGGTAAATTATAATTCTGTTTAATGCTCTCTGTAATATGGATTCGCGAAAGATATTTCTGTTCCATATACAAGTGTTTTTTGTTTTATGTTATAATAATTACAGCTAACGGAAAATGGGGATTGTCTTTGTTTCTTTCTCTTATCCAAATCAAGTAAATAAAGAAATTGGTCTGCTTAAGGAACTATTTGTTTACATTATCTGTTTATATGTTTTTATTAGATTCATGACTGCGTTCTCATAATAAAAGAGAATTTTCATACTGTTATGAATATAATTTTTGGAGTAAACTCGCAAGAAATTTAAGTTTAGAAAGATTAACATATCATCATAAGCTTGATAAGTGTGTGTACTTTATCGCTTGATAATTGCAAAAGAAACTAAGATAATTTTCTATCAGCATAATCCTTACACTATTATATATATATATATATATATATATATATATATATATATATATATTTATTTATTTATTTATTTATTTATTTATATTGGTGACATTCAAATTATATACAATTTACAAGAAGACAGGTTTTTCGCTAAGAATAAATACGTCACTGGATCAGAAACAAGTTTTATTTTGTTTTGTTTTTTAAGCAGACATGTTTTCTTATAAGTTGATTTGGGTGAAGCAAAGAGTGTCAGGTAAGAGCGTTGATATCCCTGATTTCCGATGATAATTTCTTCGATTTGAAAAAGTATTATGCGCCTTCATATTTCAGCACAAATTCAAGAAAGATATCGATTTGTAAAAAAAAAAAATCCAAAAATATAAAACGAAAATCCATGGAAACACCTGCTGTCAGTGATGGTTCAATCTAGACTATTTGTTGTACTGGAACGTCAATTAGATGTAGAGATTGCATGCAACTATATCAAGATTTTTATTTAAATATCTAAGTTTAAAATCTGACAGTTGCAACAACACTATGCTACTGATGAAGAAAAAGTTATACACCGTGGGTGTGCCTGTGACGTGTTACAGAATTTCTGAGGAGGTTTTCATTAAAATGAAATTTTTCAATGCAAGCCACTTTTCGTTTCGGAGGTGGTTAATAACTGTTTTTTATGTGGAGAAAACTAATATACATTTATTGATCGCAGTGTAAGTCTAAAATATTCACTGTTTTCTGCCGTTGCCATTAAAAAGTGTTCTAAATATTTCTAACCATGTTCTTTGTGGAAAAGATTTTACTCCTAAAAATCAAGATTCCTGGAAGTTCCTCGAACAGAATAATCTTCAAAACGTTTGGATTTCGGCAATTCAAAAGTTTAATTTTTCACCAAGTTGAAATTTAATTTTCGCTTGTTTAAGTTTATGTCTGCAGTTCACAAGTTCAGAATTCTCTATTTCGTAACAACGCGCTAACAATCCTACTCTCAAGATTTTATTGAGATTTGCTGAAATTTTGTAACTCTCTGGGTTCAATTGTATATAATAATGATTTCACTAGAAAAAGTAATGCTATAGAGTTATTTTATAGATTAGGGGATCATAATGATCAATTCAGTTATACACAATGCAGTAATATTTCGAAGCACATAATAATTTATAAAAGAGACGGAGTAACATTATCAGATGATAATGTAATGCATGCGAACATGATTATTAATAAAGAAATGGTTAACTACTATTTTCCTAACGCAAACTCTTCAAACCATTTTTTTTTAAATCTATACTGCAGCCCAACTTTCCCGATAGCAAGTCATTTTTCCCTGGTGATTTTAATATGCAATTTCAACTAACTTACGTTTTCTATTTACAGCGATAGAGTTCTTTCAGGAACAGATGATGAAGCATAGTGTCGAAAACTGATTTTATTCAAATGCTATATGGAACCATTAGAATTCCTGATAATCTTACGCTTCTCTTAACACCCTCAATGTTATCTAAGAAGAATCTGAATCATTTAACTGGATCTAGGTAAAAACTTTGCTTTCCTTCTTAGTCTGCGTTCAATCTCGTATTGCCTGAAACAATAAACAATACCCTAAGTGCCTTATTTTCTCTTAAAGCATGTTCTAGGCCTTTTGGTTTTTAAATTAGAGTCTGTGTTAGTCGTTTTCCATGATATGATGGCTTTTTTCACATTTTTGAATAAGAGAATGTAAAACAACAACAACAACAAAAAAAAAAAAAACTATGCTTATCGTTTTCAAAATAACGGAGCATTCCTGTTACTACAACTTTTGCACTACTACTGCATAGAACAACTTTGTAGCTAGTGAAAAGAATCACCGGACATAGGGGTGGAAAGACCTTGATTTGAATCCCATATAGAACAAAAAAAAATGATTTACAGCTTAAAACGGATAGTTTGCGCAATTTAGAGGTAGTAAACGTTTATTTCCTCTGGAAAACATAATAATTTATTTTTAACCTCCGAAATGTGCAAACTAGTAGCAGAACATACAGCATGACTTTAGTTATGTTAGCTTAAGTCTAACTGCTAACCATGACCAGTTTTGTAATGTTTCATGTACTAATTTGGGGTTCCTCCACTACAAGCAACAGTAGAAGCAAGACACAATCTCTGCATGAATAATTTTCTTTTTAAATAAGTTTTGATAGCAAATGCAATAAAAAAAATCGAAACAGTGCCATGCTAAATCAAAAGCGATTTAAAAAAAAAAAAGGAAAATAAGAACTCTCGCAAACCATGTCTTTTAAATAACTCAACTGTCCGAAGCATCTCATGTCAGGGTTATTCGAGTTACGAATATGGTAGATTACTTTTTAAAAACATGTCTTGAAATTTCAATAACGAAAAGCATTTGACATTTGTCTATAACATGGATAAACTAAACTCCTTTAATCTTAATGCAAAATGAAGCCTTTATGAATCTTTATTGCATTTATATTGAACTTTTATCTAACACGCAGTATCCCTTTAGAAACCTATATATCAAATTACTGGGGAAAACAAGCTATGATGAATTTATACCATTCAGACAAAATTGTATATAATAAAAATAATATTAATAAGCAAATGAAATTCATTGTACATGGTTCCATTACTTTCCATCTATTTTATGTTCCTTTAATTTGTCATTTTCTTTTTATCATAGATGTTTATAATATGATATTCTGTACTATGCAACTAGTCTTATAAATATAAGACTAATTATTATATTACTTATATTGGGAAAAAATATAGAACTTTACCGTTAATTCTCTTTAAAAACTTACAGTAAATTAAATAATTTCCTGCTTAATCCAATATTTATTAATTTATCGTGACTACATCCTGTTAAATCACATTACACAATTTTTAAATAATTACCAGAAAAAAAGTTCCTTGGCATTTATTCCTGGATAATACTATTGGTACTTTGTAACAGTCAATTCATTCGGAGTATCATGCATTCAGTGTATTTGATGAAAGCATCTCAAGTTTCTTAAGCAACAGCAACTTGAAATAATTGGAAACTCGGAACTTCTTTGGGAGATGGACTGAGTCCTTGACTCTTCATCTGATTTTGAAGAGTTTTTCTGCAATGCCTGTCATGTAGGTCTTGATATCTGGAAGGTTGGCTTCTTGGTATAACTGGAGGTTTCTGATGAACCAAGAGGCATTAAATGCCATTCTTAGGCATTTGTTCCTGATCGTCTGTAATCTGTGGATGTGCTGTTTAGATGTGTGTCCCCAAGTTGGTGAGGCTTAAGTTATCTGACGTCTTATCACTGATTTGTAGAGGAGAATTTTGTTGCTTATGTTTAGGAAGCTGTTCCTATTCAAAAGTGGATATAGCTGTGCAATACTCTGACTTACTTTGGTGGAGACACTATTTATGTGTGTCTTGAAATTTAGGCGTTTATCCAGATGAACTCCTAGATACTTGGTAGAGTTGTGCCAAGGAATGATTTTCCCAAACATTTGTATGTTTGTGTTCGGTTCTGCTTTACGTCTGGTGAAAAGTACTGCAGAGCTTTTTCCTGGGTTGATTACGATACGTCACTTTTTATACCAATTCTCTAAGTCGTGGATTGCTCTCTGCAGCTTGTTTGAGTCTAGATGTGGATGGAGGGATCTGGCTATGATAATTGTGTCATAGGCATAGAGAGCGGTGATGGATGGGGACAACTTGGGAAGATCTGCCATGTATATGGAGAAGAGTAGGGGAGATAGCAGAGAGCCTTGAGGGACTCCAGCCATGACACTCCTCTCTGTGGATCTGATTTCATTGAGTTTTATTTTAAATTTTCTGTTATTCGGATATGATTTGATAAGTTGAACTAGTGGTAATGGGATTCCTACTTGGTGTAGTTTAAAAATTATACCATAATGCCATATTCTATCAAATGCTTGTGTTATGTCCAGGAAGACTTCGCCACTGTTGGTACCATTCGAATCCTTGTGTGATGTATTTAACGATTATTTAAATTTGAAGCATTGTGGAGTGATATTTCCTAAAGCTAAATTGTTCGTCTTGTATGACGTGGTTGATATCTGTTGCCTGTTGAATCCGTGTGAGTTTAGCGCTTTCGGCTATCTTGCCTACACATGATAGAAGGCTGATCGGCCTATAATTCTGAGGAAATTGTGTATTTTTCCAGCTTTTGGAATTAGGAAGACATCCGCAAGCTTCCATCGCTCTGGAAAATAATTTAGCCGAAGGATGGCATTAGTGATAGCTACCTGATGCATAACCCTTTTACGAGGGAGTAGCTTGAGCACCTTGTTCGTTATTCCATCCGGACCCGGAGCCTTTTTGTTGTTTAATTTTCTTATGATCTCATGTATTTCTGTTGGTGACACGAATTTGTTGTTGGATTGGAATGAGGCGTTTTGAGTAATTTTACGCACTTGTGTGCGGATTTTTCTTATGAAGTTTATATCTATATTGGTATAATTGGGGTGGATTGTCTTTCTAAGCTGTCTGCAAATGCTTCTGCTTTTTCCTCATCATTGTAGGCGATTCTATATTCACCTTCGATTGGAGGAAATGTATAACACTTCGAACGAAGTGATCTGATCATTCTCTACAATGACTGATCCCCTATGTGATGTATTTTATTATTCCAAAGTTAGTTTAGGTGGTCTTTTAGAGCATACCGAACCTGGTTTGTTGCTCTGTTAACTGTCTGCTTATCTTCGGGATCCATTGTTCTGTGATATTGTCTTCTTAATCTGTTTTTCTCACGGATAACACGTTTATGTCCTCTGGGAGTTTATTTGGTGGTGCACACTTGTTTATGTTTATTACCTGTGATATTGCTGTTAGTATTTGCTTTCCAAAGGTTTTCACTGCTTTTCTATATCTTCAGTGGATGTTATATGTGGAACTGAAGATATAGAAAAGGCAGCGAAAACCTTTGGAAAGTAAATACTAACAGCAATATCACAGGTAACAAATATAACCAAGTGTGCACCACCAAATAAACTCCCAGAGGACATAAATGTCCTCTGGGACGTTTTCCGTTAGATCATGTATGGCGCCTAGTTGCAATATTATGGGATTGTGATCAGAACTTAAGTCGTTCGCTGCTTGTATTTGATAGCTGTGCGCAATATTTTTTAGTATTGCTATATCAAGTACATCTGGCAGGGTGGTTGCTCCGTAGTGTGTGTGTAGGTTCTGTGGGTTCTATTACTCTCATGTTTCTTGTAGTGGTATATGAATTCATTAGTCTGCTATTGATATTTGAGTTTCTGCTGTTCCATGTGGAATGTTTGGCATTAAAGTCACCAGCTACAATTACTGCTCTACCTGCGTTTAGTATTTCATCCAGATCTGAATCTAGGAGTTTTTTTTATTTGGGGGGGGGGGGTTGTAGGATGC